>NC_072860.1:20757956-21389206 GCF_028858705.1 Grus americana
TTCACGCATTGCCTAGTGTCTAATATGTGGGGCAGATTTCTGAAGACACGTTGTTAATCTAGATTAGCATTGATCTTCACACAGCTTCTCGCAGCTGCTAAGAAATGCAAGGATGGGTCAGACCGCAGCTATATGGATATACGTGCTGGGTATCTAGTAGGACATAATAAGCTTCCAAGGGAGTTCTTCTTAATTTGGGTACAGACTATCTATGCTAATTATATGGCAATGGTCTTGACAATTAGCATGCATACTTTTAACTTGCATTTCTGATTGCGGTAACAAAGCCAGCATTGCCTTCCCCTCTCACTAACTTCAAAGGCATTGTCTTGATTTAAGAAACGGTGTCCTAAAGCTGTTATGAGAAAGTGAAGCTGTGTTACTGTGACTGTCAGGCTGCCCACTTAACAAACTGCGTGGTAAAGGGATGAGCAGCCAGGCTCTCTGAAACGGTTCATGAGAGCTTTGAGGTTACAACACACCGGCCAGCATTTGTTGTCATTGGCATACAAAATAATATTCCCATGGTGAATACAGCACAGGTCTTCAAAAGCAGAGAGCATGCTTCCCTAAAATATCAGGACCCACAGACACAGCTTGGGTCTGGATCGTAGGTGGTAATACTTAAAAGAGAATCTAATGTACACGTCCCAGAGGGAAAAGTAATAATTGGTGAAAGAAATGAGAATAGAAACAGAGACACAGAAGATTTGAAGTTCCCTTGGGTGATCCTGCCAACCCCTGGACGCGAGGCTGGCATAGATCATGGTAACATTTAAAAACATTTGGCACTTTAATCTGCTTGGGTGTTTTCATAAATCTTAGCAGACATTTTACATTGCTGTAGCGTTTTTGTAAATCTGATTGCAAGCCTTCTTTGAAAACAAGGCTTAAAAACCCAGGCGAGTTAGTCTTTTAAAAATTTTTACCATACAAGGAGAGTCATTAGCATGTGTTTGTGCGACTGGAGCGGGTGCAGTTGTAGCCTTTGAGCTAGCTAGAGCCATCCAGGAGAATTCCCTGCACAGAGCTGGGGTTGCCTGAACTGTCTACATCGAAATGAAAGACTACAGTCCCCTGGCTCTGCTAGGGTGCAGCACTGGGTCCCAGTCTGAAGCTACACGTTCCATATAGAACCCCTCATCTCAGTGCTGCAGTGCCACAGTCAGATTATAAATATTTGAATGTCTTCCTGGAGACTGGTTGAGGTCACCCTGTGCTCAGCAGGTGCTGCTGAAGATGATCTAGAGTTCCTCCAGAAGGAAATGAAGCTGTGTTGCATCACACAGGAGAATCACTTACATTTGGCATTTGGGATAAAACTTAATGTTCTACAATTACAGTGTCGGATGGCTGGCAGCAATTTTGCCAGACAAATACCATGTGTCTTTCCCAGAAGGATTCAATCTTTAATATTGTTTTGATGCTGGAGGCTTTTCCAATTTCTGTTTATTAGAAATGACTTATCTATGTTGGAAATGCTGCCTTTAACCCAATCCAGCTGGTGCCACCTACAGCACTGTGGCAAAACCATGGCTGCAGCGTTTTGCTTCCGTGAAGTTGCTCTATGACCGAAGCAAACTGTCACCTTGCAGAAACGAAGCCTTTGAAGGGCTAAATGTGCATTAGCTCTTCATCCGCTTTGTGTGCTTTGAGGCTGTTTCCAAACAGTTTCACTCAAAGAAGGGAAATCTATTGCTGAGACTGCAGGGAAATGTTGAAAGTCAAGCAGTGCACGTGGAAAGCCCGTAGAAGCAAAAGCAAAACAGGAGCTGTGAGATGCTAGGGCTGCGCTGGTCCAGAGCCAAGCTGCGGAGAGGTACATCCACGTAGCTTCACTCTTCTTTAATACCCTTGTGTTATTACCTTTTTTTTTTTAAAAAAAAAAAAACCTAAATCACCGACCGCAGTGGAGGTTCTTGTTATGAAGTTAAACTGGTGATGAAATGTAGTATTTTGGGGGGGCAATCTTGTTCGTTTGCAGCACATGTGCAAAGAAAGCCAGGTGCCCTGAGTCCAGGCAGGCTCTATTACTTGGAAATGACTTCCACGTACACAGCAAGAGGCCAGTTTTAACCAGCATCCTTATGCCCAGGCTTCCTTTGGAGCAGAGAACGGGGAGCTGCTGTTTGTTCCATCTTTACCTATTCGAGCCACCAATTTTTCTTTTATGGGACCTCGGTGAAGCTGTGCCACTTACCTGTCTTGGGGGAATCCTGCCTGTCCTTCTGGGGAAAGAGCAAGTGTGGGATGACTGGATTCGTTGCTATTTCATAAGGATATAAATAATATACAAGGTGTAATACATGAGTGGCAAATCTGTGCTGAATGTAAATGCAGTGAGGCACTTGATCCTTCTTCTAAGCACTTTGACTGGGCAGCTCGGGCATTTTTCTGATGCATTTTATGGGGCAGAGGAGACAAGCGAACGATCGTGTTGTGAGATTACAAGTCACCCTCCTGAAATACCCTAACAAGTGTTTAATCATTGCTCCCTGGAGAGATGGCTGTAGTAACTGCAAAAATTGAGACCAATACAGAACTGAGACCAGTTTTGGAAAAAATGGGTCACAGTAATTCATAATTCTGAAATAACTTATATTAGTTGGTGTTTGCTTCTCTGGGCTCCGTTTTTCCCACTTACCTGCTGGTCCAGCAGCTTTGCTGGGGGCTGCGATGTGCTGCTTGGTAAGCACCAACCAGCCTCACACCCGTTGCAGATTCAGGCCATGGTTTCCTAAGCGGCTACCAAAAAATCGAGCGTGAAACGTTCACAAGTCTTGTAGCCCCTTAGAAGCCTACATGTTTTCATGCGTTTGAGCCTTCAGGATGCAGAAGTCCCATCAGCTGGGGTGAGGCTCTGAAGTCCTGGCTGCAGCTGGAGGGATGGTTGCAAAGGTGGCCGTACCTCGCGGTGGCTCTCATGGGTGCCTGGAGCTGTCAAGATGCAGTTGTCCCTCGAAAGACGTGTGCGGGATGCCCGTCCCTGCATCCATGCCCCAGTGTCAGCCTGTCCCGATGGCTGCGCTGCCGAACTGGGCTGGCTCAGCCTCAGCTCAGGCAAGATTTCGCGTGCTGGGATCGCACCTCCTGAGGGCACTGCAGACATACTTTTAGAAATCGCAGACAATTCCTTCCTTAAACCGATATTTCAAACTCTTATTTAATATTGCCCCATTTTCAGAGGTTTTAAGAAAGGTGGCAGTGCTTTATTGATATTGGTTTGTTGTTTTGAGGCAAGCAAAGTGATGGTATTTTATTTTGATTTCAACAGCACACCCATTAGGATTTCAAAAAGTGGTAATATCCCCTGGAAACAGAAGAGGGCAGCTGTTTTTTGAGAAATGAAGAGTGCATTGACTATTTTTGAGAATGAAATAGCAGTCACTCAGATCTAGATGAAAGGGCTTTTTTTTTTTTTTTCCAATGAATGAATAAAAATAGCACAGTATTCCAGGGCCCGTGCTAGTGTAATTAGTGTATAAAATAGCTGGACCCCCATCACCTTCCACAGAGTCCCTGGGCTTCGTCTGGCAAAATTAGATTCCTTGCAATTTTATTGCAATGTAATTAAAAAGTAACCAGGGGAATATAGAACTCGGTCTTCAGAGATGTTCAGCATCAAGCAGAACAAAAAGCATTTGGCATCTCACTGGATTAATAGCCAGTTTCTTTGTTTACGGCCCAATCTGAAAAAAAAATAGTTGCTGTGAATTGTCACTTTGTACATACGGAAAAATCAGATTTAGTAAAGTGTTATTCAACCCTCTGAATGTATATTTTTTTTTTAATTGAAAGATGTTTTCAATTCATATTTAACATCAAATGCATAAATTCCAAAGCAAAACGTCTTTCTGGAGTGAAATCTTTCTTTAAGTCCAAAATAAGGCATTCTGTGACTTCTTAATTTTTCAAGCTTCAATTTCCAGTGAAAACAATTACACAAGTCTCACATGAGCTTACCGTGAGGTTAAGTCCATCCTGGCAAATATTTAGCTGAAAGCCCCGCCGCTGCTCTGCTGAGCAGCCCTGAGCCCTGGTTTTAGCCACAGAGCAGCCGCTCTCGGGCAGCAGCACCAGCCTGCCTCCCTGTCTAAGCCTCTATACCCGTTTTTCAATATATGCAGACTGCATATAGGCAGCGCAGCCTTGTAGCACAGGGTGGCCAGTTTTTGCATAAGAAATTTCCCACATCTGGTTTGCCACACGACGCCTCTTCCCCGTTTAAAACTAACAACGCCTCGTCCCCGGAGCCCTGGGGCTGGGGCTGTGCTGGGGCCGTGGCCGGATCTGGAGTCAGGAACCTGAGTATATTTCTGAAGCATATTTTAAAGTATATTTTTAAAATAATCATGCTGGTTGGCATGGGTAGCACGCTGGTTCGCTCTATAAGGTACTTAATGAGAGGGATGGTTAATCCCCATTCCCCATGGGACTAAACCTCACGTGGAGGGATGGTGGGAGGAGGTGCCTGGGTGGTGCTGCCTCTGCTAGCGGAGCGGAGTGCCAAGCAAGAGGGATGGTGCTGCTGAAGTCAAGGAAGGCTGAATATCCACGTGGGACTTACACCTCCCAGGGCCTTCGCTGGCCCAGTCGGTAGGTAATTTGGAAAACTCCACAGTGACGCCTTCCAGCACCTTCCCAGTGTCACAGTGCCTTTCTGGCTCTGGGGGAGGGGAGGGGGGAGGGGGAAAGTGGGGGGGAATTTTTGTCTTTGGCTTCAGTGAGGAGCATGTGAAAAACAAATTGTCTTTTTTTTTAAAGAGCTCTGAGGCAGGCACAATTAGAGACTCTGTAATGAAACAGTACTGACTGAAAGGGTAACCCAGAAAGACTACTCTTCTGATTCAGAAAATAATGAGGGCTGCCCTAAACTTTTAATCAGGAACTCAACTTTTATTTGCAGCTCCTGACAAGGATAGCATCCCTTAATAACACTTCTGACAGTTCCAAACTCCTGAAATTAATATGAGAGCAACGAGAATTTAATGGAAGCACTAATTACAGATGCCGGAATTATTCTGCTGCAATTCAAAACCTCTGATGTGGAGAAACTCTTAGCACGGATGGGCTGTCATCTAATTTCTATGAAGTTTTGCTGTGAAAGGTGACCCTGGCTTTACGCACCTTCATTCTGCAAGACGTGGGCATCCTTCCCTCCCATTGACTTCCACACCTTGCAAAGAATTAGGATTCAAGCAATTAATTCCTCTTGCTCTGGAGACTGTAGTACTCATACCCCTCACCCGTGCCGTTCCCTCTATTTCCCCTCTCATGATTAGTCATAATGTCCTGGACTAGCGGGCTTACATCCAGGCTTTTTCCAAAACCACAGACTGATTATGCAGGTGGATTAAACCCAGGCGGCTGTAGCAGTTTGTACCTAGGTTGCCACCGCTGCAGCAGAAACAGCCGAACTGCACACGAAACGGCTCCTGCTTCGCTGTACTCGACAGTCTAACGTGTTAGGACAAACTGGTACCAAAAGTTCAGTGCCACTTCACGTGGTTATTCAGGTATCGGTGGTGCAAGGGATGGAGGTGGAGGTCAGGCAGCCTCTGGGAGATGTGAGAGAAGACTGCTTCGTGAGGAGGAGCCACCTCAGTCTTTAATCTACCTGAGTGAGCATCCCAAAAATCGCAGATCTTTGGAAAAGTGATTTGACATTATCAGTGGACCTACTCATGCCTTGCTCCACAGAATTCCTCCAAAGCTCACAGAGGTACATGGAGACCACGTCCCTGGGTCCCAAAGGGAGGTGGCCCCCCACCGCAGAGCAAACGGCCAGCCCTGGGTGCATGTTGTGCTGGTGGGCTGCACCACTGGTGTGCGACCTGGCTCCTTGCAGCCTTCATAGCGATGCTGTGAGATTGCTGCTGTCCCGATGAGATGCTCTGGACACCCAGAAGCAGCCTGTCGTCATCCTTCCAAAGGTTGTATCAGGTTTTTGGAGGCTGGCTACATGGCAGCAGGCCCACACTGCCCTGCTTGCATACCCTGAAAATGCTCTGTCTGCCTGTTTAGAGCTCAGGAGATCAAGAATTAAGTTTGAAGGCTTTAATGGGAGACCCTCGATTTCAGACTTCTAGTTAGAGATCAGAGGAAGTCACAGGCCTTGGGGCTGAATGTGGATCTTCCCCAAAACATGAACAATTTCTGGTTGGTGTGACTTTTTTCCTGTTTCTTTTACAATTTCAGCTGTGAAACCTGAACCTTGATATTAGTTCCAACTGTTGAATAGCATTAGATGATTCATCTCTTCTATTAATACAAAATGTAATAACCATTTTCTGCTTTGCACGTAATGCCCTTTGAGAAATAGATGAAGACATAAGGGACATCGAAGAATTATTTAATTTAAGCTTTTTTTCTTCAGTCCTGTATTTTGTTGCTTTATTGAATGATTACACTTCGGTTCCTGTCCTTCCCCAGTTACTCTAGAGAAGGTGCACAAAAAAGCAGGAGCTTCAGTGCCCCTCTCGTAAGGGAGGGGTGTGCATCTTTTATCAAAAAGTAATAAATGTCCTTTGGTATAACGGAGGGAAGAAAAGGAGGGGAAAACAACAAGCTGGTTTCACTATGCACTGTTAATAAGCCAAAGCCACAGTCATAAAAATGCCAGCATAAGCATTGAAAATCAAAGTACAGTCTCAGTGATTCAACTGAAAAATCTTATTTGGCCAAAGAGGTGGCTTGGAAATTTCCCACCCTATCTGGTCGATGTTCTCAGAGTCATATGCATAAATACAAATGTTCCCGGGCAACATCGCAATGAGTCAGTACACTCTGTGGCAATAAAGATGGAGAAGTTTTTATTGTTGTGGTAATACTTGGCATGCAACGGGGATTTTGCGGCTGAAAGACAATGGCCAATTTTATGGATTTTTGAGCTTTACTGCATTGTGAGGACCTTGATAGAGTGTCATTTGAACACCCCTTTCCTCCTCCCCTTCCCCTCTGCTGTTAAGAACGGGAGCAATAGATCAAAGATGAATTGATAGAAGTAAAAATGAGAGTCAAGAGAAATCTTATGGCATTAAATTTTGGGGAGGGATATTTGTAAACCCACTGCTTAGTTTTAAATATTACTGTAAAATAACGTTCCTTCTACAGTTCCCTGAAATCGTGGAGCACACACTGACTGGGAATGCGCTCAACCACACCTAAAGGGAACCAACGTCCCACGCTGTCAGAAACATGTGCTGCAGACCCCTGCGTCGAACCTTCCCAGAGCAGGGAGGGGGCGTGATGCCCCTCCCGGGACCAACGACCTGCTCTGCTCGTTACATCCTCATCAACTTACAAAACTAGTTTCCAAGGGAGAGACACCACTCTTCCACCTCCCATCACCCTGCTGCTCTCCTCAAGGGAGCAGCTCTGCCCAGCCAGGGGGGCCGGCTCTGCTTGGGCTGAACTGTCCCACAATCGTGTCTCTGTGGCTGTACGTGGGTTCTGCGAATAAATACATATGCATGCTGCTGTCTCTTGGCTTGCTCCTCTCTTTCGTCTCTTTTGCTACATCCGACAGTAGTTTCATGACCTGTGTGGAGCCCAAGTTCACTGGGCTGCGACCTTCTTTTATGTTATATTTGCACAGCACCTGCCCTGGTGGTCCCCATCCCCAAAAGGGATGGGAGCAAGACGAGACCTTGTGCTTTCACTTCATGGAAGCTCAGTCTTTTCCTCTTTATTCTGCTGGGTGTTGAGGCATGAGGTAGTACTATCAGAGGAGGGCTGACCCCAGCTCACACTAAAGCTACTTACTGAAAGTAAAGAATTTTTTACTAATTTTTTTAGTAAAGGTAAAGAATTTCAGGTGCTGTGAGTGGGGGGAGAATGACATTTTACATAAGCATAAAACATTAAAAATGCCAGTTAGCCATACAACTTAGTGGTGGGTGGCCTCCTAACAAATCCATACTTGTTGTTTACTGGGGTTTGTAAGTGCTGTTATAACAATGGTGAATTGTACAGAAAGAAATGAGTTAACTTCCTGGGACGTTTCCTTTCTCCTTTAGCGAAGTTCTCGCTGCTGTTAAAGGTTTACCAAGAGGAAGCTGCATTTTTCTCAGCACATTATTATTGTGATTATTTCCCCAGCACTGACAGCACCCTCAGTACTTTCTCATTATTTAGTAGATGTGCAAGAGCCTGCTCTGTCTCCCATTAAAGTCAATAACGATCTCCCTTAATTAGCTTTCAAATTACGATCAGTCTCTTAACATTACTATCAATTAGGTGCAGCGCGGCCACGCTCTGTTGTTCCTTTGAATCCTTCGAGGTGAGCCAGGTCCGCAGAGGCCAGGCGGGATCCTAAGCGGGAGCCAGACCCCAGGGATTTGGGTTGCACCCACTGACGATCACAGGCTCTCCGAAATGCTGCTGGAGGAGGAGGAGGCTCTCTGGAAACAACGGACCCAGCTGGTTTAATTGCCCTGTTCCAATCAAATGAATAATTTGAAAGTGTCAGAAATTTAATTGCATCCACAGAAAAGGGAGCCTTTCCTCATTTTCCCTCCGCGCTGGGTCACCGAGGGCTGTAGTGACCTTGGCACGCGGTGAACTTTCCCCAAGAGCTGGGCTGGGACCCAGAAATTAAGACGTGCAGGTTTCTAAGGCCAATTACAGCTCATGGGAGTGAATGATAGCTGGCTCGGATGCTGCGGCTTGGAAAGCTGGTGTGTAATAGCGCCGGGTTTACTCTGCTCCGAGCGCAGTACATCAAGGAATTGATGGAGACGTTGAGGAGGTACAAAGGGAGTTCACAGTGATTGATGTGTCATCATGACTCCTCCAAAGTACCTGACAAGTGGGACACAGGACGGTGCAATGCAGGTACCGGAGACTGCAGACTGTGTTTGCTGTGCAAGATTATTTATTCAGATTGGGATCAGAAGTATTTGCAGTACTTCAGTCAAAAAAGAAAAAAAGAAAAGAGGAAAGAAAGAATGTGCTTTGATGAAGTTAAAGTGCAGAACAAACCTGGCTCCCTGCTGACTGTACCAAGGTTTGCTGAAATTTAGCTTATCAGCACATGGTGATATTTGCTAGCAAAACAGACTAAATTGTCTAAACTGAAGCACATGGGGCTGTTATAAACCTCCTATGCCTTAGAATAGAAAATTGCCTAGCACCAGCAATTTTTCCATAACATCCCTCCCCAGTCTAACAGAGATTATCCTCTGGAAATGTCTGTTCATCTATGAAAACTCAGGCTGCCACTTATTTTCGCTGACCCCAAAGCCTATGTTACATTTGCACTACTTAAACTCCTGCCATTTTTTTGGACTATTGTGTTTCTCAACCACGTGGTACATTTGAATCAATTCTGTATGTGGGAAACCAAGGCAGACAGAAACCTGTGCTTTGCCCTGGGTCCCATAGGTTAATGTGGGAACAAGGACTATTTCCACTTGGATCCCAGACCTTTATACTTTGCCCCCTCTCTCCCTTTCCCTTACCTGAGTCAATGGAAGACCTTCCTGACAAGGACAGCGGTTGTCCATGTGGAAAAGTGACCTTTTAATCTCTATTTTTTGTTTGTTTGGACACAGCAAGCATCTGGAAGAAGGACCGTGGCTATTGCCATGCTGCCAGAGGGCTTTCAAAGACCACCAGCAGCTGGTCCATGGAGGTAAGACAGGCAACTCCAGACCAGAATGAAACTATTAGCATTAATTTAAAGACGGAAGCATCTAAGGAGATGGAGGGTGCCCACATTGCTTCTGGAGAAGACTTAACTTATTAACCTCTTTGCTGCATGTTGAAGGACAAACCCCAGTCACCTCAGGACTGTCCAGTGTGGAAAACATCAGTAAATATTGATGGAACCAGGACCTTTCCCACAGGATGGAGAACATCAGCTGGCACAAAATACTAGCACGGTGCCCAGGCGCCACTTCATCTGGACATTTAGTCGAAGCAGAGATGGGAATTCAGGGGCAGGAAGGAGGAGCAAGGCCCCCTCCCATCTCCACCTCTCTGCCATCTTCTTTATTCATTTACATCTCACAGCCAGGTTTAATTTATCTAGATGTGCCAGCTCATCGAAACTTCAGTTTCTTCTCTTAACTGCTGCGATAATCTCACCTCTGCTGCCTTTTGAAAATAGAAAAAGCCGTGCCGCTGAAATGGACCATTTTGATGAGTATCTCCGTGCTTTTTCAGCTCTTTCTTTGCTTCACATTGTACAAAACTTCAGAACTTCACCTCAGAACCTGAAGCGCTGATTTCAATTTACATTAATTTCAGACACCACAAAGTGATTCCCTAATAGCTGAGAGCATTGTTAATGCTTTTTTTTTTTTTGGTTCGTTTTGTTTTTGAGATAAAGAATGAAGGAAAAAGTCTAAAAGAAATCCATATATTGTACATAATAACAACTCACAGCGAAGCAAATACCCTTAATGTCTCAATGAAAGTTCTTGCAATGAAATATATACGGTTCCCTCTTTGGCTGTTAATTCTTATTTCACACATTTTATCTGCTGAGCTTTTCAGTTTTCCAAGCAAGATGAGAAAACCAAAATCTTGGTGCTCCGGAGCAGTTTCATCGAAGAGAAGAGAGTTTCCTCTCTAACCCTGGGTAATTCACCCGCCTTTCGCAGGTAGGGTGGGGGAGAGGGAAATCCCCTCCCTGAATGGGGTTTTCCAGTTACATCGCAAGGTCTGGTGGAGAGCCTCCAGAGGAGAACTTCAAAGAGTGGTCACTTAAAAACTGAAATTGTAATACATATTCAGGCAAAAAGGCCATAACTCTCTTTTTTAGCTTGGAAAACTGAACAATGGCTTTGTTGAACAGCAATGTACTCATCCCCCCTTGGAATGCGAATGAAGATTAATCCCCAGTCGCACAGGGAAAGACTTAGCTTTGAAATGACTGTTACAGTGATTTTAAATTAACATATACAGCATGCAGAGTGAATTCTTTTCCTCTGAGTGTGTCCACTCTGGGCACTTTTTACCACAATTTAATTGACTGCCAATTAATGTAAAGTAGTCACACATTTTTAGGGCTAGTGTAGACGCTTTCCCACATTAGTCTCTGAGTTGGCTGATAATTAATCTGAGATATCTATTCTCACCAACCCAGAGATAGTTTTAGCTATCAGACATGAGGCACTTGTTACTAAAAAACCAATTATATCTTCATTTAAACCAGCTTGAGAGCAGTGTTTAATTAGAGTTACATGCTATATATTGTGGACAACTGACTTCCATATAGACAGGGTGGTCTGAGTTGTATGTTTAGCTTTACTGTCAGGTTTGCAGAGCATCTCGGGAAATCATTTGCTCCCTTGTGCTTCTCTTTTGACCTCCTCCCTAGTACCGACAAAAGAGAACGGAAAACATTATATCAAGGTTAAGTGGTATTTTTTTTCTTAAATACTGAGTTTGTGGCTTTTTTTCTAGTAAAGGAAACCTAAAAAAATGAAGAAAAATATTGCTCTCCAAAGATTTATTCAAACTGAAGTTATTTGTGACTTTCTTTGAAAAAAACAAACGCATTTTGAGAAGAGCCATTCTGCAAAGCACACTGCTGTTCTTGCCTGCATCTGGTTCATGCGTTATCATTTGAAGCTGGATGAAGTGAATATACAGGTGCTTTTGCTTTTACATGACATTTTCCATTCACTCTGTACACACAGACACAGGATAATGTCAGGCTCACTACAAGCAAAGACTCTGTTCAGTACTTTCACAATTTCTTCCCCTGTCTTGGAGAGATACCCTACCACCCACACAAAAAGCATTGTCTCACTGTACAATTGTTCGGCATCTTCATATAGCACAGCCCTTTACACGGAGCCGTGCTCTGTATGGTGGTACATACAGGGGAACGAGCAGCTTCATATAAATGCCAGAAACACGCATTTCGTGTCTTATCTCATTTCCGAGTGAGCACAGCCACCTGCTTACAGCTGCCTAACGATGAAAACCATCCACTCTGCTAGCTAATAACTATGGTTGAGCCAAGCTAGTCCTTGAAAGAGATAAAAAGGAGCTGGCAGAGCCTTCTGCTGGTAACCACCCCACCTCCCAAAGCGCCAGTGACTCATGCTTAGATCTTGAACAACAGACGTGTTGCCCAGCGCTGTTGTGACAGATGCTGCGGAAACCATTGGGGCCTCTTTTCTTTGCCTAATCAAAGCAAAATATTTAAGCAAGAGAGACCAAGTGGATTATTCTGCTCCCAGGACCCTTGTTGAATTCATTGCCTCAGGACTTGCACCAACACCTCAGTGACTTGGTTTGCTGGGCCCACAAAACCCCTAAATCCTAGCAAATGTCTCAAAATCGGAGTGTCACAGGCATGCTCAGCAGGCTCTGACAGCCGCAGGCTGGACTGGGCTAGCCAACCTTCCCAATTCAGCCACACCAATTATATACTGGCCATACCGGCAGGAGTACAGCTGGAGCTGGTGCTGCAATACAGGTAACAAGGACATTCACAAACACACTCTCACCCCCCCCCCCCCCCCCCAAATAACCCCAACAAAAGAGCTGTCACCCTTCACTTACAAAGATGAGCTTCAGCTTTGTGACTTCCCTCCCCACCCCCTGCCAAAGTCCCTCCAGGTCTGTAGATCTCCCCGTGGCTTAAGGAATAGAAACTCCTGCCAGGTTGACTGAAGAAAAACCCCTGTACAAACATTGAAAGTGTCTTAATCAAGGTCAGTAAGTGCCAGAGCAAAACGAATTGAACTTTAGGGGGAAAAATGGCTTTTCTTTTTAAGAAAGGTGGATACTTTCTATTGATTTATTTTTCTTTACTCAGTATTTTGCAGTGAATCTGTAAAGCAACTTTCACTGCAATGTTCTTGGAAATAAATGGACCACATATTATGCACATTCATTTAAACCCAGCAGATCTATTTAAAAAGAATAGGAGCTGATTGAGTTAGCTTTCTGTAATTGAAAAGGAACTTGGCTGTACCAGTCTTTTTGCAAAGTAATTTATCTGCTTGAAAGTTGGATCATCAGCTGTAGTTAAACCTCATTCTAAATCTCATTCTGCTTTCAAGTTGCTTGTTTTGTGTCTCCAGTCCAGGATTTTCCTAAACCATCCTGAGTTTAACTTTTAGCTTAAGCTTGCACAAACTTCAGTGAATTACATCAGAACTAGGGATGAGCCCTGCTGCTAGTCCAGCCTAACGGCTGCATCAACCCCTGCCCCGTGGCAGTGCATGGGGGGGTGTCACCAGGGCAGCTCCTGGAAAATTGGTCCTTGGTAAACAAGTGACACTAATGCAAAGTATAAACTAGAGGAATTCTGCTTTTTTTTAGTGAGGATGCTTATTTGACATTCAATGGGAAGTCCTGGTATGCTTCTTGAACTTGCAGGCTCCCACATCCTATTGCCCTTTTTGTCTCCTGTCTAGGCAGCCACAGAAACTATGCTAAGAGGTTTGTAAAACCACTCTCTCCTTTTTCCATCATATTCTTACAGACAGTACAGCACCCCCAAATCTTTCACTACCACTAGTCATCTCTGTCTCCTTGCTGAGCTTTTTTCTTCACCACCACATGTCTCGGATATTAGCTATCCTACTGCCCACTTGCTTCCCTTTGATATCCTCCCTCTCGGATAGAGGTTAATCCTGGGGAAAAAACCTCCCAAAGGAGCCTCCTTCCTTTCCGCCTGCCCACATGAATCAGCGAGTGGTTCCCGTGAGCGGGGCTGGGAAGAGCAGGTCAGTGCTCAGGGCACATCCCCAAGCCCCCATGCAATGGTGATGGGGGGAGCTGAAAGCTCAGCACGCCAGAGATGCTTTGATGTCAGGAGAGCATCAGCTTTTCATTTTCACATTAGCTTGGGCTGGCTCTGAGGGATGTGGCACATTGCTCCCCTCTTGCATTAGCCAGATCTGACCCTTCGTGAGAGCAAAGCTCAGTGAGGGCCCTGGGCTGTAACACCAGAGGAAGATCGGGGTATCCCAGCAGTTTGCAGGCACAACTCATCCACAGTCACTCCAGCAGAGAGCTGATGTCACGCACCCAAGCAAGGAGCTGAGATGTGCATGCCCTCAAAAGCTTGAGCAGCAACATCATTTTGCAGGTGAGGAAGCAGGAAAAACAAGCTGATATAACATCCTCAGCCCCAGTGACTCACAGCAGTCCTTTAACTTTGAGTGAAGTTGATGCAATCCATACCCATGGATCAGGACAAACAGAGCCACACCAGCAGCTGCTTTGTTGGTTGTTCCCTTGCCTGCAGAGAGGACTGCAAAGCCTGGGTGGAAGGCGCAGGAGAGCTGCCCAGCCCACAGCACCACACTGGGTGCACAGGCTCTCCCCAGAGCTGCCAGATCCTGGCTGAGGTCTGGAAGAGATGCTGATGACACAGGTGTGCTGCCAGACCATGACAGCATTTTTCCTGACTTGTAACCTTGAGGAAGGAAAACCGTTCAGAAATGAATGTTAGTGGATTTTAAATAAAGTACTAACTTATCTCACCTTCAGTCATAGTGGATTTACTCCAGAATGATTCCTGCAAAATCTTACTGGTTTTTGATACAAAGAAATATGTGGTGAGTGCAGCATTATGTATCCCACTTCCTGACCAGAAAAAAATAAAGGAAACAGTAACAATTCCTTCTCCCTCCCCAAATCTATGTAAAGACCTCCAGATTTACCTCGCAGAGAGTTATTGGTGAATATAGAATCATAGAATTGTTTAGCTTGGAAAAGACCTTTAAGATCATCAAGTACAACTGCTAACCTAACACTGCCAAGTCCACCACCAAACCATGTCCCTAAGCACATCTCCATGTCTTTTAAATACCTCCAGGGATGGTGACTCAACCGCTTCCCCGAGCAGCCTGTTCCACTGCTTGATAACACTTTTGGTGAAGAAGTTTTTCCTAATATCCAATCTAAACCTCCCCTGGTGCAACTTGAGGCCATTTCTTCTCGTTCTAGCACTTGTTACTTGGGAGAAGAGACCAACACCCACCTGGCTACAACCTCCTGTCAGGTAGTTGTAGAGAGCAGTAAGTCTCCCCTCAGCCTCCTTTTCTCCAGGCTAAACAACCCCAGTCCCCTCAGCTGCTCCTCACAGGACTTGCTCTCTAAACCCTTCACCAGCTTTTTGTTGCCCTTCTTTGGACACACTCCAGCACCTTAATGTCCTTCTTGTAGCGAGGGTCTCAAACTGAACACGGTATTCAAGGTGCAGCCCCACCAGTGCCGAGTACAGGGGGACGATCACTTCCCTGGTCCTGCTGGCCACACTATTTCTGATACAAGCCAGGATGCTGTTGGCCGCCTTGGCCACCTGGGCACACTGCTGGCTCATATTCAGCCGGCTGTTGACCAACACCCCCAGGTCCCTTTCCATGGCATCTTTCCAGCCACTCTTCCCTAAGCTTGTAGCGTTGTCTGGGGTTGTTGTGATTCAAGTGCAGGACCCAGCACCGAGCCTTTTTGAATCTCATGCAGTTGGCCTTGGCCCATCGATCCAGCCTGTCCAGATCCCTCTGCAGAGCCTTCCTACGCTCCAGTAGATGAATAGTCCCGCACAACTTGGTGTTGCTTGTAAACTTACTGAGGGTGCATCCCTCATCCAGGTCATTGATAAAGACATTAAACAGAACTGGCCCCAGTACTGAGCCCTGGGGAACACCACTTGTGACCGGCTGCAAACTGGATTTAACTCCATTCACCACAACTCTTTGGGCCTGGCCATCCAGCCAGTTTTTTACTCAGTGAAGAATACGCCTGTCCGAGCCATGAGCAGCCAGTTTCTCCAGGAAAATGCTGTGGGAAAGGCTTTACTAAAGCCCAGGTACACAACATATGCAGCCTGTCCCTCATCCACTAAGCGTGTCACCTTGTCATAGAAGGAGATCAGCTTGGTCAAGCAGCACCTGCCTTTCATAAAGCCATGCTGACTGGCCCTGATCAGCTGGTTGTCCTATATGTGCCATATGATGGCACTCCAGATGATCTGCTCCATACCCTTCCCCAGCACCAAGGTCAGACTGACAGGCTTGTAGTTCCCCAGATCCTCCTTCCAGCCCTTCTTGTAGATGGGTGTTACATTTGCTAACAATATCATGATGTAACATTATTTGTGGAATAAACCCCTCTGCATTACTGCTGCACGTGGCATACATACAGTGATGATATCATACATCAATTATGGTGAGTTTATAAATATACAAATAGAGAATGAACGGCAATTTGTTTTTCCTCTTGGCTGTGGGACCAGGTGTCAATAGCTTTAATCAATGTACACTTACATATTAGTGTAATGCAAGCAAATCTTTTTTTATACAAGGAGAAAAACACCTGTGATAGAAAAACAGCAATATAAATACTTCATCATTTCAGCCACAGCTGCTCTGTGGCTCTTGTGCTGAATTCTAAGAGATAGTAAAACCCATAATCATTTCCCTCTTTTGCAGCTTGTAGCCAAAACATAATTATAGTGAAACATCAAGCTTTACAAAACAAAAGAGGTGAAATCACAACCCCTAGCACCATCCCCATGGTGGGATGGGGACAGGGATGAGCTTGAGGAAGGTACTACACCCCACAGAGCTGAATGCCCCAAAAGAAACAGCACCTGGACCACAGGGGGAGTAATATTATGCTATAGAAGAAGGTCCATGGTAAGACCATAAGAACCCACCCATCCAGTCATTAGGACCAGAAGAAAAGACACACAGACCCAAGGACAGAGCTTAAATGCAGCAGCTGGGCCAATGGTCAGGGGTGTGTGGGTGGGAGCCCAGGTGAGGATGATTAGGGTGGTTAAGGCCCATTGGTGCACTCAGGGTCCCACACTTTAAAAGTAGCAGAGGTAGTAGCAGTCCTTCATTTGGAAGGTTCTAGTCTTTTTTGTAGTATGTGCTTTGGTTCCTGGGACTGTTCCTCAGGTATGTACTGTGCTATAGCAAGCTTAGAATCCTAAATGTGCTTTATCTGATGCTTTTAATGCTGCTATGCCATGACTGTAGTTGGGGGGGGCGGGCGGGCTGCTAATGGTGCTTTAAGAAATGTATGAATTTATTAACGGGTTGTTGTAGCTATAGGCCATTGGTTTGACTCAATCAGCAACTGTTAAAGGCTCTAGATAAGGATGGTGTATCCAGTCTGGTAAGTGGTTAGACAGTCCAGAAAGTCCTTAGAAAGTTGAATTTCCTTACTAATGCAGAAGGTTGTGGATAGGTCACAACTTGTCTAGTGCCTTTTGTAGGGTGTGTTTGGCTGTATCCATCTGTTATGAGGAGGATATGGTCCTGCTAGAGTTGTGGCAGCTCTAGGTGTGTAGGCAGTAGCTCTTGTCTCTGGATGACACTAGAGGTGTAGGTGAATCTTGTGAAGAATGGGGAGCTGTAGGTGTATGGAGATGCTAACAGGTGGCCAGCTTGTCCTAGTGACACTGTCTGTGACACTGGAGGTAGTGCCCCAGTGTTGGTCTCGCTCTCTCCATCTGCACATGGGTCTGGATGGTGTGAGAAGTCAGATTTGCACTTGGAGAATTATGAGTTCTTTCCAAAATCTGGCTGTGAAATGGGTCCTCTGGTCAGTACTGGGAGGCCAGGGCACTAACAAATATGCTGTGGCAAATGCTGGGCTGTCTTGTGGGGCTGTGGGCAGCTTCTTGGGGGAAACCACTGGCCCCATCCCAGCTTGGCCTTGGCCAGATGCTCAGCCCTTGGACCTGCTCTCTTGCATTCCCCAACTCTTGTGAGGTAAATGGCTCCCACCAGCGAACGTCAGAAACTTTTGGTCACGAGCACAGTTATACCCCAGTGCTTTTTTCCTTAAAGAAACTTAAAAAGAGTCAGACTCCATACACTGATGCGCACGTTTTATCTAGTAATTAAAGGCTCTTATCGTACCAAGCTCTAGTTTAAAAATAGTTCACAGTTCCCCCTGGACTACAGAGAAAAAAAGTAATTTTTAAGCAACATGGGATGGTGAAGCTTATGAATTTTCTATCCTTTCTGAAGCCTGGGTGGAAAGCCCTTTTCTGAGGAGAGAATCTGGAGAGACAAAGTCAGTGGGAGCAAAGGGAGAGGAAGAGAATCGCAGCAATGAAACATTCATCCCTTTCTGAAAAAAAGTCTAAGCTCATTTATCATCCCAACTGGATGGGTGTGGAAAGATACCCCTGGTGAGGAGAAATATGGAAGGGTAGAAGGAACAGGGGATGAAGCTTCACTCTGGCTTGAAACAACTCCCTGTGAAGGGCACAGGAAGGCTGGCAGTGCCACCAGGGCTTGTCCCTGTCCCTCTGGGCTTGGTGGTGGTGTTTCTGGAGCTCTTTGCTACATGGGCCACCAGCCTCCCTGGCTAACATTTTTAGCTAAAAAAAAAAAAAAAAAAAAAAGCTGGTGTGCTGAATGAGAAAATGAGGATGGCTTTTGCAACAAGAGAAACTTGTCTTTCACCTTACTGTCCGTAGCCTGGGGCATCCTCTGAGGGTTCTCCAAATGGTCTCTTGCCCAATATCTGAAAAATACCAGCATCTCTGTAGAGTATCCATAATGCTCTGGTGAGAAGCCTGATCCAAGAAGATAATCAAAGAACAGAAATGGGCATTTATTTTTCTACTCTTCTATTAATTCAGCTTGACAATATAATAAGGGGAAAGTCACCCCATGTGCTGGTGGTGTCAGGGTGATGCATGGCTGGAGTGGACCACAGGCGAAGAGGGAGCGCTCCTCCAGCTCCAGCATGAAGCCCCCTCCTCCCTGCTGTGCTGCAGGAGCCTGTGACACATGCCACACACATCACCCAAATTACATGCACAGCTGTTCCAGCACCAATTAGTCATGTGATATTTGAAACATCAAATACTCTTTCCCTGCTTATCAACACTGTAATTATGGCCTGTCAGGGTTTTATGCTCTTCTTAAAATAAACACCCAAATGTTCGTGTTAACCCTTCAGCTCTCTGCTGCTGCAGGCTTTCACGGCAGCTCGTGGGGCGAGCAGGGACCACAGGGCTCCTGTCATGAGCAAAACGGGGCAGAAAGGCAGTGACTTGCTCAGGGCGGGTGCTGCCAAGGCCAGGATTAGGACCTAAGCTCTCAACTGTCTATGTCAAGGCCATCCTAGTATGTCACCCATCTGCATCGCTCAGTGTGTGTGTGAGGTTATGAACATGCTGAAGCTACTTTGACTATAGAAAAGTTTTGGAGCATCCTGGGCAGAATTGATAATTTTTTGATAATGCCTTTTTTCCCTGTGAGATGTGTTTTTACTGTGTAATTGAAGTTTTACAGGAAAGAGCAACATTTTGAAGGAGGTTTTTCGTTTTGTTTATTAAAAGCCAGTTTACTTCTGATCCATCAGCCAAATATGTTCTTGCTTTCAGTTTACAGAACAGAGATGAAAACCAAAAGTTTTGCTTTAAGTATCCTTTTGAGAAAAAGAATTTCTGCAGTTTCACGTACAAAAACAGAGGTTTGCTTTGTTTTCTGAGCTGCCTGAGCCTGCATCAGTGTCAGCTGATGTTGGGTACGCAGTGCTGGGCACACTGCAAAATCTTTTGCCTTGGCAGGGGCTGTGAAGATTTTGCAGGCTTTGTTTTGGTGGCCAGACTGGTTCTGTGTGCTGGGCTGCAGAAACTTGCAGCTGCTGCTGCCCTCCTTGAGCTGTTGCCCTGCTGTGACAAGTGCTGTGAAGGCAAGGAAGGCTCATGGTGCCTTGGGATCGCAGCGGGGAGAGGTCAAGCTTTGCTGAAGTACATGCACTAGCTTACCACTGCTGCAGGCTGAATTTTTCAGATACAAATGATGTGCGTCATCTCTCCCAGGCCACCTCTGCTTTCTTGTGGGATGAGCCTGGCAGCCTGTGCTCAAGAAATACCCCTGGCTACGCTGGATCAGGAGCAAGGGGCACTGGTGCAGCCAGCCCTGGGAAACCTGCCCTGCTCCCACCTTGGGGTGTGCTGGGGTCTCTGGCTGCTGTTTGGGCTTTGAATTCCCCAGCACCAAGTTCACCCCAAACCATTGATGAAGTAAATGAGCAGAGTGAGGCTGCAGGAGAGGTCATGTACATGCATTAGCTCTGAGTGACGGACCTGGCTCTGTTTTTGCCTTCTCGGTGACCTTACTCTCTCCGTTTTTCATGCCTCTGGCTTTGCTATGCAGCATTTTGTTTGGAAACTTGAAACTATACAGCACACTGCAGTTAATAGTAATGATGTGCAAGCTTGGGTTTTTTTCATTATTCTCTATTGCTGCTTAATGACCTAAACATCTTGAACACTTTTGATAAGTTGGCTGAGGTGTATAGATTAAGTTCCTGGAGTTTCTGCTGTGAAGGGCTCTTAGTGATGAGCAATGACATAGCTAATCTGCAGCTCAGGGCATGGAATGCTCTGTAGCAATGTGGGGGACCGCAGCACACCTCATGTAGGAGTCCTGCTTTATGGGTGCAGCTCCAACATCTGTGTCTGCAGCAAATCTCAGAGTAAAGCAGAGAAGAAAGGTGGTGGGATTGGCTTGGAGTAAGAGAAGCTCAGCTGTGGCCCAGCCTGATCTTTCTAGTTTCAGCTGAGAGGGTTAATTTTCTTCATAGTAGCTAGTATGGGGCTATGTTTTGGATTTGTGCTGGAAACCGCGTTGATAATATAGAGATGTTTTTGTTCTATGGACCTATTGTTGAGCAGTGCTTACACAGAGCCAAGGCCTTCCTCTGCTTCTTGCACTGCCCTGCCAGCGGGATGGCTGAGGGTGCACAAGAAGTTGGGAGGAGACACAGACAGGACAGGTGACCCAAACTGACCAAAGGGATATTCCATACCCTATGACATCATGCTCAGTTTATAAGGAGCTTGGGGGGGGCGGCAGTGTTTGGAGTGATGGCGTTTGTCTTCCCAAGTAACCGTTACGTGTGACAGAGCCCTGCTTTCCTGGGGATGGCTGAACACCTGCCTGCCCATGGGAAGTGGGCAATGAATTCCTTGCTTTGCTTTGCTTGTGCGCGCGGTTTTTGCTTTACCTATTAAACTGTCTTTATCTCAACCCATGAGTTTTCTCACTTTAACTTTTTCAATTCTCTCCCCCATCCTGATGGGGGGGAGTGAGCGAGCGGCTGCGTGGTGCTCAGCTGCCAACTGGGGTAAAACCATGACAGTGTCCCATAGGCCTCTCATTACCCAATTTTATCTCAGCCTTGTGGTTATTTCTTGAAGGGCAGAGCTTGCTGCTGCTTTGCATCTTGAATGGCAGCACCAATCCAGTGCAGCATTGAACTGCGTAGGGACAGTTACCCAACTTGTGCTTTTACATTCATTCTTTAAAGGAAAAAAGCAGTAGTTTCATTATTTATAAGGAAATTTTAAGAATTTATGTTTTCAAACAACCCTTTTGCTGCTATCTATTATTTTGCTGTTAGAAGATGGTGTTTTGAAACCTTGCTTTTCCTCCAGGAGCTGTGTTGGGTGCTGTCTTTCACTGGCTGCTGATCACATCTGGAAGACAAACTCTTGCACAGGTCTTGGTGCTGTGCTGACCGGGTCAGCCAGATGGAAACCTCCTTTGCAGGTCCCTCACAGCGTGCCCTGCTCTGCTCAGTGGCTCCCCAGCAGCAATGTGGCAGATGCGAAAACAGCTGGAGTGCAGAAACTGGGGGGGGACACGCTGCTAATGAGGAGTATCAGCCCAGAGTGGTGCCTCAGCGCAGGCTGGCGGGCGCAGCCCAGGCAGCTCGGCTGTTTAGCAAATGTTTCTCTGCTGCCGAAGGGCTATCAGCCATTCAGGGCCTGGATTTGCAAAATGGCTCTAGTGCAGCCTCTAAAAAATGCTGGCTGTAACGTGTCCCTGCTCTTCTGGGCTCTTCAAAAAACCTGAGTTTTGTATGTGTCTGGTATTTCAAAGGTGTTTCAGTGGGGTAGAATGGGTCTGTAGCTGCCCGGTTGCCTAAATCTGCACTGTAGTATGAGCTGGACATGGCAGCCTGTACTTTGGAATATTCACAAAAGTCACGTCTTCAGAAAGACAAGGGCAAATTGTGACTCCAAGGACACAAACTCAGCATCTGGTTTTGAAAAGATGCCTCTGAGAAATGCATATTGCCTATTGATTGAGAACAGTGTGCCTCAGTTTCCCTTCCCTCATGGGCCAGCTCGGCTCTCTGGCATGCCCCGGGACAGGCTGCTCTGCCTCTGCTGTCCTCACAGCACCCAGCTCCAGCCCTTGCCTGTTCCCTGGGACCCATGGGCCATTGAAACAACCCAATTCAGCTTCAGCTTTCAAACCCAAAATGTAACGCAGCTTTCGAGCGCTTTCCCTGCTGAGCTGTTATTGCTGCAGGCTTTGCTCCATGCCAAAGCCAATTGCCCTTGACAAAGCTGAGTGCGAGTCCTTCAGGTCTCAAAGTCTCCCAGGCGGAACACCGTGGGCATTTCCCTGGGCTCTCCACCATGCTTTTGCTCTAATTCCCCTGTCCCCAGAGGCTGCGACTTTCCAAATTCTTCCCTTGTGCCTGACAGCAGAGTTGTGTGTGCTGGGGTGTTTGGAGCATGAAATACCTGCTCTGAGTGTAGGCGCTAGAGCCTGGAATTTATTGCTCTGCACAACGGTCTGGTTTGTGGTTTCTCTCAACATGACAGTTCAGGTTAGTACAAACACCACAGCTGGGTGCTGTCTTGTTTTGATACTAAAATGACATTTGATTTGTTTATAACAGAAAATAAATGAAAGTAAGAAATATATTACTTTGAACTACAAACAGAAAATCCTTATCTGAACAGGTCAAATTCTTTTTTGTGTCTTTTAAGGTAAAATATTATTGATACTGTCACAATCGCCTTTGGAAGTCTTGGGACAAGAAATACTATATCTGATAGAAAAATATTTTTCTATCATCCTGCTTCTGAATAAAATCTCAGATGCCTGTAAGAAGGGATGTTAAGGGGGAAGCCTTTCAGTGGTTGCACATGAGGACACCGCTGCTCCTGACCTGAGTGGTCCAGGCCAAGGTGAAGGGTGCAATCCTGCGCAGGCAGCATGCGGCACCTGGACGAGGCAGGGGACGGCATCTCTGGGTTTCTTGCTGCCATGCTCTGGTGGTGGCTGCTGTCACCTTGCTCATTCTTCGGCCCTTTCTCTGGGCCTGAGCTTTTATAACGCTGTGATTCAACACAGGAGAACTTTGCCTGCCAAATCCCTGCTCAGAGCACTAAATTTGGATGGAGATTTTTCTATAACTGCAAGAGCCATGTAAGTGTAAATATGCAGAAGCTTGGCTTCACCTAGTATAAAGCATTCAACATCTTTGTGCTCAGTAGCGCTGTCCTTGCTGGTGCCCAGGGCAGGGGCACTGGTGTGGTTCAGATATGCACCGAGTTGCCTGACCTCAGCTTCAGATCTTCTTGCTCACAAATTGCCAGTCCGGTGGCAGGGCTGGAGCTGTAGCTGCTGGCGTGTGCTTAGATACCCACGGACAGCGAGGATGCTGTTATCAGTGCTTGTCCTTTACAAGGTATGGGCAAACTTGCGCTGACTGCTGTTGGCAGGTACATAATTAACCTTGCTAATCAGCAGCTCTCTGAGGAAGGAGCTGTACTGCTTCTCCAGGGAATTCATTTTTTACTTCAGGTTGATTGAGATTCTTGTACTTCAATATTTTAGCATTCCCCTGCTAAGAGTATCAGGTCTGGCTGGAGCAGGAGGGATTTTTCCTCTGCCAGAGGAAGGCAGAATATCTCTGTGGAAGCTGGTATCTCCCTGCAGATCTGATCTGGGCTGGGAGCTGGTGGATGCTTAATACCACTTAAGGATGTAGAAGGAAAGGAAGAGAAGGGATCACAATCTACAGGGGGGAAAAAGCACCAAGTGAACTAAAGTAGCAGAGAAAAAATAGGATTCAAAGTGGGATTCTTGTGGGATCCTGGAGGTTGGCTGTGTTGTGCTGTCAGCTGGTCCCACAGGCCCCAGTCTAATGTGGGTCCTGCCAACTCATGTGGTAATTTAAAACTCAAAGATAAACTGAGTTGGAGAGTGTTAGGGTCTGTCTCAAATGCACAGAACAAGCTTAGCTGGCAGAGCAGGCTGGAAGAGCCTGGACTTCAGTTCTTCACCGCTAAAGATAGCGTGTGAAGTAGTGGCTGCTGCCTGGTGAACCTCTTGGCTGGACCCAGTCCTTGGGGTATAGCCACTGGCCACAGGAGAGTGGTTGGACTTTGGTGAATGTTGTAGCAGGCTTTAAAAGCAAAATTTGGCCCAAAATGTGGATACATTGTACTTGAACTTCTCTGTACTCATTTTTCCAGAAAACACCCTGCAGAAGAAACTTCATCTGCATCATGCTTAGCAGCAAACCCCTTCTGCAAACCAGACCTGCATTTTGCTGCCTTGAGCCACCTTTCAGAACCAAAAGTGAGTCCCCAAACTTGTGCAAGAAGGACATTCTACCCATAAGCACAAGCATTTATAGGCTATGTTTGTGCAAGGAAACACACTGTAATTTTTAAAGGCTGTCCTTGTGCCAGCCCATCTTAGAAAAGACCATCTGAACATGCAGATGTGGTCCTCTGTCTCTAGAGTGCTGGTTCAAAGCATCACTGATGGCCCCCATTACTTTCACCAGCCTTAGCACTGCAGAAATGCAGTTGAAGAGAGTGACTCTGTCCCTGCACTTGTTCCTTCAGATTGGCTGTAGCCCGAGACATCCTCTCTATTTAATAAATTCATCACTCTAAAGTATTTTTCCCTAGCTGAATTTATCAGTTTTAAACAGCTCAATTAAAAGGCCAGCAAAAAGTCCTTTAGGGTACTGCCTTTCATCACTGATAAGATGAATGCTGTACAAACAGGTTGCAGATATGACAAATAGCATTGAAAATAGATCCCAAAAATAAAAAGGAAAAGAAAAATTTCCCAAGGAAATATCTACCTTTTCTCTATGTGTTACCCCAACCAAGCTTGGCACAACACCACAGCCCTGTGTGCTGTGGATGTGCCCTTAGCTGATAGGTTGAAATGCCTTCCTTCCTAAACCTGAAGAGGTTTCCTGGTTGTACCCTGTGCAATTCCCACCCTGCAGGGATTCAGCCCAGGGGAACAGTGTTTAGAGACCCAACCAGCCCTGTGCTTCAGGCTGCAGAGAGGTATTTCACTAAAAAACCAGCCATGAAGTTGCTTCTGGGGCTCATGCTTACTTTGGTAACCGTAAGGTAGCTCCAGCTCTGTATATCAAGGCTCAGCTGTACTCTGCACTGTAAAAGCAGAGCAGAAGATGGCTTCATACCCAAAGAGCTCGTGATCTGCAGTGGGAGATCCCAGATGGACATGGCTGGGCATGGGGAGCAAACAGCTGATATTGGTTAGCATGGGAGAGACTAAAACCTTACTGTAGGACAATTTTCTGTATCACCTGTTGTATGAAAGGGAGCTCCTGGGCTCCCATCAAACTTCGCTGGTTTTAGTCTTTTCAGTCTCCTGCTTCCTTCTCTTTGCAACAGCCCCCTGAACCACGAAGCTAGCAGCAGGACTTGTACCTCTGAGTCACCCCGAGCCCAATTGCAATTTCATATGGAAGGTGAGGCTCAAGTACAGCTTGAAACCCATGGTCTCGAGGATGCATAGAAAAGTCTTGAACTGCCACACAGTCCCTGTCTTAGTGCGCTGCTAGACTGTTTCATCTCACATAGAACTGTGTAATATTGACAATGTAAATGTAATTCATTATTTTTTTAGTTCAAAAAGCTTAATGCTTTGCAGCTTGCATATGCTTATTTGCTCCTCAAGAAACAGGAGATGCCACACTGTGCAAATGTGTTATGTGTTGAGATTGCATTAATTCTTTATATTTCATATGCTGGAGGTACCCTAGAGTGACTGAGCAGGAACTCTGCCAGATTCAAACCAAATGTTGAGAGGGGAAAAAAAAGGTGGAGACACTGAAAACAAGGACTGGTGAGGAAAGAGTCTGTTACACTGTCTCCACTGTCTGTGAAGCAGTTAGTCACCAGAGGAAAAAAGTTTTGGAACAATCCAGGTAGGTCAATTAGTTTTGCTTAATTTCTTCCTGATTGTTGCTTTGCCTTATCATGTTTCACCACATTTTGCTAGAATATGCTGATGTGCGCCATGGCTGCTGCTGGCTGACACCTGATGGTAAATCCAGGTGGATGCTCATGGGTTATTGTGGGGATTTTCTGGGAAGAATCCTCTGAGGGGAATAGGACTCAGTCTACCTGGGGGGCTGATGGCTCCTTTTGACCAGTTCCACTTTAAGTGCACAAACACCCTGATCTTTGGCCTGACATATGGGTAAGGCCAGGATGAACTGGAGGAAGTTGATCTATGGTGGCTGTAAAGTCTGTGTCAATAGATTTTTATTTTATCTGGGGAATGGCCAGAGACAGGGGTTTCTGGGAAAGTCTGTTTGCTGGTATTATTCTTGTCTATCTGCTCTGCCTTGAAACAAGCCTGCAGACCTCTCTGAGGAGAGGTGGGGGGGGTCAGCATAGGTGGGGTTCCCAAGTGGGGCTGGTGGAGAGGACCGGCCCTTCACTGGGGACCCCTTTGGCTGCGGGGTGTGCTGGGTGGTTTGGTGACATGCTGCCCAGCAGGCATCCAGAGCCAAGGGGTAAATTCAACCCTGGTGTGGGGAGCTGATGGGGGCTTCTGTCCTGCAGCACTTTCCTAGGGTTTTAACTCTAAGGAGATAAAAACTAAAGGTAAACTGGCTGTGCTTACCAGGGTCAGAAATGTCTGAAAACAATGAATCTGGAGCTGTCAAAATGTTTTCTTCAGGTTGTTTGTGGCAGGAAGCTGACCTGCTTGGGCTGTGCCCTGCTCAGAGCAGAGCGCAATGTTTGCATTCCAGCAGCCCTGATGCTTGGTGGGGTTGAGCAGGTAAAGGATCTGTGGGATTCTGGGGAAAGGAAGGCTCTCCATCAGCCTCTGAGTTAGTCCTCACCACCCTGACAGGCATCACAGCAGTGTTGTCTGAAGGACATCAGATGTGTCTCCATTTTCCATCCTTTCTCTGACTCGTAGCTAACTTTGCATGGTGCATGGAAAGCAGCTTAATCTGAGTGTTTGTGGGTGTCCATCTCTGAGCCGGGCTGCTCGGGGGCTGCGTGGCTGTCCCTGGACGGAGCTGCTTTGTGCCCTGGAGAAGGAGCCAAACAGTTCTGCTGGCAGAGCAGCATTTGGCAGCAGTGCAGTAAGGCATTAAGGGCGCACACTGAACAGCGAGGGTTAAAAAAGGTGTTTTGGAATGACTCATTAACTAAACATCATTTGTCTGGGGCAGGGCCAGGGGCCCTGTGGAAAATGGTATATCACGGTAGAGTTAGAGCCTGCATCGCAATGTGTGTATACAAGTGGTGCTGCATGGAGGCTGTTCAGGCAGCTCTATGCCTGGCATTTTGTAACTTTTGAGTGCTTGCTTTTGCCACCCGAATAATGTTCTTTTAAGCGTAGAGTTTGGGTTTTTTAGGATGTAATTATAATCTTGTTCTACATAATTTAACAGCATCGGGACAGGAGATTTTTAACCAAGGCTGGAAGTAATTGTCAGGCTAACTTGTTAAACAGCTGAGGCAGCGCGAGGGAAGGACAGAGGTGCATATTTCCAGTCACATAATGGAAAGGACAAGCCCACCCGTGGGTGTGCGTGCACAGCCTCTGTGGTGAGCGGGGTGACTTGTGAGCTCGGGGCAATGGTTACAGCATTGCCATGCTCTAGCCAGCTCCTGCAAACCACTGTATGTAAGGGATCACCACCAAGATATCTGTACCCCAGATGCAGAAGAAATGAAGTGGCTATTTGGGACTTAGTGTTGTGTGCCTGATGGCATGCCCAGGGTGGACTGCTACCTCCTGTCCTGCTCTTGGCATGAGAGCTTTGAGGGTTCTCTCAGGCATGGGGCAGCAGGTTCTGGGGGCTGGGGATGTGGTTTAGCCCAGCAGAAGGGTTAGTGGTCAATGGCTGCATGACAGGGCCCTGGATGCTCCTTCCTCACACTCTCCTTTGGGGACACTTGAGTCATTTGTGGTAAAGGGTCCATAGCAAGCTGCTGGTAGTGAAGATCAGCACCAAAATCAAAGGGCTGGTGACACCAAGGCCTCCTTGCCCAAGTGTCTTAATTTGGGTCAGTGCGGACCCAGTTTACATGGCTCTGGGAAGTGGATGGTATTTTGGCTTTCCTTCTCCTGCTTTCCTGCATGTGCTGACCAGCATGGCCAAGTCATCACCTGGAGAAGGGCCAGAAGGGGTGGGAGGGGACTCTGAAAGGGTATGAGAGAACAACAAATTTCCTAGATCATTAATTTGCTATTTGCGGACAGAATGTTATTGGCTCGTGATGAAGGACTGCCAGAGACAGCAGCAGAAACCTGGGACTGCAGATGTTTTTCCTCCTTAAGGTGACTGCTCAGCAGCACAGAGCTAATGGCAGGACACCAGAACATCAGGAGCAGCGAGTGCCTCCCAAATTCCTGCAAGCACACCTGCATGGGGTTCAGGAGCAGGGGCTTTCAAAGCTGCACAGGCTCCCCTGTGCCCCTCTGGCTCCTGTCTCAGGATTAACCTGCTGGTCAGAGATACCATGTAAAGACCTGGTTTTATCAGGAGAGGATCTGAATTGCCTCTAATGCTGGTTCTAATTTTGGTGCTCCTTAGCACAGGGAAAGCCTCCTGGATATAGCTCTGCCTGGTGTCTTCCATATGATGCTTTAAGAGTGAAAAATGGAGTGTGGTGGAATATTAGCAGAAAATAAGGGTTTTTTAAACAAGATTGAGCAAATTCTCCACCCACAGCCAACTCCGTCACAGCTTCTTACTTGGCTCTCATTCATTAGACAAGACCTGTACTCAGGGCACTTACCTACCAGGTGCTGGGGTGTCCTTTCCCTGATGCCACCGCGTGCTGCTGTCCCCAAAGCCCAGTCCAGCATTTCTGCTGTCCTCTGCGTGGGGTTTGCAGTCCCTCCTCGCCCAGCTGGTGGGACCTGGGTCTGACCATTTATCAGGGTGCCTCTGGTGATTGCCATGGGGATGTACTGTGAGAGGACCTGAGCAGTTAAATATTCATCCCCAAAGCAGCTGAATATATCAGTGCTCAGTAATGTAGTGTCTCAAAGGTGGCTGATCCCATGTGTCTACTCTGTGCCATGGTGGAGGAGGTCTGTCTTCAACTTCTCTTTGATAAACAGAGGAGTGAAAACCACCAGTGACTCTGGAGAAGGTGGACCTTTCAGGTCAGTAGAGTCATGTTGGAAATGTTTCCATTGCAACTTTCTGCAATGTTTTTTGGGGTTTGCCTGACACAAACCCCTTTGACATGGAGATTGCTGGTAAGTTGATGATGGTGTCCTAGCCCGGGTATGAGTGAATGTGAGCAGCTCCAGAGAGCACAAGTGTGGACAGGTTTGCTGCTGGAAAAAGTACTTGCTTTCTACATTGACCCATTCATTGGGCTGCTCTTGAATCCTGATTTGTTTGAAATCGGCTGAGGTTTGGCTGCTGATTTCAGTGGACCAAGGTCAGATGTCCAGACTGGATGTTCTCTTTCCTTGGAAATTTTTCTTTGTTTTTTGGTTTTGATACTGAATACTCTAAACTTTTAGCATCTGATTTGGTGGGACTAATAGCAGCTACTCCCTGGGAAGCAGAGATTTGTGAAGGGCTGTGCGTTGTGCCCATGAAATGAAATCCTGGGCAAACTTCAAAGAGGGCATGCCACCTGCATGAGAGTTCTGTGGCCTCAGACCTGCCTTTGGGCATACCTCTAGGGACAGGTCTGTGGGCAGGAGAGGCAGTGATAGCTAGACCAGGGGTTGTCTGGTGTGTCCCAGCTCATCAGACTGCAACACCCAGTGCAGAGCGAGGCCCCCAAACAGCTCATGCCCTGGGAAACCCCTGTGTGGAAGCAGATGATCCTTGTTTCTCCTGAGCAAAGCAGAACATCTCATTTATTCATGTTTGCTATTTGTCTTTTTCCCTGTCTACTGTCCCACTCTTTCCTGGAGGCAGTTTAACAGCAACATTGGGCTCATGGAACTTGCCTGTGGCAGGTCACATATGACAAAATAGCACATCTAGGACAGACCGCCTGGCCCACATTTCACTGCTGGGTGGGAGGTAATGTCTAATACTTGGAGGCTGAGTCCCAGCAACTCCTCTGTGCAGGGACAGGAGCTAGCACGTGCTGGGGAGGGAAGAGAGCAGCCGGTGATGGGAAATGTGCTGCCGTGGGTATGAACTTGCTTTTCCACCCGTCTTTAAGCATATGGTAAAGTGGTGCAGAGGAAGTGACAACTAATTACACCAGGACTCTATCTGCGTTGGGTTTTGCAGCTTTCTGCAGCTTTAACAAATTCCTGTTTGTATTGTTCAGCTGTCTTGCTGTATTAATGGCTTTGAACTCTTGCTTGTAAGGGGAGCGACTAAGGTGTTGCTGCTTAGTCATCACACTTTGCTTCCTACTTAATCTGTGATGAATATAACAGAGCTGATGTGCATGGTGATTAAAACTGTAAGTGCCTTCCATGTGGAAGGGTTTCAAGCTGCTCTTCTGTCTTGCCCACCTGATTTTGGGCCTGGAGCTGCCCGGCAGCCTTTGGCACAGGAGATCCTTTGCTTGTGATCTGGAGTTAAGTGTGTGGGTGACTGGGTATTAAAAAGTGCTTTTATAATTAAATATGGAATAGTAATTGCAGTTATGCAAAAAATAGCCAGATTGGAGACTTTAAGGAGAGAGACAGTGATGAAACCTCCCACCTTGCTCATATAGTTCATCACATGATATATTAGAAATCCTTCCCTAGAAGAACTTTTGAACATTTTAGCTTAAATTGTGTGGAAAGGATGTTTTCAGTTCTACAACATTTTAGCTGTGTTTTTTCTATCCTGTGTATAGGATGAAAAATAAGTTCTCAAAAATGTTCTGCTAACTGAAAAACCTGAAAAAACCCCAGCTGGGTCAATATGACTAGCTCAGTGGGATAGTGGCAGATCACTCATTTCAGGTATAAATTTTATTTGTGTATTTTTTCCAAACCTAACAAAATGGTATATTAGAAATGGTGTATTTAAAAATGAAGCTAGCTTGGGGTGAACTGAGTGGCAAAAAGAATGTTTCAGCAGTTTTCTAACTTTTTTCCCCTGTAATGCATTAGAAATGGAGGACACTCCTGAAAAAAATAACCATAACACTTTTTTTGCAACCTATAGCAGGGGCTGATCTTGCTGTGCTGTACCAGAGGGGGTGAACATATCTGCTCCCCTAAATCTGACCTGCCTGACTCCTCCTGGAGATGCTTCTACTTCTCACCTTGAACTGCCAAAGTAAACAAACTTTTTGTGTGTGTTGGATGAGAAAGCAGATTCCCTATCTCTGCTCATCTTTTTTTGAGTAATTTGCTGCTCTCCTGCCTGGGAATGGCCATCCATTGGTATTGGTGGGCATGTAGGGTTTACAGAGCATTTTAGAATGAGCATCTCTTACCCTCTATATCACAATAAAATGATCAAGGCAATGAAATATGGTAAATTCTCACCTGAATAAATGTAGTTCAGTTAAAAATATATATTCACCTACCAGCTCCCTGTATGAAAATGGAGAACTATAAAAAGTAGACAGGCTTGTATGGAGGGTTCTGCTAATGTTAACACATTTTTCGGTGTTTGGAGAAATTTGATTCATTTAAAGCCTGGTGTGAATTCACCTGGCAGCAGTTCCAATATTTTTCAGATAATTTCTGAAGGACAAAAATGTTCTTTGTGTGAAATGAGATTTATTTTACAGGTCAGGGCCAAAAACCAGCTTGTCAGGGGACCAGCATGTGGCCAGAGGCAGTGTGGCTTTGCTGGGCAGCGTGTGAGGGATCCACCCCCCTGGTTAACTGCGATTTCTCAAAACAGAACACAGCTTGGGAAAGCCAACTCGAATGGGCCAAGTGCTGTGCTGGCTGGGCTCCTGGGGCTACCATGGCATGCTGAGTCCACCTGCCCAGGTGTATGGGCCATGGACCCATTTGCAACAGCTCAGACAATTGAATTGCATGTCCTGACTGCTCCATTTTGTGTATTAAAAAAAAAACCACCAACAAAAAACCAAACCAAACCTGGTTTGGTTTAAAGTGCACAGAGTACCTGCACACAAACTGCTCCCTGGAGCAGCAACATCTTCTACCTGTGGTAGAGGAGCTGATGGCTGGTGGCTGCTGCCCCACACAGGTGATGATAATGGCTAAATGCTCTGTTCTTCCTTCCCTGTGCCTCCTAACTTAGCAGCTGTTACACTCTGAGATGGGTGCTGTGCTTTGCTTTATTTGGAGAACATCACTGATGGTAACTATGAGGTGATGATCACCTGAGCCCAGCTGGGGCTGCTGGTGGTTACATTGGTGTGACTGATTCTGCACTTCACTGGTGGGTGAGAAAAGTGGAACAAAGGAAATGTGGTGCTGGTCAGCCTCAAAAAAAAAAGTTCACAATGTCTGGTGAACCAAACAATTGCTGATAGTTTTGTTTCACATCACAAGAACTATTACATTTATTTTTTCAAGCTTGTCCAATTAAAAAAATCTACCTTACCCCATGATTTTAAAAGGCAACATCAATTCAAACAAAAATGGAAACATCTTGTTTTCAAAAACATGAAACAAAATAATTGATATTTATGTCTGCTTTTCACTTCTTCCTGCATAACAAAACAATTTGGCAAAGTTTGTATCCAGTCGTGAGCTGTTTGGGTACACCACAAACTGTGTGGTTTCTTTCTGAAAAAATAGTGCTGGGAAGGGACAAGTGTTCAGTGGAGCAGAAAAGTGAGGGTTTTTTCCCCAAATCTTTGATAGATGATGAGCAGTACAACAGCTAATGGAGAGCTGATGCTACTGTGCTCAGATGCTGAGTCTATGGGAAAAAAAAAGTTGTATTGCTGCAAAGATCTTGGTTCAATCCACTTGAATGGCTGCGGCTATTTTAACAAGGGCATGACTGTATGAGAAGGGAAATCACCTAGCCAATTTTTAAGGTGCTATTACCTTGAAATTGCCATTCCCTCGAGAGGTTTTACTAGTACAGTTGTATTGCTGTAAGGTCACAGCTTTTGTAGTCAGATGCAGGAGTCTGGACCAGGCTTGCACCAGCAGTTCTTTCTCAGCAGCTTCTTCCATTTAACTCTGGCTGGTGATGAGGGTGTGAAGCCAGCAGCACCCCCAGCCTTGCCTTTGGACTTCATTCCTTTTTTTTGTGTCCCTCAGATTTGAAATCACTGCACTTGCATCTTCTAGAGAGGTGCAGGGTCTTGAGTTTCCTGAGCACTCTCTTTCTGTATTCACCTCCAACTCACGCTGGAGTTGGGTACCCTTGCGCTCTGCATACATTTTGTGAGATAAGATGATGTCTCCTCAATTAGAAAAGCTAAACCAAAATAAGCTCTCTGTTGTCCTAGCTGGTGACATTTAGTAAGTCTGCAAGGTGCCAAGTTTCAGCGTATTACAGCAGGGATGTTCACACTTCAGCTTCAGATTTAGATGTTCCAGAATAGAAATAAGACCTGACATAAATAATCTCATTAAGAAAATAACAACTATTAAAAGGACATGTGAATTTGGCACCTGGAATACTTATGCATGCTTTAAATCCCACAAGGGTGCCTCTCATAGGCTCGTAATGCCCGTGAATGCTGAGCTGCCATTTTCATCTTGCACCTTTCCGTTCCAGGGTGGGTTTCTTGCAGTGCTGGTTGTTAGCTGCTGTCCTGAATGCCCAGCTGGGGTGTCAAGGGGAGAAATGTTTGTGCCAGGAAGAGTCAGGACTAGTCCCAATTTCACTACCATGTATTTTTCATTAATTTGTGCTGCCTACAGGAACATAAGTTGCTTTTGCAGGGGATAAACATGATATTAAAATGGAAATAGAGAAAGAAATAGCACAGGGTAATATCCCTTCTGAAACATAACCTCTGTTTGGGGCAGCAGCAGTTGTCAAAATTGTGTTTGCAATGCTAACGCTTCAGTAGGGGGTTAACTGTGCCGATGATCAGATGGATAATTCCCTTTAAAATTATTGTTTTACCTCACTCCATACAGTCACTCAAGTTGTTTTGCTAGCCTACAGATCTCTCTGTTACTGTCAACAGAATGATTATAGACTGCAACAGCGTCAAGATGTTTCACCCACAGGAGCGCTGGTGAAATGTTCATGGCGCAACATGTTGAAAGCAGCGTTTGATGTGTAAATGTCAGGAACAATCAGCTTTCCTGGCACCAGAAACAAAACGCACAAATAACAGGCACTGAAAATGTCACATGCACAACCAAAGAGCTGCTTCATCACAGGTCATGTAAATTGTCATGTAAATGGCCAATGTCAGTGTCAGCAGCAGCGTGGAAAAGGCACCACAGCTCTTTGGTGATGCCACACATGTGAATCGGTGGCGTGGTCCTTCCCTGGGCATTGGTGGCCCAGTGGGGAGATGGATGAAGGACATCCATGAGGATGGCAACACAGGACATGGACCAAACCTCTCTGCTTGAAGGGAGAACTTTGTAAAGGATGGAGATGCGCCATGGGAGCTGTCTTTGATCTTGTCATAATGATGAGCATCTGGAGCCCCTTGTGTCATGGGCACCAGGCGATGAATCCCTGTGCAGCAGAGGGGTGGGGAGCTGGGTGCAGACCAGAGGGTCCCCATCTCTGTCCACCGACCCATGCTGGCACTGGGGGTGTCACGCTTCCTGCTGGTGGACAGGTGGTCGAATAAAGGTTGCTGTCAGTCCACCAAAGACGTTGCGACTCCAGTTCCCACTGATGTCGAGGGTGCCCAGATCTGCTGCCGATGGTTTCTGCAAATCCCGTGGAATGATCAAAACCACATTTTTGCAAATAAACCTTTATGAATTCCCTGTTGCATCAGCCCTGCTCATTTCTTGGTAATAGAAGCTACAAAGAAAAGTCTGATGAAACAAGCCAGACCTGAAGGCAGAAGATATTGAAATCTGGAAGATTTAATTTAATATTTTTATTACATATTTTTGGAGCCCTGATTATACCCCCACCCTCCAGGAATTTATTTACCTAAAGAAAATTATACTATTGATTACAAGATTGCAGGTTCATTTTCACTGCCAAGAACTCATTTTTTTACAGCTCACGTTACACTCGCATGACTTGTAAAGTTTTGTAACATCTTGAAATTTTTAATGCTATGTTGCGGAAAGGTACTTATATATAGATGAACTAGGCAGAATACTTTGCAGTCTTTTTTCGGGGGTGGGGGGAAGTTAGTTTCTTGGTTTGAAAAGGCCTGTAAATGGTTTGTTTGAGCTATTGGATCGCTAGTGAGTTCGCAGGGTGCTCACAGGAGCTGCCTCGTGTTTGTCCTTCAGGCTGAGAAACTGAGAGAGGTGTCTTTAAAATATAACATAGGAAGGAATCCTTTCTGTGGGGGAATAAAAATAAATTATGCAGAAATCGTGACTGTAGTGTGCATGAAATTATACTGGCAAGATCCCTGTGGTAAATATTTGACAGATAGGACAATGTCTTAGTCAGAATCTCAGTTTTTCCAATAAATCATTGTATCTGGGCCTTTGAAATCATAATTCACATCAGCCAGCACTGAATACTGAGTTAAGGTCGGGAGAGATTTCCAGATGTATTGTTATGATTATCTAACAATTCCGTTAATAGAGCCATAGAATCAGATGAGATTTTTGTCAATTCCGATGTCACAGTAAGAGAGACCTTTGACTGAAACAACATCATGAATATTGGATAAGATCCTGCAGCGCTGCTCCTCCATGTTATGATATTATCCAAGGATGAAGGTTATAAATACATGAGTTATACTGTTTACTTTCCAGTTGGTAAAAACAAAGAAAAAACCTCCCATAATCAAGTTCCAATACACAACTAGATATAATATAGCTTTTTCTTTATATATATATCTGTATATATATCAAGTAAAAAAATCTAAAATAGTTGGAAGTAAAAAATGAAAAAATAGCTGATTGTGTTATTTTTTTTCTTTACAGTGATATGGTAGCAAATACAAGACAAATGAGTAATAAACTTTTACATAAGGTGTTCTGGTCCCATCTCCATCAATAGGGCTCAGACTAGAATAGAAAAATGGAACACAGTGATTTTTTTTTTTTTTGGCTACAGCTTATGCAAGTGACAAAGATGATACTGATAAGATAGAAGGAAATTATAGCACTAAATAAAATAAAACTCCGAAGTGTTTTCCAAAAGACCTTAAACACCAGAGAGTAAAATTTACTTCTGAACTGGGGGAGCAAACACAAAGCATCACCAAGTCCTACTTAGGCTAAACATACTGTATGCTTATCCTGGCCTCAAAATATGTCCCTTTTGTGCCATCTTACCATAAGAAAACCCCTATCAATGCTTTCCCCCCTACCCGTGCAGACAATAATAAAAAAGCAACACCACAAATCCTTCAAACGGACCGAGCCAGGGGTGAGACCTCAGTGATGCGCAAGTGGTTGGCTTCCCTTTGTCCAGCAGTGAATTTTCCCCAGAATCCTTTACATTGAAAATGTCAATCGACTAAGCTTGGCAAATGGTCACACTGAGCCCTATCTTGGCTGTAGAAAAGAAAGAAGTACTAGTTTCAGCAAAAAACAAGATCATACAGACGGTGAACACAAAACAGTATTTTTTTCAGTTGTCTGCATAATAATAACATCATGTTTGCATATAGAACAGCTTTTGCATTATTGCTCTACTTATAAGAATATAGTAAGGAACTTATAACAGACTTGCACGTTACAAACTTAAGGTTCTTTGGTGAAGAATGAGAAAACAGTATTTTAGCTGTAATTAAATCTCAGAGAAGTTTTCGTTTTTATCTGTTGATCCTTTGGATTCTCTCACAGAGGAGGGAAAGGTATTGAGTCAGCTTTACCATCGCGACGATGGCGACCCCGCCGATCATCATGCAGGTGGGCCAGAAGAGGGAGTGGAACAGCACGTTGGAGCTGTACAGTTTGGTTAGTATCACGTTCTTCTGAACACCTTCGGGGTCGTAGAAGCAGGAGAAGCGTTGGTACTTTCTGAAGTTTTCCATCACAACGTTCACCAGCGACATGGATTCCTCGTAATTCTTGCCGCACTTGGGTATGTATGAACACTGGGAAGAAATTAGAGGGAGAAAAATGCATCTCCAAACCAGATACAGTGTCTGTTTTCAGGTGGCGAGCAGGAAAATCTCAAGATGATTATGCTTTTCATAATAAGAGTGGAATACTATTAAGCTAATAATAAATTTATCACAGATAAAACTCAATATTTTGCACTTCTACAGAATTTCCCATTGGAGAACCTCCAAGTGCTGTACAAACATTAATGCTTTAATCTGCACAGCGGCCTCGTGAGATAGGTGAATATATTATTATTGCTAATTTACACATGCAAAAATGGAACTGATGAAGTACCTCTTCATCTTAAGTGGCATGCATATGCTCGCAGTTAGATGGGTAATTGACTCTCTGTAAATACAAATCTGGTAGTTCAGATCTCACTTGGATCGGATCAAAGTGATTATAGTGGGCACAGGAGTTCACCCACAGAGGAGGAGGCTGATGAGAGACCTTTATACAAATTTTCCCTTGGGGGTAATGCATAAATAGATAGTCTAGGAGAAAATGCAGTTCCTGCTGACAACTCAGAAGACTTTCATTCAACCTCTAGCTGAAGATCAGCCTGGCCACCAGGATGGCTCTTAGTCTTGTTTTTGCTCTTGACCCCAACGTAAGTCCAACAGTTCCTTCTCTCTGAAGATGCTGCTTGAATTTCAGCTTCCGTCACATAAAAAAGAAGATTTGGGAGTGGCTCTATCTAATGCAGTTTCAACCTAGCATTCCCAAAGAACACTAAAGGCAAGTGAATTAAAAAAATAGCTTATGGACTCCATGCATTGAAGACATTCCATGGAAAATGCAGGACAGCGGCCCTGCGCTGTGGTGACCATTCCCTGCAAAGAGATAGTGTGGGCTGGTGAGGCGGTGGGCACACACACAAGGATTGAAGCCGCATCTGGATTTTGACCTAAAGCAGAAACGCCTGAATTTGCTGTTGCTGCTGCTGGTCTGGAAGAGGATTGATGGGAGCAGCCTAGGGCACCTCACTCCCTGCTCTCTTCTAGACATTCACACCCCTCCGCACCTGAAGGATTTCTACACCTGCACGGGATTTGGATTAAATTCCCTACCCAGGCAAGAAATGCTTTAGAGCAGGGGAAAATCTGTTGCTTAGCTTCTCATTGAACATGCATGGGGAAACCTAGCAGGTCATCCTTCCCTGGCAGTTATGGGGTGATCGCGGGTCCCTGTCATGCTCCCTGCCTGCGCTGCTGAACCTACTTGTCTTGGGTGAGCATGTAAAGTAGTTACAGATAATGAGAGAAAGTGAATTTTGCAAAGAAAAAAAGATGTTTTGATTAAAATAATGTGACCCATGGCTTTTGATTATTACTGTTTTAATGTATATATTTTATAAATGTCCCTCAGTTCTTTTTCATGACTATGCTGTGACTTTTTGTAATGTATGCGACAAATCTCTAGTCCTAATAATGATCAAAGGATTAACCTCGTAACAGGATTTGATTGATTCATTGGCAAGTTTATTAGCCAGAATATGATTTGAACTGCAGCAGAAAGATTCGCTGGTGTTAGCAGACCGGAGCGTTAAGGGTAGAGCATGGCAGCAATGCCATTATGAATATTTCATAGAGCTCTAGAAATTAGAGATGGAAAATATCAGACACTAATATCTCATCCATCTTCCTGCTGGTGCAGGTCTGCTCCCTCCAGGATATTTTCTTGCGCTCTGCCCAGCTTTGTCTTAAATGTCCAGAGCTGCAAGCCCTCTTCCAGTGCCTATGACTCTTTAATAGGTCATCATCTAATAAGTAAGGGAAATTTCTCAGTGAAGCATACCTCATTGTCTTTTACTAACTTATGTGCTATCACTGTTGTAACAGCAGTATTTCCAGCTCAGATTTTTTTTTTTCTTTCTTGTAAGTTTGGTGCTATATGCTTTTGTCTCTCAAAGTCCCAGGTGTTACTATCCTGAGAAAGGGGACTAAATGAGGACTTCACCACTCTTGCCAAAGTCCAGTCCTCCCCCCTTGACAGAAAACAGCAGGCACATAAAAGCCCAAATGGACTCAATGTCTGTGGAAATGTCCCAAGAGTGCAGCAGGAGGAGGTCTGACTTCCTGCAAGACTGAGTATTGACCGAGCATTCTCAAAGGAAACCTGATGCTGAAGCAGAACTTGAGGTGTTGCCTCCTACACCTGGTGGCACAAAGCCACCAGCCATGTTGGGCTGGTTGGGCTGCCTGTGCCAAGAGGACCTGGGAGCATGAGGCTGTGAAATGCAGTTGTGCAAGGGAGGTTGATTTGCTTTGCCTCTCAACCAGGCTCCTTGTACTGAAACTCTCTCCAGGCTACGGTCTCCCGTGCACCCTCCAAGACATGGGTGCCCTTCACTCCATATGCCATCTGCCTTGTCCAGTTCTCCTGAGCTCCTGGAGGCATCTTGGCCTCAGCCTTGAGGAGCTCCTCAGCATAAGGAATCCCTGCATGCATTAAGTTGTGTTTGTGGGGTGCTCCTGGTGTCCTCCCACTCCTTGGCTTCCCCAGTGACATCCCAAGGATAGCACAGGGCTGGCTCTGCTGTGCTGCTGTCTACCATGTTGCGCAGGTCATTGGCGAGCAAGTAGGTAGACATGGATAATGGGATGTTTTGAGTGTTTTCTTTGGTTTAATCTTCATCAAATTTCTAGTTTTCTCCAATGCCTGGCAGGGAATTTTATATCCACAATTGTTACGCTGTACCTGTGAATGTAGACTACTAAATCTATGCTGGTCTGTTACACCTCTGCATTGTCAAACACGTGGAAATCTGCAAATCTGAAAGTAAACAATGTCTGGCTCTCTACCTCAAGTGAGGATTCCGTGATACAACGTGAGAAAAGTGGTTCTTGTGTTACTTGCAATCCGATCACAAGAAGGACATACTAGACAGTTACGGAGAGAACTTGTTATTACGTTTCCAGCTCAGCTTTTCTAATTTAAAGGACTGGATAGGTAGCCTGTATGAACCACCTCTGGACACGTCCAGTCCAATGCCCTGCTCAGTGCGGAGTTGCTCAGGGACCTGTACAGTCAAGTTATGAATATCTCCAAGGATGGAGATCACACAACATCTCCGGGAAAGCTGGGGGCAGTTTCATTTAAGACAATGAAGTTACACTGACGGCCCTATTGCCAGAGAGGGCAACTCTTCAGGCTGGGCACTGAAATACATGGCTCTCGTATCTGTGGTTGGGGTCTACGTCCCCGTCACGCTGAGCTTGGAAACTTTGATAAGATGTGCTGTGGCAATCTTTGTGAGAGAGTGGTCAGGATGTCAATTTACACCTCTCTTGGAAAGTGCAACAGGTCTGAACTGAGGGCTGAAGGAGGAACTTTGTGTCTGCGTTGACCTGATATTGATTCCTGACTGAATGCCCCAGCAACAGCCCAGAAATGGGTCTGCTGGCAACTGCAACCAAACATCGCTGCTCCCTCCGCACCAGGCAAACTCCTCCCCGGGTTATAAATACCTGAACCTTCAGCGGGAAACCATGAGATTCCCCCGTCATTTCTGAGTCTCAGGCAGTTATAGCTGGCATAACGGTGATTCTGGTGATTAAAGCCTGCTTGTTATCTCACTTATGGAGCACGGGTATAAATCAGCAGCAGCTCCGATGACACAAAAAGAATCAAAATGATATAGTATGAGATTGAAATGGGGTGTCTAGAACTGCTGTAACTACCGCAGCCCTTCCTCAGGGTGACAGCCTGCCTCCGTGGTCCAGGCACGAGGGGACACCGGCCGATTACCTCTCCCAGAGGCTGTTACAGCCTCTGACGGCTGAGAAAGGAAAGTGTAGCTGTGAAAGCATTTAAGCCACTACGGCTGTACCATTGATGAGGGGCTGGGCTTGTCTTAAAGGCTAGAGATAAAGTATGCATGGTAGGAGCAATGAAAAGCCATAAAAAAATCTCATGCGCCTTTCTGGGAAAGACTCGAGCAGCTCGACTAGTATCCATTTACTTCCCTCTGATTCCCACCAGAGACTGGCAGCAGCACGCTGTAGATCTCAATATAAATTGCACCTACTCCTTACTGCACCTTGTGGGATGACAGCTAGGTTAGACAGCAAGTCTCCTAGATTAATCATTATTTAAAATCAAAGTGCATTTTGATTTTGCTCCATCCGTGCTAGCTGGTGGGGAGAGGAGAGAGACGGGCTCCAGATGCTGCTCTGCGTGCGTGGCAGTGCTCAGCGAGGCAGAGAGGTTAGCGGGGGGATGCTGACCTTTTGAAGGTCACTGGTGTTGGCCTTGAGAGGGTAAGCACCATGCTCTGCAACGTCCCCAGTAATGTCAGGGCTCAGTGAGCGAGGGCTGGTTTTTGGTTTGGGTTTTTTTTTTTTTTTATTTGGCAAAGAGAACGATAGGAAACGCAGACCTGAGTAGGTGGATGGAGAGAGACAGCTAGCACCCAGCTGGAGCATCACAAAACCAGCCGTGCTCGGGGCTGCTCATCCCGCTGCACGGGGCTGCCCTCCAGCCAGGGGAGAGGGAGCGCAGGTCCAGGGACCTGAGGTGGGTCGTGCTGATCGGAGCTTGGAGTCTCTGCTGATCCCAGACAGGCCCAAGAAGCAAGGTATTTCATAGACATTGCAAACTTCCATTCAAAACTGCATTAGGATTCAGGTCACATAGCCAGCAGCATGTCAGGAAAACCTAGGAATCCTCCTGAGAGCAGAGCTTAACCTGTAAAACAACCTTGGGCTGGAGAGGTATTAACTGTGCCTACCTTAAATTAAGAGGAGGCGGCATCTGCGAGAATTTCAAAGTCCGTTTCAGCAAGCAAAAATCATCAATAACAGAATGTGGAGATTTATGCTGAATCTCATGATTTTGAATCCAGTGGAGCACAGAGACCCATCTGATCTGTTTTAATCAAATTGCGGCATGAGCATCAATGGAATTCGCTTCTGCCCCAGCAGAAAGCGGGGTCTGTCCTGCCGCAGGCTTCACGGGTGGCGAGTGCCTCCTTTCTGCACTGATGCTGAAGCAGAGGGGAAGCTGGGGGCACTGTTCTGCATTTTGCACCTCAGATCCAGGGGACTTCATCTCTCAGCCACAGGAGCTAATTATCCAGCAGAATAACCGGCCCAGTGCAACCACACCGTGCTTCGACTAATTTTAATATCGCTTCATCTTAATATGCAGAAGTAATTTGGTCTACTGAACTGCTGCCATAAATAGAAACACAATAGGTTATGTTGTCAGCAGCCTGAACCGGGGCTCTGCTGTTATGGGCTGTGCTTTGCCAAGCACCCACAGTTTGGGGTTCAGTGACCTTGGATAACTAAGTAGTTAATGCAAATCTGGCATTTGTAAGTCTAATGACTTAGCCTCACCCCGGCTCACTGCCGCTTGCAGCCTTAGGTACCCAGGTGCTGTAGATACAAAGAAGGGAAGGGGGGGACAGGGACGTTTCTCAGTCTGATTCTGCCTTGCTACGCGGAGGCAGCAAACAGCCACCTGCGAAGAGGCAGTCGCTTGCCTGGGTGTGATGCACAGCGCTGCGTCAGCCGCACAGCTGTGGCTGTGGGCTGGTGAGGAGATGCCTTCTGTGCCTCCGCTGCGTTCGTTATAGCCTCCAGACAGGAGCTGTCTCCATCCCACCTGGATGGAGTTACACTGGATTTTGTACTTGCTGAAGCAGAGAGAGGAATTCTTCTGTAGATTTGTTAAAAATAATTTTTTTGGTTCAATATGTGGAATCGGGAAAGTTGTGCAAGAAAGATGGGCTGACTCCTTAGCTTACCCATGTCCAAAAGCCAGGTTTTCTATTTTTATGCTGCTGCTTTTATCTTGGCAGTCCCTGCTCAGCAAATTTTCAGCATCTTTGCACCATCCGCAGGGGTAAGTGCTGTGCCTTGACCCCAGCGGCTGAGCTGACCTCAGTGGAGATGCTCAGGGTGCAGAGTTTCTCACCAGAGATCAAGATGGAGACATGTCTGCTGTCAGACACAGGGCTCCCGTCTGCCCCCGTCGCCTTGCCTGGCCCTGCAGTAATGAGGCCATTCCTATTCCCACCGCTGCGGACACTCGTGCACATGGCTAGGGGTGTTTGCTCTCATGCAGAGCCATACCTGGGTGGGAAGTGGCTTGTCCACAGCTCCACGAGAGTATCAACGTGACAAGGGCTCAGCGCCAGCCTGTGCCTGTGAAGCACTGCTCGCGCTGGTGAAGGACGAGGGAGGCTCCAGCCTCCGGGACCACCGCCCCACGTGGGACAGGCTGTGCTCCCTGCATGGGATGGAGGCGAAAAACTGCCCCCTTCAGAGATGTGAGCTCAGCTTGTGTGCAGATTTCTGCTTTCTGTGCTGTATTTACCAGGGAAGCAGGAGCTGGAAGCCTTATATTGCTCTAAAGCAAGGAATGAGTATAACAAGGTGAGCAGCTCTCCAGAAACCCATTTAGGAAGAAATTTTATTCCGTGCTCCTACCTCAGAATTAATTTTCATTGTCTCCTCGGTGTGGTAGAGCAGAAGCTTCTGGCCAGAAGAGGTGAGATTAACGTACACCTGAAGGCAGGGGTACTGAGAGATTTTCCAGCAGTCTGGACCGCAGCTAAATGAGCAGTTGAAGGTTTCTGTGATGGATGCGTTGAGAAGCGAGCACTGAGCCTCTTCTGTCCAGACACTAAGCAGGAAAAGAAGAGACGTTAGAGCATGGCAAAAGTGGGCAATAAGCACTAAACACAGCTCAGGCTTTCCATCAGAGATATACCGGGGGCATCTTGTAGGAGATGGTGCATGTTGCAGGGCTTTGAGCAAAGGCTGGACTTTCTCACGTCACACATCACAGATAGTGTGCATTAATCTGTAGTACCCAAAGTTTGTCCTTTGGGCACCAAAATACCCAATTCACTTATGTCTATGTATGAGTGAAAAGGGAACTGGAACTTTTAGTCCGGAGAAGGTATATTTGAAATCAAAGGGAATTAGCAGAGAAAGAGGAGAAGAAAACAGCAGCCTGCCCTGGGGAGAGCACAACACACGCGATGCTGCATGACTGGACACCCTGGACCAAGACGTGATGGTTAACCACAAAGTCCAATTCAGCTAAAGTGGAGGCTGGGAGGACTACTTTGCATTATCGGGGTACGTATACGCATATGGATGAAGACACAGTCACACAGAAGTGGTACTGCATGCAGCTCCACCTGTGGAAAGGCTTTTTCTAGTGGCAGCTTGCTCAGTTTCCTGTAAGTTAAGTCAACTGATGTAATTGTTCTGGAGGATTTCAGCTTATCTCCAATTCACCTTGGGCTAAAACTGGAATGATGGAAACTGGGTGTGCACTGGCAATGTTCGCCTGGGATTCTTGCATGTATTTAAAAATCTACAGCTGTATTTTCCTTAGGGATGAGAGCAGCGGGAAGGGCACGCTGAGGGCTCTGTAAAAAGTCCTTCATGGGCTCAGGGACAGGTTTCACGCCCCGGGCTCCTCTTTAGCCCCGCTCAGCCCCTCAGCTCACACCCAGCGCGGCTGTCCTACCCCTCGCCGTGAACGGGCTGAGGGTCTGCTTGCCCCTTGCCAAACCTACACAAGGCTTTACACGGCAACTGATATCAAAGATTTCTGAATAATTCCCTTGGTATTTTACTTTGGCAGTAATTCTGCTTGTATATTCTGTTTTACATTTATATTAAATTATGCTATGATTTCTGTGGGGAAATCAAGTGAAAGGACTTTTTTTTCCCCTCCCAGGCAGTATTTTGTTGGAGGGGTATTGCTGTCTGTAAAGGAGAATAACCCCTAAGGAGATCTGGCTGTGCGAAGAGAAGTGACAGCAAAGACTCCTGGGTTGTCTTCTCCTCACTTTCACCTTTCTGGCTGCTGTTTTATTCATGCATGGGGGTAATAAAGTAACACCTACCTACAACAGACTTGTGAAGATGGAATATTTGATACTTCATAGGTGCTTTGATATCTTCTGGCAATTTTTCACATAGTTTCCACATGAGCAGTTTTGACCTTAGCAGCCTCTGCAATTGACCCTGACATTGCTGAAAGGTCTGCGAGAGCAATTTGGAAGAGCAAATACTCTTGGATATTTAACAGGCCTTGATCTCTGTTTTCAAAATCTAAACTTTGCCTGGATTTAAAAAGGGACAAATACCTTTACTGCACAAATAGGATGCTGCAAATCAGTACAGTTCATCCTCAGGCATTGTACTTTTCCCCTATCATTGCGGGGTCAAGAAGGAATATTTTCCTGCAGGTGCACCCATATAATTGAGGATGTTCATACCAGTTAATTGTAGGTACTTACTGGACATGCCGAAAGAAGCAGCCTGTGGTGGATAAGCCAAAACGCGCCGAGTATTGGCCGCTGCCTCAGGCTGGTTTTGGGCATGACAGACCAATGTTTTGATCCCCAATTATACATTTTTCATTCTCCTAACTCCACTGATCAGGGCAGAAAAAACATTGCTGACAGTCTTATTACAGTCTGGGCTGGATTTTAAATAGGGCTGGTGCTTGAAAACTGATTTCAAATGCTGCTAATGAATCACAGGCCAAACTTTCTGCTCCGTGGCAGAGAAGGAAGCCAGAGAAGGCCTCAGAAAAATTAAGTGCAGTGCAATAACGATGAAAGATGATCTTTCACTTTCAGCAAATTACTGTATTTCAGGTGGATTTCACTTGTTAAAATGAAAGTAATAACCTACATGGAAATCTACATGCTACAAAGCAGCTTGATTTCTTTCCAAAATTAATTCTCCATTCTTCATTTGAAAGTGCGTTGTTTCTCGAGGCTGCTAAATATTTTTGCTCTTTTCTCCTGAGTTTGGGCTTCGCAGCAACAGCCCCTGAGACGCTTACAGGGCTCAGCAGACTGCCGACCAGCTGGTACGGATATTATACTGGGGTTAAACTGTGGCAATTCTAAAGCCTATGGATCAAGATTTTGTCAAAGAGGGACCTAATTCTTCCCTTATTTATGCCAGTATTACTCAACTTGCTTTCACTGCAGTTATGCCTAATTTATACCGGGGTAAGGAAGTGCAGAATCAGGCCTATGTTGACCAAAGGAAAAATTATAAAACTTTAATAAAAAGAGTCAAAAGAATAAGCCACATGAAGTCAGCTGAAGCAGAGAGTGTGAGATCAGGGTAACCATCATGAAATTACCTTTGCATGTAAGACCGCAGCAGGGTGATTCCCAGGAGGAAGTACATCATGATAGAGCACACCATCATGGCCAGCCCAAGGAGTATGGCTCGGTCTTCTCCGGCTTTTAGGGCTGTGACTGTTTTCCTTTTGTCCAGTAGATCGTGATCCCTGATTTTTTGGTAAATATTTCTGAGGTTGAAAATAATACATTCTTATGTGAAGTTCATATTTAATCAATGAAGCCTCTACAGGGTGGGTAGTTCCACCTCCATACCCATCTCGTGGGAGAGAAAGGCTTAAGGGTCCTCAGGTGTCCTTTTTCATCGGATTCACTCTGACCTGCTGGAAACTTACGCATCTCCAAAATAACTTACAGCCATTTCTGAAAAGGCAAAAAACTCTTGTAGCAAATATAAAGATTAGACCCTTGTTCCAGCTCAGTAAATCCTTCTTTGGTACAGCTTCATTGGCTCAGCTGAATTATGCCACAGGTGAATTTGACCTGTCAATGCTAACTTAGGCCACTAGAAGAAGTTTAGGTACCTGAGGTGTCTTTTCTTCAGTTGAATATGGTAACAGGTCTTATGTAGAAAACAGCCTGAAGAAAGTCATCACTGAAATTATCTGAAAGGACCACGTTCTTTTTGGATTCCCTATAGGCTAGTGGTTTGGGGAAATTTCTGCCTTGAGTGTGACTCAAAGCTCATGAAACACTATGGGGATTTTGCAATTGATTTCTGTGGGTTTTTTGATTGGGAGCTTATTTACTTTATTTATAAAATAGCTTTCTGGAAGCCCAGTTACTCATTACAGTGAAAACCCTCGCAGACAATTATCCACCAAAGCTATTTGTTCTGGGATTAAAAAAAAAAAAAAAAAAAAAAGAAGATACAACAAACCATTCCCCCTTCAGCAGACAGTCCTTTGCATTTTCTAACCGTAAGTCCTTCTTTCATCTCTGAGCCTTTGATGATTCAATGGGTCATGAGGACACAATGGTGAAGAAGGAAATATTTGAGTACATTTCAAACACACTCAAACTTTGTGGGTTTAAAATGTACTTACAGACCTGAGGCTGGTCAAAATCTCCTGTGTTTTCTGTTACGGTTCTTTTGAATCATCCAGGCAGCACCCGAAGCATGTGAACCGCACACCTCTGAGCCCTGGCACCACCATAACATGGACATAGTAGTACACGTGGAAGAAGTTCCTCTTCTACTGTCTGCAAAATGGCAGGTGAGCAACATCAACATCACTTTGGGCCCTAGCAAACCCACCACTCATTTCAACTGAAACCACCACGCTTCACTCAACCTTGGAAAAAAGCATTGTGTGTCAGACCAACCATATAACTTACATTTACCAATAGGGAAGAAGAAATAGAGTTAAGACAGATGTAAAATCATACATAAACGTAGCAGAAACAAGAAAATAGATTTAATCATAAACTCCCTGAAACTGGAATTGAATTTGTATTTAGATGATGAGTCATAGTCAGGAAAAATACGTATGGTATGGGGTTTTATAGCAAAAATCTTGCTTAGATGATGCTGCAGTCAATAGTCTCCCATACTTAAGACCCTTTGAGGTTTCTTCATCCTACTGTAATTTACATCTTTAGATGTCCGTGGTTTCCCTTCAAAACCATCCTTGAAAGCTTGACAATGTTTTCCTAGCTGAAAATGAAATGGTAATTCAGTCTGTCGATTTTTTCTCTGGTGTTGGGGAGAAAAAATATATTGTGAACTGGCAGATGCAATTGCCTTCAAAGAAATAATGTAGAGTAATAATCTAATGTTACTTTTCTATTATTATTTATCAAACTGTATTTAACTCTGAGAGCTGCTATTAGGATTTGCATTGGTCCCAAATGGAAGCAGGCAGGAAGGCAGAGATTGTCATGCAGTTCCAGCACATTAACCGATCACACAGCATAACTTATGTCAGCGTGTAGACATAAAACAGACACAGTGCAATCGCTCACTACTGTCACCAGAGCAGCTAGGACATAAAAGGGATACAAATGGACAATTTAAAAACAAATAGTTAATTGAGAATGGTTACAAATACTTCCCATGTGGCCCTGAGCCAAGAAACATGCAATGAGAGGTAAAAAAGGATGGACTGAAGGATATGTTGTAAAAATGATCTATCTGGCAGGTGACTGGCAAAGGGCACGGTGTGCAGTGACCGCCTGCCAGGCGGATGTCCCGCACTCGCCCGCCATGGTAAATAAAGTTAAATAAAGCTCTGCCTTGGGGGTCGTGCTCGGAGCAGTCATTGGGTTGCTCTTTTGCAAATATTTGTTATTTAAAGCCCTGAACAACAGAAAAGTGGTAGCCTGGTGCACCCACTGAGGGCTTTTTTCTCCTGAATCCCTGCCAGGAGTCAGTCTGGTAACGCACACTGAGGCGTGCGGTGACATGGCACGTGCCAGCGCGTGACGCACCGGTCCTGGCGCAGCCCAGGAGACACACTGAGCAACCGTCCCTCCTCATCCTCCCTGCTCACGTCTGTGCTGGGGAGGTGCCAATTTGCTCTGTATGATACTGGGAACTTCTGCTATTACCAGAATTCACGTTTTTGCCCCCGAGTGCCCTGGTTTCGGGAAACACAATACAGCACACAGAATATTTTGCCACTAGTGAAGCAGCCTCGGCACCTCCTAAGCTGGAGCAGCAGCGGTGGCCTGCACACCTGTGTGTGCTGCTCCGTGGGGGGGATTTTGTGTATGTGTGAACTTTTGGCACAGCCCAGGGACCTCTTTCTGCTCAGTGAGCTGGAAGAGAGCTGTGCTTAGCTGGCTGATTTTGGATCCCAGGGCTCCACAGCCACAATTAGCTGACTGCTGCTGTGTGTTTAAGTACAGATCACCGCATCCCAGACACTACTCATCTAGGTGACTCCATCTAATACTTATGATTACCTGTAATAACTCCCCAAATATGGCACCGATGGGGGCTGTTTGTTTTTAAAGAAGCCCCCGCTGTCAGAACATGAGATCTCTCTGCCCAGTGCAAAGACACTTAGTAGAAAGCAAGCCTCCAAGGACAAACGGTCTTTGTTCTGATTGTTTCCAAACTGAAGTTCTCCCCTGCTAAATCTCTGTGTCCCTTTTGCGAAATTGCTCAGAGGGTACAGGCTGGCCGCTCTACCTGGGCTCAGCTGCCAGAGAGGAAATCTCGGCTGTGACCATGCCTGCTGAGAACAGAGCAGAGATTTCCCTCTCTGTATCTCTCTGCACAGCAGCAGTGTGGGGATCCCTCTGCAATGTGGTCAGCAGCTCCTTACGTGATCTCCAGAGGAAGGCTTAGGGAGGACCTGTGTTATGAAATCAGGCAGCTCAGGTTACATTAGTCAGCCTGAACACGAGACAGTCAAGGAGAATTAGAGTGCTGGTTTAAGCCGACTGGCCTTAATAAAAATTTCTATGTCTTCTGTAGAGTTGCTCCTATCTGCTGCAGCCAAGACCTTTCTTTGCCATTGTGAGGGACATGGCCTTTTAGCACTCGGTTACGTGAAGGACCAGGCATGCCACATGCATCCTATGTGCTCTGTGCTCTGCTGGCACAGGACTGCTCCGCAGCTGTAAGATGTAGAGCTCCAGCCGCTGGTCCAAATAAACATTTTAGAGGGTTGGTACATATTAGAATGGTCTGATATGCCAAAGTCTTGCAACTGGGCAGTGCCACGAAGAGCAGGAGGGGCTAAAGTAATGCTTTTTCTCACCTAGTACAACAGTTCTTGTTTTATTCCAAAATGGGTAGATGTAGGAATGCTGCAAAGGGGGTCAAGTTTCCTCCCTGAAAATCTAGAACAACCAGGCACCTGCAATTACTTTTTTTTTTTTCTTTAAATAAACACAAATTACCTGCCCTCAAATCCCTTCCCTTGCCAATGGACCATGGTGTGGCACTGAGGGAGATGCTGCCTCCTCCAGCACTGCGCGGTCACGGGGCTCATCAGATGGGGATACCTCCTGCCTGAATTATTCAGGGTGACTTTGAATTCACATTCACTTCTCTGATATCACGGTTGTTATGCAGATGTCACTCAAATTACCTCATGTTGAGGTGTTTACTGATATCAGAAATCCTTGAATGCAAGGGTCAAAAACCCCTCCTGTAGAAACCTGCAGAATTCCCAACTCAGGAACCTTTGTGCTCACAAGCCAATTTCTTTACATTTTTCTTTACAGGGTATATTTAGCTGCAACAGTTTTTGTTATTAGAGCTATGGCAACAGGAATTGTTTCTGGAGCTCTCACAAAAGTCTCAGTGATGGTCGTAGAAGGAATCCTATTGATATGAACAGATTTCATTCACTCCATTCTTTCCCTCTTCCCCACCAAACTGAACCAAACCAAACCAAAACAGTGCTTTAGTTTTCCAAGCTTACAATGTTGTGGAAAGCCTAACTGACAGCTGAGAAAGACCGAGGGCTTGGCTAGGTTTCTGAAGTATAAAAAGTGGCAGTTGGGGAACAGTGGATGTCTAAAACAGCAATGAAATACATACATTTTGGGCTTGATCCTGCAAAAAGACATGTCTGACAGATACCTTCCACCCAGGAGGAGGTGATTCCTCCACTGAAAGTGACCCACTGCTGCACAGGTTATTATTACGGTGCAGTCCCTTAAAGGCTGTGGTCATAGCATGTGTTAGGTGACAAGTTTGCTGCTCCACATGGCAATCTTCCTACCTGAAGTTTAAAGAACAAAAATTCCTAGGAAAGGGTCATTTAGGGGAAGCCATTTCTCTAAAATGCACTAGTGCTTGATATAGTAATGCTGCTGGTGACCTTACATGTGTTAAAATCACTGCCAGACACTGGTGGATGAGTTTCTCCCAGTAGCAACACTTGCTCTGTGTTCACACCTCTCTTCTGCAGTCCTGAGGCTGTGGTCAGCACTCTTCTATTTCCATTTTCTCTTCCTCCTTTTCCCTTCTGCATTTTATTAATCACTCACAGGGTATGAACAATTCCTTCTGTATGGCTCTACAGGACCACCTGGGAAATAAACCCACCCGAAGGCTTGAAAAGGCACCTGAAGTTACTATGGTGTGTAAGTAAAAGAAACTGCTCCCTACCTCCTTATTTCTGCAGGCAGACAGGGCAAGCTCTGCCCTGGATTTAAGCGGACCAGACGCTGGTGAGCCTGGTTTAGCACAGCACTCAGCCCAAGTCAATAAGTCCCACTGAAAGGCCTGGTGTGAGCTGAAGGCCATGCTAATCAGGAGCAGATGGCTTCCAGCCAGCCCAATGTGTGGGCAGATATCTCCTGCAAGTGTCTAACCTTGTGCCATCCTGTCCATGACAGTGTTTTAATGCAGAACATTAGCCTGGGGAAAATTCAATTAAAGAGGAGACTTACAAAAGTACATGAGGCAGCTAGATAACCAGCTCCAACTGAAAGTCCATGGAAATCTGCTGCCAAGCTGGCCTTTGTGTCTTCAAAATATCTGCTTGGGATCGGATTATCAAAAGAGCTGAACACCTTGCAGCCTTTGCAGAAAAGTTCAGCAAATGGGCCAATTCTCCAAAGAAACTTGGCGTCCTGAGGGCATCTCTTCTGCCTGAACTCACGGGTGCATTTTCCCAAGCAGATGCCAGCAGTAATGTCTCATTAGATAACTGAAGAGTGTGTTTTGCTAATTGGCACTGTAGATACATCGACCTCTGTTTTTGTTTCACTGGAGTCTGATTTTTTGTGATTACATTTAATAGTGACTGCAAGGGGAACTGAAGGAGAGGAGGCAAGGGAGGGAAGGGGGAAAGGAAAGGAAAGGAAAGGGAAAAAGAAAGGGAAAAGGAAAGGGAAAGGGAAAAGGAAAAGGAAAGGGAAAGGGAAAGGGAAAGGGAAAGGTGTCTGGTTGTGACAAGACAAGTTGTTCAGCAAATCTCACTGCAAAGGAGAAAGATTTAGGAAGGATGAGTCTGACCATTACTGACAATTGTTCTTTCATCAGTGATATTTAACTTCTTTCATTCCCAGCTGAGTGCTGCAGAGTTAAAAACCTCTCCTTCCCTTTCCTTCTCTTGTGTGTAACTCGCTGCTGCCCTGGGAGATCCAGTAACTCATGTCTTCCTCCATCTCCTTCAGCCTATTCCCTCCAGCAACACCACTTAAGTGGGCTGGTGGGCTGCTTGTCATCCCCCAGACACTGTGCAATGCATTGCGCAAACGTTCATCCTCACACACGCATGCATACAAACAGAAAACATCTCTGACAGCTGGATGCATCATCCAGATGAGTTAAAGTTATACAGGGCAATGATCCGGCTGGGGGAGAGGAGACACCATGTGTGCTGTCTGGAGGGGGCTGCAGGAGCGGTGAGGGCTGATGGCTGGAAGCAGGACACCTGCAAAAGGCATAAAGGCTTCACAGGCATTGGAGCTGGGGCTGCAAACCTTTGGCTGGGGATTAGTGTGCTTTTAGATGTGCGATGTGTGTGTGCTGACCTCAGAGATGGTCATGGTGTGCTGCTGATGTCCTGGGAACAAGGAAGACTTTGGCCATGGCTCTGACATTGTCCCTCCACTCTGTTTTGTCTTGGCACGTTAACCCTGGCACTCATCAGCTGGTCTTGCTGGTGGAGCAGTAGCTGGTGGGATGAGAGGCAAGGGGGGACACCCCTTGCATTCCTCCTTCCCCCTCAGTGCCACCACTGAAGGGAAGCTACAGGCCACACTCCTAAAGATTCAAACCCATAAGAGAGAATCAGTGTAGATGCCATTTACCTTTTCTCATCATGTCTGTAAGATGTAGAGCTCCGGCCACTGGTCCAAATAAACATTTTAGAGGGTTGCCCAGTGTTGGCTTTGCTTGCTGCAGTGGGACGATGGAAGGACCTGGGGGAAGAGGGATAATTTTTGTCACTGCCCATCCAACGCGGCAGAACACATTATAGCCAGTGTGCCAAATCCCCTGTGGCCGTGCCCAGTGTGCTCTGAAGGTGGACCATTTGTTAACTCAAGGTGAGATGTAAAATAATGGGGATGACAGATCAGCGCGTGGGAATGAAGAATAAATTTCATTAGCCCCACTGGTAAAATGTGATCCTGGCTAATCAGGCTTAGCTGTGCTCCACACTGCAAATCATCGGTAGTTTAAGAAAAAATAATAGCTGTAGCCAATGATCTTATGGCAGTCTTTTGGGGGTGGAAAGCGGCTATTGTTTAAGCACACACACGTTCATTACATCTTATTGGTTGTATGGCAGCTCTCAGTGCGATGAGGCTCTCAAGGAAGGTGTCTGTATGAGACACAAGTATGAGAAGTAAATGAAGCATTTTGTGGAAATGTAACTGATGTGACAAAAATATCTTTTCCCACAGAGAAATTACTGTTCCAAGGCCATTTGGCCAGACCAGTTAGATTCCTGCCCAGGGGCTTCTTTGTTTCACAGCAGGGAATGAGACCTGCTGCCTTCTCTCAGGTTCTCAGGGTCTTCTGAACAGGGTAAAAGTGTGAGGGGTTTCATTTTAAGGACTGAATTTGAGCCCTATACGTTAATTACATCTCATAGAATCAGAAATAGAGAGTTGAAAGGATCTCAAGAAGTGTTGCTTCTCTCTTGCCCTAAGTCAAGGCACATTCACTGTATCTATGTTATTCCTAGCACATTTTGGTTACCCTAGATCAACTAAATGTGAACAACCATCTTTCCAGATGGTAACTTCATTGCGAAGCTGGAAGCATATGCTGTAGTGGACCTGCTAGTGGGCCTACAAGTCCCCTAGTAGCTCCTCCTAATCTGCCCCTGGTTTTAGTGAGGCTCAGTTAAAATCTCGATCTCTGAGAACTGGGCCCTTCTTGGTGAGGGCTGTATTTGGCATTATTTCATGGCACAGCACTTTGTGCTTTTACTGCATTCAGAGAAAAGCTCAAGAAAAAAAGAAATATTCCAGATACCAAATACTTCAATGCTGAAGTTTTACATATGCTGGGGGCCATTCTTTAGCCCACTGAAAAATAAACCTGGCTGTCGATGCTGTCAGCAGAGAAGGCACATGAATTCCTCAGTGCTCCTCACCTGAAAAAGTCTGTAATGTCACTATCTACATAATCATGCAAAGGGATAATTTCAATATTTGCATAGTGGCGAACCTGAGAGAATACTTAAATCCTGTAGAGGTGGATGCAGGGGAAGACTGACATGGACGGGAGCCAAAATCCATCTGTATGCAGACAGGCTGATGGGCGCCAAGGGACCGGGCTCTCCATCCGGAGTCAGCCCAGAGCCCCACCACAGGGTCCATGGCACAGACCCAGGCCAAACTCACAAACTGGGCAAACTGGCCAAATTGGTGACCCCGTCACCTCCTCCCTGCTGGGGTCCTGCTGCTCCCTGTCGCTGCGATGCTGAGAGACGCTGGCCCAGGACTGGGCCTTCCAGGCAGGGACCTTGCTTGAAATGACAGACGGTAATATCTGACAAAGCTTTTGTGCTGCATTCATGCACAGCGAATTGGACAAGAAGGTGGCCCAAGAAAAGGGGGGCAGAAGGAGGGGAATCTCCCCCAGCCCTTTCCCTGACTCTGTGGTCATCGCTGCAGCTGAGAGCCAAAAAGTATTTTCCTTCCTTACAACCACTGTAGTTAAGATTGGGGATTAAACAGTAAGAAGAGGCACTTCCTCCCTGAAATAACTATAGTTTAGGTGAGATAGCATCTACCAGGATCTAATCAATATAGCCACCAACTAAGAAGTGTTTTTATAGTGATCGTGGCCAGAAACTTGGGTTGCAGGGCCTTGGGTGTAATCCTCACTTGATACGTAAGATTGTGCCTATGCTACCGCAGACAGCACAACAGTGACTGCCAAGCCTGCGCCAAATGCGCTGGTGTTTCTGCGTTGAGCAATGCAGGAGGGCTCGGAGTGATGATCCGAGGGCCTGGAGGCCACGTTGGATATTGGACTGAGACCTGTCCCAGGCTGAGCCCCTTAATGCTGGAAAATAAAATTATGTATATATCTCTGCCACTGCACCCTTTAGGATGTCATAGGTGAGTTGCACAGCAAGAAAGCCTGGCTGGCTGCACTGCCACAGCCTAAGCAGTCCCAGAGAAGTCAGGAGATGGTGGTGAATGCTGTCAGAGAGTCTGTTCTTAATTAAGCAAAACTTGGGCATGCATTAGAGGTGATCAGCAGCTTCTGCTGCCTGAGTCAACAGGGACACCTGGCCAGGACTGCCTGGGCAGGGAGGCAGGTTCACAAGCTCCAGAGCAAACTGCAGGAGCACTGCTGGGGCAAGAGCTGGGAGAGAGGGGTCAGTCCCAGCAAGGGGGTGCCAGAGGAGGAAAAGGGGTGTCTTTCTTCCCCCCCCCCCCCCCGCCCCGAGTCAGAGTGATTTCAGACTCCCTTATAGTGCCAGTGCCCTGGAGCAGTCCATATGTGATAGCATTAATGCTTCATTAGTTGGGCAATCCAAGCTAACCGTCACTATTTAACACACAATTACACACCTAATTTTGTGTAAAATTGTTACACTGATGACATCACAGCAGAGGTCAGACATAAACAACTAAAGTTCATGTTCCCCTTAGGTGGGGGTTAGTTGTAAGGTAAGAGCCTTTTGTAGAACAGGAACAACACAAACTCCCCCAGACGCTCCTTTGAAGGCCTTTGGAGGACTTGTAACCTAGAATGGTTACAACCTACATGACCACATCCTGCTCCACCAGGTCAGTCAGTAAACTTCCATGCCTTTCTCCTCTCTGGAGTTAATCCAAAGGCAGGACTGAACCCCGTTCCTTCCCTGTCCCTTCTCTCTTTTCTGAGAAGACAAGAAGCACTAATTTTTTTTTGCCCATTGCCTTTCTGAGTCAGCTGCTGGCAATGTATTTTTATCATGCAACAAGTAATCAGCCTGTGAAGCTCATTACTGTAGGATGTCAGCCTAGCATTTAGAGTAAAAGTGGAATGTGCTATTGCTTGAACAGACGGAGCACCTAAAGTCATGACAATACCTGTTAAAAACAGTTTAGTAGAGGTGCTTCAAGCTGCTTTTTGACTATCAATCAGGAGTCTGTAGGGGATATTCCTGTAGGGCAGGTTACTAGCAAACTGCTGCTCTTGATGGGACTTTTGCTGGAGTCAGGATGCTGGGTTGGAATTTGCACTTTCTGCTTGACTTTGCCTGAACATCGCTGCCTCCTTCATTATTTACCCAGTGTGGCATCAACACACTGTTTCTCAGCACGGTTGCCACAGAGACAGGCAAGGAGGCCACGCTCTGGTTTTTACAAAACACGACTCATTCTTGGCGTTTGGGTCTATTCTGAATAAATACAGAGTAAAAAGTGTACAATCTCCTACGAATACATGTACGCCTGTGCCCAGGGCACTTTGCTGCTCTGCACTGGCCAAGGAGCTGTTCTGAGGGCCCATGATGCTGACATGGTGGGTCTGCCCAGGGCTGACCCACTCATCTCATCTTCCCCTGTTCTCAATCCTCCTCTTGAACATTACCTTCTGGTGAATTTTATGGGACGCAGTAGAAAACCTGACAAGGTTTCCACTTTTTCAGCCCTTGCAAGATGAAAGCTTGAGATAGTTTTTATAAGATTTGAACTACCTTGCCCTGCTCTAAAGAGTGTCAACATGTCCACCCAACAGCAACCACCTGAGAGAGGAGTGCAGTGTGAAGAAAACACAATGGGGCAGCATTTGCTTCAAATTTCTCCAAAAAAGATGTAATTCTGAGGGTGAATCTCAAAATCCTTAGCTGGTACCTTGGTACCTATATTACATGCCCTGTTGTCCTCACTTTCACTCTGGTCTGGCTGTGTTCCTTCCTCAGGCTTTGGTTTATGTCATGATTGGTATGAGATGTCCCTTACCTCTAGGTCACCACATTTGTGAAACAGGGATATTGCGGGCCATGTTTTTAGATGGAAAGCTGGGTTTTATATGTGTGTTTATTTGTAATTGCCTCTATGTTTATGTTAATCATAGGGTTTCTGGGACCTTGGAGAACCATTTACGGCACCAAACTAATGAGCTCTGCTCCCCTTATGGCATTTCATTTCCTGGGCAATGTGGCCACTGCAAAAAGAGTAGCACTTGCATTAATTTTGTCTCATAAAAGACACCCTGAGTCATCAAATCCAACAAAAGCTAAACATTCACCTGAAGATACAATAACCCACGTCTTAAGCTTTGTCTGAATACACCCACATCCTGCATTGTCCATGCTGCCAAGCACTCTGGATGCTTCATCCCAATATTTCCCAGCTAGAGGATTCATTTGAACCCCAAGGCAGTTCCCTGTGAGCCCTGGAGTTTTCCTGCCAGTCCACATTTTAACATCTCTCCGTGTCACAACACAGCGGTCAGTGCCAGTTCTTGGGCAGACAGGGTGGCTGCTGTAGAGTGATGGGACATGTTTCGTCTCTCTCATGGCTGGAGTGGTTTTTTTTGGGGTGGTCCCACCCACCATTGCCCACGGGAAAAGGAAGAGGCTGAAACCAGGCATCCAAGGCAGCCTGCAAGGGGATGGTTGTACACTTTGGGGTGAATTTACTGAATATGGACAGTTAGGCTTTGTGCCCCAACAGGTCTTACCCATGCCTATGGCTGATGACAGTATGTTTTCCTATGGCTTTTCTGAACCAGAAAACAGGGAGAAATATTGTGTGATGAAGGATGGAAGAATAAATAAAATGGCCTGTGGAATTCCTGATGTAAAGTGCAGCCTGATTGCTGGGTAGTCTGGCATTCAGGTGCCTCAGTGCATGGAAGAGTTTTCCAGGCAGAGTGGTGGAGGTAACTACTAAATTAAGATGTTCCTATTTGATTCAGGAGATGATCCAGGGGAGTTTTCTAGAGCTGGTATTGAAAGAATGGAAGAGCTGGAGCCAGGACTAAAACCAGTGCCTGAAATTTCTGACTCATAGGTATGGTCCATGACAGTAAGAAGGGGTAGATGAAAGTAGAGCTACACCAGGGAGAGGGTGAGGAGAAACCCAACTAGGTGGTAAAAACTGAGCAGGTGTCTGCCTGGGGTATCTGAGTGAGACTCACTGCGGCCATGGCTGTGGTGTGACATGAAAGCCCCAATACACATGTACCAAGGGAGGTTTCACACACAAGCACTGACGATGCAAATCAGAAACCAAGTGAACACCTAGCTGGTAATTCCCCTGTTCTGACACAATTCACAGTGCACTGTTTCTTGTGTAGTCAAAATATGTTTTCTCTGCAGGTCTCCATCTGAGCACAGTATCTGCTTGCCCTAATTCCACTTGTCTGCAGCTGTAACAGAAGACCAGCAAGCGTGGACCAAGAAGAACAGCAATAAGCTAACTCAGAAAAGAAATGCATCTGCATTAGTAGAAGACAGTTACCACTTAGGGAACATTTAATGCTCTGGCAGCAGCAACGCTAAATTGTGAAGCAGCAACAACAATATCAAATGGTGTATTTCTGCCTCGTGACCGGACTTTGCTGTACTGCATGAAAGCTAATGGGCATGGCGCAGGACAGAGTGACATAAATAACTGTTCTCGTTGGAGCATCTCAGGAGCTCTGGCTGTACTAACTGACTAATCCAACTGGCAGATGACCTTGAATTTGGGGTTCCTCATGATGGCAAGGGAAAAATGGGCAATGGGCAGCTGGCGTTAATGTACTGACAAGAGTTTAGAAAGACTGATGGCTAATGAGGCTTCAACAATGAACTCACCTCTATTATTGGTCCTTCTCCTAAATCTCTCCAGAGCTCAGAGCTGAGCTCTCCATCTAGTTTTTGAGATGAATGAGGTAGACACCCTGGACCCAGAGCAGTCTTGCTGGGCTCCCATGATACAGGCATGTCTAAGACACTCCATGTCCAAAGAGGAGGAGAAGGGGGCTGCCAGTGACAACTGAAGCCATCACATGGGGATACAGCTTAGCTGAGTGTGGAACAGAATGGCATTTGGTTTTGTTTTCAAAGGCAAAATTTCTTTTAACGTGAAGATGTCTTTATGATCATTAATCCCTCTCCCCAGTATATACCGGAGTAAGAGATATTCAGAAAGGCTGAAGTATCCATACCCCTTTGCTACATGACAACATGCAATATGTTCACACTTCAGAATGAAATATTCCAATGTAACCTCTAAATCTTCCAGGTTTTCATCTCATGATGGTTTTTTTCCAGTGTTGGCTTTCTGTGTTTTGAAAAAAACTTTCAAGCCTTGCCATTTAATGATGCCTGTCACCCCTAGGCTTCCTCTTTCCCAAGAGCTACCTGCCTGGTATGAATCTAAGTAGCCCATGCAGCACGGCTATAGACTTCATAGTCTTTATTCTTCCTGATCTTTTTAACTTTGACTTCCTTCTCCACTCTTCCTTTTCTTTTTTTCCCCCAATGCCTCTTCCTATACGTTAGTATCCTCGTGACAACTTATTTTGCTCACCATGGCTGCACTGTGTTAGTCTTAATTATTCTGTCTTAGCTGATTGAAACGGCAAGTTTTTAAAGAAATTCCTGTGTCCCCAGGCCCCAGGGGAGGGGAGCCTACTACAAAGGAGGGAGCTACTGTCTGTCATTGCAAGCAAGAGAGTCACAACTTCTCTTCTTCGGTGACCTTCTGGTCACCTCGAAGCAGCCTGACACTATGGTATCAGCTTCCTCATCTGTGCAAGGGATGTGCTAGTCCCATCACTGTACCTGGCAGAGCACACTTTCAGGCCATCTCCAGGTAGCAGAGCATCTAGTGAAGAGCCAGCCCTTATTATGATCCTCATGTTTTGGTGCTGGTGAGTTTGCAATCCAAGCATGAGGCAGTGTCTTTCTTGGCACGTTGCAGTTGCTGGGGATCAACATTTATGAGGAACAGCTGAGGATAATTGTCCCCTTTGCCTGTCAGGACTCTGCAAACGTTTTTAGCTTTCTGTGCTGAATTTGAATTTAGGTAGCAAGTGACACACTGGACAAGCACTATGTTCATCGTCTCAGCTGCTCTTTGGCTTTGGAGAAGGGCACAATCTGCCTGTGAAATGGGCTGGCTTTGGGAAGGGTTGCAGCAGTGGCAAGTGCTGTGTCACCCCCCTACAACATGCCCCTAGTCAGTTGATACAAGAGAGTTCTATGGGGAGATCTGCTCTGCCAAAGACCAGGTAGCATTACACTGATGAGGAAGGATCTGGGGGTGAGAATGAAGGCAATGAAAGTGCTGCACTACTTCACCTGATGCTCTTTTAAATCTTAGCACAATTCTCTGTAATTGCAGCGGGATATATCACCTTGGGTGCTGCACTGCACCAGAAGAGCTATATGGGCATGGACCAGGCTGGCTGGCTACAAGCATGCGGGTGGCAGTGAAGATGCTCTGTATCTTGCCACCATGCCATGACAAACCCAGTGGGAAATGGAGACAGGGTGAGGGAAAGGAGGTGAAGTGGAGGCTCGCTGCTGCATTGCTCCTCCACTCCCAGGGCTGGGAGGTGTTTCCAGCTCTAGCTCCATGCTGAAGTCAGTCTCTTTAATGGTCATTAATAGGGAGTGACCTTCTCCCTAGCTGAGATTTCATGGGCACCCACTTGACCAGATCTTAGAGAAGGCTCTTTTGGATACTAAAAAGACTATTTTTAAGAATAATTGGTTGCACAGTGGGAGCCGGACATCTCTGACTGTGCTGAAGTGAAGTGGCTTCTGACTCAACTCATCTGTCCCTGCCCCACTGTCATCTCAGGGCCCTGGGATTTACACCCCAAACTGTAAAGCAACAGGATGTTGCCATTGCTGTTTTACAGGTGATGAACAGGGACACAGAGGCTGCTGAGAATTGGCCAAAGTCTCCCAGGAAGTCTGTGGTGGATGTAGTAGAGAAAATAGCCTAGGAGATGGTGAACAACCACCTTTGACTCAGCGAGGAGGGAGGAGAGCCAAGATCCATGCAGATTCCCATGTCAGAGAGAAAAGGCAGAGCCTTGCTTTGGGGAAGCACCAAGTCCCATCCGCAGGGACATCCTCTCCAGCTCCAGCTTTGTGCAGCTGTGCCTCAGCTTTACACCCCTCCAGAGAAGACCCGATCTAGAAGTACACAGATTTTAAATATCCCTGAAGAGAGTGTTTCATTTCAGGAAAGTAGTGCTAAAACCCTGATGGTGTGTTTGCAAGCGGAGCACAGGGAGGAGAAGGGTGATGCACTGCTGGGGACAGGGAGGGCACCAGCAGCCCTTAGGGAAGCCACGAAGGAGAAGCAGATCACACTAGCAATGCGGTTGGGGGGGAGAGGTGAGGACAGAGAAAGATAAACAAATGCAAAGCAGCACCCAGAGGAAAAGCATGAACAGGCAGAGCAGATACGGCAGGAGCGGTTTTTCTCTCCCCCCTAATTCCTTGAGTGGGTCAATCATCTTTTATCTCCTTTGAGTCAGTCCCTGTGCCATCGAGAGCACCAGCTGGAACAAAGCAAAGGCAGAGGCGAGCTAAAACTACTGCCCAGCGGGAAGTGAATGCTCTGGCACTATTTATTTTTGAGTCCACATTTGGATTAGCTGTAAAGAGCTGTGTGGATAAGCAAGCAGGCAATTACAGCTGGGACGTGCTGCTCATGAATGGAAACAGCTCCAATCTGCTCAGGACATATTGAAATTCTAATTCAGTTAGATTCCTTTAGTTACAGCGCTCATCACAGACACTAAAAGAGATGGGATTAAAAAATAAATAGAACTTATGTTTCCTTTGGTCTGCCTTCTCTGCTCCCCTTTCCCTTCTCCCTTCCCCAAATTTAGCTGTTGTTTGACTTTATGTGGCAAAATACATCAGTCTACATTTAGTCTGCTTGTTAATTTTTACGAGGATCTAGCAGACTGCAGCTGGACGAATGTTTGCACTGCTAACGGGTGGGCAGTCAGCATGAACACTAGACCGCTGCTGAGGTTTCACATGTCACATCTTACTAAAGCCCATTACCCAGAGATGTCTGTTATTACTGCAAAAGTGCAGGTGGGACACTGGGGCACAGAGCAAGGCGGTGATTTGCACAAGCTTTTCAGTGGCTTCATCCGTGGTTCAGACCAGTGCTCAAGTCCACCAGACTGCACTGCTCTACCAGTAAGCAGGTTGGCTTCCTGCTTTGGGTATTGGTGTGAAGCTACTTCACCCTTGCAGGCAACCACTTTTGCACTGGGTTGTGCGGGTAAGTTAGGAAAAGATCTGATCCAAAACACTGGCCGGAGAAGATGACCAGGAGTGCTGGATCAGCCCTGCCAGTGTGACCTGGCAGTTCAAGCAAGTTGTTTAACTATGTGCTGGTTGACTTTCCCTGGCTGTCAATGAAAGACGATGTATTAAACCTGCTGGTATATGCAAGGAACAGTTAGATGAAATCTAAATGTCTGAGATCGCCAGATGGGAGGAACGAGAGGAGCATGACCTGAGGTCTCCACCTGCCAAGTAGTCATGCTCCCTTCATGACCAGTCTCTTGGATCTGCTGGAGAACCTCCAAACACAGAGGGATGTCTACAGACAGGTTGTGAATAGTACCAACCATATCAGCTCAGAAACCTGGTTATGACAGGCACTGGGTAGAGATCAATTGCCTCCCTCAAAACTAAGCAATGGGCTTGATGGGGAAAGACAGATAGAATAGCTCCATTCTGTTGATATGACTGAGGCATGGAGCTGTGAAATAAGCACCTCTGTGGTAAAAGCAAACACCCAGCTCAGATCTCATGAGCATTTTTACTCTTTGTGTTATTACAAAAGGGTAAATTTTGCAGCATAAACACTCTGCAGTGGCTCCTCATCCTTTTGGGACGCACTTCACCATCTGTAGCCCTCTTAGTTGAATATGATCAATTGTCATGTCAAATTCATGAAACTGAATTTTGTACCCAAGTGCTGTAGAAAAGCACTGGAAATACTTTTTTCATGCATAAATTTCATGTAATTTTCACAGAATTGAATATTTTAAGTGTCCTTATTTTTTTTAAATGCAACTCTGTAAAGGCAGCCGCCTATTGGCTACTGAATCTAAGTTGTCTACAATATGGCTACGTCTCTGTGGACTGCTGATCTCACGCACGTGGTCTCTGGAGCTCCCTGTTTGCTTTGCTTATTGGTAAGGATTTCCAAGTCACGTATTAGAGATAGAAATCTACTGCCTGATTGGAAAAACAATGCAAAATTCTAATTCCTACAGGGAAGGTGCATGCCCCAGAGAACAATTACCAGCATAAGAAGAAGCAAGCGTTTCCAATGGATTCTTTCGTAGTTAGGGCACAGATCAAATCCAGCCTGATGAGCAGGACTAGGAGAAAGTTAGAAATGAAGTGGGTTACAATAAGGCAGAGTATTAGAAAGACAGGGAACACAATGTAAAAGATAATAGTGATGTGCACACATGAGAGAGAGGAGGAATGTCTGCATATTGCAGAAAGTAGTAATGAAATCTGCAGAAGTAGCAGTATGAAGTGGATGGGAAATCTGGTGGAGTCAATGAGTCAAATGACTACTGAGACGAGCCTGATGATTTGGGCTTAGTACAGTGCTCCACCAGTCTATTAGGTCAAAAATCAGTGTAAACACTAAATCACCTGCTTTGTGGATGCGTTCAGTGGATGATACAGATGCAGATTTAGCCTCCTTAGAAAACCAATAGCTTGAGAGCTTGTGAATCTCTTTATAGATGTGTTCTTGTAATACACTTTTTAGCATAAACCCAATTTTTCTTGAGAGTCAGGAAAAAAGATAACTAGAAAGAACAAAAGCAAAGTCTTTATAAGAGAGAACAGTGTACATATGCCCTCTACGCAGATTTGAACCAACAAAAGAGAACAAAATCTCTGCAGTCCTCTGAGGCCAGCGGAGCACTCTGAACAGTGAAGGGAGCATGTCCATGAAACAAAAACCCAATGTATTTTGGTCTCATAACTGGTCTCGAAATGAAAACAGTGGTAGGAGCAGGCACAGAAGCTTCCGTTCCTCATATGGCAATAATCTATATTAATTACAGCAAGTGTCCAGCTTCGAACAATGTCACTGCAGTGCTATTACTGTTGAAGAGTATTGAGTTTCCAAGGAGGTGAATGTCTTTTTCTCTCCCTAATCATGATTACTTGGCTTAGTACTTGGGCTAGGCTTTCACTTAACCAAGATAAATGGATATTTCCAAAACCAGCGAGTTAACACTATGCATCACATTATTACTCTCTTCTCAGGTTTCTTGCCTCGTGTGCTATTTTACTGGGCTGCTAAACACAAATAACAATAATAGGAAGGAGGAGCTGTGCAGGATCCCATATGGATTAAAGATCAAAAAAATAAATAAATCTGGTTTTGACCCATTACTTCGTCTTATTCGGTGCTAGCATTTCCCCTCAATCCACATAACAACATTATTTTGTCCTATAATTTCCCTTTCTTGAAATATGAGTGCCCACACCACATTTTTGCAGACACCACCAGCCTATCCGACTAATATTTTGTTGTTTTCTATTCGGAATCCCTATTTATCATTTAAGCCAATACTGTAGGTTACCATTCAGAAGAGCAGATGGGGAATTAGAGGCAAAACTTCTGTCAGTGATAACAGGACTTCCACGCTTCATTTCCCTCAGGGCACAATAAATGTTTTTCTTTTCAACAGTGCTGGGCAAAACTGCCTTAAGGAACCGGTGGCAGCAAAACTGCTCTGGCAAAACACTGAAGTTGTCAGGATGCAAGAATAGATTTTCGGTTGCTGGGCCATTGGCGAGAAGTTATTTTGTAGTAGCTCCTGGAAAATACCCATCTCAGTACAGAATTTCAAGTGCAAAATAGCCAGTAAGAATTGCCTTTCTAGCAAAGTCAGTGAGAGGTCTGGTCCTGAACAGCTTCTCCTACACAGGGGGGTTCACCTGGCCACACCGCTGCCCAGCGCTCCAGCTTTGGATGACCAGGGCAGGCTGCAGATCCAGGAGAGGTCCTAACTCAGGTCCCTAAACTCTGCAAATCCCATTCTTCCAGCAGTCATCCTGCTCCCCACTCCTCTGCCCCACTGCTGGTGGGAACTGCAAGACTGTGCATGGGCATATAGGGTGGGTGAGTGGCTTCCTACCTGCCTCCCACAACTCCTTACACAGTGGTGGTGTCCAGGACACGCCACGTGTCCACGTGTGTGGATGTGCAAGGTCCACACCTGTTGTACCCTTTGTCAGGGAAAAAGCTCTCACTTTCCTTGGGCAGCTCTGTGCACCATCCCCTTTCACACGCTTGAGGGGAGGTAGCTGGTGCTTTGGGGACTGGCACTTGCAATGCAAAGGACTTCACAAAGCAGGAAGCTGTTCCTCTGCGGTAGGCACACATCGTCAAGGAGCGACAGTCAGCCGAACATCCCATCTCTGTCTTGGGGACTCTCCCAAGTTGGAGAGTGGCACCTCACTGGGATCGATCATCTCCATACTCTGCCAGCTTTGCTCTGGGCAGCAGGGCCATGCTGCTGATGCCGGCCAGCTGCCACCAGCAGTTGCTGTATGACAGGAACTATCAGGATCAGGACAAAATTCAGCATCCTAACACATCAAATGTCACACGGGCAATTAAAAGCAGATTCTGGCTGCTAAAATGTGCATTGAAGAGATGCTAGAGGTGTGCCCAGAGAGGAAGAGTTTGCCCCTATCCTTCAGTGCCACGCAGATGGGATTTGTTCAGATAATTACCACCAGATACAGCCTGCACCATCGTACCTGCTTTGGTCTTTTTCTATAAGGTATCCATCACTTGGCCAGTCTCTGCCCACTTTCTTCCCAACAACAAAAGACTTTTACTAAGCATTTGGTACTGCTGTTAACAAAATAAGGAAATAGATATTGAAAATCAGGACACGTGGGCTATGTCTGTATTCTCTACTTTTTAGGGCAGTTAAACAATTGCCTGTTAATTTTCACCCTTTTTGATGCTTTTATGAAAGCTCTCCCTGCCTCCGTCTCTCCAAAGAATCCCTGAGCCCCAGTAATCATGTGAATTACATTCAAATCAAAATGCAGAAAAGCTGTGTTTTCACATTGACCTTGAAATCTTGAAGGCCATTTCCACCTCCCACAGGATACAGCGGGTGTGTATCTCATTATAAAGGTGCTGTACAGAATAGCTTGTGGCTGAGAAGGCTGTAAAGGTAAGTTTAAAAAAAAAAAAAGTTTCTCTTATATAGATATTCTCAAGATCCTATCTTGCAACTAAAAGCTGGTATTTGAATTCTCCAATTTATTTAGATCAATTTAAGCAAACATAGCTGTGGGAAAACTTGTTAAGGTACCTGCTGACACCAGGCAGGTGACTTGGGCTGGCCCCGTTGTAACACTTGTGTGCTTCTTGCTGTAACACAGTGCAGTAAGTAAATCAAAGCTGGCAGTCTTCCTCCTAATGTGTTCAGAGGGCTTTTCTCCATATTAATTTGATAGTAGTAATTAAATTACAGAAAATGTTATCAGAGGCTGCTGTGATATGGACTGCATTTTTGTTTCAGAGGGTGTAAAATGTGTAAAATGTAACTTTCCCCCCCACCTGCTCCTCTTCCTTGCACTGGAAAAGCTGTTGTGAGTTCCACCGCTCAGCTTTTTTTTTTTTTTCTTCCTATTCTTTTAAAGCTAATGTACAAGTTAATGAAGTCTATCATTTCAATGCTCTCTGACATGTACTTCAGAAGAGACCGGGCACTTGATTCTCTTCATATTTACATCAGCGAGGTCAGGAGCTGAATGCAGAAGCAAGCGAAGGGGTAGAGCAATGCCACCGAAACTGTCTGCACCACAGCAAAGGCATTTCTGTGGTCCCTTGGGAAATCCTCACAGCTGGACTAATGTTGGAAGAAACACTGTCCGTAAACTGGCTGGAGGTTCAGTATCTAAATATAATCCCTGCTGAAAGAATGCTCAAAACCTGAATTTTGACATTTATGCAAGCTAAAAAAGAGATTTTTCAGTATCTGTAAAGATTTAAAAAAAAATTATGTGGAACACTTTGTCCAATAGCAGCTTTTTTATTTCTTCATACTGTTTGTATTTATTTTTACCTTTTGCCACAATGAAAATTCAAGTCCAATATTCAATTGAAGTGAAGCGTTTTATCACCTTTCCACTCAAATGCCTGAGTCAGATGCTTTAAATGTAACACCAGCTGCACTGTGAGCAGTGGATATATAAGTACATAGAAAATCAACCTTTTGCACTATGGCCCAGAGAAGTGCCTTTTCTTTTTTATTTATTGTGGTGGAGTCAATTGCTATAAGAACACGTTGCCATCAGAAGTGGTCTGCTATTGGCACCTTACAGCTATTGGAAAATGTTGCTACTGGAGTATTTCAGTCGCCGGAGTGCTCCCCGGTCAGACCAGTTTGCCGGTGCAAAGTTCTGAGCTCGTGGTGGGAGCCCTGCTATCAAACACATTTGCCAACTGGGAATCGGCAATTCGTTTCCTCTCTCGGGTGCAGAGAAAAGCAAAGTTTATTTAATCTGGACAGTGGAAAGCTAGAGCAGCAGCAGAATTACTATCACTCTGCACCTTCCCAGCTTCCCTTTATGCCCCCAGGAATTTTACTTTTCTTCTACCACCGCCTCAAAAGCTGTTGGTTCCTTCACCGCTGCTGGAGCAACAGTGCTTTCAGCAGCCAGCTCCTTCTGGGGTTTTCTAGTCCCAGGCTTGGCCTGATGTGAAGGTGACCGCAGGGTGACAGAAGTTGCTCATTCAACCCATTGCTACCGTCAATCCTACCACAGGATGCCAACACTGGCGTTAAGGTGGTGGGAGAGGAAGGACTGACCAGGGCGCAGCACACTCAGTTCTTTCTGCAGGTTTTGATGCACAAAACAAATACCTGTGGGGTATGCAAGTATTGAGCTTTGGCCACTGAGCAAAGATATCCGTGTGCGGGTTCTCACTCCATGTACCTTGCAGTAAATACAAACCAGTCAACTGAGCTGGAAAGTCAGGTTGGCTCCAGGAGTGCCCTGGCCCCCCCTTTCTGCTCATCCCTGAATGGGCATTGCCCCAAGTGTTAGCTTGGCAGTACTTGGAAGAGAACCAGCAATTGCAATAAGTAACTGACAATATTTCCTAAGCATCTGTATTTTCACTTCTATGGAAAAACATGAAGCTGATCTAGGAATACTTAATTTGGGAGCTGTAACATAAGCGCAGTGGAAAGCAGCGCTGGAAGACCACCCGTGGATTTCGGCAGATCAGATCCCCTGTAGTTAAACTAAATGTCATCACACTGTACACGGCTGCTGATTTCAGGTTTGCTAATTTGTAAAACAATGTGAAGAAGATGCTGCAGTTGTGAGTGGAGCAGCTGAATTATAGGTACTTAGGCAGCACTGTAGGGATATGAATTCTGTTTATTGCACAAACCTGCCTCTATAATTAATAGAAATAGTAACGTTTCCTTGCTCTGTTTTCATTAATTCAAACTGATAGCTTTGGAAGATCAGAATGGATTAGAAAAGACATTTTCTGAAGAACAGGAGAGAACCAGAGGACTTGTTTGGCTCTTTAGCATCAGTCAAGATCTCCTTCTTCATTGTGCAAGGAGCAAAATTACTAGCAATGCTCTGTGAGTAACAGACCATCTGTCACCGTAATTGTAGCTTTGTTTTATTTTTCCCTGCTTCTGGGAGAATAGATCCAAACTTTCCTAGCTGCCTGCCTCAACTGAGCATTATGGAATGTATTTTAAAACCTTGAGAAACAGCCACAGTCGGTCCAAAGCCTGCTTAAACCCCAGCGGCTCTCTAACACCAACACACGCACCTCCCGATAGAAAGTGGCTCCAGGGTTTACCTAACAAGCTGCAAATGATCCGAACAACCACGTCTCCTTTAGCAGGAGTTTTATAGGCCTTTCCCCCTCTCTTAGGAAGCATAAACATATCAAGGTCTAAAATCGTGCTTTATTTATCTCAGTGGTACAGCACGATATTGTTCCCACAGAAGCATGGGTGATGCTTTATCGCGGTGGAAAGGAGGGCACTGCACGAAGCAGAGCTGATGCATGAGCCAGCTTAGCCGTGGCTGGTGACAACCAAAATATGGCACAGGCTCCAGTCTGGGTGTTATTTTATGCTTTGGGGACTGGAAGCAAGAGGTTTCCAGAAATGAGCATGGGGCTCATTTTTTCTGTCATTTCCAGGCAGCTGCGCAGGGGGCTTTTCCCCCCAGCACTGCTCCTCTCGGGGTCTGAGGCACAGAATAGGTATGTCAGAGGTGACTTATTTTCCCAATGATTCATTGAAAAAATATTAATCTTAATAGCTTTCTAACACGAAGTACGTACTGATCACTGAACCGCTCTAAGGAGGGACTTTTATTGATATGACTCCTTAGCCAAATGTAATGCAATTAAATGATTGGATTTCATTACGTATATTGACATGGTGTCAGTGACAATTTCCATTCTCTCTATTATTTCTATAAATAAAGTCATCTGCCATAATTAGAAAATATGAACGTGCTAAGACCTCCATTAATTCTTCCCTATATTAATCTAAGAGCTGGGCAGATGTTTATTAATACCTTGTTACACTGCGTTCATCAGCTGTTACCAAGAATAGAAAGGCTGAGACCTGATCTCATGCTGAAGGTTAAATAAGAGCAGATCTGGCTAAATCTTGGCTTCTGGTTAACTTTTTGACAATATCTTGTTTTTTTTAATCAAAATTCTTTTTAAATCTTTAACCTCCCTCTTTCCTCCCCCCAGTGTGCTTTGGACCATGTATGAAACTCAGCGGCGTTCCTTTCCCTCCAGGACTGAGTTCAGCAGTCCTTTAGCTGCATCCTGATGACTGTTTTTATTTCAGTGAGCTGAATTACATCAGCCCATGACCTGCCCTTTGCTTCTCCCTCCTGGAAGGTATTTAAGGAGCAGCAGTGATGGGTGAGAGCCCAGGTACACCCCATTTGGTGCAGGCCACCTGCGGAGGGGTGTTTGGGACAGATGTGAGGACCTGCACCAAGCCACGATGTGGGCTGCAACCAGCCTGTGAGACCTCACGCTCCCTCCTGGGATCCTGTGGTTGGCAGTTTTCAGAGCTGGTCTAACCTCTGTCCCAAGCCATCTCCCATTGTCACCTTCACTGAGTCTTCTGCCAAGAAGCTTCACAATTTACTTACGTTTTTAGGAAAGTGTTTTTTTTTCCTGCTTCTTTTAAATCTTGTGCTCAATCACCTAAGGTCGCTTCTTCTCTTTTCCTATTTGTCTGGCATTTTCTGTCTCTTCCCACTCTCTGTTCTTTCTCACCATCACTGGGATCTGTTCTCTCGGCATTTACTGCCCGGGTTCAGTGCCCATCAGGGCACCTCTGCTGACTTCAGCAGTGCTGCATTGACTTGTACCAGCAAAGCAACTGTCCTGTGACCTCTGCAGTCACAGCAGATGCTTGGCTTTGTCTGTGTCTGTCTGGCTGTACCAAGGAGCTCTGAGGTTCAGGCTGGTGTCAAACTCCTGCTCGCTCACGTTCCCGGTGTGCTCAGGCTGCCTACGGGGAGAGGAGACGCTTGATTTCTGGGATGAGTCAACTGAAGTACAAACAGTGCTGATTCACATCAGATGTTCACCAAAACAGTGCGTAAGATGTATGTCTGTTTTACTGCATTGGGACTGCAATGGAGCCTATTTCCTTATTTTAGGAAAAGTTTAAATCTTGCTGGCAAAACTTAAACTTCTCATGAAGCACTCAGCCTTCCAGGCTAAACTAATTTTTTTATCGTAATATTTTGCAAGCTCTTAATATTTTCATGTACACTGAAGTGGATGAGATGAAATTGCACGTCTTGTGACCTTTTCTCCCCAGAATACTGGGCTGTTGCCGTTTCTCATTTAAAGCCAAGCAAAACATGGCTGTTCACAACTGGGATTTACTTTGTAGGGTAAGATGTAATGCACTGAAGTGGGTGAGGCAGCACTTGGTCTGAACCTGCCTTTATATTTTTGGCTGGGACACACCTAGAACGAAACTAGAGCGTGTTGTGAGTTGTCCAGGGCTGGACCTGTACCCAGCACTGAGCAGCTGGGGCTCCTGGACTTCATCAGGCCTTGAAGAAGAATTTAAATAATATTTTCAAGATAGGCTGTCCACACTACAGTGTAGGATAGGCATGACCCAAAGCCTACCATATGGTCATCAGCCTAAATCCTGAACTGATGAACTGGTTGATCTGTGCTTTGAAAGACTGGCGGTGACAGCTAGTCCAGCCTCATCGCATCCCATCCCGTGGCACCTTCAGAAGCAACCAAGGCAGATGAAAAATGGCTCGGCAAATCCAACAAACAGGATTCATGTCAAAACTTCTCTTAACCTCAGAAAAAGAAGGTGGGTGCAAAATTAGACTGCCCAGGCATGGAAAACACATGTATTGGGATACCCATGCTGCTCTGGTACTCTCCCCCAGGTTGATTTCAATAACAGCGCTCAGACCTTGTTTTGTACAAATAAATTTTAAATTCATACAGAAAAAAATTTGAAAAAAAAAATTCCAGTGTTGCTTCCACCACTTTCTAGCCCTTGCTCGTCTTTGAGTTGGATGCTGCTTGTCTGTCCTCTTGTCTGCCATCTCTGAAATTATCCACTTACCTTCGCACTCTCTTTCCCCTTCTCGGAACTGCCTTTGCAGAAGTGCACATAAGCAGCTATTCTTTGGGTCAGCATTTCAATTAGTTTTGAATTGTACACTTCTATTTCCTGGGTATTTACTTATTTATTATTAGTTATATTGAATCTTTTTTCTGAGGGTTTGCATTGATTCTGATAACTCTGTTGGGTGCTTATCTGTATAAATAGATCAATAGCTTTTGGACTGTGCTTTCTGAAGCAATAGAGTGAGAGGCTTGCTTCGAGCTTGAAAGCTTCTGTACTGAATTTGTTAATACAGCAAATTATTACAAATGTATGATCCATAAAATTACTTCAATCCACACTAAAGTAACTGGATTTTGTACCTTTTTTTCCGGGCCAGTTGTATTTAAGGAGTTGCCAGTCTTACACCTCATTTTCCATTACAGACATCCTCAGTTCATCAGGGGAAAGGACGCTATTGATGTCGTGGTGACACTTTCCAGGGTTGATGGGTTTGGGTTAATTACCGGTCCCAGCAGACAAGGGGTGTGTGGATCATCCTGGGCTCCTCCAAGGGACTAATCTAAAGGGAGGATCTAACAGGAATCAATCTCCCATCTCAAATGAGAGATGTTCCCTGCTCTTAAAGTGCAGTAAAGCAAACCTTCCTCCAAACCGAGCTGGGTTAAAATCAGGCACAAAATTAGACTGTCATTTCTATTTCTAGCTTGGTCAAGGAAAGACCTTTTTGCACTCTCTTCCTCCAAGCCAATTTTGGACTAAGTGAAAAAACACAGTTCCACAAAATCTCTGTCTGAAGCCACCAGGAACACAGCAAGATAATAGTGTAGCAAGATAAGGGGGATTAAGATTACTTCTAGGCTTTTTAAGAAATAAGGGGTGAAAAAGTTAATGGAACGCTCAACTAGCAGACATTGCTGGGACCTGCAAAAAGTGATAGACGGACATAGGTGGGTGCACAGCAGTTGCGTTGTACGCAATACCATTGCACGGCCAGCCTTTTCCATGTACGTTGAAGCCTGCTGAATTCCACAAGCATTATGACATGGAGCCTTTAGGAGCTATGGGTAATGAAGCTGATAATTTCCGCTGATGTGTGCAATAAAGAAGTAGCTGAAGTACAATGAACTGGCCATTAGCGAAATGGGAAATACAACGGCTGGCAATGCAATGGCAGAGTCAGTGCAAGACGGGTGGCGTGTCTCTTGTTGACAATTCATGGATGAGCCTAGGATTCTTGTGTGGGGTCTGCCTATTGATTACACCTCATTTAACAAGGTCTGACATTTGCCTCTCACCCACTCGTGATTTTTCGAGGCCAGTTTGGTTTTTGTTTAATGCAGGAAACGGCTCTGGCTAAAGGGTGGTGCCTGCTGTGCTCCACGTTCAAGAGCAGCGCATATTGAGAATTTGCTGATATTGTTGTGGAAATTAGATGTTACTTTAATCACCATGGCAAGTTTGAGTGGACTATTCTGTGGAGACAATAACAGCCAACAATCCAAATCCAGTGGAGGCCTGATCCAGCTTGTATCGAAGCTGATGAAGTATTTCTATTGTACTTAATGGACAGTGGCCTCAGCCTCAAAAGAGTGCACTTCAGATTGAACTTCTCTGCTTTTGCAGAGATCTTATTAGATTTGCAGAGTTGGTATTAGATTTGCTCAGTGGTATGAGAACATTACTATACTGTTAAATTACTTTTTCAGTTAATAATATATTCTTTTCTACAAGGATTTTTCTTTCTTAAGTCCTTTTTACCTGTTTGCCTTCAGACCGTTAGAGAACTCATTCTCGCTTTCTGCCTTGAACTACCACATACCATTATCTTGCAGGATTAAACAGCTCTTGTCCACTTCTCAGATGACTGCTCTGTATGCTAAACTTTATTTTTGTTCCTTGGGCAGGGTGTCCCATTTCACTGGTGGAATCAAAACAAGAAGGACCTCGTGAATTATGAGGAAACCTAAATCAAAATAGGTTCTTGACTCCAAGCTCTTCTAGGGCAAGGCTCAGCACTAACTTCTGGGGAAGCTCTCCTTATTCCTGAGCCTTTTCTACCACAACAGACAGACACATTTCGTGAGCCCATTCCTAATGAAACAGATCTCTGAGATCCAGACTGCATTGTAATATTTGTAGTATTTACACCTGTAATACCAGTGGCATGCTAAGTGATTTGAAGAGATGTTAGAAGACAAAGTCCCTGCCTAAAGAGCTTAATATTAATATTTTATTCAAAATAAAAAATATCCATACTTCGGGTCTGTAAGATACCAGATTAAAAAGGCTTTTCTCCTTAAATTAGCTCACAGCAATATAACCCCCTGAAGGGAGCGAAGGAGGAAGCTGTGGAGAGAAGGGAGCCAGCACCGCCGAGTACAAAGCGACTTTCAGCCACCTCATCCGGAGATGCACTTTCAGCCCCAGCCTGGGGTCCTTACAGACACTTTTATCCCCGGGAGCCCAGCTGGGATCAGAGAGGGTCGGATCGGCCGTGCCCCCCTGCACAGCATTCCCTGTGCAGAAGTGAGACCCGGCCCCGCTCCATCCAGGATGGGGGAACCAGGGGCGGTGAGATGGGGACGTTGCCTTCTTATCTGCCTGTTCAAATGGCAGCCCTCGCTATCAGAGCAAAATCAGATAACTCTTTTGTTGGAAGTAAAGCGTGTATAACACACAGTTTCTCAGTTCCGATTGCTGTGCACAGATAGCACTGTTCCCAATGTTTTGTCACAGTACAATTATTTGCTATTTCTATGCGCAGCTCATCACATTCTTTATAAAAATATATTAAATTATTTAAAACCAAAGGAAAACTAAATAATAGCATATGAAGAAATCTTTGGGAAAAGGTTATATTTCTGCATCAGGTATACTTGAAGTTTAGCGGAAGTAGGGTACTTTTGCCATAATGGACAGTGGCAAAAGTGAAATGGAGCACGGTGCTCAGGGAGGGAACAGTGAATGCGACTCGTATGTTTTTGAGGAGAGGAAGCAGACCCACCATTACATGTTGACGGTTGAGAAGCAAAGCTGACAAGAGTTTTGAAGCCGTAAGTTCCAGCTTGTTGCAGAACTTTAATGTGTTTCCACATGAGTGATATTCGGTTAGATATTGTAAGCACAGTACTGCAAATTAGGATTAGCAAATGAGTAAATTAAACTGAAAATTGGACAAAGAGATTTGAAAGTAGACATAAGTGCTTCAGTCATGATAGGCTTTGCCCTCCAAGGAATTTTTTTTTTTTTTGAATAGCCTATGAATTCTTACTGGATTTGAAATTGTTTCCATTACAGACGCTAGAGATTTTGCAAGAAAATCTGCTGGGGTTATAGAAGAACAGAAACAGAACAACAACAGAAGAAATGTAGGTTGAAAGTGATTCAGTTTTGACTTAATGATGTCTCTTTTGTGAAGTGCTTGTCACAGATAAAATTTCTGGGCTTTGTTCCTGGCCACAACACAATGACAAAAACACTTAACACAAACCTCACTGAGCCACTCCCGGTTCTTAAGAAAATGCCTGTTACACGGCCAAAGTCTTTACAGGGTTAACTATTTCTGAAACCCAAGTGAGACACAGAGAAAACTGCACAGATAGATAGACGCAGGATATAAATAACTCTGGCTATTAGCTGCACAGTAGGGAAATCACCCCCAGGCAGCGGTCCCCAAGCACCTGGACCGGAGCACCCCGCCAAATGCACTAAGCTAAATCCACTTCCGAACAATGGCACTTTGATTAACGCAGGAGTCGGGATGCTGTGCAAACCAGCCTCGTGCTGACACCGAAATGAAGCAGACAGCTCAAATGTGAGAAATGGAAAAAGCAATAAGCATTAGTAAAAAAACCCCAGGAGGTTGTATGTAGCCCCAGTGACTTTGTCAGTATATTGTCTTTTCCACAAAGATCTGGAAGATCTGACATTTTGTATTGGTTCTCAAGGAACATTGCAAGAATATTAGAGGAACAGAGATTCAGAGCAGTCCAATAACTTACCAGGATAGTACCTACCGAATCAAAATTACATCCAACGCTTCCCTCTCCGATTTGTAAGGTTAGATCATGCTGATTTTATCAGCAAGGTCATTTTAGCACCCATGCTTAATCCAAAATCTAGTCTGATATTTGTTTAGGAGATTTGAGTAATCTCTTTAAGAGAATTAACAAGTGCTGAAGTCCTAAGGAACAATCCTCTCTCAGCCCTGTCTGGAGCAGAAGGATTTGAGGTCAAAGCTAGGTGAAGGGTTTTTTAAGGCAGTGTGGAAACAAATGAAATTGTCTTTAGAGCCAGTTGGGTTATGGTGAACGGAGGCACAAAGACTGCAAATAATTTTAGGTTGGTTTTTGGGTTTAGTTGTCTGGCTGCCCTGGAGGTGATCCATGATGAGCTGCACGATACTACAATATTGATAATGCGATATGCCGAGGGGCTTACTCCAACAGGTTACTCCTCTGAGCCACGTACACCTGCAGTCAGTGGCCAAACAACACGTGAACGCTTTGCTGCCTTTTCCAACATCACCATACGCTGCTTCTTGGTCCTTCACGATACAGCCCCGGCCCTGGAGCTGTGTGATGGGAGCTAACTTCTAGTTAAGGGAGCAGATGGGAAAATTCAGTGAGAGTCACTGATGCTCAAATCCCAAGCTGTTAAATCTTCAGTAAGTCTTAGTTCAGAAATCAGCTATCTTTTTTTACAAATAATTAGAAAGCTAATCAGTGGATATGAAGTCAAATGTTCACTTGAGGCTCTTGGGTTAAATTTTGGGAAGGGCTTTGAGGAATTGGCTTTGAATCCTTGGATCCAAAGCTACTCTGTGTGTTCAGGTTGTTGGATGGATCTAAAATCAACCATTTCTACATGCTCTTGTCTGAGAATACATGGCTGACATCACATAAGATTAGCCCTTCTCTTGCAGATAGGCCCAAGAAAATAACGAAAATCCCACAAAAACAGTGTTTCCACAAGACTCCTATCATGTCAGAAAGAACAATCACTTAGCAGCCTGTGGCGTTGTTGTAGTATTAACCCTTACACCCTTTTCCTTCCCAAAAGGCTGATGAATTTTTATCTAGATCCAGAAACAAAGAACAACATCCTGTCCTGTGGGGGCGGATGCTGCGGATGCTCATCGCAGGCACCCCGCTGTTTTACAGCTGGCAGCAACAGATAAATTTATCAGTCGTCTGAGCCAAGGTTCACCAGATGGAATCACATCCCATTTAGAGGTAATGTTGGACTCTTGCAGCCTCAAGAGTAGAGCTAGGTTTGGGTATTAACTCATCTCAGCTTCCAAGTTTTGGACTAAAAGAAAATTTGGAACATAACTGGGAATCCTGAGGCTAAATGCCCCAAACTAAAGAGCACACAATGCAGCAGCTACACCTAGAAGGGGTACTACAACTCACCGAGCAGTGCAGTTTGCTATACAAGCCATAAGAAGGTTGTTACCTTTGTGTGGCCGATAAATTGCAACAGCAATGATTTTACTGTAAAAACAAACAAACCTCGGATTAGACCAGTGAGAAGCAATATTAAATCTCATTCTCCTACATTTGAGAGATATTTATATAGAGGCCTACGAATATTTTGATATTTGGAGAAATGGCAGCTTATATGAGCAAATGGAAGCACCTAACGTAGCATATAGGCAATCTCCTTGGCAAGGCCTATAAAATCAAAAGTAAAAGACATATGGTGGGTGTTGGCTAAAGTAACAATATTTGCACAAAAGACAATAGGGGAGATGGGAAGAGGACACCATGAGACTGCCCAGCCTTGGGGCCCAGAGGGTGCTAAAAGCCCGACTATAATGTAGGTCCTGACATGTCTCCTTTAAGATGAATGATGAGGACTTGCTGCAAGGCAGCCTGCCTGAAGGAAACAATCAGACATGTATCAAAAAGCCCATGAAAGCGTGGTCCACCAAACCACTTTTTAAAGTCACTCAAAGATATGGTGAGCTGCCAAGCTGGCCCGTTAGGGTGGGTGCTCTGGTGCGAGCAGTGGGGCTCCTGCAGACAGTCTGATGGGACGCCCGTGCTGATGCAAGCCCTCAAGGGTTAAATACTTATCTTGGCACTTGAAAACTTCCATAATAAGAACGCTTTAAAAGAAAGAAGCCATCTGCTTCAGGAAAGGCATCATGCAACAATCAGCCTGCCTTGCTTACCGAAGCAGCGAGACGGGGAATCAGACAAGATGGGACCAGGCAGCCAAAATCCTGACTGCTTTCAAGCTCCATGGCAGGAACTCGGCCCTTCCCATGCTTTCACAGTGATTTACAATCACAAAAGAAAATCTGCCAGGCATCCTTATGAGGGTCCTCCAAATCTCCCAACAGGAGGCTGGAGCCAGAGGTCACGGCACCAAAAATGCTCACGTGCCGGGTCCCTGGCTGGGGGCTCCGGCAGGCGCCGACCAGCAGCTCCCTCCGCTTGGATGACCGCCGGTGGTGCCTCAGGCTTTTCTTTTTCTGACATTTACAAAAAAGTCTGACAGCAAAGTGGAGAAGTAGGCAGTCCAGCCCCTCCTGCGTGGGAAAACGAAACGAGCTCCCAGCAGGGTAGTAGGGGAGGAAAGAGGCATGTGGCATTTCCAGCTTTCTCGGTGCTGTGTGGTAGCAGACATGAGAAATGACCCCCATTGCTTAAGCCCTTAACCCTTAGATAGTTTCTTCTATTAACGCCAGATGGAAAATCTTAAAGTCTGAAAGTGTAGTGGAAATATATTACAGGAAGGCATGCAGAGTTAATGTCATCGAATGCTCATTTCTTCAGTTCAGTACATCTTGATGTACCATTCACTTCAGCAGAAATGCTACCAGCTCCCTGGGATCCATTCCAGATTTAGCCCAGAGCAAAGCTGAACAGGTATTGCCCAAACTAAGGGACTTGTGAGGTTGCCAAAGAAAAACACTGGGGTAAGAAATACCATCTGCCACTGGCCAGCTCAAAGGTTTGGCCTGAATTTCAAGAAGGAGCAGAATTGGGCCTGATTCAGACTCCTGGTCTGAAGATGTGGTCACCATATCTTCCTGTGATCAGTCAGAAGAGCTCCAGGCCATGCTGGAGACCTATGAGGCTCTGCAAGCTCACATAAGGTTTTGGATTATTAACCAAATACAAATGTATAATGTCTGTCAGTGTTAATGAAAACTTTGTAATGGGCCTCTCTGTAATATTCACACTTTATGATAGCCTAAACTCACCTAGTCCTACAACAAACTCATCACTATTTACAGAAGCAGAAACAAAATCAAAACCTAAAAACCCTGAAACAAACAGAAAGAAATGAAAGAAAAGCTACTTCTTTGGTGGCTTCTCACAGACAAGGTACACAAAGGTGTAGAGGGACCACATAATTTACAGGTGGAGAGTATATGTGACTATCACATGGATATTGCATTCATATACCAGACCTTTCGGTATGTAAGCACACTTAACCGGTTTGGTAAAAGTTAATAACCATGCCTTTCTTCTTTTTCAACCACCACGTCTGCAAATTAAAGCTTACTGTTACCACTAGTACATTGCACTACACACACAAACACCTGTTTCTGGTGATAGTTTCAGAAATGACTGGGTGGTTTAGTAACTCAGGCTTTGGTTGTATCATGTGAGGAGAACTAGAAAGCACTGATATTCAGAGTGTATCATCATCAAGATGTTTTTGGCATGACATATCCTAATGTTAAACTCTAACATTGCCAGGAGCTGTAGCAGTGTGTGGAAAAAATAGCGTTTTTCTTTTTCCTGTGTCTGTTTGAAGGGTTAGACATAATTGTTAATACACAGCATGTGACTACTAGCAAGAGTAGGAATATAGATCTCCTGCTGCTAGTGTTTGTTGTTATTAACTACTAACGTATACTTTCACACGTGAGCGGAAGTATGCGGTAAAGGCATTCCTTAGCAAGTTTGTGCAGTTTACTTACTCTCCAGCCATAACTCACCCCTTACTCTGAGCAGCAAAGCCCAAGTGACCCAGCCGTGGTGAGCACACAGGCATCACGGAGGCAGTTTCCGTAGCAACACGAGCCACACAGAAACATCCAAAACATCTCCTGCTCGCTGTCCCTTGAAGTTGTTGCTAAACAAGTGGATACTAAACCTTTTACCTGAATTTCAGAGGTACAATCAATGTATCATGAAGCAAACCCTTTTGCTTGTGAGCAGGTTAACTTTTGCTACTACCCTGCCTTCAGGCATAATAGGAAAAATAACTTTTTTTTTTTCCTTTTTTTTTTTCTAGTGTGTTTTCTCCAAACACTGCCTGGCCTCATAAACAAATAAAGGAAGCAGCTCCTAGGTCCTCAGCTAATACCAATTATCGTTAGGGATCTGTTAAAACTATGGCAATTTAGAGCAATCAGCCCAGGATCTGCTGGGTGTTTGCTGGTTCCAGGTGCTCACCATCACAGCTAGATTAGGAGCAGATAAATAGTTCACCCAGCAACAGCACTGGCTGGTTTGTTGGGGACAGTTCTGTGGAGTTTTGGGTTTGGGTTTTTTTTTTTTTTGCTGAGACATTTTGAAGAAAACAGCATTTTGGAGGTGCTGGACTAAAGAATTGCAAGCCGCTTGAAATGGGGAGAGATGTTTTCAAGGAAGGGCAAGAGTGCTATTGGTACATCCAAGGTATTGTGTCCAGTAGTCTGAAGTATTTCCTTTTTATTTGTGCATTGTTTCTTAAAGTCTCTTTACTCCTTGTATTGCAGCCTTCTGGGGTAAAGTATATATATTGTACTGCATGAAGATACTACCTTTTTGCATTTACTGTAATCTAAACTACAGTTCAGTAAGGCTGAATGTATGGCTTTCCCCCTTACGTAGGCATGCAGCCATGGAAGCACTGTGCAGAAATGAGTGTATTGATTTATACCTATCGCTGCTTGACAAGAGCAGAAGGGGGTCTCGGAGTTTTAGTTTAGCTGATGGACCGTGCTAAACACAGCCTGGTTCTGCTGCTACTACATGTGAGTTATCTTTGATGCAGCCAAGTTGCTTTTGAAGTATTGTAGAAGGTGAAACAGAGCCAGCTTTATAGGTGATAATAACAGAATGATATTATTTAGGCTAAAATGAGTCAATATTTGGAAAATTCCACTCTTAGTAATAAGACCTTGCCTGAGGGAGGCTGATTGGTGCTGCCTGTAAGGAGACAGCCTGTACCAGATGGGAGAGTGAGTGAGTAGCAGGAGACAGAGCCTGAGTGCTCCTGTGGCCACCAAGAGGCAATGCTGGGGGTGCAGCCTGGGGGGAACACAAGGGTGCAGCCAGGAGAAGAGGAATGTGGCTACCAAGTCATCTGAAATTGGAAAAATAAGATATGGGAAACAGAGCTTTCATTGCAATGTTGCACAGGGGATGAGTGCTGGTGATAACCTGCTTGGTGGTGGGAGGGAATGCAAACCTGATTATCGAGGCATACGGTGAGCATGGTCTAGCCACAGGTTGCAGTTAAAGGTGGAGGAAGAAAAGGCAAATTTGGATAAGGTGTAAAATGGTAGAGGCTTGAGCTGTTGGGAGGCTTGTCCCTGGTAGCCCTTGCTGGTGATCCTGTCCCCAGCTGGAGCCCAGCACAAGGCTGCCTGACCTGCTTTTCCAGGGCTGCTGGCTCCTGCTGGCATCAGAAGCACGGGGCCCTGGCTGTGTTATGCTGACACTTGTCCTATAAAACTGACAGCAATAATGAATGGTACTCCATATTTCTGTAATATCTTCTTCCTTGGAAAACCTAATAACATGCTACTGATGACATTTCTGAGGGCTGGACCGCAGCCAGTTTCTTGAATAGTTTGGCCATGGCCCTACAACTGGGAGCTCGAGTCTGTAACGCTTATGATCAGAGGTGAAGGACTTGCTTTCCCTTCTCCCTCTGCCTACTCCTCCTGGATAAACAACCTGCCCTTACAGCAAGTGCTATACATCCAGGACTGTCTAGAGGGGCTGTAAGTGTGTTAACTGCTCAACCTGAGCAGCTGGTTGGTCTCAGCTTGATGCTTAAACTCTGAAGCCATCTCCCCTAGTTGAACAAGTGTATGTGCTCTAATCGGTGTTATTGGATGGGAGCAGCTGTCTGTAGTACCAGACAGCAGATCTAATATATTGCTGGAGGAGTTCTGGGCTAGACTATAGCAATAACTTATTAAATGTAACTCTGAGGGAGTCCATTTTGTTAGTTTTGGGGAGATTACAAACAATTGACAAATGAATCTTCTTTCTATCCTTGGTACGTCGCACATGTCAGGACTTTAGTGGTTTGTGGGCTGAATCTGTTATTGACCATTGTATTCCTTGGCATGAACTGAAATTTCAGCCTCCAGGTTCATGGCCATTAACCATGGTGAAAATAAGTGATGCATTTGTCTTGCATGATGAGTTTGCCTGTGGAAGTTATGACTGTGGCTGGGTACTTGGATCAGGTGCCTACAAAGATGGCCAGTCTGGAAAGGCTGTTTGCTTGTGTGGCATGATGGTCCCTCCTGCAGATGCTGGATGCTTGGCTAGGAGCAGTGCTTCTGGGTTGAGAATGTTGTTGTAAGGATAAAAAGGGGATGGATTAAACTCACCTGATGCTTTATGGTGGATTCTGGTAGAGCTTTTCTGCTCAAAGTTTTTTGCCTTGCTTTCTCTGACCCCTCTGACATTAGTCACTTGAAGATCCTTTTGATTCAACTGCACAAAATGAAACAGTCATGATTTGGACTGCAGGAGTAAGGATGGGAGCTGCAGCTTTCAAGCACCTTATGTGTATGCAAAGGAGACTGTTGCACTTGAGGCAGTGACTACACTAAAGACTACTTTAAATGCTTGAGTGTGGGCCCAAGTGCAGTTTGAACAAGCTGTGTGCTTATGCAATTAAGGTGAAGCCGTGCTGCTGCTTGAGCACTTACAGCATGTGGTAGGGATACAGACAGGTCAGCTAACTGCTATGTGGTAATCTACTTAATCCCCAAATGGAGGGAAATCGGCACCTGTGCTGCCTGGAGGAGGCAGTGGGTTTCTGTCTTGGGCTGTGTAACTGCAGGCTCAGATCCTGAGGAGAGATTGCTGTTTTGGCAGCACTTGTGCTCCTGTTTGCTGGTAGTGTTGCTTATTTTTATGGATCAGGAGGCTGCAATCAATTGCAAAAATACCAAGAGTACAGTTTGAACCCATGAGATCAGGAGTGGATGTGTACTTTGAAGAAAGTACTGAAGAAAAAAACATTTTGAAGAAGTATCAGTTTTCTAATCACTGTAAAGGATTGACACAACAAGGGACTGTTTTTCCACTGAGTGAAACAGAAAACAAGGAATCTAAATTTCCAGATTCTGTTTTCAGCTTTTCTATCAACTTGTATTTGGAGGCAAACAAGCACCTTCCTTCCCTGCTTTTGCCACCTGTAGACAAGGCAGAGCTGTCACTGGGAACGGAGGTGTCCTGTGGCTTTAAGACTGTACACTGATGGAAAGCTTTGGTGAATGGTCCCATGGAGATATAAAATGATTAATCTGCAGGCATCTAAGAACACTTGTGACATAGCTTTTGCTCTTGTATCTGCTATTTCACTTATGGAGCTGTTAATATCTCGTAATGCACATCAAGCCATATCTTAATGATTAAAAAGGGTCTGTTTTATCTGTAGCTAGTGAGAAATGCAATTATTTCAAGTAGTGAAAGTTCTGTACCAGTCAGAAGTGGTGTTTAAATGGTTTTAATAACTTGGCTGGAGGCTTGTTTTGAGGTGCTGAAAGCACACCATCCCTCCGATTAGCACATTGCTACAGCTCTGGATTCGGCATGGGGGCACTGCAGAGGGGCAGGAGCCGGGGAAGCCACGAGATGGAGAGCTGGGGCAGCAAGGCAGTTTGCAGTGTCCATGTAGTGTCTTAGCCTGAGGACAGCTGGGGAGGTAGAATAAGACCTGGGTGGGAGATGTAATAAGGATGACAGAGCTGGGGGACACTGAAGGATGAACGTATGCAGAGTGGGAGAGGGGGCTGGAGACAGGGTGAGGGAGAAGGAAAGGTCTCTTCCTTCCATGCCAAGACCTTGTGTTGACAGCAAATCCCATCCAGGAGCAACCTTTGCCTCCTAATGCTGACCTGCTAATCGCTGGGAGGCAGCCTGCAGTGCTGAGACCTGACAGGTCTGCTGGCAGCAGCGGGATGCTTTCCATCATGCTCCCCTGCCTCTGAAACTTCCAGTGCTTCTCAAAACCACACAGCTTCACTCAGAGCTAATGAAGTGTGTACTGGGGGAGACAGACTTCAGTTTTAAGCAGAATAAACCTGACTGTGAGCATGCGGGTAGGACATGGATGGGCTTAAGCTATTTCTGGGATTTTTCATTTGTTCTTCCCTCATATGAGACACTTAGTCTCCCCACCAGCACATCAGCAGCAGAGTAAAAAATGGACAGTTTTCCAAGCCTGTCACATCTCTAGTGTGGAGGGCTAATGTTCAATTCAAACCCAGTACAGAAGCTAATTGCTGAGAAACAGTGGGATATTTCAAAGCTCTAATTAAAGGCAATTTAAAATCTCCACTGATAATAGCAAGAGCAAAAAAACCCCTGCTGCTGGATGCATACCAGTTAGCAAGACCAGCTTACAACTGAGGGGTGCAGCTGACCTCTTTTAGAAATGGGCATGGCTCTGCTGAGCAAATAGGGAGTTAAACTGATGACATGTATAGAAATTTGGCCTGTTATCGCTCCCGCACACCCCTGGCAGTGCAGCTGGGAAATGATATTTCTGAGCACTAAGTGGCAGGTGTGTGCCTCTGCTGAAGGGCGAGCATGGTGCAAGCGGAGTCAACTCGATTGGGACCCAGCCCAGCAAAGAATCTTGCTGTGTGCCTGAAGCGTGAGGGCTGCAAGCGTCTGTGGGGCTGCATCAGGAGTGCAGATTTTCAATTCTGTACTGAAGTAAAAGCTTTACCAAAATGACAATTAAGTCACTATCTGACTAACTCCATGCTTTCCATCTTGCTTCATTTCTGGTGAAACACCTATTGAAATCACACTGCCTCGTACTTCTGTAAACAACCAAATATTCCACCCAGCAGCATTTACCTGGAGGTGGGTGCACAGAGTGAGTCCCTGGCCACATGGGAGCCGGAGGGAGTTTTGCCACTGAGTTCAACTGGTACTAAAACTACTCCTGTAAAAGCGCATTTTTACAGTTGCACCGCGATCTCTGCTGTAGACCTCTAGTTAAATGCATGTTAAAGTTGAGGGTCAAGCCACCTGGTAGTAAATTAATGGTTTGTAGTGTAGCTACTGCTGTGATGCCTCTCTTCCATTAAAAGAGAGGGAATGCTGCTGCAAGTGGCTTGTATGCCCAGAATAATGGTGCTCGTGGCTTGCATCTGCATAGTGGAGGATGCTTGTTGCATTTAAAGAAGATTGTGAGCCCTAAGGCATTGCTCAGCCCAAGAACCACTGCAGAGCTGCAGTGTCCCAAAGGGAGACTCATGGGAGTGGGGACTTCAGGCATGACCCCCCCATGCATCATTTCGGGGTGTTCACATGGACCCCTTCCCTGATTGGGTTCTGCTGCATCTGCCCTTCACCTGGAGGGGTCTTATGAGCATCAATACCTCTATGTTTGTAGCCTCTAAACAAGCATGCAAAAAGCAGGAGGCTCCTCTGCTACCACTGTCCCTCTGCTGACACAACATGCAGCACCTGGTTACCGATGTGCTTATCTACCAAATGATCCTTAAATCGAAAGGTGAGAAATGTTGGGTCACTCTGGACACATGCAATACTCCAGTCTGCTAGGTTGCCTTTGGGCTTATGAAGTCTCCTGTAAGGCAAGGTTCAGTCCTCAGCATCAGGGTCCCTCCAGCACCCTGCCGCTTGGCATGCAAAGTGGCACAGAGAGGGCGTGACTTCTCTGGCTTGTTTAAAAGAAAAGAGTAGAAAGTGAAATAAGAGACATTTACCAGCTTTGAAGGTGGGAAGGGTGCTGAGGCCTTCTGCTTTCCTTTCCCATTGCGATGCTCCTCGTCTCTCTTGGGCCCCATGTTGCAAATCCTATGCTCCCATCTGAAGAGCACCGGCTGCGGGCTCCCTCCAGAGCCCGTTGATGCAATCTGGGTCATTTGGAGAAGCTCGTCAGGAAGGATCCTGCGCCTCCCCGCTGTGCCGGCGCTGAGCTTTGCCTTCCAGGGTGTGTGAGGGCACAGGCTGGTCCTCAGTCCTGCTCCCAAACCTGGCTTGCTCAACCCACTGCAGCCTCGGGACTCCCGGTGTGCCCCCCCAGGGTGACCAGCTGAGGTAATGCAACATGGGGACATGGGGGAAATGCCCCGTGGGATCCATCTAACCACTTTTCTGGGTGGGGAGAAGTCAATGGCTGAAGCTAGCACAGAGCATCCCCAAGAGCCAAACCCCACCTGCCCTCCCAAGGGGCTACTGGTGAATAAGGGGATTTCTAGCAAGGCAACAAAGCCCTCCTGGGGAGAGACAGGATTTCTTAAAGTGGGTCTGAGTGGATTATGACAGATAAGCTGGATGGCTGTTTCATAAGTTTCCCCAGTGCCTGGACTCCATGCTCAGTAACAGACGCTATTTGTGCTGAGAATAACTGATTTCTCAGAAACGCCATGTAAGAATATAAGCATGCAGAGGTCTGGAGCAAACTACATCTGTTTCTCTGTATCTCAGCTTTATCTGTAACAAAATCTCTTCCCCATTCCAACACCAGTTTAGTACCAAGGGACCAGACATGCTGTCAAGCACCACGGCTTGGCGGAGGCCACCTTTCCCTGGCAGCTCATGTTCCTCATGAATCCCCACCTTTTTCCTTGACCTTATTCTAGATATTTACACAGACAAATGCTAGTGGCAACAAACCTGACTCCAAAGCCAGTGTTTAGACCATTCTCAACCTCCTACTCATTTACTGCAGTCAAAATTCAGAAGCAAAGGCAGCATGCAGGTATTCCTCCAGCCCAGGCACCGCACCATGCCGGGGCTATGCTACTGTTAGACCCATCTTCAGAGCAGCTTTGCTGCACAGCGAAAGTCACATGAGCAATGAATTTCCAAGGCTTTGCAGACTAATAGTTACTGCAGAGCAGTGGAAGTGAAGACTTAAGTTTCTATCTGGAAACTCTTTCTGTTCAGCTGCAAGTTTTTATCCAAATTATTTAAATGCTCACTGCCTCAGTTTCTCCATTTGTAAATCCCTAACCTGTCTGTTTGCTATTCTTGGATTAAAAGCACTGTGTAAGATATGTTCTAGCAGCTGCTGCTTGTACACATGTGGAAAAACAAATTCTGAATGCTTTCTGGGGAATATGGGTATCCCAAATCAGCGCAAGGCTGGAATAACGGAACTGTTGTGACACAGCACGATGTTCGTAAGCTGGGGAGTGCCTGGAAGTTTGTGCTCTGCCTGTGGGAAGCTTGTGTGCAGTTACTGCTTCCTCAGCCCTTCTGTTTTAAATGCAAATATTATAAATTACTTCAACTTCACCCTAAAGTGGATAAAGATCATAAATATGAAGTCAAATAAGACCCAAGTGCATGAAAGCTGGCAGCCTGTTTTAATGTGCTGCTGCTACGCCTTTCATTTGCCCAGCGCAGCAAGCGAATGCTGTGCAAGCCCCTGTGTGTGGAGTTGGAGGGGGATGCAGGCAGCGAGTTACCCACTGGCTGTGAGCTGAGCTTGGAATTTCCTGACCATTTTTTTGCGGTGCTGAAAGCAGCTTGCTGTCAGGAAATCTTTGGTGCCCCCTCCCTACCCCGTTTCAGTCTCTATTGCAGCATTCCGGAATGTTTTGCTTTCCAAACACAGGCCCACAGTGTATTCAAGTTAGGTGTCCCCCCCGTAACAACATTACAATATGCATTGCTAAAACATTACTGCAAGCCTCCAGCTTCAGCCCACAAGTGCTACCAACAGCTAATTCATTCCTCAGATTAGCAAGCGTAATTTGTATCATAAAACAGCACTTGAAGCTGTCTGCCTGTGAAATGTCCTTCACTGGAATCCTCAGTCAAAGCCTGGCTCGTGCCAGCCTCTTGTCAGGTGTAACTGCTCTAGGAAATACTTTTCCAGGGTGTGCTTAGCAGAAAAGCCTGAGTTTGCTCTAATGCATGCTTTAATCTTCACTCCCCAATACTTCATGACAGCCCGTCTAAGCTCTTGGCACCGTCCCTGTCCCGAACGCCTCGGCGCGTCCTGCGGCTTCCCCCGGTAAGGATCAGGTTTACCTTAGCAGCAGCGGAGCAGCAGTGCCAAAAATGGAGATTTCAATGGGATCTGACAGGGAGATTTTTCCCTCTCATCTACATACTTCTGTAGTTTCCACCTTTGGGAAAACAGCCTATCTACAAGCAGGAGGTTTCCGTATAGCTTGTCTCTCGATGTGTCCAAATATTTCTCACTGCTCTCACAGTTCCCAGGCAGTTTTAATTATTCTGTTTTTAAACAGAGGCGAAGCACAAGTGTTCAGTAATTATTCAGAAACAAGTCACCAGAAGGAAATGGGTGCAAAGACCCTCTGAATAAACTCAGCCCCAAAAAGTTGAACTTTCTTTCTCCAAACTTTATTTTGTGATGCTCCTTGTTATCCCCGCCTTTATAAAAACTCCTCTTCCCATCCGTTCTGCCTGGGCTCCTCCGGGGCATGATGGCCATCCCCACAAGGGCAGGATGCTCGGTACGGGGCTGGTGCCTTGGCTGTCACTTGGCAAAATTCATCCTTCTCGCCTGCTCTTCAGAAGAAAACTGCAGGACTCGGGCAGGAAAGCAGGCTCGGGGTTGGGGCAGTCCCGCTACTGTGCCGAGCCTGGAGCCGGCATATGGATAGGCAGCACCCAGCCGTGCAACCGTTACTTTCCGAAATGCCAGCGCTGTGGGGAAGCAGGCGTGCAGCTCTTTCTCCAGTGCTTGCTCGACCCTGCGTATCCTTGCTTGCGCCGGTGTGAAATCAGGGGCTTCCTAGCCTTTCCCTCAGTCACCTCCATCAGACTGCTCTGTCCTTGGGTGCTATTTGCTTTTCTGAGTCAGGAGCGTGCCGGAGAGACGCTCCCGTTCGTCTCGGGCTGCTCACTGATTTCCCACGCTGTGTGCTTGCTATTTGCTCCTATGGCAAAAATAAAAGCTGCTTTCGCTGGTGTCGTCCACAGTTGGTTGTGATAGGATCTTTTTTTCCCCCCTGTTTAAAATGTAAGGTCTCATGAATGAAGAAGCTACAGCCTGTCTAGGTCTTGTACCAGGCAGTCTCTGATTCATCAGAGAATCTCCTTGGTAACTAGCTGTTCCTCTCTGATGATTTGTTACAAAAAAGCTCTCCCAATTTAAAGATAAAATACAGTGAAAGCAGAATGAGGAGCTATACCACATAGATACCTTATACAGGGACACATGCCTTGTGTGCACGCAGCTATACTGGATATTTTATGATGCGTGTAGGAAGCAGCCTCTGTGATACAGCGTGGTATCATCCCACGGGTGGGAACTGTGTCCTGGCTGCCCCATTTCTGCTAAAAATCCTTTTTGCTGCTCTGGGCCAGTAACCCTGCCTGCAGGGTAAACAATCCCCCAGGAGATGATGTTGGCCTCTAACGAGGGGCTCAGTGGTTCATGCTTTAATAAGCCAGGTTTCTGGCCTTGTGTGGGACTGATGGCCAATTACAAAGATTCAGAGAGGGTGATTTCTGCAGGAGGTGTGCCTGCCGCATTTGATGCTGCCTTGTAGCCCTCCTGCTCTGGAAATGAGCCCCCGCTGCCCGACCCCCTCAGCATGCAGCAAAGCCCTGCCTGTGCTCCGGCGGCTGCTCGAGTCGGAGGGAAGGTGCTCGCTGAAGATTTGTGGCTGTGTTTTTTTTTTTTCCTGAGAACCAGCATTGCTGGAAAAGTTGGTCCAAGGTGAGGCTAAGAATGCTTTGTGTTTGAAATAGCTGGTAATTGTGTTCAAAAAGTCAGCATAAGTGAAGAGTTTGACCTGTGAATGCCCAAGGCTGGGAAGCCCCAGGAGCTGCTGGAAATCAGAGGGATGAGGCAACATTACGGGGCTAGGAACAAGTGTTCACATTGCATATGTCATCTTCCCCTCCGTATGTTCTCACTCGCCTTATGCCCTTTCTGTCCCACGGCACTAATTCCTCTGAACTGATACAACAAACAGCAATGGGTCTATGAGGGGTCTTTTATCTCTGCAAGAGGCTTTTGAGCTCAGCATGGAAGCTCGCCCGGCAGCCGGAGGAAGGCTCCCGTAGGCGGCTCTGGCAGTCGGGCTATCGCGTACCGCAGGTGTCGGCATTTTGGGACAAAATCTGTGTTCCCACAAGGTGCTGTGGCATCTCTAATGTCTGGGCAGGAGAGACCCAGGATTGTGTACTCTGCCTGGGGAGGCCTGATCCAGCCCTACTCAGATTCAGGCCTATGGTTTCAGGGTGTTTAAATCTTTGCAGGCAAAGATTTGTAGGCTGCCCCTACCAGCAAAGCCTAAAGTGCTCAAATGTCTATTTACCAATTAATATGGGCAACGATGAACTGGTTCTGATAAATGACGGTTAAGATAATCAAGCTCATTTTTGATGCAATTTACCCATGTCGGGAACATGACCTCATTCTGGATAAGGGATGGGGTTTTGGATAATCAAAGTTGTGATAAGCGAGGCCTGACTGTCCCCCCCCTCAGTCAGGGGGAGAGAGATGCTCGTCCTTCCCCCGTCCTGCTCCCCCGCCGCGGGTGCCGAGCCGTGGGAGGGCAGGCGAGCCCCTGCCGTGGCCCCGATGTGCCGCATGGCTGGGGGCTGCTGTTTCAGGCCCGAAGGGAAATACAAGGGGAAGCCTCTCCTCCGCCTCTTTCCTACCTTTTAGTTTTCTTTCTAAAGCTTGAAAGGAAGAGCAAAGCCTTTGCAGCCATCAGATCTCTGTGCCTCTTGGTGGGAGGGAAGCAGAGGAGCAGACGGAGCTCCTGAGGGGAGGGATGTCTGCAGGGCACGTCCCGCATGGCTTTGTCTCCAGACTCCCTCGATGGAGGGAAGGACAGAGGGAGGTTGGGTCCAGCAGCGCTGGTGCCTGGTGTTGGGGTCTCTGAGATCCGGTGCTGTTCTGTGACCACAGTGTGGCTGAAGCCACCAGGCTGGGAAAAGCAGGCTCATTTTTGTTTTGCCCAGGGTAGCAGGAGCTGCATCTCCCCCAAGAAGAGCGTCAGGGCAAAGCCTGGGTGCCGTGTCCCACCGCACGACTCTCCTGGAGCAGGGGATGCTCCCTCGGAGCCTGTCCTGCCCCGTGGAGGTGATAGGCAGACCTGAAGACAGACTGTTTACTCTTCCTGAAGCAGCCAGAGGGGCAGAGCTCAATTTTTGTTATACATTTTAATCATACTATTTTAACTTGGAGCTTGGCATGGGGAGAAGTGGAAAAGTATCAAAAAACTTGCTTGTTCCTCACCCCCCACCTGGTGCCTGCAGCCTTCCGTCGGTTCCCCTGCAGGTGCCTGCAAACAGCATCTCCTCAGCTGCATTATTGCCTCTTGGGTGGTTTTGGTTACAAATTTATATTTATAAAAAAAAAAGAGCTTATGTACAGCGTTTTGCTGTTTCTATCTCCTTTGCGCTGCGTTGCTATTTTGGGAAGTGGAGCAAAGGTGGCTGCAGCTATTTTTATAGCAGGGGAAGGTGCATGGATCTGGGCGCCCGCAGTCTGGGGTGGGCATGGGGCTGCCTGCCGGCGGGTGGCAACAGCGTGCCCTGCAAGCAGATGTGGCTGTTGTGGGTGGGGGCTTTTTTTTTGGCTTTTCTGTGGCTCTTCCATTTTATTTCAATTGCTGGCTTAATCCTGAATCAGATTCGAACTTAAAGGAATGTCAGTGGCAGTAAAAAAAAAAAAAAAAAGAAAAAGGAAAAGCCTTGGTGAGTATTTTTTATGAATTGGATCTCTTCAGATGAAAGCTTCATTACTGTGAAACAATGAGCCTGCTACACTCTCAGTAGTACAAATGGGTTTCATTTGTATTAGGAAGATACAAGCTTATTATTTTTAGTCTGTTCCTGTAGCACCAGGAATGTTTAATGTGATAATCAATGTAATTGAGGAACTGAAAGTACAGAAAATTGCAACACTCTCGGGGGTGATAATGACTACAACCGGAGCACTGCTGAAAGGGCCCGGGGACGGGTACAGGTGTAGGAAAAATGGACTCGCATCCCGAGTGTGGATGATCCCATGTCACGCCGGGGTCAGTGGGAGCAGCTCCCGGGAGGGTGCTGGGCAGCTCCAGCGCAGCCCTTGCGCCAGGGGCTGGACCCTCCCGGGTGCCAGCAGGACAGACCTGGCCCCGAGCACCCGGCAAGAGGTTCAGGGCATGGGATGCACCCAGGGACGGCCCTGCTGGAAGGACACAGGGAGAAGGAGCTGCTGCCTTCTCCCCCGAAGCCCGAGGGCTAGGGAGGGGCAGTGTCCCCTCCTGGGGTCTGGTGGGAAGAAGGACATCCAGGAGCAAGCCTGGCTGCAGAGTTTGGCAGCTACATTTGTTTAAGCAGGTCTTTACCGACTGTTTGCAAACGTTGATAGGTTCAAAATTTGGCTGGTTTGGCTGCTTTTTTTTTTTCCCCTGAAATAGCAAAAGGCACATTTTTGACACCAAAACCCTCCTGCCAAATTCCCTGCTCCTCCTCCTAAGTACAGGGTTGCTAAAGCTTTTCAATTAAATGCTTCGGAGCATTGAACGCGGACAAAACACGGCATTTCCTCTCCAGCCCGGTGCTTGGAAACTGTGATGCTGTTTTGTGAAGCTTTCCCTCCCTACACCTCAGCCTGCGGCAGGCACCCACCGTGAACGTTTTCAGCCTGAATTCTATGGAAAGCATAAGCAGCAAACTCACTGGAGGACCTGCCAGCTATAGGTGGGTCACCTATAGCACTCTGGCCACCACTCGCACGAGCCTGGCCACACGTGGCTCCTGCTCTGGGTTTGGGGAGCTGCTGGTCGCCATGTACCAAATTCACTCGTGTACCTCCAGGCAATTTCACTGCTAATTTTAGTCCCTCCATAACACAGTGTGTTTTTTTTTTTTCTGTTTGCTGGTGATTTACTGTGTGCATTAGTCCGTAGAGGCGGTGGCAGGGAGGAAGGCAGCTCGTTGGCTCAGCCCTGGCTGCTGCTCCCAGCGCAGGAGAGGAGCCTGGGGCAGGGCGGCAGGACAGGGTGGGTGGTCATGGGCGAGAAGAAATGTCTGTGACCCAGGGGAGATTGAATATATTTTAGATGTAGCCTCCAAAACTACTAAATTCAGAGTAAGCCTGAAAGAAATGACAGCCTGCAAGGGTGCAGTCAGGTTTGTTTTCAGCCCTCTCTGTTTTAATTTGTTTCACTTAGAGGAGGGAGATTTTCTCTCTTAGAAGAGTTGCCTTGTTCTAGTGGTTTTTCTAATAAATCATGGTTTTAGACACCAAAAGCTGTTTGGTGCCCTCCCTTTTAGGGAGCACTGCTGGAGCAACCCTCCCACGCGAGGACAGGCTCCTGGCTGGCAGCGTGAGAAACCGGGAGCCAGGAAAGCCAGATCTGATCATTAAATGAACTCAGTTTAGCATACGCAATCCGTTGTGCCATGAGTTACGTTTAAGCCTGCTGCAATCAGAGGGTACTTTGCTGAGGGAAACGGCTGAAGCCAGAGCTGAAGGTACGGCTTCGGTGACGCATTGGCTGTGGCGTTCACGCTCATAATGCAATTGCTTACATTACAAAGCAATTATCAGGGTTTAAAATTCCAATAGCGTTTTGAAGGTGTATATGCCTGAGGGTTTTCCATTTGCAGAGATGTTTCTTTTATTGTACCTACTTGCCTAATAACTTTACTGTTTTAAACACATAGAGGTGTTTTAGAAAGCTATTTGTGATCTTTGTTGAAAAACAAAGGCAATCCCGCAAGCTCCTTGCAGAATACTTGCTCCATCGCAAGCTGCTCCTAAGGCCCCATTTAGGTTTTGTGCAGGTTTAATGAGGTAAAGCCCCCATGCAGTGTTTCCTGCTCCCTTTCTTAATTTTTGGCAGCACATCCTTGAGCTGGGGCAGAGCACTTTGGTGCTCTCTCTATCACTGCGAAACCATCAGCTTTCCCCTATCCGTCCAACCCCTCCGGGAGCAGCAGTCACGCTTGCAGTAAATTTTCCCCCCAAATAACACATACATCATTCTCGCAGCCGGTTCCTGGTGCTCTGCAGACAGGCAGGCTGAGCGGGTGGGAAGGGTGAACTTTCTCCATCAGCTGCTAAAGAGGAAATTTGCTGTTGGTGTTTTGGGGTGGTGCCGTGTTGGAGCGCGGGGTGCTGGGGCAGGGCTCCGGGCAGCTCCAGCCCAGCCCAGAAGGGCCAAGAACTGAACTGGGACCTGCTGGAGGAGATAATTCAGACAACCCTTGTGCTTAGCAAGGGAGAGACTTTCTGCAGAGAGGACGATGTCCAGACCTGACAATTCAACACCTCCCAGGAGTGCTACAGTTCCCTTAAACAATATAATCAGACTCGTTATCTCACAACCGTTTATCACATGCAAAATGCATATGAAACAGCATGAGTAATTTCCATAGTAACCATAATCATAACCTCCCTATGTAGGGATTGAAATGCCAGATTGACGCATACTTGACAGTACCACGTACATACATGTCCTTGCACAAAGCACATATGCTCCTGGCAGCCAGTGTTTTGTTTCTGGGCTTCCACTGCTTGGCTTATAAGCGCTTACAAAACCTTGATTACTCATGTGTAATACTTTTGCACTAGACGCATGCTTCTGTAACGTCTTTAAGGTTATATGGTATTCTGTTGGCAACCCCTTTTATAAATAGTAATACAAAACACTTGCTGGTAAATCTGGCTGTCAGCAAGCAAATGCCAGGAAACAAAATGATTATTATTACTATTATTTGCACCATTCTAAAATCCATTAATTTGCTTATTGTGGCGTTAGGTAATGAACACTCCTGCAGCAAGATCACAATTCCGTTTTACATCAAATAACTATCTTTTCTCATGTATGATACATGAAGCATATTTCTTGCTTAGGGCATAATGTTTTATTAAAATTATTTTCCTTTGTTCTTTCTTACAGATTGTCTATTATGACTCTAAAGATTGCCTGCATGACATCTCTTTTTAAATTCAATGCATAATTATATAAAACAGAAATTAATCTGATGCTACATTAATAAACCTCTCATGATTTTCTTCGAACGGGGGGCACGCTGCTGCTATTTACCAGACAACATGGATTTAGCTAAGCTTCGTGGAATTTCGCAGTCACTGACACACGTATCGGATGCAATGATGGAAATAATGTCAAGACAAACTGTTCAGTTCAACCCAAAAAGACTAATGGAAGTAGTAAAAATAGTAAAGATATGAAAGCAAGAAGTACTGAAACAAATATCTGAGATGGAACTTCGTGGGAAAGGTTCACTGCAGCTGCAGACGTGCCTAGCTGAGTGTCAGCTTGGGTTAATTTGCAAGGTGACGGATGTCTTGAACAGGCAAATGCTGAAGAAAAGAGCTGGTGTCCCTGGGCCAGGTCTGCTCATGGAGCTGAGCTGCTCTCAGGTGTCTTTGGAGCATCACTGATTTACTGCAGCTCTGAGCTCTGGTGCTTGTGTTTAAGGATGATTATGCAATCCTACACCTTTTTAAAAAAAAAAAAAATCCTTGGTAATGCAAATAGCCTCAACCCCCTCCTAGCAGCACAAATACAATTTTGATTGATGGGACCTTATATGGCTTGAACTGTTTCATCCACTTCAGCTGGTCTTGTCTCACCTCTGGCTCTTCCTTTGAGCCCAAGGTTCCCTGGATTGGCTGTACCCACCTCTTGCTGGGCTCCTCAGCACTCCTGCTGGCCACCATGCCCAGGTGTCTCTGGTTCCCCTTTGGCTCCTAAATACCCACCCATGGTGCCCTGAGAGGTGCTTTCACTGCCTCCTTGCTGTGGCTGGAGGAGTCTCAAGGATGTCCATGACCTTTGTATCATCCACAGTGCAAGGACAGAGCAGCAAAGTGGTCCCCGCACCCCAAACTTGACTCTGAATTTGCTGGAGGTAAGTGCTGCTGTTCCTGTGTTGTAGATGGAAAACCTGCTGGGTGGCAGATGTTAAGTGTTTGGCTCAAGGTCACGGCACGTATCTTTGAAATCACTTGGTAAACACTTCATTCTCAGCAAAGGATGTGATTTGGGCTGTGATCTTATCCTGTAACAAAAGCTGAGATATGTTCCTCCTCTTTCATTCTAGTCCAGTGGTATATTTTGCTCACATTTAATAAGTGGAAAATCATTAACTTTGCCTTCTGATATATGTTTTTAATTTCTTTATTCATAATGAGTTCATTGCTGTAGCGGCAGGAGTGAAATATGTGCAAATGCAATTCAGCATTAATTAATGTCCACTTCTTACACAGTGTTAACAATAACGTGCCTAATCTTTCAGAGGCCGTTGTGGGAAACTCTTTGTTCTTTTCTAGCCAGCAAGAAGTGAGACTTGCATTTTAGCCTTTTGCTTAAAACTGCCTCTTAAGGGTTTTGAAGTGGTGTAAGAGAATTGAACGTAGCACCCTTGTTGTCCTTCCCTGCACCGACTGGCAAACATGAAGAGACAAGGCAAGTAGATTGACTGGAATCCCAATTACGTGGTGCAGGGTCGGACACCTCATTTCCACAGAGACCATGATAAACTTTTTGTTAGAACAACAGGTCTGTCAGCTGTTATTCCTCTCTTAACAGCAGAGTTTGTTAAATGCACTGTGTCACTCGCTACCATCGAGACTCTGCCTTCCCTCGTGTAGGATGGGCTCCCAGGTCTGTGAGGTGCTATTCCTCACCCGTCCACTGCAATAACAATGTACTGCAAGTTTTGTTGGTCTTGGGCTCTCTGAAGGATTAGACATGTAGTTTAGCAAAACTGGCCATCCATGGGTAAAAATATGACACTAAAATCAAGTTGTTATTTGTCTATATTGTGAGACTTGCCTTAATGCTGTCTCTGGGTTACACCCATTTCTTCACTAGTCAAAGAGGATGGATTTACTGGTCTGAAACGCTGATTTTTGGCCCACCGCGCTGCTGCTTTGGGTGTGCACTGTGCATGCACGCACCCTCAGCCCTGCCTGGGGGAAAGGAGGGGCTGGGGTTGGAAAAATCCCCACTTGTGTCTCAACAGGCTGGGGAGCAGCCAGGCTGATGGTTCACGGCTTACAAACGTTGTACAGCCCTCTGCATTTAATGATTTCTCCAGGTCAGCAGCAGGATTAGGTAGACTTTAGGCCTTCAGCACCATACTGAATGCCTCTGTTGTGAGGATTAAAGGAGTAACTTGCTGCCAGAAGTCAAAGGCTGTTGCACTCTCTCTTCTGACCCTTTAAAGCATGATGTAGTGTGTCCTTCAATATAGACGGAGAGCTGAGAACTTCGTTACTGCAGTGAGATGCACAGATTTAAACGAGAGATGCTGCTTGCTTCTCTGCGAGCCCTGTAAGGCTGTGCGGGAGTGGGATGATGTTGCATGGGAAACTTGGGAATTTCTGTGTGACCTTGCTGCTAAAAGCTCCATCTTGCTGCACCAGGGGATACCACTGAACTTATGCACAAACTCTTAATTTTTGCTGTTCTTAGGCTGCTGAACGAGCAGCTGTGGAAACTAATGGGGTTGAGCGCAGAGATTTGCTTTTAGGTGCAATTTGCTACTGGCTTGTTATGAAGGCAGGAAATTTGGTGATCTGTGCAGGGATCTATGTGGGGACTAGATCCTCCTCTCCAAGGCCATGTGGGAGCTGGAAACCCACCTTTTCTGGGGTCTGCATGCTGCCTGTGTGCTTCCCCTGTCTGGCTGGGGCTGCCTGGGCTCTGTGCGCTGCGGGCAGTGCCTGGCTGCCTGGGCAGCGTGAATTGCCAGGGTGGCTCTGACCCCTCTCCAAAAGGGGCAGCTGGAATATTGTTGCCAGCTGGAACGTGCCGGCACATGCATTACAGGGGGTTGAACTGGTTTCATGTAATAAGCCCCTTCTGTCCTAAAAAAAAACCCAAACCCTAGCTAAACCATTTCCCATCGCTGGCGAAAGGGCGTGATTTAGCAGGAGAGCACTGAGGGATCTTAGGGGCTTCACCAGCTCCCTCTCCTGCTGGCACCATGCTGTCCTCCCTTAGCAGCTCAGTGGCTCCTTGGACCCAATTTAAAGAACAGGAGAGAGCTGTGTCGCTGTGCTGAGACTATGAACGATGCCAGCGTTAGGGCAGATTGTAGGAGGCAGGGGATTTGTGGGAGAGTTCAAAGCTATCCCTGGCTGGAGTCTCCTCCTGCCTGAGTCTCATGATTTTGTATGCCACAAAGGGAGCTCTCTCAGACCTCCCTGGATCAGGCAATGGGAGAGAATCAGCTGCCTACCAGCCTGCGTGAAGGCAGCGTGGGTTGCCTGGTCACTGCACAGTGCTTCATGTCACAGCTTATGCTCTGCATGCTCAGGATGGCAGTCCTAAAAGCTCCTGCCATGGCCCAGGTCAGAAATGACCTCTGCCCAAAGACAGCTGGGGGATGACCAGCCTCGTGGCATGGAGGGTGTGCTGAAGGGGACCTGCTTCTCACCCCGTCCCTTGGCCATCCCCGATGCCTCGCTGCATGCGTCGTACGTCTGAGCTCAAACAGCAGTTTTGCTGGCTGCGATAGATGCAGCTGGGGAATCCCTCAGCCCAGCAAGAGCCATCTCTGTGCTGCTTTTCAGCCTTCCAGCCCTGCTTTGCTCCAGGTTGGAGCTTGCCCAGTGCTTGTGCAAAGCAGCAGTTGCAAAGCCGAAGTCTGGGGAAGTCGCAGGTTGGGAGTGTGGAGGCACTTTGAGGTTTTGTGTGCCAGGGATCTCCGAGAGGTGCTGCAGCTCACCGCTCTGCCCCGGGAGAGCAGCCAGGGCAAACTGCTCCGTTCATACCTCTGCACTGTCACATCGGAAAGAAAATTGGAAGTGACGGTTATTGCCGTTTCCCATCCTTGCTTGGCAGGGAGATGGTGCTCGTTGTTACAGCCAAGCCTGCCACCTCCTGACCCAGCAGCTTGGGTGGGAAAACTCGGAGGGAGGGATGTTGGATCCTGCTCCATCCTGCTTCGCTAACTTTCCATTAAAGTTTCTTGCTTTTGTTTTTGTGTCTAATTTGGGATGTGTGTAGATTTTGGTCAAGAAAAATGAACAATGGAGGATACTACTGCACCCTGAGAGCGATGGCATCAGCCTCCCCATACTGCATCTAATTTATTGGGACTAAGGGGGGTTAAATACAAACTCCAGTGGTAACACAAGCACTTTAGCAGTATACCAACTCACATAGAAATGTGCTTTGCAGAAAAATCCCTACTTTAAACGTTCCCCTTTGCTACACCCCCCGACAAATGTAGCCCTGTTTTAGTATAATGATGTTTTCCCAAAGCTCCCATTGCATCTGTCTGTGCTGAATTCATATACAGAAGTTTATAGGAAGAAATGAATTGCTAAAATTCCTATTGAATTTGGTTATCGGAGAGGCCTTTCTAATAAAGATAATATACGTCAGCAGAGCTGGCAGGGTTTTTACTGGGGCAATTTTTCATTGAGTCCAGAGTAGATGTTCTTTGATAAATCTTGTCAGTGCTGTCACCTTTGGTCTTAATGGCATGAATAGCTGTTCAGCTTGCAAAACAGCACAGCTATTCAGCGGCTCGTGGGTTTTGGCATCACGCTCAAGTATTCTTCAGTCTTTTCTGTTTTTTGCTAATCTCTCTATGACTAATTCACTAACTTTTTTATAATGCAAGAGAGGCTTCTGCAATGCATCTTTTAACCTCTGCTGTTCAGACTCTTGTGATGGATGCTGCTTTCACTGCAGGACTCGATCAACGCTGCAGTTTACCTGGCTGCATTATCAGAGAAGTGTAGATGGAGTTACCACTTTGTTCTTAGAGCAACTGTACAGTTTGGTTTTTATCTTTCCCTTTCAAAAGCTTTTGAATCAGACTTCCTCTCCAGCTTTTACAGCCAGCTGTAGCTCTGGACCAAACTGAAGCCTTGGAGATAAACTGCGCTCTGTATTTTTTGCGCGTAGTCTCATAAGGCAAGTTCACTCATTATGGGGGATATTGCTGCTTGCTGAGCCACCACCAGCTAGTTGCGTATCTCTGGAGCATCACAGTCTGTCTCATCAAGACACCCACAGCCCGAGGCTGCGAGTCCGCAGCTGCAACGTTTGCTTGCTATCACGATGACAATGACCTTGTTTCCCTGGCTGGGCCTGAAGTCACCACTGTGTAACGCAGGGTGCGTGCCCTGCAAATGGGGACAAGTAGGGAATGTGGAAACAGCTGCCCTGTGCCTGGTACCTGGGACTAGTGCTCAGGTTCCTTCCTTGCTGTGTGCTGTGCAGGACCAGTGGATCTTAGTCTCACTGTGTCAGCCTCACGGCAGCAAGTGGTGGGACATTTTTTTTTTCTTTATTTCTTCTTTTAAAGTGTCTCTTGCTGATCTTATATGTCAACAAACTCCAGGGTCTACAGCAGAGATGATATCTTAATGAGTTGGTTAGCATCTGTGGAGATCTCAGCAGAAACAGAAAAATGAGTGAAAGCCATACAGTTTAGTGAGACCTGCGTATCAGCTTTATCTAATACTGACCTTGCAAGAAGTCCTTGGATGATGTGAACTGGCTCTTATTGCTAGCAGAGAAAATAAAGTTGAAGCAGTTTATACCAGCTGAGCACCTGGTCATTACATCTAATGTTGTAAAAGCTGCTGTGGAAGCACGGGCTAAAATGGCTATTCATCTTTGATCCCTCAGCAATATGAGAGCCTCTAGTAATCTCTAAGATTAGGGTTATAGAGCACTCAAATTTTATCTACAGCCTGCTAAACCCTGTTTACAAAATGTTTTAGTTCAAAGAGGAAAGCACTACACGTGCGGTATTGTGTGGGTGTCCCCTCCTTCACTGTGCCTCTTTCGGGCTTTGAAATGTGTGTACGTGGTGCCTTGAAAGTCTGGCTTTGCAAGGCTCTGGGTGCTCTGAGCTGAAGGTCAGCGCTGCTGGCCCCAGCACCTGGTATTGCCAGGGGAGGCAGCAGAGCTGGGGAGGGGGTACGGCACATTTACGGAATTGCCATCCTTGGGGAGCAGAGACGGAGCCAGACTGGGTTTGAGAGATGTAAGACTGAGTTAGAGGAATATACTGTCCTGCAAGACTGGGGTTAGTGGCTTTGCTGTCAGCTGGCTGGGTGGTGAAAGGCACTTCATGTTTCCAGGTGGCTTTAATTATTCCTCATCTGCAGGGGAGGCTGTGAAATACAACTGCACACGCAACCAATGTGATCGAGCTGGTAGGAGGCACAGTTGCAGGCTCTTAGCTTCCAAACCAACGTACGCCCCAGCCATTGTTTCTAGGTTCCCCGTGTATAAATACATGTCTTGTAAAAAGCAATTAATGAGAAGACTTTCAAATGCCAAAGCAGAAAGCCACCGAGGGCGGGAGCCAGCTTGTCTTTGGCTGTCTTGGGCTAAGTCTGGGATTGCTCCCCAGGCTTCAGTGGAGTGACAGTGGGTTTCCTCTGGGAGAAGAACAGCGTGCCTGACCATCAAGAGAAAATAGAGTTCAGACTGCAAAGCAGAAGAGGATGAATTTTGTGGTTTGCTTGCAAAAGCCTTGTTCTTTGAGAGTCTACTCTGGTCTCACATATGATAATGGAATAGGATGGATATGGTAAAGGTCGGGGTGCTTCAGTGATGGATGGAAAACTGTTTTCTTCTCTCTCAACTTGTAGTAGTAACGCCATGTATCTGTTCAGGAGTTTCTTAGGAAACTATTTGCATCCCTCCTGCAATACTCTGTACCCTGGGTATCTCGGAGACTGCAGGAAATGTTTGCCCTTTTCCCAACAATGCATGCACATAAAAGAGAATTTGGAAACGATGTGCCTTTTGGTTGAAAATAGAATTTTTTGCTTTGAGTTTTGGCAAATGGTTCGTGGTCCCCAGAATGCTTTTCAGTTGACTCTCTTTTCATTTGCATGACTGAACAGTGGTTCTGCATCGCTTCATTACAAAAGATTTGCAGAGCTCCAAATGTGTTTCATTGCTAGAAAAAAATCCAGCAGTAAATCAAACTTCTGTGTATGGTTAAATTGTTTTAATATAAAAATCTCGATAGCAACAATTCCTTTTATCCCTTCAAATGTAATCTTAGGCAGTGTGAAATGGCGAGGCTTCAAACTCCAGAAGAATCTGGGTGTGGATGGTGGAAATAATGAGATGCCTTCATTTAAGAAATAATCCTAGTTACTGTCAGTGCAATAATGTGAAACACTGATGATTCACTGTTAGAACTTGCTACCATATCAAATGTCTTGCCATGAATTATTTAGCAAATCTAATTGAATTTTAATTTTGCTAGTGGAGATAAGTAGCCATTGAGCTTAGTCTGAAAAATCAATTTATAGATGTCATAGTTCTGATATTCCTTAGAACTTGTTTGGAATCATCGACAGCGCTGCCTCCTTTATGCTGTGGTTTTATGCTCTTCTCTTGGTATTAGTTTGGCCTGGGATGTCCAACAGCCCTGAGTTCTCTGAAATTTTATGTGCAGGACGATGTAAATCTCCCTGGATATCCAGGGTGGGGGACATCTCTAATGCTTCTTTGTCCTTTCTGGAGCATTTACAACATTTTTGGGTGGTACGACAGAAAGACCTGATTGACCTGAGTGGTGCCGGAGGGCTTGGGTTTGCTCCCTGCTGCTGGCAGGACTTGCAGTGGAGATGATGTGGATCTGCTGAGCCACAGTGGAAGTGAGCCAGGATGTAACAGAGCTGGAAAGTAGCTCTGCAATGGAATCTAGGAAACAGTGTAAAGAGGTTGTGTAGGCTAAGAAACCTAGATTTGGTCTATCGAGGTCAACATCATCTACTGGGGATTTGGTAGGATCAAGTAATTAATGAAAAGGATAATTTATACCAGTTTTCTAATCCCTGCAGACAGAATAGATGACACACTTCTGCTGTCGACTCTTCTACATATGTTTTTTTGTGAAGAAGTGCAGGGAGGGGACGGATGGGCAACTGGCTGCAGAAGTTGTCATTAACACTTCCTCAGTGCTCTTCTCTGCCAGTCCAGCGGCCCCTCTTCCTCACTGCAGATACTTGCTATGCTGAACTCAAGGCCCATCCTGGCAGCCACACCATGAGGCTACGCCAACTCCCTCTGAATCCCCTAAAACATCAGGTAGTGCAACCTGTGCCTGCTCCAGTGCATCACTGCTATGCCATGGGGAGGATGGTGATGCTGCCGAGCCAACTCATTGCTGAAATTATTCCTGGAGATGACAATGTGATACAGGCCTCCATTGCTGTAGTTCGTTAATTTGAAAGTGGCAGAAAAAGCAGCATCCTTGGGGATGCCCAAGCTCTGGTCTTAATGACGTGGTTTGGCCTAATTGTCTCTGTGGCTCACACAGCTGAAGTATTTGCATGGGCACTGGTGTGTGACATGGCTGGAGCTGCGGGCTGGTGGGTCGTGCCGCTCTGCGGGAAGGGCTGAATTCTTAATAAGCCGATATCCCTGTTCCTAGTTTTTCTTGGCGGTTGTAACTAGGAACATGGGGAGAGGTATCTTTCTCTTAAGATATACATCCGAATGACAAAAAATACAGTTGCAGTCAAAGGTAAATTGACTGACCAAGGATTATTTACTGCAAAATTATCCACTTGGTCCATAAACAAATGGGTTTGCTACCTTCTGAAAGCTGCCTCACATCAGGTGGATGTTGGCAAACTACAACTCCATTTGACATCTCCAATAGTAGGCATGAATGAGCTTGGAGGAATTTTTCTGCTTCAAAGTACTCAAACTTTTCACAAAAACAGCCTAAATTAGAGGGATAGTTTTGGCTGCAGATAGGAGGAGGATGACTTCTGAAATGGTCACTCTTTGTTTCAAAGGTCATAAAATGCTGTTTCAGTACTTTCAAAAGGAAACTTTTGGAGTCTGTTTCAAAATAGCTTTCTAGTTTAAAAATGTCCCTTAATTTTAAAAAAGTTAGATTTTAAAATATTTAAAGTTGGCTTGAAATGAAATGTGGGTTTTATTATTTAAATGAAAAACGTCCTGTTCAGATCAACTGATCAATTGATGGACCTGCTTTGTCCATCAAAGTGGAAACTCCATTATTTGCCCACCTCTACAAGAGATAGTAGACACTCAGCAAGTGGAAACGCTGATCTCCTAAACCAGATGCTGCTTCTGCCAGTGTCTAACCTGGACCTTGAGATGGGAGAGCACACAGCCGGGTTGGCCACAGGAAGAGTTTGCACCAGGGAATGCCCTGCTGGGTTTTGGGGTATGGAGGTGTGACGTTTCAGTACACAACTGCATTGCTCCTCCTGACGTAGCAGCTTTGATGCCAAATAAGTAGAGCCCGAGCGCTCTGATGCTTGCAGTTTCAATATGGATATCAAAGGTTGCTTCCCAGAATGTTCTCACTTTTATTGCTAAAACATGACACTCCAGATTACTCGACTGCGGCATCTGGAGCCGTTTAGCTGTGTGCGAGAGCGTGTTCCTGGGCGTTTGTTGCAGGGCTGTGCCTCTCTCTGCTCCGCAGGCTGTGCCCGCTGCCACTCTCCTGGTCCCCTGCTGCAAGGGTGTCCGTCTGCCCTCTCTGGCTCTCTGTTGTGGGGAACCTTAATGCTAAATTAAAGGTGATGTAGTTGTAGAAATCAGTCATTCTTCTGGTGCCAGTTTTCCTGCTTTGGCTGGTGTCTGCCAGTGCAGGAACAGGCAGAGAGCAGGAGCTGGGCTGCAGCCCCCGTGCCAGAGCTGCACAGCTCAGGAGGGAGTGGGGTGCTGCCACCCACAGCTATGGGGGTGCAGGGGTCAGCTGGTGCCAAAAGCCATTTAAACTGCTCCAGCCTTCAAGGAGAGGTGGTCAGATTTGGAGGCAGCTTTGGTCCTGCCAGGAGAGGTTTTGGTATGCTTTGATCCCTGCTCCCATACTCATTTTGTACCACACGAGGCATGTACCGTCTCCCCTGCTGTATGTGTATTGTCTCTTCTGAAACTTTTCTGGAAGTTTGAATTTTGCTTTGCCTCTGACATCAGAGAAACGGTGCACTTGCACCCTTTGAAAGCAGTGTCTGAAATACAAAAGCAGCATATTTGATTACACTGGATTTGGCCTCTGCTAGGCGGCTCTTAGGCCTCTGCTGCGGCAACTTGCTCAGAAATAATGTTATCAGATTAGCATAACCAGCGTGCGAAGGGCTTCTAAAACACTGGTAGAGATAAAGCAGCATAATCAGATGCAACATGTCTGTCTTTGGTGGCACATGCAGAGAGATGTGATAGATGGTCACCCTGGCAAAGGCAGATAAGAAATGCCTTGAGGTAGAGGGAAGAAAATAGGAAGCTCTTTCCCACTGCCTGTTTGTAATAGTTTGCAGAGCACTACAAATTAAACTCTGTATTTTTTTTAGCCTGCATTATTGTCAGCATTTGGGAGCATTTATGACTCAGAACAGGTTTTATGTGCACCCTTTTTTGTCTTTTATGTCACTTCACAGCTATATAACACACCACTGAGCCAGGTGAGGAAGCTGCCAACAGGGCTGTGGTGGAGTATGGAAAACACAATGGGATCTTTTCCTTCAAAGGTGGATTTCCATTTCAAATGTTTCTCCAGCAAGACTAAGTCCTTTCCTCCACTGTCCTCTTCACCTTATCCACCTCAGAGTGAGCCTGAGTCCTGGGGAGCCTCATGTTCCTAGCAAGACCTTTGCATCATGACGACCCTAGTCCTCTGAAGCCTTGTGCATATATTTTGTGCCATACACCAAGAGCAGTCCCACCCCTATAGCACTAACAATGTACATGAAGGTATGAGGGATGGTGTGCGGGGTGTTTCCCAAGCAGGGAGGAAGTTTTGCTCCCTGCTTGTGGGTTGTGCTCCCTGTGAGCATCGTGCACAGCCTGGGCCGGGGGGCTGCTGCTGCGCTTGCAGGCTTGAGCGCAGGCAGTGAACAGAGCCCAACAAGCACCGCTGTAGCCCAGCAGTGGCTGTTTGACTGACTGCATGGCTGTCTTCCTGCTTGGCAATTTGTCCTGCCCTCCTCCTCATTTGGAGCAGATGTTAATTTTGTTGTAGGAATAACCCCAAGAGACAATTTGATCCCAGCGTTTAAAGTCAGTGAATTGGTGCAGTGCCTTACGGGCTGTTACAGCATTCTGTTGTATAGGACCTTCTTTACAGATGAACAGGGCAGTCAGGGGCATGTTCATTTTGCTCTCGCTACATTTTGTACGGTCAAGTACTGACTTGAAGAGGATAGTGGTAAAGCTAATGTCAAAGTGAGAAGAGTAGACCTAGAGAGTGTAAAACATGAACAGGTCAAAAGTTTTGGGAGTTGCAAGCGAGCATCCAAAAGCAGAATAAAATGCAGAGGTTTTGCCAGCTGAAGTGGCACCTGTTAAATTTGCAAAGAGCTGTTAGGAGAAAGGCCAAATTCAGTGGCACGCTGTCAGTGGCTGGTGCCTGGGTCCCTGTGCTGTAAGCCAGCAGCCACGCTGTTTTCCGTGGTCCTTGGGATGGGCCACTTCCCTCGTCCCCACCCGGGAGGAGGGTGACGGTATGAAGTGTCTCTGCTCCAGGAGGCTTTGCAGGCAGGGATCCCGCCCCAGTGAGGCTACCCTGTGCTGTGGCCACCCAGGGCTTTGCTGCCAGCTGCAGGTGAAGCTGAAGTCACTTAAAAATCACCACCACCATCCTCAAAACATGCATTTAAAGCTGCTTTATTTCTCTTTATTGTTGCATTCTGTGGGCTGTAGTCTCCCCCCATAGTGATATTGGAGGTAAACTTTACGTGGAAGTAAATATGATGGTTATTGAGCTGTAGACTGAGTGTCTTTGCACCTGTTAATGGCACAATCAGCGTAAGGCGGCTTGGCTGCCCTGCAGTTAGAACTGATTGAGCAAGACAATGATGTTTTGACTGGCAAAGGGGCCCTTTTGGGATGTGATTTAGAAGGTTATCAGTGAAAGAGGAGGGATGGATCCCATAAAAGTGAGGGCACAGTTGGGTTGAGTTCTTTCCACCACCCATTTGCATCGTATGATACAGCAGAAATGCTAAAATGAGCAAGCAGGCTGTGTCTGCCTCACAGCTGAGTGGGGAAAGGGGATGTTTTTTTCTGTGCATCTGGAATTCACTGACCCTCCCCTGGCAGCTGTTTTGGCCCTGGGGAAGGCTGTCCTGGGCTTGCCTGGAGGGAGTGGGCAAGCACCCAGAGTCTGGGGGGAATAGAAAGGAGAAGAATTAGAGAAGGAGGGGCAAGAAACTGTAACAGCCCCACTCCCTGGTTTCATAGATCCATGGTGGATTAGGATTGTTCTGAAGAGCTAATGTGGAGTTGGAGCTCCAGGAAATCAATCCACAGGAGTTTGTGCATTGATCTGTTTGGAAGCATTAACCTGAGGAATTTCTCCATCTACACTTGTTTTCATTTGGGTGCATGTTCACAGGGATTGATTTTCTTAAGATCTGGGCATTGAATTAGATGTTTTTCTGGATGCACTGGTTCAACCTCAGCTTTTGTAAGGAGGCACCAGCTGGGATTTCACCTAATTTGACTTTGTTATTGAGATTCACTGACAGTAAGCAGTAGGTTTGTGACTGCTTTTGCCTCAGCAGCCCTTGAAAGGGTAGAGAATGCTTTTATCTTTAAGGCTTAACTGTGTTTTCACCCAAGTGCTGCAGGAAAGGGAGGCAAAACCCAGCTATCACTGTGCAACAGGGTTGTGAGGCTGAATTCCTACACCTACAAAATACGATGGCCCCTTGACAGGTAAAGAGGACACTGAAGTGTCATCTTTTCTTAGGAAAAGTAATATGTATAGATACATATGATGTGCATGTAAATATATGTGTGTGTGTGTGTATACTTCCCAAATTGCTTTGTTGTCCTTTGGCCATAGAAGAATCAGAGTGGAGCCTTAAATAAAGTGAAAGCCAGGTGGCCCTAGGCTGTGGAATTCTGGTGAAAAACATTTTTGGGGAGTGAAGGAAGTCTCAGAATATACCACAGGGCTATGGGAGAGGCACCCCCATTAAATCTGCTTGGTGATGGTGCTGCCCATCTTCTAGCTAATCTCGATTGGGTGTAACCATGCCTGCCCCTTGCTGGGGGCAAGTGCCAAGCCATTTTAACAAAAGGAGTGGATATCTGTGCCCAAACTGCTGAAACAGGCATTCATACAGTCTTGCTTCCCCTGTCTTCACCTCCCCCCAAGGACTCTCTGCATACTCCTGCCCACTGCTTGTCACTTAGCCCTTGGTGGTCCCAGGACAGACTGCCCTGAATCACAGGGAGACTGCTCCAAAGCCAGCTGAAAATGGAGCCACTGAGTATTTACAGAAATTGGAGTGACTTTGTCCTCTGTAGGCTTAGCACCTCTTTACCTTGAACCCGTGGAGAGCTTGACATGCAGGGGTCAAGCTGGAGCGCGATAAAGTACAGTTCATTTCAGTGGTGTTTTGTATGCAGGGTCTGAGCTCAGGCGCACCGTGTTACCAAAAGCTGATAACAAATAGATACAAAACACACCTTTGAAATGTTAAATCATCCTGAAAAGCCCATTTCTTGACTACTTCTAAGCAACACAAAGCTTCTTCCTAGACAATCTGCTCCCTTCTCTCTATTTTAATAAGCACGAAGCATAGCATATGGCTGGAAAGGATGAGACAAATATTTTCACGTTCACACAGCTCAGGAAAGCATGGATGCTGTAAAACTTCAAGAAATTCCAGTTTCAAAGTGCAGGGATGAACAGACAGAAGAGAAAGCCGGGAGCAGCGAGGTCTCGGGCAGGAGCGTGCCTCTCGCTCTCAGCTGTACGGCCCCATCTTTTCCCTGTGGGCTCTGTAAGTGGCTGCGTAGGCTGTGCCCTTCCAGGGGATGTTTTAATTTTTGACCTGCATTGCAAGAGCAGCCAGAAGACCAGGCTTCTATCATGCCAGGTTCTGTTTAACGCAATACGCGCCCGCTCTCCCCATCTGCATTTTCCCTGTGCTCCTTCTGAAGTCAGGTTTGCTGCTGAACTCCTTGTGTGGGTACACTGTGACCCATTTCAGTTCAAATGAACTAGGTTAGCTAGAGCACTGTAAAATGTAGGTCTCTTGCTATTTTGCCTTGCTTTGAGTGAAAACCATTGGATGCAGAAGACCGGTCCCTCGGCTGATGTAAGTCAATGTAACTCCTTTGACTTTGATGGCGGCTCGCCTCTTCTTTCCAGCTGCAGAACTCGCCTGGCATCTGGTACAATCTATCCTGTCTGGTGTTTATTTTAATAGCCTGATAAAAGTCCTATTCTCAAAGGGAGATAGCTCGTAGCTGTGTGTTTAGCAAAAATCTGCACCCATACAGATTCCATAAGTATTTGCTTCAAAGATGTAAACACCACATTACCCAATTAAAGGACTGTCCTTAGTAATTTATCAGGCAATTAAAGTATTCATTGCCCTTTATCCCAGAGAGCTCCACCAGTGATATATAATCTGAACCTAAGTTAAAATGCTATAATAAATGAACAGTGATGCAATGTTTCAAACATAATGAGAACATTAAGGCAATGAAGGGTGGTTTGTCAAGAATGGAGGATATAACACAGTTAGTGGAGCTAACTTAATTTCTGGAAATACCACTGCTCTTGAGAAGTGGGGCATGGAGGAGGGATGTCTGGGGAAGAAATCTCAGTAATATGTTCCAGGGAAAACTTTTCCATCTCTTTGTAATGGGTAAGATCTGTCTCCCCAGTTGTTATTAATAAGCCTCTTGAGAATGTCATGAGAAAGGGAAATGAGCAACTGTGAAAGAGAGGGATTATAGCAGAAGCGGCATTTCAGCTTAGCTCTGACTGCTTGCCATAGCACAGTATTGCTTCATACACATGTAATGAAAAATGCAAAAGCAAAGGGCGGGGGGAGAAGCAAATGCTTTTGTTACTGATTCTGGCTTGGATGTTTAAAAAATGACCCAAGAGGTTAGGAGTCCAATTCACACTGAGTTGTAATCAGATTTGGACAGTTCATTTCCCTTTTTAAAATCTCAGTCACTACTGTAAAAATGCCAGAGCCTCGGTGGTACCAACTCTCCTGTCTGTGTGTTACCTCTGCTGCTGGGAGCTGCTTCTGGTAGTATTCTGTGGTGTAAGCGTGTACCCAAAGACGTGTGCATAATGTAAACATACAGTTTGGATGTGTTGACCTGCGGCTGAAGGAGGAATGATGATTTTTCACAATAGTATCTTGAAGTGCAGGGACAATTAAGGGCCATTATTACTGCTTTTGATGAACTGTTCTTGAGCCATTCAATTCCAGATATGAAAAAGGGTGGGATGGAAGTGAATGGAGATACAAAAATGATGGTCCCACAGTTCTCCTTTCCAAGCTCTGAGGCTCAAATGTCTTGGCAAGTGATTTGCTTTAATGGGAAAAACCCAAATGAGACTTGTTCTCTGACCAGAGTTTGAGGTGAGCTTCACAAACGTTCACAGCTACTTTGAGCGTGGGCATGAATGTGGCATGCTTTGACAAGAGTCTCCTGCAAGAGTGCTTTTAGTGGGTAAATCCATGATCGTTTTATGGTGACACCCGTTATCTGGAAAGTTAGGAAAGAACTTCCCTGTTCAAGGCACTATTATTTGTCACCTTGTATAGACGTGTATGATGCCTACAGAAACTGTGGTCATTAATACCGGAGTCTTAGCAGAGCATCTTACATCAAAAGAAGCTGACTGACCAAAAGCCATGCTTTGGAGTCCACTGTATGCAGCAAGGACAAGAAGGACATGGTCTCCATTCCTGCCTCAGTTACTGACTTCTTTCCTAACCTTGGACACTTTGTGCTATTATTATTTTTCCTTTGCTTATTTGTTCTCTTGTGAAGTCTTTAGAGAGCGAACAGCTGCTTGCTGCAGGATTGCGTGGTGCTTAGTGCTGTTACTATATGGCAACTCGTAACAATAGCAGGGAGGGCTATTGGATAGTGAGCTTTATATTAACTAATTTGGAGGGGATTATATGGACTAGAACAGTGTAATTGAATGCAGGGCTCATCTTTTCCCCACCACTTGCATTATACATTAACACCATTTATTTATACTGCCATGCATTCTCATTCATGTGATACAAAGGAGAGTCAGCCTCCTATTACAAACTCCCCAAAAACATTTGGGGCTAGGGTCTGCTCTTTACTACATATTGGAAAGCTTTTGTAGTTGTTGCTAGGCTCTGGAAGAAGCTACTTTCCAGACGTACGTGCAGCTCTGCCATCCTAGCCTGCACAGCAGTGTCTGTGCTGCTGCGCTACCTGCCCTCCCTGGAGTAATAGGCTGGGGAGCTGGACACTTCTTAGCAATCCCCTGTCCTAGTTTAAAGAATAACCACATCTACAGGGATAAAATATTTTGGTTTGTCAGGTCACTTCAGAATCAACTTTTTACTGGACAAAATACATTTACATAAAAGCATGAGCCACAAAAGCAATAGCAAAATATGCTTTTAATGTGATACTTAATACAAACAACTTTTGGTTTAAACCAGCCAGCTTTTAGTTCTTTGTTGTAGGTTAAAGCAGGCATCTCCCTCTCCTAGTTTCAGAAAGGCATAGAGAAAAAGCAGTATCCCTGGTTTTGCCGTTAGGAGCCTGCACGACCTTGTCTTTCCCTCTTGCCTTTTGCACTTGGTTCCCTTCTTTTTGCAAATGAGCACTTGGAAGCCGTTCAGCCCGATGGGAGACTACAGCTGTTCTTTCCCTCCTCATCATTCTGGTCATTTGGCTGACATTTCTACTGTGTACCTAAACTTTCCCATTCCTGGATTCAGTCCGGTTTTCTTTGCACCCTTTTGAAGGCAGAGCAGTAAGACCTTTTGTATTGTTATGAGATTAAAAAAAAATACCCAGGCTTTTTAGGACAGTCATAACTATTTTCTCTTCACTTAAGATGCTTAAATGAGAAATGTTTTGTGTGGTTTACTGATGCTCCACCTCACTGTAGGGTTATAGGGACTGCTGAAGGTCTCTCTGCGGCTAGATGCTGCCGTTATTTCCTTTGTATAACAGCTATTGCTTGGCATGAAACTTAGAAGATGACCTGAACCAAAGCCAAAGATTCAATATCCCATCCTCAGAAAATCAGGAAAGTCTCAGCTCTAAATTTGCTGTGAAAATATTTGATTTGTGATGAATTTCTAGGGGAAAAAAAATAATAAAAATCGCCTCCTTGCAGAAACCACAAGAATTTCAGTAGCTTACAAGAGAAGTGTTCTTTTTGATGACTGCCTGAATGTTCCTCATGTCATATAATTTATGTTAATTAAATGCTGATGGGATCTGAATAAGCATATTGATGGAAGATGTATTTGAGATACTGTTATTAATTCATCATTCAGTAGCTAGTGCATGAAATAATACATTCCTAGGCTCTGATTTAGGACATTTCATTTTCAACATTACCAAGATGTCTCTTTCCTACAGAAATAACCCTTTAATCTGCTATTTAAAAAACCAAAAAATACAACACCACAAAACAAACAGGAAAACCTCACCTAAAACTCACTGGAGGCAGCCTGGTTGAACAGCTCTGAAGTAGTAACTATTTAAGCACTTTCAGAGCTACAGCACATACTGAACACAATTCTCCAGGCAAATGGACAACAAAGCATTAATTCAAAAAATAGTTATAGCCTTTAAGTATGAAGAAGGAGAACCTCTAAACTCAACAGCATGTCCTTTATTGCATCCCAAGCTTACATTTTGGCAAGCGTAAGGACATGGCAGCCTTCCTGGAACTGTGCTTTGTGCCTAAATCCTCACCTCACCGGTAGCGAGCTGAGGCCAGAACTCAGCGTCCTCCATCCAGCCTGGTGTGATCTGAGGCTGGCCGCAAACTTGACCTTATGACAAGGTGATGTTGGGACACTGGTGGTGTCTGCTCGATGTGGATGGCCTGGCACTGTTCCAGCAGGCAGCCGGTGGCCTCGGGGATGGTCCCTGCCCCTGCTGAGCCTCTGTTTCTGCTAAGGTTTCCACTAGCACCAGTGCTTGGGGGTTAGCATTAGCTGACCCTGACCTGCCACCAAAGGGACTTCAGCTGCTGAAAGCATGGAAAAGGGGCAACCTCGCCTCAGCTGTTGGCTCATCTCCTCTCTTGCACAATGATGTAATTATAGGCAGTTAGGCCAGGTGAGTCTGTAGAGCATCCCAGACAGTGCATCGCTGCTGTGACCACTGCAGGTGTCTGACAAAGCAGAGCAAAGTAAAGATGCTCTGGATACCTCAGACCCTCAGCTAGAGCTGAACTAGGAAGCAAACTCTACAAAACAGTAGAGTGGGACATTTTGGAGTACAAAAGGCTAAGGAACAGTGGTAATGGTACTCTAATACAAACCTGAAAGTTTGCCTTCACTTAAGGGGGAGCATTTCTATTGGCTTCTCTGTGTTTTGGATGTGGTCCCCAGTGACCAGGGTGCTTAAAAATGTTCCTGAATAGTTGGAGGGAGGGAATAAAAGCATGAGAGCCAGTTCATGATGTTTACTGGTACTGGAGTTGGTTTCATAGGTCATCTGTAAATGTTCAGTGAGTATTTCATAAGCTCATTTGGGGAATCGACAGTGTCCAGAAACATAACTGCTTCCATTATCCTGATTGTTACTGGAAGAAGGGAGACTTCTTTGCTAAAGGTCGGCTCCCTAACCTGGTCCACGTGTTATTCTTAGTGTCACCGAGAGGAAGGACTGACACATGCTGAGATTCCCTCAGCTGAGGGACCGGGGAGGTCTAACCCCAAATCCAAGAAGAGGCTGGTGGGAGGCTGTGACATATAACTCCCACCGACTCTACAGTGTCTCTCAAAGGGCTTTGCTGCTTTTGTGGGACCATGTGAAACTGGGTCCTGATTTGTCTGCAAAGGTTTTAATGTGTTCACCCAAGGCTTACAGCTTTCTCCCCTCTATAAAAGCATCATTGCTTCAGGAGGTGGGGAAGCGTTGATGCTGACAAGTGTTATTTTAATACATGAGGATGTTCACGCTTTCCCCATCACTGCATTGAGCCCTGGGGATGAGTTCAGAAATGATGAGGAAACCTAATGATGAGCTTCTCTGAGACAATTACAAATGTAATAGGGAAAGGAATGAGGTAAGCCATGAAAATCAAGGTGAAATTTCCTGACTGACTGAAGCTGAACTAAGTGTGAGCACTACTGGAGGAAGCTGTCCCATCCTCTGCTCCTAAGGGTGCAGGTTTTGCCACTGTCTTCACCCAGTACCATCACTGAGTGACAAGCTGAGTTGTCTTTAGAGCTATGGGGTTAGTTTTCAGGTGGATCACTGAGCTTAAGGCAGTGGGAGATGTTCTGCTCTTGCTTAAGATGGAGTAAAGTTGCAGCATTGCCCAACTGTGCTGTACAATTGAAAGTGTAATGTAGTAATTGGTAACGCTGTAGGTTGGATAGATGGGCATACGTGACGACTATGCTCTTTCTCTGTGGTGGGGAAATGTTGGCTTTGCAGTGCTCATAAGTAACTGGAAGTATTTAATATTAGGTTTTAGCCTCCAGGGACATTTATATTGCACTATCGAGAGAGATATTAAGATCTGGGAAGAGGTTTCTTTTGAGCATCTGCATGGAAAGGACAGAGGTGCTCCAGATTGCAAACAGCCACTTTCCCCTTCTGCTCTCCGAGACTTAACACCACCAGCGTCATTCTGCGTTTTGCTCACAACCGTTCAGACTGGTGAATTATTTAAATGTAGTTCCTGCAGCTTCTCAAATGGTAGCTGGAAACCTTTCCTTGTGTATTGGGTTTGCATGGCAAGGTTTTGGTAGCGGGGGGCTACAGGGGTGGCTTCTGCGAGAAGCTGCCAGAAGCTTCCCCCATGTCTGACAGAGCCAACGCCAGCCCGGCTCCAAGACAGACCCGCTGCTGGCCATGGCCAAGCCCATCAGTGACAGTGGTAGCGCCTCTGGGTTAATGTGTGTAAGAAGGGGGGAAAAGACCACCAGGAGCAATTGCAGCCAGAGGGAGGAGTGAGAATAGATGAGAGGAACAGCCCTCCAGACACCAAGGTCGGTGCAGGATGGGGAGGAGGTGCTCCAGGCACCAAAGCAGAGATCCCCCTGCAGCCCGTGGTGAAGACTATGGTGAGGCAGGTTGTCCCCCTGCAACCCATGGAGGAAGGATGAAGGGATGTAGCGATTCCACCTGCAGCCTGTGGAGGACCCCATGTCAGAGCAGGTGGAGACACCTGAAGGAGGCTGTGACCCCGTGGGAAGCCTGCCCTGGAGCAAATTCCTGGCAGGACCTGTGGACCCATGGAGAGAGGAGCCCACGCCAGAGCAGGTTTGATGGCAGAACTTGTGACCCTGTAGGGGACCCACGCTGGAGCAGTCTGCTCCTGAAGGTCTGCACCCCGTGGGAGAGATCCATGCTGGAGCAGTTCGTGAAGAACTGTAGCCCGTGGGAAGGACTCATGTTGGAGAAGTTCATGAAGGACTGTCTCCCATGAGAGGGACTCCATGCTGGAGCAGGGGAACGATGAGAGGAGTCCTCCCCCTGAGGAGGAAGGAGCAGCAGGGACACTGTGTGATGAGCTGACCGTAACCCCCTTTCCCTGTGCCCCTGTGCCGCTGGGGGGGGAGGAGGGAGAGAAATGGGGAGTGAAGTTGAGCCTGGGAAGATGGGAGGGGTGGGGGGAGGTGTTTTAAGATTTGGTTTTATTTCTCAGTACTCAACTCTGATTTGATTGGTAATAAATTAAACTAATTTCCCCAAGTTCAGTCTGTTTTGCCCATGACGATAATTGGTGAGTGATCTCCCCCTGTCCTTATCTCGACCCACGAGCCTTTCGTTACACTTTCTCTCCCCTGCCCAGCTGAGGAGGGCAGGCAAAGCAGCTTTGGTGGGACCCAGTGTCCAGCCTGGGTCACCTTCTGACTCCACCAGGTTACTCAGGAAAAAGCACTTTTAGCCTATTGTGTTTTGCTCAGGAGAAAGTGTTATTCAAGCAAGTATGAGAGGGGTTTGAAAACTGTGCACTTGTATAGAGCAGAAGAGGAGGCTGCTCACTTTAATTCCCGGTTAAAGCTGTGCTGGGGGAAGGCTCTGACTATCCCAAAGATCAAAGGTGTCTGTGTATACATATATATATATATATATATAACCTGCTTCTTGGCTCCTTTCTGCTAATGACCGTGTCTGGCCCAGCTCTTAGCAGCTGTAATATGTGGACAGGTCTGTGTAAGAGGCACAAAGATGGAAATACTCAGGAATTGTTCTCTGTGCCTCAAACCATTTGAATTGCTGGAGGATTGACTGGAAATAGGCTCTCAGAGGACACATGGCCGGAGGCTACCTGCATGTCATGCTGGTTGCACTCATGGATTGGGCCATCTCTATAGCCTGCAAACCTGTGTTTTTCCTCCCTAGCTATCATTCTTTAGTGTTAGGATGTTTTCATGATGGTAAGGCTTGTCAGTGTGGCTTGCTGGGGCTGGTATTTGCCTTTGGTTTTTGCTTCTTCACATCCCAGAGTTGGGGCATGGTGCACGATCTGCTGTGCAGTCTGTACAGCAAAGCACAAGAACTTTTTAGCTTCTGCATCACATTCACATCCTTTGTTTTTGCATTGCTGTGGTTTTATGTACATCCACTTGCCTGGGGACTTGTCATCTTATTTGTAATCTATTGTTTTAATTATTTTCTGTGAAGGTGCCCAAAGACCTTGGGGTATTGAGACACAAATACATTATTTATTCATTAATTATTCATTATTGCTAACTACTTGCTACAATGTAGTTGTCTGCAGTAATGTGTCTCGGTGAACCATCTCCCATGGATAAGAGGGTAGCTGCTTTATTTGCCAACTATTCCTTGGTCGGGGTAATATTGCTAAAAGAACTGGGGGGAAAATAGCTACCTCTGGCCAATAACTTTTTCTGATGGGAATCTCTAAGATTTGATCTAAAAACCATCAGATGGAACAGTGGCTCCCTAATCAACATCTGGGGGTCATAACCTATCGCTGATTTGTCCCAGAATTGCCAGGAGAGGGATTTACCAGGTAGGCAAAAGTACTTTAATTGCCTTGGTTATCACTGACTTTTCCCACTTAAGAAATGTCTCCTCCTTCCTCTGCAGCTTCACCTAGGTCTGAAACTACTCCAGCTACCTCTGTAATTCGGTGCACACGTAGTTGCCTTCCCTGCATTTCGTTTGAAATGCGGAAGTAAACACAGAAATGTTAAAAATAAAAATAACCCTGAGCTGAAATAATTTCCCCTTCCTGGCTGACTGCCTCGTGCACCAGACTTCAGTCATATTTCAGCTGAGATTGTTGAGGCTGGAGCTACCAAGTGCTAATCTTGGCAATGGTTTCCTCAGAGAGATACTTGGTTCCAATTCTTCATGGGCTTTTACTCATTTCTTGTCCCTCTGTGATCCGATTTCCATGATCTCCCTGCACCGACCGCTACAAAAGAGGGGCCTGCAGCAAACCTCCAGATGCCATCCTGCCTGATTTCCCCAGCAGGAGATGCATGTTCTTGGCCAAAACGTGATAACTTCAGCCTGCCTTCCTCCCTAACGCTGCAGTTCATTGCACCCCTTGGTACCAGGGAGTAATTGTGTGGTTTAAAACTCAGGTAGAGGTCCTGCTGCACGTGCAGCTGTGGTTCAAGTGGAAGGACACCTGGTGCAGCTGCTGCTGGAGGACATGATGCTTTGGAGCTGCTTAGATAGAACTCTGTTGAGCGACAGATTTAAACAAGGTCCTTTGCAACCTCAGGGAACTTTTAACAGACTGCAGGAGACCTGTTCTGGTGTTTTGTTTAAAATAACTAATAATTGCTGAAGTTTTGATTTTTAGCTTGAGGGGGAACCTCTTAATTAGTTAATTGATTGGTAATGGGTCAGAGGGGTTGAAATACATCAGGTGGATTGATGAGACCAGACTTTCTGGGGATGGGAAGACAGACTGGAGCCGTCAGAGGTGGAGGAGAGTGGTCTGTAATATCTAGTGACAGCTTTTTGTCCTCCCGAGAGCATCTTTTCAGGGACTGTTGCAGCAACCTGAATTTGTGTGTGCACTTCTGGAAATAAAGCTCCCCCATGCAGGAAAATCAATGCAGGCTGCCGGGCACTGTTGTGACTAGCAGGTCCAGAGAGACTGTTGGGAGAATTTTTTAGTGTCTTGAGATCGTTTCTGGGAACTCTGAAACTGAGAGGAAAACCTCTTTGGCTTCATAGTCTCATCAAAAATCCCCCTGGGACACTGTGGTTACCATCACTGTCTGCTCAAGAAGTTTTTGCATCTGCTTGATTAGTGTGGTGGATTGCTACAATAATCAAGGAAATTAAGTCTTTAGCGATATGGACAGATTTTCTGACAGTCCTGGAGAGGGCACAGAGGAAGTTTGGATAAAAAAATCCTGGCACTGGAAGGGTAAATTGAGCACCCAGCATTGCCATCAGCTGTTTAATGGAAGACAGCTCAATCACTGGCAGGATCAATCCCTATAGACTGAGCCCATGGCTATTATCAACTTTTCCTATGTCCTTGCGGCTTGTAAATTTAACTCTACCTCTCAACAATTTTAAATGAAAGGCACAGCAGTGCCACAGAGAAAGGAAACAAAATGCTTCCCTACCACGTTGCTTTTAGAGTACACCTCTTCTCTGTATGAAATTCAGTTTCTGCCTGTTGTCCTTGCAGGTTTTTAGCTTGAATTCGTACCTCTCTTCGCTCTCTGCTGTGGTTGAGTGCAGTCACAGTGCGATACAGCTGGGATGTACCTGTCTCTGCCCCTCCATAGTTACGAAATCCACTTTGTAAACACTTTAAAGAAAATGTTCTTGGGAGAGCACAGCCCATTACACACAGTTGTGAGTCTCTAGCAGAATTGCATATATTAAATGGTTAGCATCTTACATGTTTTCCAAGGTAATTCTCCCTCTGTTGCTCTCTCCGGTGGTCCTAGTGCTCCTATCCTCTTGGGGCTGTGTGAAAGTGCGACTTGAGTGTTTTTCAGTCTCCTGCTGATCTACCTGGAGAGGTCTAGAAAGCAAGGTGGGAAAACGCTGGAAAAGTGACTATCAGCACTCTTGCTTGCGCTTGCCAAAAGCTTTGGAGCTGTGCTGCTCGGCTGCCATCTCCATTTGAGAGCACCATGTAAAGGGGCATCAGTGACCACCCCAAAGCCGTCGGGGCAGCAGCTGAGTGCTGCTGGCTCCGCTGCTGGAAGGAGATGGCCCGGAGCTGGGTTGAGGAACGACAGAAAAAGCCTGTCTAATGCAAGCTCCAAATTTGGCTGTAGGCGCACAGCAAGTATTTTTAGCTTTCACGCTCTCCCCGACACTTAGGTGTTAATTTTATAGCACCCCGATCTGTTTGCTTACAACTGTCTGTCTCGCACAGCCCTGCTGTCTGCTTCGCGTCAAACCCAGGCACCAAGCCAATGACTGGAGGCATTGGATATGGCGGCAACAGGAGCATCCGATGCCAAAACCACCTCCTAGGCCTGGGTTAATGGAATACTGCTCAAATGCTTGCTTAGTTTAACAAAAAAAAAAAAAAAAAAAAAGTCTATGCATCCTGGCAACTGAAGGCCTTAATGTGTAATTGTGTAGAGACTAAAATTGTGCAGAAAGTGATAAACTCCGAGAGTGTCTCAGCATTTATGGGAACAAATACACCATACGTTATCATCGGACATTATCATATAAATTATCACTTTTTCTGAATCTCCCAACTGTACTATAATCTTTCATAGTGTTGCTCCTCACCGTGCAAGAAGCATTGAGGACCCCGGTGCTTCACACCGCTCTTCATACAATAAAAGTGCAACATTATTCTGACAGCTGTTCTGTTTGGTGCCCGGGTGCCTGGAGAACATCCAAAGCCATCTACCCTGCACCTGCGAGACAAGCAGTGCTAATCTGATGCCGCATCTGCCTACTCTGTCTGATGCCCCTCATAAATAAAGAAACAGTTCAGACCGACATCTGTAGAAACTGGATTTTATGAGCCTTGCTGCCACATATATTTCAGTCTTTGCTCAAAGGAGAGAGAAAAACAGAAGTCTGAAAGGATCCTACCTTTGGCGCATGGTTGTCATAGTAAAACCAAACTTCTTCCATGCAAAGGGTGTGAAAAGGTAGAAGTTTGTACTTAAAGCAAGTAGGTTCATTACAGGGAAAAAAAATAATAGAGGGAAGAGCCACAGAGAAGGAAAACACTCCTTCAGAAATTTCATCATGGATCATGTGAGACAAAGGAGCCACTGAAAAAGGCTTTAACACATTTCAATTGCATTGCTTTCAACAGGTCTCGCCAAAGTCTAAAACCACAAGCTTTCAGGCAGAATGTGATAATGATGGAGATGGAGCTCAGAAATGCAAATGATGGAGACTGGATCTGCTGCAGGGAGTTTGCTTGAGGCCGTTTTGAAAAACGGCATTTCTCTCCAAATCCTACCTGTCTTAGTCTGTCAAGAAGATATATATGCGTATATAGGATGTGCTCAACACCAGAAGTAGCAGCAGAAAGATGTATCACTGATGAATAAAGAACTTTGTAGATGGATACCTGCAGGTTTCACACATAAACAAACCCTCTTTGCTGTAGCACGTTGCTGCCCGTTGCAATCTAGTGAGCAGAAATATGGTACGGAAAGCTAACAGCTTTTTGCCAGCAGGTTGTCTTCAAATGCATAATTGGTACCAAGTTGTGACGCTACAAAAGCTAGCAAATATTGTAACTGATGATCAGAAAGTAGCATTTGCTGGAGAGAGAGAATTTTCTCCCTGGTTTTATAGACCCTGTTAAGTTAATTTTGCTGATCATGTAGGGTAAACAAGTGCTGCAGCAGCTTACAGCTCTCCTGCTAAGTGCATACAGCTGCTCTCCACAGTCCCCTCCTGTCCACTCCTCATGGCTATTTTGATCCCAGGCATATTTTGCAAGCACCTGAGAAGGTCTGCAAAGTGGCATTACCCCATCTCCAGCCAGGAGGGCTGTTTGCCTTCTCCGCTCCGCGTGGGAGCACAGGATGCCCACTGCCTGGAGAGGTTTGGGCACCCTTCTATTAGAAAAGCAAAATGGGACCCACCCTCAGGCCTTTTCCCTGTATGAAGGCAGTTTTTATTCAGTCTTTCTACTTGTCACAATATGCGTACAAAGCCGCCCTCCCTTGACCTGTGATAACGGGTCTGTGAAGATCATGTGTCGCTCGCCGTGATCACAAGGTCGCTTCATCCAGCATGGGGAGATCCTGGGGCTTTTACTCAGATTTTTTCTCAGCCATTATTTCAAGCCAAAGATCTCCTTTACGCAAACCATCTGTAATTATAGCTGAGCTAATGTTTGCACCATCCCCTCAGCAACCATCTCATTTCCAGGTCCTCTGCTTTGGCCTTGCAGAGCGTGCCTGGCTGGAGACCTCGTTGTGCCTTGGAGGAGGCCAAGGTGAGATGCTGTGATTTGACCTGACGCTAGCTGAAGTCGATGCGACTTTTTTTCCTCTCATGCCTATTCATCTAATATGCATCAGGGCAGGGTTTTCCAGATGGTGATGATGTTTACAGTAGTGCTATCGCACAGTAAATAAACATCTAAGCCCACTGCGCCTATCGAAAATAAATTTGCCCCAGTGAGCTCGTCGTGCAGGGCAAAGGTAGCTGCAGTATCTTGAAAAAAGACACTGAACCTGAGTACTTGAAAGTAAGAATAATAATTAAGAAACTCAGCTCCACATGTGCATAGGAAGTTTCTGATCAAAAGCAACACATTTTTTTAGATTATGTAAATTATTTATGAAAAGTATGTGGGGATTTTTAACTAACTGGTACAAATGAAAGGAGTTCATCCTCCTCTCCCTGCAATTTGTCAGTCTCCAACTTCTTACCTCCTGGTTGCACAACTCAAAACTGGGCTTTTATCTGAGGAAATGAAATTTAGTCAAAAGTATTTTTATAAAAGTGATCTGATCCCTGAGACTGGGGAGAAAACATTACAGCTGCAGTATTTAATATAATTTAAAAGCTGATTACCCTGCATGTACTCTTCATAAGGCTTTCTACTACGTATGGTATGCACCCTAATTCGTATTAACGGCTCCTAAGGAACCATCATAGTTTATCAAGAAAGTAATATGCATTTTAAAAGCACTCAAATAGAGATTTACACGATAAACCTTAATGACTCCGGAATGCATTATTAGCTATCGTACACTCCCAGAAGCAGTCACTCACTTCTGGCAAATTAGATAATTCAAGAAACCATGAAAAACTTCAGCTCAGAATTCAGCTGTTGTTCAGCCACTCTCTAGGATTTATTTCATGCATTAAGGGGCACTTTCCACCCAGTCTTTGTATGGCAAGCGGCTATTTTGTGCATAGGAACATCACTATGATCCCTTCTAAAGAAAACAACCTGTTAAGCCTCAAAGCTCATTATTTATCTTATAATGGCCTTATATCTCTGGCAATATTTCCCTGCAATTGTCCTGTCAGCCAGATGCTAAGTAAGATATCAGTATAAACCAGGTTCACAATATCTGTGAAATATGGCTGGAAGATAACAATGTTACTGAGATGATGTTTTTAAATCATGACAAAAGCCAGCCAGTAAATTGATAGCTTCCGTAAAGCCAATGGAAAAATTAATGCTGTGGAGAAGTGGGGCTAGCAACTGCATTTCCCCCAGCAAGATTAGATCAAAGCAACTGTGAAAATGAAAATTCAATAATTCTTAATTGTGCTGAAGATTAAGACCCCCGTGATATAAAGGCTCGCATGTAACAAGAAAAAATACATCCTAGGGAATAACTACGTGCTCCAGGTAAAAGGATTAACTGACCTTTCTCTGCCCTAGTCCAGATAATTTTACTTTAAATGTACTTCTTAGTGAGACTTAGTCATGTCCTTAAAAATGACTGATTTACACTTTTTTTTTTCCACCTGAATTCTGAACTGACATTTTCATGCTGTCAACTCTCCATTTTCTGGCTATTCTGTATTTGCAATTATTCTTACGTGGACAGCCTCAGCACTAGGGACTGGCTTTGTGCCGTGGCCGGTGCTGCTAGCCGGTCAGCCTCACGGTGCTGTCTGGGCATGAAAGGCTGCCTGTCCAAAAAAAGGGAGGAAAGATTTAATGGCCCAGACCCATCATCCGCATCAGCATGCAGCCAGTGTGCTGCCATGGCACTGCCTAGAAGAAATTATTTTTTTCTTTTTTTTTTTTTCCTGCGTCCTTAGACTTGCTTCCCCTATGGGCTGCTTGTGCTGTCTGGTTTTACACCTTCTCTGCAACTTTGGAAAAAAGCTCTCTGGAGCATGGCTTTGGGGGGCTGCAAATATTTGCATATTCCACTGCTGTCTAGAGAGAATTAATGAGAGCAGAAGATCAGGTTTTAAATGCACTATACTTTTTAGACACTTAGATACCAGAGGGTCTTAGTCAGCTGGAGCAGACTCTGATATCTAACAGCTGGTGAGGCAAATTGTTCTGAAAGATTAAAAACCTTAACTTATCTTGAGTGGCACTATAAATGTCTACCTGCCTTTGCGAGGCATGTGCTGCGAAAGATCAGCTGCTCACTGTGGTCAAGGGAAGGATGTAACGAGGGAAAATGGGATTGAAGAGGAGAAGGATAATTTTACCTGAGTGATCTGCTCTTTACCCACGTCTCTGCGTGACAGGACGGTGCAGAAAAGCGCATGCAAAGGTGAATTATAGCTGAGCGGGGCGACGTGGGAGCTGGTAGAAGACTGGGCTGGCTGTGTCAGGGTGATGACCAGCAAGCGCCCAGCAGTAGGCGTATGGCTTGCGTTACCCAAAAGTTGTTATCTGCTGGACTGCAGAGCAATTACTATGGCAAAAAATCGCATAGCGCTGGTTAGTGCAGAAGCAATTAGTGTAGTGCACTGATTGCTCCTCACCTGGGCTCAATCACAAACGGACCAGCCAGAGTGCGAGCGGTGGCCAGCCCAGCGCTGCGGGCACCGGCTCTGTGGCGGGGAAAGCTCAGCCAGCTGTCACTGGCAGCAGGAGCATCCTGCCCGGATGCCCAGCAGTGAAAGAGAAGCTGGAAAAGGCTGCCCGTGGCTTTTCTGGGGATTTGCTTGGATGGTTTGTTGTTTTTAAAGGGCTGCATAGCAGGGGCTGAAGGCGCAGGGTCAGGTTGCTGCCTGCGAAGAAGGGGATTGTGCCATCTTTGTTCTTTCAAAGAAAAAAAGCAACTTTTGGTGAGTTCTGTGTTTCTTGTAGGGCAGCGATAACTGAATTACTGTCTTTGGAGCCCCTCTGCCTGGGCTGCTTTCAGGCCACACATGAGTTGGCTGCAATGGGAGCTTTGCTGCTGGGGAGGAAGGAGCCCCAGCTTATCCCCAGCTGACCTAAACTCATTACCTGTTTATAAAAAAGCTACATCTCCATGAATGCAAGTGCAAATCTGGAAAACTGGGCTGCCTCCAATTGAGCTGCAGCTGCCATTTGGGTAAATGACACACAGCTTTGTCTCACGCTGGGGAGTGGAAAAGAGGAGGTTTGGGAAGCGCCGCACTCTTTGAGGTCTGTGCAACCTGGCTGGGAGCAGTGCTCGCCTTCCCTTGGACTGGGTGGCCCCGAAACACCACGGTCCTGCCTCGGTCCTGGCTTTATAACCCCTTTCATCAATTTGTCAGAAGCACACAGGGTCAAAGGCCATTTTTAATTTACATCTGGTCCCTTCAAGGTATGTGTCTAATGAGGTACCTAAGAGAAAGCATGTTCATCATCTCAGCTGAACCTGTGTCCTTTCTCGTCTGGTGACCGCTGTGGCAGCCTGGGCTTGGGGTGGAGGAAGCCTTCTCCTAGGGAGACCATGGGAGGCAGCAGAGAGAGCAAAGGGTGATCTGGGATATTTGGAGGTAGCTGGAGAGGGAGAGGTAGAGACAGGTAAGGCCTGAGTGCAAACGGGGTGGATGACTTGCACCCTGGAGTAAGCACATGAGAGAGGGAGGGGATGCGAGTCCCCCACTGACACTTCTCTGTTGAGTAGCTGCTCAAGAAAGTGAAAAACAGAGAATCTGGACTCAATCTTCCTGTCCCTTCCCCTGAGTGTCTCACTAATAGCTGCCTGGGATGGATTCCCAGCTGTGTTAATTACCTCTAATTGGCTGTAGCTTTCTGGCCAGCCTCACCTGTCCCCAGGAGGTGATGGCCTTGGGGGAACAGGGGTGACCTGATCTGAGGCCAGGAGCTGGTCCTGCTGCTTGTGGCCAGAGACCCCCTGCACACGTCTGCCCCCAGTGCTCAGCACTGAGCCTCTCTGGGCATCTTAGCATCTTTAGGTACTCAAGAGAAAATAAATGTTTTAGCTCCTGCTAGTTTGATAATAACTTTAGAAATATGCATATAAAAAGCATGGTTTTTCCACGTGGGTTTCTTGTCACAGATTTCCTTCAGCTGCCTGATTCTGCTGATCTCAGCTGGAGCATTGTATGAGTTTCTGGGAGCTGCAAGGGGAAAATGAACCTTGAAAAGGGAGTTTAAAGTGTTCCTATAAAGACACAATGAAGCTTTCCTGCCCTTCTATACCAAAGCTAGACTTTGCTTTGTGTGCTTGAAAAAAACCTCACAAACATGGTTAAGAGTTTTAGGTGCATTTGGTATCTGTTTATGCAAAATCTAGGGCTTAGCTGTGAGGAGATAAAAGTAAATGTGGCTTTATTGTTTCTCTTCCTCATTTCAGTGATCACAGAAAGAGCAGCCGTAGCCCTAATGCTCAGATATACTCCTTTCATGTTTGGTTTTTGCTTGTATTAGCGTAAGTCAGACTTTGAAATGAATTTTCTGCAAATTTGTTTGTATGAAGTTTGGCACAAAGCGAATTTGAAACTTGGCACGGCAACAGTGAAGGGGAAACCATTCAGAAATCCAGAGAAACAAGTCTGGCAGTGTTTCAGCATTATTCACCTTGATCTAAAGTCTCACTTGTGAATACTAGAACTAGTAAAAAACATGCCATGCTCCTCTCTCCTCTCCTCCTTCGTTAACGTGGTAGTACTCATTAACCGACAGGCCAGTGGGTCTCGTATTATCCCCTAATGTCTGTCACAAAAAGATTGTGCTAATTAAATAGGTAACTGAACGGTTCAGTGTGGGAGTGCGATTCCTGAGATGGAGTGGACATGTCTATGGGTAGTGTGAGTGCTTTGAGTCATAATATTTAGTACTAATAAATTAGATTTTGGAACGGCCATAAAAATTCATGCTTCAAGGCTTAAAGTTAATCTCTGTCAGGATAAGACCTTCATTGGCATAGATTATCCTGCATTTACCAATTAAGGAATTTCTTGTAGCTTCCTCAGCAGACCGTTGCTGGCTGGCTTTGATGACAGGATTGTGTCTCGGCAGAGCATTTGTCTTACTGAGGCGGCAGCTCTCACACCAGGTGTGCTGACTGGGGGGGATAAGGCAAAAATGGGTGCAGTTCCATGAAGGTAGGAGTAGGAGACATTAACTGGGATTTAGTCATTGTCCTGGGATTTGGGAGACTGCTAACTTTATTTTAGGCTTCCTATGTTTTTGGACAACATACATTAAGTTTTCTGTGCCTTTGCTCATCTGCTTTAAAAGAAGAAAATGCCATCCCTCTTCCCTCACCTTTTCAGTCGAAACATTAACCCTTTCCTGAGTAGGGATCAGTTCTTGCTATGGGCTGGTGCAGTAAGTACCTGGCACCGTACAGTCACGGAACATTGATTGAATTTGAGGATTTTCATTTCTAGCGGTGATGCTGTTTCAACCCTTGATGATAAGGATGACAGCTGTAGCTTCACATTTTCTGAAGTTTATTGGCTTCAGCATTTGTTTTTATGTTTCATTTTCTTGTGTTAAAAACTACTTTTCACGCATAATAGCCTGTTTGTTCGATTTTTCAGTTGTGAGGATGGATAGTAAAGACAATCAGGAGTTAGCAGAAGGTGAAGTAATTTGACAATATCACTAGAATCTGAATGAAGAAATCAGGGTTAATTTATGATAAAACACTTCTTTCACAACACGTGTTCTCTCCTATTCACATGGATTTAGCAAAGAAGATAGCACGGAGCAAGACACATCTGAAACCTCAGGAGCTGGGGAGATGCTGTCAGATATAATTTGTAACTGTTTTTTCATGTCTGGAAATAAAATAAGTAATAGATGAAAAAGATAAGTTAGAGAGGAAAAGGAACTCTGTTTAGATAAGCAATGTTTCCTAGTCATGTGCGTGTGAAATCTAGAAATATAACATATAAAATAACACGTAAGGAGGAATGGAAAAAAAATACTATCCTCAGAAATGCGTGTCTGAGAATCTGAAAGGCAGATACTGCTTCAGAGAGGGGAAGATTTGTTTCTGTAGTTACTATGAAACCTCATGAATGAAAACATCGTTCTTCTGGATTTATGATATTACACAGCGCAATTTAATGGCAGGCAAGAAGCTCTTTGAAAGAAGAGCTGATGGTCCGGTTCCTGTGATGCTGTAAATACACACACACGCCCCCGCACCCAGAAAAAAAATAGTCAGAGAGAAATAGCTAGAAAACAGTACGATCTCTACCTTTCACTTCCCCAGCCAGACCACTACCGCTCTGCTTCTCTCCTCCCCAGGATATTGGTTATCGTGCAAGCACCCTCAGCTAGCTGTAAAAGAATTGTTCGGTACCTGCGATACGGCAATTCATTTGCAGCCGCTACTGTCCCAATCCTTCATCCCTCTCTGCTGCTCACACCAAACGGTTTAGCAATATGAATAAGGCTCTCCAGGAAAGCGAAGCAGCCGGAGAGAACGTGTGTGTGTGTGTGTTTAGTTGCTGGGGTCTGTGCAACCTTCCCTGTGCAGGACGCAATGCCGGCGGCTCGTTGCTCAGCACACTCTTGGGCTACACCCGGCGCTGGGTCAACGCACTTGGCTCTGCAGGATGGCCAACAGCCTGCAAGAGCAAAGGTGGCCGGAGGTTATGGCTATTGTAACAGCGTACAGTATGTCATCTGGAGCTGCCGTAGTTTCGCTCGCTGCACATGGCCGGTTTGGCACAGGAGGTATCTCTGTGTTTAAGGAACACGGAGTGGCCAGCAGGATAATGCCAGTGGTATGACAAACATGGCCAGATAATTGCTGCCCTGCCCCTCTGAGACACTGCAAAAACATGTATCTAGGTGCAAAACCTTCACAGCAAATATGCATACACTTGGGGTTTAATTTCTTCTGTAAAAGAAATACTCAGACCTGCCAGACTGCAGCTGGTTTGCAGTCCTGCTTGGGGGGCAAGAAATGGAGCAAGAAGGGCCTGGATGAGGCTGCGGGGGGGCTCTGGCTGCAGCGAAGGCTTCAGTCCTACCGAAATCGAGCCTGGGACTTGCCGAGGGTCACCATGTGGTGTCACGCTCACGGGCTCCATCCCTGCCGAGCTCATTTGCCCAGCAGGTTCCCCTCCGTGCAGGACCCTCCCCGGTACCACTCTGATACACCTCTCCAAAGCCCACTGGAGCGTTCACAGGGGTGAGAGAAATGGGGTGCTGCCTCTCCTCCCACCGCTGGAGCAATCCCCCGGGGTTGTCCAATGCCTTTTGCAAGTGTTGCATTCACGTGCAACATCTAAATACATTTAATTGCTCTTTATGGCTATATGTTTGCCTTCCACCTGGCGCAACCTGAGGCTTTAATCGGCTACCATGTCACACACATCAATAATAAATGTGCCAATTAGATAAAATTATGCTTATTAGTTCAGTAACTACTTTGTCATGTATCATGCATGAAGGTACACAAACATTGCTGTACGCTAGCTGTGCAGTCTCACGAACCAAATGCAGAGATATGCATTCAGATCTCATGCCGGGGACTTGCGCCCGGGCGTCCGCCTGAAGCAGCTAACGCGAGTGCTTCATCACAAAAACCGGAGACTTTCGATATTAGGTGACACTGTTATAAACCAGGTTTATGTGACCATTTGTGACCTTGAAATCCGTTCACATAAAATCACTTGCCCACTTCACGCCTGTTTTCTAACCCGTAGGAAAGGTGTGATGTCTGCTAGTTGGTTTATAGGGGCAGGCTGAAAATGAAAGACCAATGCCCCTGCTCTCAGTTCTTGGTTTCCCAGGGAAGTCGGAAGGTGCTCTTGATGCCAAGCTGCTTTGAAAATCTAGCCCTTAATTTTGGCAACGCTTTGAAGATAAAGTGTTGTTATTGTTGGTGCTTCCAGCTTTCAGCACATCCCGAATTTGTGATATTGTATTTCTGTCTCCCACCAGCCAAAATAAGGGAGTGCACAGCCACCTGGTAATCAACAGAAGAAAGGCAAGTGGCTTTGTCATACCTCTGATGAAATACTTGTATTTGATTTCGTATCAACTTTGAGACAAGAATCAGCCTGGGTTTTGTCCAAAACAGTTTGTCCATCTTTAGCTGACAAACAGGAGTAAAAAAAGGTCTTTAGAGTCAGTCTCTGGCTATCATTGGCACCGTGCTGTATAATCTCTTCTGTTGCGTTATCGAACACCATCATAAAAACAGTCGGGGGTTTTTCTCCTCCATTGCTGAGGGATACCTTTCACATTCTAATCTCTTTAGGGTAAGGCGATTTGACACCTACTATAGTTTTCAAGGCAGAATGTATTATGAAGGCAAAATTAAGCAATAACATTTATTCTCTGATTGCCTTTATAAACTCCTAATGCATCTTGGCACACTTAGCTTTTTTTATATCTCTGACATATGCATAAAAGATGAAAGTTATCAGTGTAAAGAAATGCAAAAATCATTAAGGCTGCTGTCACAGGTGACTGATATTTATTCATGCACATCTGGGGGGCTTCTAAGGCTTATAGTGTGGTTCAATAGAAATTACAGGGTTGGGGTTTTTTTGGTATTAACAGTCGTTAAATGTGTCAAAGCTAGTGAAGTCAGAGGAGCTTTACAAAGACAAATGTATGAACAGCATGACAGCTGATGAAACTCATTGATGAATTTTAGTAAGATTGATTGGAAAGAATCACATCAACTTATCGTGTGTTGGTGGATTTTAAATTAATTATATTTTAACTGCTTTGGAGACAGACCTGAGAATAAATTTCTGGAGCCCAATGTAAGTGGCTGTTCAATAAATGAGAGAGGAATAGAAAAGTAATCAACATTTTAGCTGTGTACAGAATGAAAAAGAAATCAAACACTGAAAATATTATTACAATGCCATTAACATAAATCAATTGCATGCTCTATCGTCAGAATCTTTTTTCATTTCTGGTCATCCTATCTCATAAAGTCTTTAATGGATATAAAAAGAGTGCAGAGATTGACAGTGAAAATGATTAGAGACGTGCAGAGATTTTTGTAAGAGGGGAGGCAATGAACTGGTACTGCTTAGAAAAAAGCTTTAGCTCCAGTAAGAGACTTCAACACCTCAGCCGGACCAAGGCAGGTTCTAGGTGCAAAACGTAGTCCCTTGATCACCTAACTCCCCTCCTCCCTAGCCTTCGGGCTCCCTAAACTCCATAAGCATGTTGGGGTTTTAATTTGAGGCCCCAGACGGTCATGGTCGTGCGTCGGAGCGGCAGCGCTGCTCCCGCCGTGGCTGCGGCACCGAGGTACGGGGCAGGTGGGAGCAGCTCCCCGCTGACGGGACTGGCGTGACCGACCGCAGCCCAGCCTGCGGCTCTTCCCGAGACCTGCAGTTGTAGAAACAGCTGAAACGGCCCAAAACACTGTTTAAAAAGACACAGTTCTCTGAAAGTCTGAGCGAAGGTCTCTCGCCCTTGAGAGCTGGTTCTGTGGCACATACCTCTTGGGGGAGGTGGGATTTTGGCGCCTCGTCCAGGTACCTTGGTTTGGGGAGCATCCAGCACAGTACACCGGCTGACTCGGGGGATTTTAACTCCCTGCACTGTCCAGAGCCAATTGCTAAAATGAAGCTGCTGGTACTTCTTTACCACGCTGAAATATTTGCCACAAGATACACACCAATTGCTTAATAGGATTTAAAAAAAAAAAATCTAGAAATTTCTGTAGGTAAAGAGAGCGTATATCCGTTTTACTGAGCAAGCTAAGTATTTTGAAGGGTATGTTATCTCATGCTTTAAGGTATAAATTGAACATGCAGCCACAGCAGGCTCGGGCAATGGTTCCCTTCCTGGCAGATTCCTCTGCAGTTTTGTGCCGCCCGTGAGGACACGCGCAGGCTGGTGGGATCCCCAGGCGTGATGCAAACTGGGGTTCCCACAGGCAGGTTTCTCGAGGCGTTTCAGCAAAGGGGAAGGAGACCCGTGTTCCCTGCCATTGCATTTGGTGCACACCGGTGTTCCCAACACCTCATCCTTTCTACCTTTCTCCTTGGCAAATGGAAGAGAGAAAAGAAACTATTTTGGAGTGAGATGTAAATAATGTTTAACAAGTGGGCCTTGCAGTTGTAAAGGAACTCATGCTCTTATGCTTAAATCATTTTGATGGTTGATTTAGAGCCAAATCCTGCTGGCCTTACTTGAGACAATTAGCCTGATTATCGCCAGAGGGATGCTCACATAATTAAGGTGAGCAGTGTTTGTTCTAGCAGCTGACACGATGTAGTGGTGCTGAGGCAGTGCGGTGACGGGCACTGACAGAAGCATTCAAACCCAGATGAAAACCTGGTGTCTTTCAAAGAAGAGGGATGGATAGATGGACCATCCGCCTGGCCCCGCTCTGAGTGGAAAGCTAAAATCTGACAGCGAAAGACGCGTCCTCCCGTGTTTGCTCTGTGGGACTGCAACTGTTGCTTCCCCAGCCTCTCCAAAGGAGGGAACTGCCTAATTAGATCTACAATTGCCATTTATCAAAAAGAGCATCTGAAGTCTTCCAGTGCTGTTTTTCCCTCTCTCCCTGCTATTTCTAAGGCACCTATCAATGTGGTACATAAGTACCATCTGGATATCTGGCTAGTGACCAGCAGGCTGTGATATGTGAGGCTTTTAAATAGAGACAAGAGAGTGGAAAGAAGAGTAGACAAACAGGATGTTTTAACAGAGGCTGAAGAGGGTATAAGTGACCTTAGAAACAAACAGGGCCAGAGAAATCCCTTTGTCCAAGACTTCCTGCTCAAAGAAGAGGTGGAGTACATGAAATCTTCTAGGAACCTCCCTAGGTATATTTAAATTGCCTGGGAAATGTGCTTGCACACTAGCAGGGCTGCTGCATTGACTCTGTAGATGAACGCTCACCACAGAGCAGGAACGTTTCTGCGGAGGAAACTTTGCTCTGCCAGGAGAACCTCTGTACCCTGTGCTGGATGCCAGCACGTATTTGCATTCACGGCACAGATGTGCTGGAGTTTTATTAACACACGGCTTTGAGATCAAGAATCCTGACATCCTTCTCCCTCATGCTGAATTCAAGGAAATTTAGAGTTTTTATTTGGTTCATAAGAAATCAAAGAAGCTTTACAAAATGGGAATTTGCCTTTTTGATTGATCTAAGGAGTTTATGAATAGTCTAGCCCAAGGTTTTAGCATGAAGACACTCGTGCCTTCCTGCTGATGATAAATTCACTCGTGTCAATAGAGTTTACTGTTTGTGTTAGCACTGTCCCCCATGTGGGTGCCTGTGTGTGCAGAAAATAATGTCTCAGCCTGGCAGAATATCATTGCTAAGAAAACTTCTGTTGTCAATTACTGGGAATTTTCCCTGAACTCTGATGATTCTGGAGCAGAGTTAGAGCTTCTGGTGCTGTGACAGAATTTTGCAAGTTCTTTGATGGCTTTTGACAGTCCAGGTCCCAGCAGGGAAAGACTCCTCACTTGAAATCAATCAACTTCTTCATCACACAGGAAAAAAGAAAAAAGAAACCCGCCTAGAAACTCAAACCTAGTTTAAAAGGGGATCCTGTCTGACTGGGCTGAGTTACTGCAGACATCTCTACACGACAAGCATATTCATGTAGGGAACCATCTAAAGGCGGGCGCACCTAACAAAGACATCCTGTTCATGCTTAATGCACCAGATAAATTGTTTTAAAATGAAGAGTTATTTTGTAAGTTCTTAGTGAATAAGCGCATCCACATATGCATCTCTGAAGAGATTTTTAATTAATTGCTTTCAGTCATTTTCTTTTTGTAAAATTAGAACAATGACGGAATAGACTGGCTGCGGAGTTTGGCTGAGGAAAGATTACACTAATCCACTTGAAATATGACTAAAACAGAAAGTAAGAAGACATAAAAGCAATTTTTTTTCAAAGCTTGTTTACCTGTGACAAAATCCTTCCAAATCAGCTGCACACAAATTACTGGATCATCTTAATTAAACTCTACCAAAAAAGATTTTGCTGTGGACTTCTTGGGATATTTCACACCCAGACAGTATGTCCTATGATGCTTTTTGTAAGATGGGGGAATACATGTTTCATGCAATTAATAATTAGGAGAGCAGCAGATCTTTCAAAGAGCAGAGTGGCAGCAAGATTGATGTGTTATATGGAAGCAAATGAAGAGGGGGAAATTGTCAGAAGCTTATGGTATACCCTGACGCATCATTAACATGGGTTTTCAAAAGTCAGGGGACTTTGCATTTGCAGATCCTCCACAAAACGCTACGGTTACAAATGAACTTCCTTTGTTTGCTGCTTGGATTATTGTTCCCTATGCCTTGAAGTACATACGCTTTGTTGAAGGAGTTGAAAGATGTCCTAGTTGCATTGATGTTTTCCACTCAGGCTTTCTTTTTGAAACTCTTATTTCCTGGATCAGTAAACTTTGCCAAATCACAACAGTCCTCCTTACACCTGCTCTGCAAGGACTGTTTTTCACAGCTGAATCAATTCTTTCCCTATCAACACAACAGCAGCTCTGGAATTCTCCATATAAGCTTAAAAACTGCTCATCAATAGCTAGACGGGCCCTGACAATCGAAGACCAAAGAGCGCGTACAAGCTGTTGTCCTTTTGTGCCCTTCAGTTCTTTTACAGCTCTTGGGATCTGCAGCATGTTGCTGTGGTCAAGATGTGGTTATCTGAAGCCTGTTTCTGCAGTAGTCTCACTGGGTCATTAGGACACAGGAATTTAGGGGTGTTTAGCTGTGCCAGGACTGCGACTGCTCCTTGCTCCCCATACCTCGCTCCTGGCTATGCTCTTCTCCTGCTTTTCTTGCACCAGCTTTGGTACCCGTTGGCTCCCTACTGGGCTCCCTCAGCTGGCCAAAACAAAAGCACGGTGTCCTGGAGGTTTCGTGAGCTGAACTGGCTGCCCAGAGGGCCAGGAAAGCCTGGGAAGGTGCAGGAGGGGGTGGCTGGATGGGAATGGGAAAGCAACGGGAGAACAAGGGGCAATGCCAGCCCTGGGGCAATGCAAGCTGCCAGGGCAGCCTGGCTGCTGGGTCCCCTGGGCTGTCCCCCCAAAAGAACATACACTTCTAACTGAGGTCAGAGAGCCAGTCTATTTTGCAGTTGCACTGAGGAGCACACCCGTTCTTGTGGATGGAGAGGGACACAAGTCTCCAGGAAGATTTAATATTCCTTTGTTTCCTCTGACTTTGATTTAACCATGGGCTGTGATGCTTTAAGTACCAGATATTAATTAGAAGTGGTAGGGAATGTGTCCCAAAGGGACCATACTCCTGGTCTTCTCACCATTCCTCGTTTGACTTATTTCAAGTTATTGCTCTGAAACATTATTTATTCACTCAGGAGCCTGACGTTTATAAGGCCTATCTAAATTTGCAAATAACTAATGGTTGTCAGTAAGGAGTACCACTCTGCTGAGGTGGAAAATAGCTTGGCCGCAATTAAAATACAGCCAAGTATACTGAATGTTTTCTGCAACAATTCTTTAAGGCAGGCAATGTTATCTTGTCCCTTCTTTGGTGCCGCGCCTCAGCAGGCACGCAAGGAGAGTGTCGTCCAGAGGGCTCCTGCCAGGATGGTGACCTTGGGCATATGAACCACTTCGGGCTTCAGCAGAAACTTCAGTCCCACTCTGATCTCTGATCCACTGAAAGGGAAGTGTGAAAATGGGACAAATGCTCTTTTATCTCTTCTGGTGTTCAAAACCTTTCTGGCGGTGGTTCATTTAGGACAGTGCAGTGGCACACAGCGCAAGAGGAACACTGAATTCAGACAAAATTGCTGGGTACCTGGGGATGGCTGGGGTACAGATCCTGGCTGCTTACCCCCATTACATCAGCAGTCTGGGGATCTAGCTGTAACTCCCTTTCAGTGTGTCGGAGACACTTAACATCTACAGATAGTTTGATGCTTTTCTCCTTTCCTCTGAAGGACACCTTCACTGTTGCTTTTGGATCTACCAGATCCCTGTTATGGGGAGTAGATCAGTGCCAAGGGTTCAGCAGGCAAGATGGGCTGGTGCAGGCTTTGATGAGGTTTTGTCCAGTTGTATGATGCAAAGGGTTACCTAAAGAGCTTGTGCTTTTACTGGAGTAGTTTTGAAAGACTGTTGAGGACCTCAGAGCTGCCAGGTCACTCCTCCTGTGGAGTTATAGAAGTAGATGATAAATAAACAGTAGGGATGCCCATGTGCACTTGTGATGGTATTGCTGCCTCCAACCTTTGAAGGATCTTAGAAGAAGATGCTACAGCTCTGGGATGTTGCTGTGCGTCCCTGCGGGGCTTATCAGTGGGAGCCCTCTGCTCGCAACCAAGCATCAGCAGCGCCAAAGCATGGACCAGAGCAGCAACCAGCAATGCGGGCAGAGCGAGCTGGGATTTGACGACTTCTGTTGTCCCTTTAAAAATTAACTACTTATTTAAAAGTGGTCCGTGCAAAATTATCCCACTTGGCACAAGCAGAGATGTGGGTTAATTATGGGCTGTAGGACAGCTTTATATTAAGAAAGAAAGAGTATTTGAAGACCTAATAGGAGTTTTAGTAGCATCCAGGGGGAGGTTCAAGTTGGGATTTCATTCCAGACTACACTGAGTCAATTTTTGTCCTAGCAAAGATCCTCTGTGTTTGCTTTGATTTTAGTTCCTCTAATTCTTCTTGTTCTCTCATTCTCCCCAAGCAGTATTAATCTGCGTTACACGTGCCCTGACAGAATGTGAACGCACATGTATTGCCCATAGTGACTCTCGCTGCGTGGCTCACACGCAGTGCTTGCTGCGGGTGATTTAGGCACATTTCTACTTTTAGAATAAATAAGGATATCTAGGGTCATTGGACTTTAAAATCATTGAAAAGGTAAAAAAGGCCATCTAATGGGGTGTAACACTGCTGGCTGGCTCTGTGCAGTCGCAGCAACCCCGTTGATTCAGCACACACCTGACTTGTTCTACATACAGTGGGAAGTAGTTGGACAGTACAGCTCACTCAGTAGGAGACCTGAGGTTTCCTCATATATGACATAAGTACAGTGCAAAAATAATCCAAAAAGTAAATATATTAATGCTTTATAAACTTCTCCTCCTCATTAGTTTCTGAGTCAAAAGAGCTTGGTGTTTTGACAGCTGAATATTTTTTTGTCTCTGAGAAAAAAGAGTTGACAGAAATTCTTTGCTCAGCTGATTTTCACTGCTTTTAAACCATACACCAGATGTTTGTTAGTTGGTTAGTTTTCTTCTTGTCTATTATTTTCACAACTCTTCTGTACCTCCATGGCATGTCATCAGAACCCTGCCTGAAAAAGCTAGACCACGTCACCTCCTTGCTTGACTGCACCCATGGCGAGCCCTCACGTAGCGCCTGCACTGGGAAGGACTGGGAGGCAGCGGCTCCAGGGCTTGCCATGGACTGCGTCAGATAAGACCATAAACCTGGAGGTTAATGCCCCAAATTCACCAGATTAATTGTTAAAAATTGTACTGGTGTGTTTATGCGTTCATGCTGTGTGAATCCCTATCTCCCAACGTACACACTGTGTGCGGCTGATCCCCCTCTGCCAGTGGTTGCCCTTTTTTTTCCCCTCTTTCAATGTTTTCTCTCCTGCACTCACTGTATTGTCGCTGATGCTCTCCTGCTGTCCTCTCTTCATGCCATGCCATGTGCAAGAGGGGCACAACAGGAGAGGCTACAATGTGGAAAATTTAGAAATTTCCATGATGGTGTTTCTTCCTTTTATTTTGGCTGCACAAACAGTTTCCGCAGGCATCGTGAACTTCTACGGGAGAGTTAGGGAGAACGTGGGGACTTGGAAAACACTGAAAGAATGACCCATGCAGTGAATGAGGCTGAGTATTCATTTTAACAGAGCTGCAAGAATTCAAACACTTTTCATGAATATTCATATGAAACTGAAAGCTGTTTAACCCGTCTCTCACATCTGTCTGGTGGGAGCACTTCAGTGTTTATGTGTTGCTCGTATGACTACTTGCAAGACATGAATTTTAAACCTGACTGCTCAGACAGTGATGGAAACCCAATATGAAACAGTATATGTGGTTGTGAAATTTGCAATTCACTTTGAGCGAGTTAGCTATACAAATCATCTAATCAAGGAACACCACATGACTGAACTAAGCAACACAGTATGAATTTGCAAACATTTGCCATTCCCAAAAGATCTGTAAGCCCAGTGTTATTCACTGAAGAAATTCCCAAATAATATCAAATAAATAAATTAGAAAACTGCATGAGGTCCACACACATTTCATAAGCAGAAGGGCAAGTGAGATTCATGGCAAAAAAGTACTGATTGAGCTGCAGGGAAGTTGATTCTCAGCACAGTAAATCAATCTGATGCAGTTTGCTTCATTATCTGCTGTACATTGATGGAGCAAAGGGAATGCTGAGAGATTTTGGAGTCGCTTCTGACAGGCGCTCAGATGAATGGATATTTGCTGCTGGCAGAAGTTTTTATAAGTGGCAAATTTGTCTGGAATAGTTTTGAAAGCAGATTTAGTTTTGGATCATGGGATTTGCAATATGTCTTATTTTACAGTTGAAAATGCCTGAAATATTAACCTGCTCCTGCTACAAAATTTTGCTTTGCATTTTGCCTTATCCGGAGCTCTACGTTCAGCCTCATTCACTGAGCACCACCGTCTGTATTTCCATTGCATCATTAGTGCCCTGTCCTCACCCTCATTTGCCAGGCAGGGCTGTTACCCTGCCCCTTTTGCCTGGGGGACTTGCCCAAGTCCCCGAGAAGTCTGTGGCTGGGCGCACATCGGACGCAGTCTCCCACCTCCTTGCGGTTTTACCCCTTCAGCCCCCTTCCCTCGGAAAGGCGCTGAAGTAAAACAAAGTAAAATTGTCTAAGCCTCTGGACAAAAGTGAGATGGGGCAGAAAAAATAGGTACTTGATTTCCACAAGCATTCCTGACACAGATTTAGTATCTCTGCATAATATCTCTTTGATCCATACTGTAAACCGCTAGACACAATTTCTTTGGAAGAAAGTTTTCACTGTTATCATTATATACCAAGTAGTGTACATAACACAGGTTGAAATGATTTTTTCCCCAATTCGTAATGCAAAGTAATGCACTTGACCGAAAAGTTGTTGCTTGGATCAAATGGAGAATATTGATGGTATGTTTCTTAAAAGGAATTCTCACTATTCCTGGTCCAATATTGTTTCTCTTTGGCACAATCTGTATTTACTTTGAATGCATTTAGCACTTTTGTTGTTAAATTGTCATCAGTGTTTTGTTATTAAATGAATTATGTCACGACCTATTTGCAACGTAGTATAATATGCTGAAATTCTCCTTAAAGGGAACATTAGTAAGAGTGAGTAAATTCAAATTACTTGGTAAGCCCCTGCTACATAGGAATTCTTTTTCTAATGAAGATTTAATGAAAACAATCAGTCTAACAGAATTCTCTAGGTTGTGAGCTTTTGACAACTGTATTATAAAGTATGCTTCATGACAGCCACATTAAAATAGATTTAAAATGGCATCATAACCTTAATTTTAAAATTAGGCAGAGCAAGTGATACCATACCTCTTACTGCAAGATACGACTCTCAGCTCCTTTAAGTGCAGTTTTAATAGCTCCTGTGAGAAGCATTTCCGCAAGCAGAACATTTTATTGTTACTAAATACCACTCACTCTGAAGTCTCTCTGTTGTTTGGAAATGAAACTTTAATGCACAAGTGGAAACGATTAATCAACACGGGGAACGTCACACTCAGATCGAACACACCAAATGATACGGATTCTGCATATGCATGGACATAAGACTTTCATTCATTAAGTTCCCGCTACTTATCTTGGTGAGGGTCACATGCAATGACAAAGACGCAAACTTGCAGCCCAGCCCTGACCAGGACCCCACGCAAACCTCCCTGCCCTGTTTTGCCAGGCAGACCCGACTCTTTGACGTTCGGACATTTTCTTGTCTAGTAACGCTAAACAGGCGCATCATATAAAAAGTACATGAGGCTTCTAACTTTGCATTTCACCTCCTGGACTTCTGGCTGGGGAGGAACGAGCTTTTTCAAGGGGAAGCTTTCCTGTTATACTACGGAGCGTTCATTCCCCCCTCAGCCCTCGCTCCCAACCCTTTCAGCATCCAACTAAACGTCGTTTACATCCTTCCCCACACTGTTCTTCCTCAGAGGGAGGGAGGGTGGCAGGGGGCTGGCGGTAGCACGGGAGGAAATTGTACCTTTTTCTGTCTGAAACTACAATTCTCATTCAGCAAAATAATGCCAACAGTGCAGAGGAAGCTTTGATTACGCAAAATGGATGGACACATCATGCCTTTTTTTGCAATAGGTTATAACCTAAGGAGTTCCTCAACCGGAAAATCCCTCCTGCCCCCCACCCTGGCTCTGTTTTCCCCTTTTCAAATGACATCGGTGGCACTCCAGACACATTTTACACGTTAATAGCACGTCTCCCTCATCTTACAGGCTCCGTAGCTTTCCCCTTCCCCTTTTATTTTAGGGCAGCTTCCCCTCTCCCTTCTCCCACCTCAGAAACAGCCCGGCTGGCTCAGTAGAAAAGGAGTAAAGTGTTTTCTGCATGACCTCTATGTATTTTACTCCGTGGGAAGAGCAACGTGGAATGCACACTCAGCAGGCGGCGAGATTTGAGCCAGTTTGTCCTCGAGGCATTTCTGCCATAAAACGCAGGACTATCAACAGTATTTCCACCCTTGGCTCTCCCCCCTCCCCATCCCATCACCCCCTCCCCACCGCCGCCTCGCCGCTCCCGACTGCACCTGGCTGCGCTGGGAAAGCCAGGGAGCGAAGCACAAACAATGGGCACCGAACAGCAACAGCTCCCTTTGTTTCCCATGCAAATCCTACCTCCGATAGTTGTCACATCTTCCTCCGAGGCGAAGCCTAATTATTAATAAACAGAGATCCAGCGGAATCCTCCAAACTGCCACCAGTTGTTAAGTGCTGTCATCGTTCCCTCCTGGTGCTTAAACCTTTTTGGACCATTAATGTCACAACCCCTGCTAAGTCATAGCTTAGTACTCCCTGCTCAAAATGTCTGAAATAGTTTGGAAGGACAATAGGAATGACAGGCACACTAGACAGCCATGCTTGAAATTAGTTATCTCGAGCTGACTTAAGGCTGTTTCATAGTGCTTTTAAGGCATGCACTCGGTAGGGTTTATTAACCTAGGCTAGACATGCCATTCTTGCTTTTATTCAGTGCTGTAATAGGATGGCTGCTAGAAATGCAGCGATAGGTCTAACCCCATTCATCCCTCCGTAGCTTTTAAACCTCCCCGGGAGAGGAAATAGCTTCAGTCATCCTTAAACTTACTGAGGCTACTGTTTCTGCAGAGCAGGGTTTCACACATTGTTTTGAAACTAAGGAGAAAATCACTCCCGGGAACGGAAGGTGCCGTAGCTCTCACGACTGATGTGAACGGCAAAATGAACGCGACAGCATCCGCCCCCACCGCAAGCTGAGGCTGTCGCAGGAGTTAGTGAAAGTAGCGATTGGAAGCTGAAAGTTTGTAAAACTCTGTAAGGCAGATGTGGCACAAAGCGAATGAGGGGGATGTACGGACTGTACTGTGGTTTGTATTTACAGAGTCACAGATGTACGCTATGCTTCCCCAAAGGGAAAATACAGTTTGCAGATAGCAGGGTCTTGCAAACTAAATTTGCAAGTTGACAGCACCCAGGATAATGATGAGCAGAAGAAACGTGAGTGATGCATGGCATTCGCACTGCCTGTGATGTGTGGAAGAGGGGTGGTGAGAGGATGCTGTTGGACACTGCTGTTTTCAGTAAAACCACGCACATCTTTAGATCCTGGGTCAGAAATAGTAGTGTTCTGCTGAGATCTTGGAGCCTTTTTCTTCTTGGTTGTCAGTTAATAACCAGCCCGGTTCGAGATGGATCAAAGCTTGTTAACACCTGCTGTCAGTTCAGTGTTGCTGATCTCAGTGTGGTCCCTAGTGGACAACTGTAAAAGCCACCAGCACAGATGTGTCTGCCAGCGGCAATGGCACATGGGCTGAAGGACCGGAGAGGCAGCCTGGTGCCAAGGCAGGCTGGGAGAGAGCAAATGGGGAGTTAGGACTTTTGCTGCTTGCTCAGCATCTGCCTGACTTTTTATTACCACCCAGTTCACAGCCCTTGGCTTAAAATGAAAATACCACGCATGGAGACGTCTCAGAAATGAATGGCCTTTAGAGAGATTAAGGAGGAAAGCAGATCATGGTGAAAACCCAGCTGTGGCTGACTCACAACATGGGAATGAAGGGGTTAAGAGACCACTAATGGCAAATATGCATTAGGTTTTTAAATGATTGGGACGTGAGGGCTGGTTAAGGTGTGAGCTTTCTGTTTTGAGAAGCTCTGGTTTGGATTTGTGTCGGTCCTTTGCACTGGTGACTGTTACAGACTATTTGGAACTTGCAGGAGAGGAGGCTGCTGGTCTGTGCTGAACCAGCTGGCAAATTCTGCCTTGTTCCCAGGGGGAAAGTGGCCAACGTAAACCTCTCTTTTTCCACATAATTTCCTGCCACCACCACGCCAGATGCCCACGCTGCCAAGGGCTTTACCAAACAGCACGTCAGTACGTGCGCTCAGCGTGGGCTACAGTCTCTCCTCTTTCTGAATTGGCCTTCATGGAAACTATTGAGTGACGGCAAGCTTGCTGCTGGTGCAAGCAAGCCATAGATGCTGATGGGGTATCTGGGGCTGCCACAAGCAGGACATCTGTCCCCGAATCAACATTGCTCCTAACAGGGCTGCCTTCGCACTCTGTGCTTCCCCGTGCCTGTACTTGCTGTCACTCTTGGACATCCTCCCTTCCCCTTTTCACCCTCTGCACGTTACACAGTCAGTGTATTGGAGGGGAGGCCTCAGGACTCCAGTTTTGTTTCTCAATTTACAGTAAGGGGTAATTAGCACCTTAAGCTTCTCCCAAAACTGGTGGGAGCAAAGGGGACTTTGAATTTTGTAGTCATAAATCTCAGGGTAGACTATTACATGCCGACTGCTAGCACGGCTGCCAGAACAATACCTGCTTTGTGAATAATTTAAATAATTTTTTGACTGTCACTTATCTAGTATTTTTCATAAGTACTACATTCACCTTAAGGCAGAAAGAAAGGAAAAAAAAAAAAAAAGGGAAAAAAGAAAAGTTCTTGTCCTGAGCAATATCTTTCTGTCTCACTAAGGGGCTCACTGTGCAATTGATTTGGAAGTGGGATGACACAGCAGTTCAAGAGACGTTAGACAGATTCCTATTGGAGATACACAGGTCTGGGGGTGCTGACTTTGTTGATGATCTGTTGAGAGATTTCAATACCGAACTGGACACAAGAGTGTTCAGTGACAGGTTAAAGCAGGTGATCATTGCCACCCATGTCCACAGTTCACCAATTATGTATGCTGAGTACAAGGTGGCTCATAAAAAATGGATGACTATCCCAGCTCCCCCCTCCCTTAATAATAAATACGTCACACGTGTAGCTCTGCCAGGCTAATACTGCATTGGTGAATGCAGTATTATATGGTGAATAAATTACCCATGGACCTCCCTGCCACGGTGATCCCAAAGGCTTCAATCCTTTGCAGTAGGTTAAAGTCATTCAGACTTGGTGGTCAACAGGTGATAACTATCTGTGAGAGCTGCGTAACCCATGGGACTAAGGAGATGTATTTGCATTGGGTGGTAATTGAAAGGGGGGTAAACTGTTCAAGGTGTAAGGTGTAGGGCAATGGAGGATGATCAGAAAGGTCTTATAGGGGATGATTAGTTCAAGATGGTTCAGTCTTTGGGAGATATGCTGAGATACTCCCCTTTTCCTCAGACTTTTTCTAATCACTGAGCAGCAACAGCAGCTGCCATCAGTGATGGGACTCATGCATACTCCTGATCCTTACCATGGCTCTACTGCTGTTGCATTTTTCTGACACACCAATCTGCTCCTTGCTGGAAAGAAGATCTAGAGACCGATGGAGCACTGATCTGATCAGGTATGGCAATTTTCTGACTTCCTGGACTGTATGAATATTGCAAAGAAGGATTGCCCTGGGAAACAGAGGGCTCACATGTGCTCTCGCTTTGCCTTCCATTAGCAAAATCCTATTGACTTCTGCAGGAGCTTAGATTGCTGCTCAGCTCTGCAGCAGTAGACCCTCTTAGAGAAAACCCAGTGCTTGCAAAGGAGTTGCGACAGTTTAAAACAGCTCTGTCTGTTTCTGACCAGTATTTGCTTAGGAAACAGCCAAGGAAGATGAAGGAGAGGAAGAATTCAGATTTGTAGTTTGCATGCTGACTGTAAGTCAAACAATATAATGAATGGAGCAAATAATGCATAATTTCATTATGAGTCCTCCTAATTATAATGAGAATTTGATACATAACTAGAAAGTGTAACTATCTGTTACAAATACACATTTCTAATTGCACAGGGAAGTACACAATATAATTAAAGCTGCAGATTACACATACAATAACCTTTCTTCCCCTGTGGTGACAAATTCTCTAGGAACAGTATGAATTTGTTTTGAAGTTGCATACCTATCAGACAGCATTCTTTCTACCCGCTTGCTGTGTCTTTTTCAAACAGCAGTGGGGAGTCTCGCTAATCCATAGACACTTGGTGTGAATTGTGTATTAAAGGACTTGCAGGAACGATCCGTTGATGGTTCTACCATGTTGGGTCTCTCTGTAGAGCGTCAGTGGTCAATGCAGTATTAGCCTGGCAGAGCTACACGTGTGACGTATTAAGTATGTATAATTACAGTGTGAACGAAAATTGGTCTTAACAAGAAGAAGGATCCTTCAGAAGAGGCCAAATTCTGTCATACGCATCTAGATAGTCCTGGGCTTTGTGGAGACTGAACTCAGAACTGAGTTTGGCAGATGACAGCTATTTCCTACAAAGGGTGAGTCCAGTATGAGGAAAGGTAAATTCCTAATGGTGATCTTGGCCATACGCATTAATCCCACCTCTGTCTTTTAAATGAAAGAATGATCAAGAAAGCCAGTTGAAATCAGTCCCTACATTTACAGCTCTGGCTGGTCTCCCTTCTTTTTCCTGTGGTAAAACAGGTGGCACCTGCATCTTCTACAACTTCAGAGTGCAATAGCTGTCCTGGGTGACTAGTCATAAACTATTATCTTTAGCATAAAGTCAGAAATCACTTGTTACTGATGGTGAAACGAACCCTGTGTTTGGCCATAGTCTTGCAGTCTCTCTCGTACTGAGAATCACAAGACACCCAAGTGTCCTGGAAATCTGTTTGTTTAAATGAGTTATATCACACCAACTAGCTAATCACTTCCACATGCTGCTTGATTATCCCCCTTTATACGCTGACTCTGTCTTTTTCTTGCATAGCTCTTTTTGAGCCACTCGCCTAGGAGAAAATAACTACATCTGGAGTGTTGTTAAATGACCCAGAAGTTGCTGCTTTGCAGGCTGACAGTATTTGATGCAAATAGATGGCTTCTTGCTGTGAAAATCTCCTTGGTTGACAATCCATTGGGTACTTTTGACGATAGTTGTCTGAGGAGTTAAAACACAGGCTCCTCTTTGCATATTCACACTATCATTCTTACAGAACTGCCGGTATTAAATTCTTCCCGCACAGTTTCAGCGGAGCTCTTTCTACTCCCCATTTGTTCAACAGCTGCTGGTGCGCATTGCTCCTTCTCTTTGCCTTCAGCTTTTGCCATCTGCCATCATTAAGTTGCCCAGGTGTCGGAAATCTTCTTGATCTTCTCTTGTAAACATTATTCTGCCTTCTTCTTCACTAACTCAACCTTCATTTATGTAGAGGCTGATAGATCAGGCTAGCTGTTCTCAAAACATCTGCTACATTTCATACTTTATGGGGGCGGATGGGGAACAGAGTATGTATACTTGCTGGCAAAAATAAAGACTGGTTAACCCTTCCTTCACTTTTATTTCCATCTTCAAGAGCTTCCTGTTTTCCTGCACTTCTAGATGTTCCAGTTTAATTAATACTTGCCAGTTGGGATGTTACCTAGAGCAAATATATCATAAAGCACAACTAATTGTCAGAGACATCAAAGCTTCCAAATACTGCCACAGTGTCTAGTCCTCAGTGGTACAGAGGAGCAGCAGAGATGGGAGATACCTAAGACAGTTATCAGCAAAGACATCAGAATAAACCTTTTTCCCTTTCTAGATTGCTTCTGCTGGTGCAAACAGGGGCCACTTCACTGACCGGTATGTTTTCTGCTCAGATACAGGTCAGGCATCCTTTTTATGATTACCTGGAAGGAAAATCTAGACTCAAAGAGCATCTTTCACAATAATAGGTAGTGTATACTATTGAATTCTTTTGGCAGAGATGCTGAAATTAAATGATTTCTGGTGTGCCCAATCCTCCTCAGTAAATCACTGAAGATTGACCGTAAGTTTGAACAGCAACAAAACAGAATCCAGCAAAACAGGCTTCTTACACAATGCGGCTTGCTGGGCCCGGTGAATGTTTACTGCTTAAAGGCTAGTAAAATATGTATCTGAGGATGCATACCCAGTTGCTGGGGCTGGTCTCCAGCACAAGTGTTGAGTAATTCCAACAGGATTTCACACTCCAGTGATTTTACTCTCCTCAGTTTGGGTATCAGTTCCAGTGCTTTCAAAGCCTGATTTTTGTGTGCAACTCTTGGGCAGAGATGGTTTCCTGCTCTCAACAGTTCTGCTGAGCAGCAATTGCTGCCTGCTGCTTTCCCATTTGTTAAGCAATGGATTACTGTTCAAACATTTGCAGCCCATGTTGGTCTAAGCTCTGTGTGCAATTCTCCAAATTTACTCTTCTCCTGGAATGCCATGATCAGAGGTTGTTTCTTGCTTGTTCAATAATTTCCTGAAGCGCTGCTCCAATCAACACGGCTGTGATTTCCTTGCTTTGTGATGGATAATGCATTGTGCTAGTCACCTTTCACAGAAAAACCAAATTGGCCACTTAGATGCTCTCTGATTTTACATACAGTGCTTAGCTCTTTCTCCACCAACTCTCGATGGCTTTTTTATCCCCACTTTCCTACTTCTATGTTAATATTACTTCTCCAGCAACTTTAGCAAGATATTGCTAGATAATTCTTTCCTCGCCTGTTTCCACCCCCCTGCAAATCATTTGCTATGCAGAGCTCTCCTTTCTTCAGGATTCAAGTATCTCCTTTAATCTGTTCTTCCTTTTATTCTTTACTCAGCTGCTGCTTTGCTTTGGTGTAATAGTCACTTCTCTGATGAAGCTCATGCTTCTATTTCTGTTCTCTCTCTTTTTGAAAGGTCTTTTGCATCAGTGAAATGCCTGTTTGGGTTTCTTTGATGATTTGGTGCTGTACGCTAAGCTCTGCACTCCAGATGTGAAAGATCAAGTTGTGGGAGAGTGTGCAAAGGGGAGCACGCAACAAAGCAGTAACAGAAGCAGATAGGTAAATAGCCTGGGAGTCAGGATCTGCACCGGGGAGAGGCCATTTTGTAGCACTGTGCCTCGGTTTCCCCATTTGTAGGCCAAGAATAATCCTCTGCCTTTATAAAGCGCTTTGCGAGCATTGCTTGAGAATTGAATGAAGACAACTGAAATTCAGTCTTGTTAAGCTTATGTCAAGTGTTGCTGATAAACTTTAAATTCAGAATAGTAAGAGCCTAAAACTGCCTCAGTGGCCTCCGTATTGTGCAGCGTGTTTCACGCTGTGTATTGCTGCTCACGTGCGTCTGCTCCTGAATGCACAACCTCCCTGGCAGCATCCTCACGGCCACCTCGCCACCATTTCACTTTTCTCCTTTGGACGAAAGGGCACCCAGAAGGAAAGGCTGCTTTTCCTATGTGTCCAGGATGTCAGAGCCATCGAGGTCCAGCAGAGCTGTCACAACTTCACTGACTCCACAGACCTCTCTCAGTTTTCGTACCCTGAGGAGAGTCTCGCGATACTCACTCTGGCGTTAGCAGCTGCCTTTTAGCTGTGGAGGTGCGCAGGGGCGTGCCTGTGCAGGAAGGGCAGAATAACACGCTCACCCGTGATGGGCCCTCGTCTCCTCTCAGGCTGTGGAGACATGGTTGCCTTCATGTTAATGCGAGGATGCAGGACTGTGCACAGAGCCAGGGGTTTGCACCCTCTGGGATGGTTCGGGGTTGTGCCGGGCCTGGGAACGGGGTGCCAGGAAAGACTCGGGAATTTTTCTTCCGTTTTCCCCCAGCCCTGTGTTGATGTCCCCTGTGTTGATGTCCCTGGCTCTTGGGTCCATGATTGCCACGGATGCTTATGTGGGATGCTGCGGGTGGTGCAGCCCTGCATGGCGGGCGAAGAAGGATTTTGGTGGCAGCTTCACAGCCTCTGAGGAGTAGGATGGACACTGCCTGGGCTGAGTTCAAAGCCCAGCCCGTTTGGAGAAATCACGTGCTGGCAGGGACAGGAGAAACCTCTCACAAGATGCTGCTTTTTAATTTTATTGACCTATAGTCTGTACTCAGAGGGGCTTAACCTGCACCAGGGCGCGCTGCTGCAGGGTGTGTGGCCACTGCCAACGGTACCGGCAGAGGATTTATGGTTGTGAATATAAAAAATTCAGCAAGGTTCAAAATCTTTTCTCAGTTTTCCTGTGTAAATCTGGAGTGACTAGAGGGATTTGACTGTATTTACTGAAGTAGAGTTGTTTGGGATTTATACCATTGAGGGCAGCATTTGGTCTTAAACATACATTTCCAAAGATATATAGGTTTCGTACAAAGTTACTCCTGCCCCCATGAAAAACTTACAGCCCTTGTACAAAACTGCCACCTCTTCCCCATCATCACAGCAGCTGAGGATGCAGGATGTGCTTATGGATAAATGATTTGGGGGAAAAAAAAAGATATTTGGAAACCAAGCAGATGCTTTCCAAGAGGAAAAAGGCAGAATGATAAAGCTTTGCCTTTAACACAGGCTACAGGGATACTCCTTTGGCATAAACACACATTTTTTCATTGATAAAAGAAATCTCTTTTTTCCATCCTCTCTGATACATTTTTCAATTCTGCGTATGCAAAAATATTAATGTATCATCAAAGGCTGAAGTGAAGAGGACTCCAGAGGAATTTAGCCAGTGAGTTATCTCTGTTTTTAATTACCTAACACTATTTGTTTACATCTGTTTGAAATGATTTTATACTCATTATGTCTACTGAAGTAATGTTTCATTATTTCTCCACTTTAGGTAATTTTAAAAACAGAAAAAAGAAAAAGGAACAGCTTGTCCATAAATACACCTGTAATCTGACCTTTTCTCTGCTCTGAGAAGTTTTAAGTAGATTGTCTAGATTTTTGTGTCTACTTGCTCTATTTTGGGACTCTTAGAAATAACCTTGACTCTGAGAGGCACAGAAGATGCACTGCAAGCTGTGGAGTTCATCCCTACTGGGATGAGGGACCATATCCTTAGCAAAAAACACTGCGTGAGGATTTGTCCATCAGTACACAAATCCTACCCTGCTATTGCAGGGGCTCCCAGCTGGAGCTTTAGGCCACAGAAACCAGCTATGTTTTAATGGTGAGTGAATGGAAAAAGAAAAAAATCGGGAAAAAGAGTGCCAGAAAGTCTTTACTTCTGCAAATAATGCCCCAGCTCCAGTGTGCCCAGCTGGATGTTGCAGGACCAGGCTCTGGGGACACATTTTGGCCTCAGCTGCCTGTGCTTGAAGATAAAAGCACCCTGATGTGCCTCACATACACATGCAGACACAGACAGACGCACATGCCGCATCTCTAAGCCTTGGCTCACTCCTCCGATCCCCTCTCCTCCCACCCACAGCCACCACAGGAAGGATGTATTCTTTACTTAGTTTCCATGCCTATATTTCAAATACTTCTTGGTGCGGTAAACTAGTAAAAAACCCCAGTCCCTGGAAATGCCATACCCCTTGGGGGAAGCATGACGGATCTGGTAGTGCAGGACCGAATATCCCCAGGGCCCCGTTTATCTCACACAGCACGTCTGTTTACCTCTTTTTCCATACCCCCAGAGTTGCTATTATTTTTGCACAGAAGACTAAACCAGCTCTCTCCCTCCTCACCAGTGTGCTCAGCTGGCTCACTAACCCCTGACCGGCTGGGGGGCTTCAGCCATGCTCAGCCTCCCGCAGCAAGCTCCAACGTAATCCCCCAGCAAAGCAAAGGTGACTCCTGGCTCCCCAGGCACACGGTGCTGTCTGCAGGGTGGAGGTAAAGAACCGCAAGAGAATCACACGCCTTCGCTTGTCTCGCTAATGCCAGCAGGAGCAACAAGCAAAGCATCTCTGTCTCTCTTGGCCCAATGCAAAACCTCTGCTCAGGTCGGGTTTAATTGCTGGCGAGTACGGAAGGGTTGGGAAGCCCACGTGAGCTCAGGGGGCACCTGCCAAGCATGAAAGCTGCTATCTGGTACCGAAGCACGGTTTGCTCTCTCCCCGTGGGTGTGCATGGGACATTGTACAGTGTAGCTGTCGCAGAGGAGCACTGGGAGGATGTTGGGGATGGCGGGGATGGCCCTGGAGTGTGAAGCAGCCTGTGACAGGGCTTTGCTTTCCCAGGCTCCCTGCCTGAGCCTGGCATGGCATTTCCCAGGGAAGAGCACATCGAAACCTCCCTCAGGCCGCAAAGCACGAGAGCCTCGACGCCCTGCATCGGGGATAGGCATCTGCCTTGCCTGCGGGGTTTAAAATGTCTGCGTGGAAAGCAGTTCCAAAAAAGAGGTGGGAGGCAGAGCTTGGCAGCGGTGCAGGTGCATGCCGACGCAGGGCCGGGCAGCCAGCAGCACCTGCGGTGGCATTGCCGCTGCCCCCTCTTTTCTCTGTAAGAAAACTCAGGGGGAAGCCGAGGCAGGGGCTGTGTTCATATATGAGGTCAGTAATGAGACACTTCAGCATATTTGTCAAGATAGGATTTCACATGAGGGGAAATTCAAATTATACATTTCCAAGGGGTGAAGAAATGGAGACCCGATTCAGCTCTCAGCTCCACCTGCTGAAATACAGAGCAGCACCCCGGCAGTCGATGGAGCCACCCCTGCCTGTGCCGATGGAAATGGGCAGAACCGGGTTGTGCCGAACCCGGGATAACATGAAGGATCCTTGTCCTGGAGCCAGTTAGGAACCCAGCGTTACCAGACTGGTAGCAAGTGACGTCTGTCCCACACACCGTGATGAGGAACACGGGTCTGAGTCCAAAAGCTGAAGATCAGCTTCTTCCTTCCTCTCTTTTGCAAAGAAATCAATCATGTGCATTAATTATTTTGAACGTCTTGGCCCTTTCAGGGTTCCCTTTCAGGGACTGCTCCATTCTGTCAAGAGCTGTACAACCACTGAACAAAAAGACACTGCCTGCCCAAAGTTATTCGTGTGTTTTATTTCGGTAGCCTCTTGATATTTTAGCTACTAGAATATTCCTTGGCCCATATGAAATATTTGAGATACTGTGAAGAAATTACATTCCATTAATTTTTAATATAACCATTTTTAATGAAATAGAGGATCAAGATTCTACATTTATATATTTGATTTGATATATATGAGACATATTTTCTACTGCATAATTACTACTATCTGCTACAATTCCTGACTCTAGATGTACAAACACATTTTACTCTTAAAAACTTAAATCCGGAAGTGGGATTTTGCTCTGGGGATCTTTTGTCCATTTAATAATAACACTCAATAATGTTTCAGTATGATGGGAGAACCACCTAAATGTAAGTATGAGCCCAGTTACTGTCAAGAAATATAGGTTTACAAAGGAAGTCTTACACTTTCCTGAAGCCGTTCTGATTTCAGTGGGTTGACAGGAATATAAATGAGAAGGAAATTTCCCTCTTTGCTGGCATCTGATTTCTGAATTGGATTAATTATGACAAGAGCTTTTTACCCTGCATAATCATATTTCCTAAAATTTCTCTGCTAGGTTCATAAAGCTGTTTTGTGCAACAGAGAAAATTAAGTGGGGTTTTCTTCGCCACTAAGTTCAAATTTGTCTGAACTTTCAACTGCACTCTGGTATCCTATTAGTGTCTGTCTTTGATCATAATCATATTTCAGTTTCATTACTTTCTCTTCTAATTCCAGTCACTGACCATTCATTTTCTATAGTAAGAGTAGGAGATTAACTGTCCATACAAGCCTGTTTGAGACAGTCCTAGAACAGCTCGAGAGAAACGCTGTCATTTTTCTTAGTTTTCATTAACTCAACTTTATTGTTTGTATGTAGTATGACCAGTAAAATGCCATATTGCAGTCCTGTACGCTATGGCTTGGAGGTCTGTCTCAGTAGCCATCGAAATGGCCTTCGTGCTCCTACATCTTGACATGGATGCTAAAAATGAGGAGGGAGGTGAGACGCAGAGCCCCAGCCAAGGGCTGTGCTGAACAAAGGGGTAGTAAGGGGCAGGCTCAAGAGAGAATCATTGCGATGGACAGTCAGCCACGAGAAAGCAAAAATGAAGCATAAAGATGTGATGTGACCTGCACGAGGCACAGCATTTCTGGGACTGAAACCCCTTCAGCTCCTGGCCTTCCACCCTTCTCTGCCCCATCTTCCTCCCTCAGACAAACTGCACCTCTCGTGAGCTAAGGATGCACTTAGGGCTTACTCAGGGACTAGATCTAGGAAAAGCTGGTGCTGTTTATTGTCTGTCAGGATACATCACATCTGGCCATCCTAAGGGATAGTAACATCACCAAAATAAGGAGGGGCCCCAAAGGGTTGAGGGGGGGGAAGTCAAAAAGCTGCACCGGCTGAGCAAAGGAAAAGGAATTCTTTGGTGGGCAGGATCAAGGCAGGAAGGAAAACAAGGGAGAGAAAAGATGTTAATTTGAATAACTTGCTAACATAAATTTTGCACACAGGAGCCTATCAGGTCCCCAAATCCAAGTCCTTTTCCATGAGCGGTCAAAGGATACAGAGATGCTTAAGAATTAGATCCCCAGCCAGAAGGCTGTGAACATCTAGTAGCCTGTTAGCTGCACCATCCAGAAGCCGTTGGATCAAACCTAAGCAAAACACATATAATATTCTCAATTTTATTTTCATTTCTAATCACCTGCTTCTGTGCACTTTGCAATTCTCCGGCCTGTTTTAGGGAACAGATTCCCTCATTGCCATGGGAAAAGATACAGCATTTTGTTTCCGCTTGTCTTAGGGAATTACATGTCTTATATTAGTTTTCTAGAACTTGGTCCGTTTGATTCCTAAACCCCTGATTCTGTAGTTTGACACTGTAAAAACCTGATTTCAAACTACTTCTGAAGTAAAGAATGTAGAAAACTCCAAACATTAAAAAAAGTAGGAAAAAAAGGAAAAAAAAAAAGAAAAAAAAAAGAAAAAAAAAAAAGAAGAAAAAGCAATTAATAGAGGTTAGCTGCTGTTCTGCTGTGGCTTTGCTCAAGCCAATACGTAGGGAATCTGTCTCCAGACGGGGCACTGTTCCCATCACCCCTCTGTATAGTACTTGCTTAGTATATTTTAAGAGAAAAATATGATCGATGTGACTAAAGGCTGGTTTGTCTGACCTCAATGTTAACGGAGCTTTATGAAGGAGAAGGACTTCTTTTTGAAGGAAAGAATGCAATACAGCTTTACCAAAGGTATATTGTGTCAGATGAATTTGATGATTTTATTTGATAAGATAATTGATTTTCTTGACAAAAGCAGTGCAGTAGATTTAATCTCTCTGGACTTCTACAAACTATTTGACATAGTGAAAAGATTAGTCAAACTGGAGAAAAAGGGGATTAGTGGAATTGTGCAGGAAATGTCTGGAGAGTTAGGGAGAGTATATAATGTATTTGGGAAAGTTTGGGGTGCAGTGGCTGCCCCTGGAACCCCTTTAGGGTTGGAGGGGGAGGTCGATTGCATTTATAATTCTAATGTTTCTGGCACAAAAGGAGAAGCTTTAACATTTGTGGCTGAAATTAGAGTGGATTAGCACAATAGTGGAGGTCCAGAAAACTGTATTAAAACAAAGGGATGGTCTTGAGGGCTGCAGCAGGAGAGATGGAAGTGTGAAGATGGATGTAATCATACAAAAAGCAAGTCTGGGCACCGAGGGAATCATGCCATGCGTTACTTCTGTGAAATGAGGCCCATCTTTTGGAAACGATAAAGGAGAATAAAGTGAAGTTACCTGTTCTGGGGTGCACCAAGGGACCCTGGAGAAGGAATCTGTGAACCTATGATGCATCAGAGATCCAATGTGAAGATCACTGATCCAGGGCCTGATGAGACCCTACCTGGAGCACCAGGTAGTCAGTCCTGGCACACAAGCTCAGAAAAGGTCTGTTAAAATAGGAACAGCTGCAGAGAAATGCAGCAAATGCAGTCTTCATTTGGCTTTGAGAGATGTGATTGCTGTCTATAATGCAGGGGAGGGGAGGGTTAACACTGGAGAGTGAGAAGAGCTATTTAAACTCAAGAACAGCATTGGCACAAGAACAAATAGGTATAAATGGGTCATGGATAAACTTAGGCTGGAAATTCTGAGGTTTCCAGCCATCAGAAGAATGAGGCACTAAATTAGTCCTCTCAACAAGGAGGTGGAGGTAAAAACAAACCAGTTTTAAGATACAGCTTCACTGCTGGGTGAAAGGGATCTTATGATACAGTGGCTTGTGATTGCAGCGGATTGGGCTCAGTGACGCAGAATCCCTTCCCAGCCCTCTGTTTTTCTGCTCCTGTCGGGAGATCTTTAGTTGCGCAGCGATTCTGTGAAATCCTACCCCCTGCAAGGCAGTGGCTGAAGAGGGCTCAGAGAAGAGACTCTGCACAAGTAAGGAGCATAGAAAATATCTACTGAAGGCCAGCTCTGTGAGCCCATGCGTGAATATCCCTGGTGTGCACGTTCGTGGGTGTCAGCATCTTTATGGCCTCTGGATGAAGGAATCAGCTTGCTCTGAGCTGGGCACTCCAGCCAGGCAACATTGAGCTTGGCAGGCACAGCACAGCGGCTGCTCTCTTGTTCCTGCCCGGCAGAAAAAGGAGTCAGGCTTTTTTGCAACTGAAAGATTCATGACCTGTGACGGAAACTTTTATCTATATCCTGAAAATAGAGCTGGTCTGATCCTCAACTCCCAGGAAACAGCAGCAGCAGAAGGTGGAGCAGGCAGGCATCGCTCAGCAATGGCAGTTCTTTTCCCTCCTCAGTCTCTCTTGCTAAGTGACCTCCAGCAGCTGCCGCTGCTTATGCCGCCTTCGTTTGGGGAGCAGCGCTGAACCAAGCGGTGTCCCTTCCGAGGGCTGTGGCATCCACAAGCGAAGCACGGGCTGCTGCAGACAGAGCTGCTGCTCTGCTGCAGTACTGCTCACAGGCCAGCGCTCTCAGGATTTGTAGTCACTCTCCTGCAGAGAGTTAGTAGCTTGTTTAACTCCAGTCTAATTGCACCAAAACCTGCACGGCCGTGGTTAGCCCAGTTCTGGCCTCCTGCTAGTTGAACCACCAAGTGCCTGATGCACTGCACTTCTGGAGCTTGGCTTGGCACTTTCACTGGGCTTGCTCACGTCTGCTGGAAAATGCCGTAGCTCTGTGCCACAGTGATGCATCTCAGCAGGTACTGGGATTAGAGCAGGATGATACAATTCTTATGGAGCACAGTGAAATACTCTCCTTCTACTGGCATAAAGTAGATGTCTCCTTAGCTCATGTAAGAAAGGTGAGCTGAGGAACAGTCATTACCCATGAAAGTACCTCTTGACGCATTTTCTTAGGAGTGACAGAAGCAGCGAGGATGTCAGTCAAGGTATTGTTCTTATCTAAGCAAGCATCTCCTTAACTCATCCAGCAACTGATCCTGCCTTTTGAGCATGAAGGTGCTTGCAAAGTCCATAAATTTACTATCATAATCAAGTCAGGAGGCAAAGGGGACTCTGTTCCTGCAAGTGTTTGCACGTTTCCTCTAGAAAGTTCAGGATACTGCACAGTATCCAGGTGGTATTGTCTGAAGTGGAAATAGAAGTTTGTAAATGAATGTCCAGATTCTATATGCATTTGAGAAGTACCTGGTACTCAGGGGAGAAGAATGAACATTTGCTTTTGGGAAGCTTCTTTGTGTCACAGGGTTAAAGATGGGAAAATAAGCCTAGATTTGTAATCATTGCAGAGGAGACAGTTTCGCAGAGGTAAAGAGCTCAGACCAAACCTCCTTTCCTTTTGGTGCTGCGTGACGTCTACTAGAGCTTCTCCAGCAGAGAGATCTTCACTGAATCACTTCTGTAGTCCTTTGTAACTGGCACTGATATTTCTACAGCTTCTCTTTTTTTCAGAGGAATTGAAAAGACTGTGTCAAATAAAGAGCACAAATCTTGTCTTTGACAAAAATAGCAGATAGAAGAATTAAAAAAACCCGGAGGACAGAAAATTAGTATTTAAAAGACAGAAAGACACAGGTCCATTTTTCAGTTTGACTGAGTTTTGGCTCACGTTTTCTTGTACTGTCTGTATGAATGCCAGGAGCTCTTGGAGTTAGAGGTGCACTGTTGGGTCTGCTACCACCATCCTGAATGCAGACACCTTGGGGCAGCTCCAGGGTTACAGAAGGAAGAGACTTGCCCTCCCGAAACTACCTAGATTTTCTTCCAGTGATGACTTCTCTAGAGAAGGGAAACACTCTTCAGAAATTGCTCATTAAGGAAATTATTAGGGATCTTGTGAATACCATTTGGGATTACTCTGGAGATGAAGGATTCATTGCCATCTTTTGTCACTGAGCAATATTTGTGAATGTGGATGCTGACACTTTTCCCTGGCTTACTCCCAAGGAGAATGCAGCTAAAAAGAGGGACTGGCAGTCGTAGTCTCTGTGGTTGCTGAATGTGCTGTTGACTTCTTGGGCAAGACTTTATTTCCTTGTGTTTCAGTTTGCTCATTTGTAAAGCAAATATTTTTTCTGTTGCTGAAGGTATTTGTAAAACCAGGTGGTGTCCATGGAGTGCTCCGAGACCCCTGCCTCTCCAGAATCACCTGACTCCACTGGAGTGGATAGAATGCTGCTGCTCAAACCCAAGGTCATGCTGACCTTGATTGTTGGACATGACTGAGCTGCCTTTTTTTTGTTGCTCTTAAAATAGATACACTGAAAACAGTTCACTCACTTTTGCCATTTCGGCAGATTCTCTTTTAGTCTGAGAGCTTGCTTCAAGTCAAATGGTCAAATTGTAAAAGGTTTCCGTCCATCCGGTAGATGCCTCAGAATGAGAGGAAGCCAGCAAAGATGACACCATAGCAGCCATAAGCTGCCCGAACTCAGCTATTACAGAAGACTTTTCCCCATCACCTCATCTGAGTACTAAATAGCTGAGAAGTAATTACGTCTAATGTTTCCTGATGTCTTCCCTGTTTGCACATGGTAGGTTATTCTGTTTCTGAAACACTCGCCTCATGTTCATGGCATTTGGCCTGCAGCAGTGAGGTTGAGTCCAGCCCCAGAATGTCTAAAACATTTTCTTCTAATAGATGGCTCACCGTAAGCTGGAAATGCGTCACACACCAGCCAGTTATTTCCACATCATAAACTCCTAATGCTTCTTTAGACTGATGGGGTTTTGTATTTGCTAAGACCTGGAAATATGCCAAATATTCTTCCATGCATGACGCTTCTTTTATTTTAGCCACTGTTGAGTTAATCGCTGGGTATTTCTGGTGTTTGAAAGCCCCTCCATTTGCTCCCGAGTATTAGCTTAAAGCACCAAGCCACTCCGCAGCTAGGAGCACCCCGTATAGCAGGGACATGAAACATTTGTGCTGAGATGTGACCTCCCACCCTGGCCCTGGGGTTTGCACTACAGGCATTCTCAGGACTTCACGGAATTCCTGGCGCTGGGAGCTGAGCTGTCCTCACGTCCAGGTTCCCACTTGATGTACTCCGAAACATTTTTTTTTAAGCTCTGCATGCCACTGATCTTATTTCCCCACTTCTCTTCAGTTTTTCCTCCTCCACCCACCTTGCTCACTAAAATCCCAATTGATGCAATTGACTGTCGGTCCCCAGAACCAAAAGGCAATTCCGCTTCATTAATCACTTTGCTAGCTGGTTTCTAATGGTCTTATCAACATGCTTTGCCATCTGCAAACTGTCCCATCTTCAAAATGCTCAGCCTGCTCACCTCTCCCTTTAATTTGTTCCTTTTATAGCAAGACTCTGGTAACTGCAGAATTTCCTCTTTTCCCCACTGACTCCAAGTCTGATGTGCTTTCCAGATTCTCCAGCTGCTCAACACTAGTTAAGATTGTGCCAACTTGTCAGTGATAAACCCTTCTTTATTTTTTTTTCCCAGAGGCTTGTGTGTACAAAGCTTCAAGCATAAAAATCTGCTTCAGTCCTGAAGCTTGGCAGACAGTATCTCACGCCAGGAGAAAATATATTTGCCAGGTTAAAAACATTGGTAATACATTTGGCCATTTTTCAGTACTGAGAGTGTAAAAATAATAGTTTGTGTGATGGAGGAGTTTATGAGCTTATTTAACTAAAATGAGTTTGATTTAGCACAAGGATTTTGCAAGGGATTCATCCTCAATACAGCCTTATTGCAGTGCTTTAAATCCCTCCTCTTTCCTCGTTTAAGGTTAATGCAGTTGCGTTCACACAAAGATGAGCATGTATTCTGCAACCTTCTACTTTCTTCTCCAAATGCATCTGGGAACCTAGGAGTTAATTATATCCACAAACCTACGTGCATATGCACATGCATGCAAATACACACAGGCGCATGCATGCATGGATTGTTTTCTCTTTGCCCTTTTTAAAAGCTCTGACCTTGTACCAACTCTTCTCCTGTAACTACAGGAACTGCTCCTTCCAGAGCTCTGCAGAGCTGTTCTCCACAAACAAAAGCGTTACCTCCTCAATGCACAGCAGAAAGTATCTGTGAGCCACCGTTCATGAATCCTGGCTTCCCGGGCTGACAGCAGACCTCACCACACGCAGTGAATCCTTCAAATGTCAGCTCCCCTAGGGACTACATTTCAAAGGACAGCAATAATAGTAATGCTTTTCACTTCTGCCACACTTCTCATCACGGGATAGCAAAGCATTTAATCAGCACTAGGTCCTGACTACAGGCTTGGAATAACTTTGCGAAAGAGGGGCGTGCTGGTATCCTCTAGCCTAGAAGCAAAAAAATTCTTGACTCGAGTGCAAACCTCACCACAACTGCCTGCTACGACCATGGCCTGCTTGCGCTGAGCCAGCTGTAGGACTAGAGGTCTGGCCATGACCGGCCACGCAGGCAGGATGCCGTGCCAGGAAGGAAGGAAGAAGGGACAAGGCAGTTAGAGCAATGAGATCCTGCTTCTACTGAATCCAGACTGTGAATTCAACTGATTCAGCCCAAAGTGTTTTCAAGTCACAGCAAACTGCCATAAATCATAGTAAATATAAATGCCTGCAAGATCACCTCTGCATTATCAGCGTACCTCCTTATATATAATCTTAGAGCCATCCCTACTTACACGAATGTGTAAAGGTCGACAAAATCTCACACTTTAAGATATATGAAACCTCTAAACATTTAATGATGCCTAGAAAATAGTTTAGACAATGCAGTAAGTTTACTATGAGTCATAATGCACAACAATTAATAACAAGAGCACAGCTCCTGCCCAAATCCCTACAAGCACAAAACAAAAGCCTGCCTGTTATAAACACAATCACACTAGATTGCTTAATTCCACCCCAAACCACTTCAGATCCCCAGTCCCACTGGAGAGCTTTATAGTTATCAAAAATCCAATAGATGAAACCAAAAAGGCATGGCAGAACCCAGACTGTCCAAATTAAAGCCTCTGAGATTCTCTGTAAATCCATCACAGAACATAAAAATCATTAATTTATCTCCTGGCTTCACATCCTCCTGACAACTTAGTATCCAAATGCATTATCAGTGGCCATTCCTTTGCAGTCGGTAACAGCTGAAAGAAAATTGGGAGGGAAAGGGTTTGTGGTTACCAGCATAGACCTGGGCATCACAGGAGCTGCACTTTGCCACAGGCTTGCTGTATCCTCTCGGTCAAGTCGCTTAACCTTTTTATGCCCCATCTCCCTCTCCATCCCGGATAACAACTGCTGATTTACTTCACAAGGCTGTTGTGAAGCTCCATTTGTCAATGCCTGTGATGTATTATTTATTATCAAAGACATAAACAATCGCATCCTGAAGATGCTGAGCACATCACCTGCATTTTGATTTCTGCCAAAACCTCTCTTCCACTTAGGGCAAACCCTTTCTTTCTCCTTCACTAGCGTAATAGTCTTTTATTCAATGATGATTAAATTTAACAAGCCAATATGCATGTTTGGGGCCATGAAGTCAACTCCCAATTACCGAGTTTCTGAACAGGGGAGGCTCGAGGGAGAGCCACTGGATTTGTGATGCAGTGGTGGCAAAAAGCATCGCTAGTACTGAGGACTCTTTGCAATTGGTGGTCCTGTCAGCATCTTCGGCAAGGTGTTACTCATGTCTGAAGGACAGCTTTTAGGGTGCTAATATGTCCTGCATAGATACCCAAAGAGCAGCAGGATAAGCATATGTGAAGAAAAAGCTGAGCAGAGCCCAGATACAGCACATCTTTCTCTGTTAATGCTACACAGGGTAAATGTATCTGAGAAAAGGCACATAAAAAGAAGTATATTTTCTATAAATCCTGGTGAAAATACTGGTTTGTTTTTAATATTTTTTCTTCTGGAGACTCTGGTCTATCAGGCTCCCTTGTTCCTGTTATAAAACCTGATGACAAACTAGGCAGTGGCTAGATTTAACATCCTGACTGACCTTATCTAACTGACCTTGCACCAAAACAGCACAGTGTGCTGCCAAATTTTCCAATTCTCTTCAGTATCTGAAGTCCCAGGAGCTCCATTTCCTAAATATTTTTGTATCAGCTGATCTTATCGCATTGCCCAGAAACAAAACTGCCAGGCAGTCGGTAGGGGCATTTAAGCACGGTCACAAAAGGGGGAGCTCTGGGTGCAAAGCTCTTCTCTGAAAATGCAAAAGCGCTGGGCTTGCCTGGGTGATGGGGGTGTTGTAAATTACTGAGAAGAAGGTCTCAGTTGCTAGAATAAATTTGGCTTCCAAATTCAACCACACATGAGTATTTGACTAAAATCCTGCCACACTTTGGAAGGCTGAAGATGGTTTGAATGATACGAAGTGTTGCATTTCTAAAGATGCATGGTTTCAGTTTAGGGAGAACTCTTCTCAACACAAAAATAAACAAGAGAAAGTTAGAAATGTATCTTGTGACTCTCCAGAAGAGTTTTATGTTATATCACTTTTTATGCAAGCCAAAAATGGGTTTAACAGAAAATGGCACTGGCTTTTCAATCATTAATGGCACAATCAGCTAAAATACATAATCTGGTGCAGTGAACACAGTGTTTGTAAACACGTGCAATTAAAGTGGAATAAGATTCAATTATAATGGGTTATGTGTGCATAATAATGCAGATCATGCAATTCTTATTAGTTGGGCTGTACCCTGAGCTTGGTTCAGGAGGAAATGATATTGAAATGTGCTATAATGAAGAGGAAATTTTAATGAGAAGACAAGGTTGAAAAAATATTACTCAAAGCAAGAGGAATGAAGGTGTCCGGAGGCAGAATACAAATGACAGTAATACAAAGTCATTTGACTATATCTCTGGCTTTATGCAAAGATTAGAAATTCATGCTTGGCAGCTGCCAGGAACCAGGTATGCAGAATTCACCCCACTTGTTGCCACCGTTCGGAGAGCAGGTGTGCGCTGTCTCTCCAGATAAGCTATCTACAAGCTTTGCTCATTTTAGGAGTTTCACATGGTGCAAGTGACAGAGGAATTTAGCTCTCAGTGCTACGAGAGTGTCCAGCTTCTCCTGGGCTGCTACTTTTTGGGTGGGGGCAAACAGTACTCCTGAACATGCTTAGTTTAATTTTTTTCCACTTTTTTCCTCTGATAGTATAGGCTTATATCCAAGGTAGATATTATGCACCTGATCTTTCCCTTTGTTTAATCACTCATGGAAGCTGATTTACTTCACATGAATTGCTTTAATTAAACATCACTAGGAATGGGGGAAGACCGAACTACATTTTCCAATACACAGAAAATTACTAGTAAACAGAGCCTAGGCAATACTGAACACGTAAGAGCTGATCTCAGCTAAAACATGCAGACCTTGTCTAATTCTGGAAACAGATAGCTCATGAACTGCTTCACAAAGGCCAGTTATAATTGGTACACGTGTATAACAATGCAAACTGTGCTGCACTGGTTAGTACGAGGCTTTGACTTGACTTAATCAATATTTGAGAGGTGAAAGCAATACAGCGTATGAAGTAAAAGAAAATAAATGAGAAATCCAAGATGCTGTATTGCATTAGGTACACAATCCTTAGGAGGATGAAATCGTGAAGAATAACTTGTATTGGCTTGGACAAGGCATTAAGGATATCTGCCCTGAGCTTGTTGCTGTTGGCACAGAGCAGCTCCACTTAAGAACATAAAGGTGCATTTCTGTAGAGTTGTAACAAGTGACTGTAAGTATGGGAGATTAAATTGGAAATTTTACATGGAGGAGGAAACCTCTGTGTGTGTCTGGTCCCCACAATACCATCAAGCATAAAAATTCTCAGACAATCAAGGAAAACAATGTCCAGAGACCAGATTCCAAATTCTTCATTCTGAACAAATGGTGTCTGGAGGAAATTTGAAATTATACGAAGGAAATTATACTGTCACCACAGCTCACCGTGAACAATAGTCTCATACATCTTCATATGTTCATTGTGCTAGGGATCTGCGCCATTCCTACAGAAAGCTGTAAGGAGCACAGTGATCTTCTGGCTCTCCTGGGGGACTGGGCGATCATCTCCCATTGCACGTCATCTGGCTTTTTTGTCACTCTTAACTTCAAGTGTTGCAACCTATAATGCTTCACTTGTCAGGAATTTTTTCTGGCTATTTGTCTATGTTTCCTTTTCTTGCTTCCGACTCCTCATACTTTCTTTTACACCCTACCATGCTACTTAATTCTTCCTTGTCTTTGGTGTTTACACCGCTCAGCACTAGATTGTAATGTCTCTCTGTAGCCATTTTTCTCTGAGTGACAGTATATTACAAATTCAGTTCTTCCACTACTGATTTAGCTCCTTTAATCTTTCTTTATAAATGAATCTCTCCATCCCCTTGATAATTTTTGTTGCTCTTCTCTGAACTCACTACAATTTTTCAATATCTCCTTGCTAATGAGTTTCCCAGAACTGAACAGAGTGTTCCAGGTGCAGAAAGAGCAGAGCAGCATAAAGGTGGTCTGAACCTGTGCTGCCCCAAATGGCACTGCCCTTTTGCTGCCGTATCTCATTTCTAACTTGGGTCTAACTTGTGCCCACAAAGTTTGAGGGAGAAGACGGAATTTCCCCTACTGTTCTGTTAGCAGGCAGATTCTGAAATGCTAAATGTGAAATTTTTTTAGCAAGTAATTTTGGGTGAGCACATCTGTCCCGAAGACTGCAGTTTGAACTCTAAGCAGCGTCAGCCATGTGGAAGTCAGACCCCTGCCTTATGTCACTAACTTAGAAAATACCCAAACTGAACGTGTAATTCAAAACTTCCCATTTAGGAAGGATGCTGGGGTACAAGTGGGTTTTCGTAAGTCTTCAGGCTAGCAAGGTTCGCATCTGCAGAAGCAGAGACGCAAAATTATGAACCCAAACCCCCTTTCCTCCTACCAATGAATATTGATTGATCTGGTTTGTTCCAGTTAACAGGAAAACTGGTCAAATTCTCCTGTTTTGTAACCAACCCTGAATTCATTTTATAGCATCCTGACCTAGCTGCTTCTTTTTCTGGATCTGTTTGCACCTTTTATGGAGGATTTTGGTTCCCCCTAAATTAATCTCATCTGCATATCTTATTAAAATGTTGCTTCCTCCTCCATTTCTAGATGAACAGTGAGGATATTAAATAGAACTTATTTAAGAATAAGCTTTGTGGTTCTTCCATGGTCTCCTCATCTTCAACTCCATGCTTTGCCACTCACTGTTAACCTCTCTTTATAGCCTTCCAGCCTGTTTTCCATCAAGAAGACAGTGTTCATCTCCAAGCTGATTTAAATTAATTTTTCTAGAAAGATTTCATGAGGCACAGTATCAAATGTACTACTCAGATGCAAATATATTACAGCTCCAGCATTCCCTTCATCCGTTAATTTTCTGTTTCTATCAAAAAAGCAATCAACTTTGTCTGGTGAGATTTATTCTTGCTAGACCGACGCTGTCTGAGGCTTCGTGCTGCCGGAGCCAGCTCTCAGGCACGCCAAACACCCACGACCAGAATTGCTCCAAGGTAACCGGGTATGTCAATGCCTCTAAAAATGGGCGTTTGGGGGGCACTATTATGTTAATCCTGCACTGTGGGCTGAGCTAATTGGCAGTTCTGTCATTATGGTATCAGTGCAAGCCCAAGCAGGACTGTGATTTCTGTCCAGAAATGGTTGGGATCCCCCACAGTGACCTGGGGCGCAATTTCCCTGGAGGGCTGCAGCCAGGATTGTGGTCCCACCACCTGCTGAAAGCAACTGCTCTTGTGTTGTGGCAAGGTCACATAAAATACCTCAGAAAGCCATGTACTGGCGCATCTTGCTCAGCACCATCTGCAAAGCATCCTGTTCCCTGCCAGGCATCACTCCCAGCGCTCTCTGTGGTGGCACAATGCCTGGCCAGGATGGGGACCTCCTGCCTGGTGTCTCGTGACAGATTTAGGAGCAACGAGCTGCTGGGCAGCAGTGGCCTTTGCCACGAGGGACTGCAGCCACCCAGGGCACCTTTTGATGGACCAGGTTGCACCAGTTGCCTTCATATTCCTCACCTTCACTGCGTTCCAAAGCAATGCTGATTATTTCAGAAAGGGTAAAAGGTAGGTTTTCAGAAACCAATGTTTTGGGATCAATTATTTCTCCTTTTAAGTATCTGTATACACTTTTCTTTAGTCACTTCTTAGTCTTCTGTTCACAAATTAGGAGAAATAATCACATGCAGTATGGCATTTTCATCACTCCCCCCAATAACCTAGGCTCATCTGCATCAGCTGATTTATGTATAGGCTCATTGTCACTCCAGTATTTGCTCACATGTTACTAAGAAAAGATATTTTATTGGCTTTTCCTCATTTCTGAATTGTTCACATTTCTTTTATCTGTCTCATTAAAGATAGATTCTAGTCATCATTAGTTTCATACCCACCCTAGTTTACTAATTAGTGGACATACTTTCTCTCTAGGATTTTTGCTTGTCCTCCCCCATAATAAGTGTCTTTCGTATTCCCTTTAAATCCTTTGGCAGCATTAATTCACTCTGAGATTATTTTTTTTCTATCCTTACCCATTCCCTACTGAGCTTTAAATGAATCTGTATTCTTGTGTGATTTCCTTCCCACTGTCTCCTATTTCAGTACAGGTTTTTTAACCTCACATCTTTGAGCAGTCCCTTGTGAAGCGACTGTAACCGTAGCATATAACAAACTTTTCATGCACAGTTATTAGTCATGCAGATTTGTGCGTACCTGACTGTCATAGAGATTGGAGGGGGGAAATCTGGAAATGGCCCCTTGCGAATTATGGGTGCAGGGTCTGGGTCAGGACAGGGACCACTGTCGGGTCCTCCTAAGCTGAGCATCCTCTCACGAGCCAGGCAAGATGAAGGTGGGTTCTCACCCCAAAACACCAGCCATTAATCCCCCAAAGCAAGCAGCAGCCCCAGCAAGTTCAACAGGGTCCTTCAAAGGATCCCTGGCATACACCCAATGCATGTGCTTGCAAAAGCAAGAAACATCTTTCTGTCAATAATTAGTTCCTTAAATAATTAGTTAATATTTGTGTAGTACTTTGATGATGTTAAGTGCTCTATAAGTGCAGACATTATTTTTGGCATTTAGGGGTCCTTTCAGTCTCTGCTGGCAGCACCTTGTTCTCAGCATTAACAAGTTATGTGACACTGCTTAGGGGTAGACACATTTAGCAGAAAGGATTAGTTGCTATCTCTCCCCACACTCTTTTTTCAAAAAAAAAAAAAAAAAAGAGAATTTGCTGTTTGCTGGGAAAGGGAATATCTAGCTTCACTGCCCCCTTAGGGCAGCAGAAAGTCTCATCTTGGGCCCCTGGTCCAGCTGGAAATCTTTTGTCCTGGGGGTGGGGAATATAGCTAAACTAGCCTGACCCTTTCTGAGGCTGCTCCTAACAAGCTCCAGCTGGAAATCTTTCCTTCCCTCAGTTGTGGCTTGGTGGGGTAAGGTGAAAAGGCAAATTCTCCTTTTCCAGGCCAGGTAAACCATTAGATTTTTTGCTGTCAAATCTAAAGTGATATTTTTGAAAATGAAAGATTTTTTTCCTTTTGAGGAAATGCTAAGATTTCAGCAGGGACATTGGTGAAGTTCTTCTTAATGCTGGGCTATCAGTGTATTAAGTTGTCTCTTGATGTGATCTATCTAAAGCAAATAGAAGTAGTGTCTGCATTGGTATTGTTTATATTGTTCTTACAAACTTACTTAAAGCTCCTAGCTTATTTATTATTCTGGGAGTCTAATGCAAGGCAGCAGGTACTTAAAGTTCCCCTGCAGAGTCTATTTTCAATATTAATTATCTTGCTGTGCGTTAAGTAGTTTTTGTTTTTGCGTTAAAAGGTTTATGAAGATTAGATGATTAAAATGATAAAAACTAATTTTCTCAAGCATAGCCACTCTGCAGCAGTCAACTGGAAAAAGAAAAATACGTGCACTTAGTTGTCTTGGAAAAATGGCACTATAAGTAAATTATCGTATGGGGGGAAGGGAACAGTGGGAAAGGCTGTTTTATCAGAAATGTTTTTGCTGTCCTGCTGGCCACGCACTTGTGCTTGCGTTGATGTGTCTGCTGCTCATTTGCATTCCCAGTAAAGCAGATTTTTTTAATGAGAGATTAATTTCAATATATGACAGAAATGGCTATCACTTGCAAACATACCACATCTGCTGCAAAGCTAAGCTCAACATGGCAGCAGAGTATATTTTGACTGCTCTTTGAGGAGGAGAGGGGCTGATGAAACATCTCTGTGGCTGGGTCTGGTTTCATGGCGTTAAGCTGGGCTGCAGTACAAGTGCCTCTCACGGGGGCAGCTGTTACTAGAGGATGATCTTATGGTTAAAGGAATCTCTTTTACAAACACTGTTACTGTGCCTCAGTTCCCTAGCTGCAAAATGAGGAGGAAATGCTGAAGGAGAAGGATAAGTCACAGCCCTACCTTCTGTGAGACATTGTTATTAGTCTGCTAATGCTGACAGGTACCTGGTTTCGCTCCTTTGCTCTTTATCCCCAGTGACATCCAGAGGGACCCTGCAGAGCTGTTATGCCTTATTACAATATATTGCTAAATTCGGGGCTGTTGGACCTCAGCAGATTTGTTGGTTCTAATTTTGGCCTAAGAGTGAACTCTGACGTGAGGATCAGTTGGTTAAGAAAGATGTATCTATCCCTTTCTCTTTGAAACCAGTGGACTTGAAGCGCGGTCTGAGCAGCGGAGCAGTAGAGATGGGTGCAGCTGTCGGAGCCCTGCCCTGCAGGGCTGCCACCCTCGAAGAGCTGCTGCTGCAGCTTGCTGTCCTACCACCACCGTCACGTCTAACTGGCTGCCCGCTCTCACCTCTGCCGCTTCCATCGCAGGACGCGTGCGTTGGGTGAGAGAGGGCAAACCAGCAGCACGGCCATCCCCATAGGCAGCGCTTCAAATAGTCCGTGCCAGAGTCACAGGAGACGATCTTTTTCCTTTTCCCCCTCTCGTTGTAAATATGGTGATTTATAAGCAGCCTAAAAATGTTTTGTTATGACAAAGCTTCCTGCCTGTTGGGTAGAGGAATCTGCACGGTTATTTGCTAATGCTAAAGCCACGGGAATTAAAGTCGCTCTTATCATTAGCAGTAGTCACCTCCATTGCACATGTGAGGATGAAACTGAAAGAGCAAAAGGTGCTTTGTGAGATACAGTGTAAGCCAAGAAGCTGAGGATAAGCAGAGGAATTGCTCTGGTTATTTTTCATGTTGGATATATCCATTTTACAGTGGTGGTTTCTGGGTTTTGGGACACTTTCCTTCAATGACTAGCACTCTAAATATCATTATTCTATGAGGCTGTTGTCGTTAGTGTTATGAACTGTTATTTGTTGATATCATGCAGTCTTTTTAATGTCCTAGAATTTATTATGGGTATTAGAGATGCCAATGTTTATCCATTTTACACCTTCATTATCTGATCTAGCCCCATCATTACTACAGATACAGACAATGGTATTATCACTGTTGTCTGGTTTCATTATAATTCTCATTTATTTAGTGCTTTATTTCTAAGAAATAATTTATTAGAAAACATGCTGAAGTATAATCAACCCCTCTATTACATATGTCTGAATTTCAGGCATTTGACAGAAAATGTCTGTGACTCAGAGGTGGCATGGTGTCTGTTTTAGGCCAGTGTGAGTAGACCAGGCTAATGAGCACACTTAATGCTGGATGCTGAACAGCCTCTGAGAGCCTAAAATCTCTGTAGCGGATACCTCCATCTCCTCCATGTTCACAGTAAAGGTTCCTCCCAGTGCTAAATATAATCTCTGTCCTCAGAAAAGAGGAGTTTGTCTTGTTAATATATGTCCCACCTACAGTAATACTGACTGATGTGTATTTGATCTTTTTCTTCTACTTCCCCTGAACTGAACCTGTATGCTGCGTGAGGCTACGTAGTCAGCTGTAGAGAGCGGAAAGGAGAGAAGGGGCGGGGGGAGGAAAGCAGAATGCAGCTGCCTCTAAGATGGACATAGATGTCACCCTGTCGTGGTGGCAACTGTTAGATTTTTACGTTGAGAAGGATTTTTAAGGATCAACCAAATAGAAAGTAAAGCCAAGATGAGAATGCAGAGAGGAAAGGGGTCAGAAAGACAGCTGTGACACGTCTGACATGAGGCAACTCGGTTAAGGAAGCAGCCTGTCCACACTGGGCAGAGAAAGTGCACTCGGAGCCTGGGACAACTCGCTGCATATCCTGCCTGAGAGAAAGCATTGTAGGAGCTGACCTGAATCCATTTTTAGCAGTGACTGTTCTTCTGACCAGAAGTGTTTTCCAGCTACGGTGAAGCTGCACTCAGCTATACACAGGTTCTGCTTTGCTAGACTCTCGCGATGTCCGTTCTCAGCCATCAGCGTAAGGCGGTGGGATGTCACCGACACTTGAAGACAGCCTTGGCTTGCTGAACACCCTTACCTCTGATAGCATGATGTAGCTCATGTAGCTTATGGCAATCTTTGGCCACAAGTAACACAGAGTTACAGGATGTCTTGCAAGAGCATCTGCTGCAATAAAAGCAGGTAATTATGTCTGTATTTTAGGGAAGCTTACAGTGAGTCTGAGCTAGTAATCCCAAACATAGCACTTCATCCATGTTAAAGGCTGGAAGGGAAAAGCCCTAGTTTCTTAGTTTTCAAGGTGTCATTAATAAATCAACCCACAGAGAAAATACCAGAAACAGTGTTTTGGAACAAATGACATGATTAAAAAAGTATATTTCATCCAGAAAGTAATTATCACACCCGCTGATATTTCTTAAGATACAATTCAGTGAAAAATAAAATATGTGTTTCTGCTATGAATTCTGGCTTGATTCCCACAGATACCAATCCTCAATCTTTAGCCAAAATTTGCTGAGGCATTGTCTGACACAGAAAATGGACTCTGAGCTCTAACATAAAATCTAATTACAGGAGGTACAGCAAGACAGGGCAAGAGATGATGCCTGTAGTGCTGAAAAAGACAGCGCTGTGTCTGTCTTCTTCCAGCAAAAAAAATACCAGATATCAGTAACACTGCATTAAATGCAGAACGTACACAGACATATGCGTAATCCAGTATTGAAAAGCATAAACTGCCTTCTCTCCTCTTCACTGAAAACTCAAATGCCTGCAGCAATATCAACAAATACAATAAAAATTAGAAATAATGTTCCAATTATCAATGCAAGAAAGCTGTGGCACATGCATGTGCACAGGGGGAAGTGTGAGGATTTGGTTAATAGGTAAGAAGTCAAAACTGATTCTATACAAAATCATCTTTTGAAAGCCTGTCCACCTATTCCTCAGGACCTGCCTTGTGTCCGGGCAGTGATGGCAGCTGGGTCGGTCACTGCAGCAATGCCCATCTAGGGACAGCAGGATATTGTGGGGGGCTTATGTCTCTGCAGGCATTAAGACCTCTGGCATCAGGACTGGGATTCCCCAGATGCCTTTCCCTGCTTAGCACTCGGGAAGCTGCACTTTGCTGACAGTTTTGCCTGGAGGCTGTGCATTCACACAGGTGGGAAGTTTGCCATAGGCTGTATGAAACGGCATAGGAATGAAGGGAGCTGGCAAAGGCAGGCTAACAGCATGGCTCTGAAATAGGCTGGAGGGAAAGTGCTGCAAAATGCACTTTTGTGTGGGAAACCCTCAAAACTGAAGGCTCAGCCCGCTGTGGCAGTAGTGCGCAGGTAGTAGGAAAAGTCAGCGGCTGCGTTCAGCAAAGCTCCTGAACAGTGTCCAAGCACGGACCACAGGCTGCCTGGAGAGTGAACACAGGTACCTGCTCTGTGTTTAGCTTTTGTCACAACTACAGAAGTGACATGGAGCAAACAATAACACATGTTAGAGAGAAATGAGAAACCGGGCATCTCCGTTCTCTAGCAGGTGCAGGGAATTTGCCTACAGCTCTGTCAGGTATATGTGCAGGCTGTGGTATAGGCTGTACAGTACCTCTGCTCCCTGCTGGTTCTCAAGCCCTATTTCTCATTTGGGACACAGTGTGACATTGCAGAGCAGTGGGTAGGACCCATTCCTTTGTGGGTTTGTCTCCCTGTGGTGCTGTTGTCTCTATCTGCCCACGACCTCGTATCCACAGTTCAGTATTCCCGCTGCTTTTGTTGGTTGGATTGCCCGGACACTGCTGCAGCTGGGAAGTGTCAGTGTGGTTCCTGCCAGGGACTATTTTCTATATGTGGCAACTAAACGTACCAAGGTTAACAAGGCTTTTCCTTCCCTGAGGTATATGCCTCCTATGTCTCCTAGGATCACCTGAGTTGGACTGTGCTGCCATTTGCTCCCATCACCGCACCCTACCATCACACTCTGCCACCCAGCTAATCCTCACTGCCTGTCTGAGACCACCTCGTTCTATGAGCAGCATCGCATAATCTCACGCATCAGTATGCAACAGCCATCAGAGATCACATATAGGCATTAAATGCATTTGCTGAGAGCAGGTTTCCAGCTGGAAAAATTAAAGAGCCATTCTCCAAGGTGTGTGCCTGATCGTGCACCATCCCTCCACTAAGCTGGGATTAAAATTTCAAAGGAAATAGTCTCCTGTGACCACTTCCAGACAGGCCCTATGAACCAGCTGAACCAGGGTAAACTTACAGGTTATAAATTCTTCTTGCTTCTTTCTGCTGTATGTATAGTAATAAAGCCCTCGTATATGTGCAGAGCTGTTAGCTTCAGCTTCAGGGATGCAACATGAACTTTATTAGCTCTTATTGCCCAAGGATAGGCAGATCTGTTATTCGCTCTCAGTGCTTGCAGCAAATTTGTGGGATGGTCTTAAGGGTTGATCTGGCCACAAAGAATTCACGCTGTATCCTGCACAGCATGGATACAAGAAGACACTGTTAATACAGCATCTCTCTACTGGTGATGAGAGAAAATAACCTTTCTTGGTTGTCCCAGCTGGCATGGGATCAGCTGGGTAATGAGCACCCTAAATTTGCATTCCCTGGGTGATCAGGAAAGGAGGAACAACACCTTACCTAAATGCAAGGTGAAAATCATGGAACGGCAGTGAAGGTGAAAACTGAGGTTGGCCTCAGGAAACAAGGGAATATTTGTCACTCATTTAGGGAACGGCAGGATGAGACTCACAGATTTGCTAAATGTCTGAGTAAAGTTCCTAGAGGAGAAACAACTGATGTGTTTTGTGGTACATGTTCTAATTTCCCATCAGTGGTTAGTGCATTATGGTGGTCATGACATGCTTTGTGGTAGTGATCAATATCTAATTAGGCAAAATGTTAATTTGTTAATGCCTGAAGCTTTAAGCCTCACCTTCAAGCATCAGCCCTGTGTGCATTACTGTTCTCTGTGACAAATCACATCTGTTCTTGTTCTTGACCTAACAGGGTTAACTCTTATCATAACAATGCCATTAGCTCAGTTTCACCTCTTCCTTTTTCTGTGTGTGAAAAGCTGAACTACAGCTGTGGTGTAGTCAAAGTGTGATGCAGAATGTGCTGCTCAGGCTTATTCCCTCTGCCGCAATCCCTGCAGGAAGCAGTCGGCTATGGACGGATAGATAGCCTTGCCCTGTGTGTTGGTTTACACAAGAACAAACAAGATGCTTTAAACCCCCCCACTTTCTGGTGATCCAGAACTGCTGCAGTTTCCTTCTGCAACATGAGGAAGTTACTGCCATCCCTTTCCCTTTCCTCCTGCCAGGAAATCCATTGCTGGTAGTATAGCAGCACCTAGAGGCCCTGGGCCAGAGATGGCAGGAGGCAGCAGGCTGTGGGGGACAGCCCCTGCCCCGAGGAGCCTGCAGCTGGGGGCACAGCGGGGCAGGAGACAGGTGCTGTCAGGGTCCCAGTGAGCACCACAAAACTCTGGGGCTCAGGGACAGAGTGCCATTTTCCTAGTGTGTCAGAGGATTTGGGGATGAAAGCAGAACGGACCCAACCTTCTTGCATCTCAGGAGCGTTCATCCCCCCCATATCAAGACCTGCCAGCTCTGTGAGACCTAATGGATTTACCAGAGCCGATTTCTGGGGGAAACCTTCTGATCGCTCGCCTTCCCAGCAGGTCGGAGGAAGGGAAAGCTCAGTCAGTTTGTACGTAGAGATATGCCTCCTTATCGTGTTAAACCGGAGGCTCCCTGTGGGCAATACCTGCTCCTCCAGCCTGCCCATACCCCTCTCCCTGCCTGCTTCCCCCAGAGCCTCTGCTGCATCCCCAGCTCCTCTGCCTGTTCTGTTCTCCCGTGTGCCTCTGCCATTGCTCCAAGGCAGCGCCAGGATCTTCAGGGGCAAGTTACCCTAGAAGAAACCTGTAAACAGCTCTGCCCCATGGAAGGGATCTCTGCATGGAAGAGATCACCGCCTTATCACTGAATAATCCCTCTTACTATAGGGTACACCTTTTTCCAAGTAAAGCTGTTTTTTGGTGTGTCTATAGATCTTGATATAATACAGTTAGAACTTCTGTGGGGGTCGGGCTTGTCATCTGATCCTGACTTGGTCCAGGAACGGAGAATCTGCCATCGATGCTGACATGGGTAGTTGTTAGAAGCAGATCCCCTCGCTGCTCACCGGAACTTAGCTGGCTGCTTCTTCCAGCTGTTTTTCCAGACACCTTTTTCTGAAAGGTTAAATAGTTTTTTCTCTATTTTCCTCTTCCTACTTTTGTGTTCAAATTAAGTCACTTTTCTGTCTGACTTCAGCAGTTATATAAGCTAAGAAACAAATTTGTCCTCTACAGCCTTTTGTCATTGCTGTGGATCTGAACTGGCTTTGGTATTTATGCATTCATGAGAAATTATGGATGCTAGAAATAGTGTAGCATTTTAGTATAATGCTATATATGGAGGTAACAACACTTCCTCCAATTAGTCTTAATTTCCTTATTAATATAGCTGTGAAGCTCAGAATGTCTTTGGTGTCTGCCTTGGAGAGATGCTTGTTTTCAGGCAGGGTTTAGGAGGGGAAGCTCTGAACAAAGGGGTGGAATTAGGGGAGGATAAGGAGATCTGAGGAGAGTCAGGTCATTCCAACCCTTCACAAGGGGCTGGGGCACATGGCTGAGGTTTAAGATTGTAGTTAGTTTCTGGCCAAGGAAAGAGGTCTCAAACATTTGAACAAGGGGATGAAAAGGCTGTTTGCCACCTGCTCTCCAAATAGAGCAGTGCTACTTCTCTGCTGGGGGAAATGAGAGAGGGGATAAGAGCAAAAGAGAGAAACTTGGTTCATTTTCTGGGAGAGCTGATGACTACATGGAGACCTCGCCTTGCCTCCGCCTATCACTGCTCAGGCCAGTGGTGGGTTGATGCTCTAATCCTGTGTGCCGAGCCATTCCTGAGTTGCACGGCTTCTGTGGCGAGGGCTATGGCAAAGCTGAGCTGATGGAAGGGCTCTGCATGGGACAGATGGGTAATGTATCTGTAAACTGATAAAGTTAGAGCAGACTAGATTTTTGTGTAGAGACACGCTTTTCCAACCCTTTTTATTGATCTTATTTTAAGCTAGGCTTAATTCTAACATAGACAGAACAACACTAAGGACAGAAACATCCCTTAAGACAGGGCCTCAGTTCTGTGCCACGTCCTACTGCCTCTCCTTTTCACCCAAGGTTTTCCCTCTGCAGCTGGTGGCAAGTGTCATCAATGCTGTTACACTGGTGTCTGTGTAGGTGCGGGTGCAGCTTATGTTCATGTTCCCTTTGCACAGGACCTTTGACAAATGTATGAGTACGTATTAGAAGACAGTCCTGGAATAAAATGGGCAAACAGACAATAGAGACGTAACCAGAGAGAAAGAAGAATGAAAGTAATTTTCACAAGTGAGACGAGTCCCTCACCACTGCCCTGCCACAGAGACACTATGCTTTCTGTGCTTTCCTTATAACCAGATGCTTTCTTTCACCCTGTTTTTCTTTCCTTCATCTCCCATTACCTTCAAGCGACACAAGCTGTGGTTATGCTTTGTACAAAAGCTTTTATGCAACACAGGTATTGTGGAAAGCGTTTTCGCTGTGCCCTGCCACCATCAAGCTAGCAAAATAATTCATCACAGCTTTCCCCGTGCCTGGCAAGCTGAAAGGTAGTGCCTTTAGATGCCAGTGCTCGTAATGGTGTGGTGATTGTATTTTCACTTGCTGGTTCATAATGTGCTGGTCACCCACCCTAAATAAACAGGGAACATTTCTCACTCCTGGAGCCATTGCTGAATTATTAGCCAATCTCCCTGGGTGATTTTGGCAGCTTCTCGCTGCCTCCATAAAGGGCATTTGGCTGCAGAGGGCCTGGGGCAGGCTGAACGTGATGGGTCACTCCCAAGCGTTGAGGTGTGATTACTGAAGGAGAAGGTGCAATTTGCCTCGCTCTTGTGTGATAAGCAGCAACATATCTATATCTGCGGATCTATAAACTCCTTGTTCCTTAATCAAAACCTGATATTCCAGCAGGAAGTGGCATGTGGAGCCGAGCAGGATATCAGGCCTAGCATAGTAATTAAAGCACGTCAGCAAACAAATTTATCGTTAATACTCATGAATAAGACTCTGTGCAGGTGGAACACTTTGGAAAGAATAGGAATATACAGGCAGGCCTGAGACTGTTGCTTGCTCTCCTACTTGAGCAGCACCATTGGGAGCCCTCTTTCTTGCTCTTGCAAGCAGCATAACGCAGGGAACGATTTATCTCTGTTCCCAACTTAGAAAAGATAAAACTGGTAGAATGAGGCTTTGATTCCCACTCCCTGATTAGCCCCACTGTCTAGAAAAACTGATCTCTGTGACTGGTTGTCTCTTTCTGGAAGAAGAGAGATGGCTCAATCCCATCTTCTTGTCCAACAAGCTCCCCCAAGGCACATTCTGCATTAACCAAAGTTTTTCTTAACACTGTACCTACAGTGCCAGCATCTAGCTGGTATCCTTAAGTAAGCATCTCTGCTACTGCAGCTATTCTTAACCTATCAGGAAAAAAATCTTCTGTAATCTAAAATATTGGTCTAGAGCAGGAAGATATTCTCAGCAGACAAAGATGTGTAATTGCAAAAAAAGCACGTCCGGTGCAGGCCTAGGCACTGGTCTACAGAGAGGCCAGGTCTGGGAGTAACTTTACCGATGCTAATAAATCAATATGAGTGCATATGAGATCAAGACCTATGAAGATTGATAAGGGCAACTAGCCAGCTGGTGTGTGTCAGTGTAACTCCACAGAATTTGATTTGCACCAGTTGGTCAGCTACTGACCATAAGGCCAGCAGCATTATGTGTGCCACATGGTGTGAGCTGCTGCAAAGTAGGGGCCCTACAGAGCTCCGCTCACCAGATGCTTTATGGAGTCCGTTAATTACCTAAAGAGCAGATGAGCTGTTTGAGCGTTTCCTCAGGAAACACGGAAAGGAGCAGAGCATTTGGAGTGGAGTTTCACAAGCTTGTCAGGGCAGCCATGGAGGAGCAGCTGCTGGGCAGGGCAATGGGAGGCAGCAGAACAGACTCTGCCTGCACACACCACTTGACGTGAATTATGCTTGTTGGACTTCTGCACGCTCCTTCAAAACTTCTGTGGGAGATCAGGCACTATTTTCACTCTTTGAACTGTGGCAGTGATGCTTGTCTGGAAAGTATGCTAACAGGAAAATGCACAAAGCATGGCAGTTTGTTTTCCAGACTGTAGACAATCTTGTTCAATTTTTTTTAGTAGGTATTAGGTCTGACGGTGCTCTCCTTGTTTTCAGTGAAAGGGGCAGAAGTAATAGCTGTCTTGCTCAATGTCATGAATGACTACTGAAGTCAGTGAAGCCAGCATTGGCTGAGAGCGCCATTTCCCTTGTTGCATTAATTCTGGTGTGCAAGATTTCATTAAATACAAGAAAACAGATGTTGACTGAGTGTTGCAAAGCCTCTCCTAACTGCGGTTATTCCTTCATGTCCTTTATTTATAAACAGAATCCATACTAGAACTGTACATGAAGCAATTCACTTAAAAAGTGACAGCAACCGATATCTTTGCAAACCCACAAATAAGAATGATTTAGCCTCCAGAGAGGGAAAGGTTGCATTCACCATTCTAAAGGTGGAGGTTTGAAGCCCAAACCTTCCCTAGAGTCTCTCCTGTTATCTCTGTAAGAGCCAGGAACAGAAGTTAGATCTCCTGTACTCCAGCCCAATCCTGTATCTATGGGACTATTCTCTAGTCTCTTATTCCTGCAAGCCATTACTCTATAAACATGATAAATAGACTGGTAGAAGTGTTTAGCATTGAATATTTCTAGAGTACAATCATTCCAGCCTCCCTTGGCAGCAGAAACATTACTCTTATGTCAAAGATGGCGAAACTGGGACACAGTGCTTTGTCCAAGCTTGTGGGACTGTTAGTCCAGAGCCGTAGGACTCTGATCCTATGGCCCCAGGTCAGTCCTATGAACTATGTTGCCTGTCAGTGCTAGCTACCGCCAGTGTATTAAATAATAGCTTAGTAGAAGAGGAAAATTAAGCAGTACTGACAAGGGAGACAAGATATGCTTCTCAATGAGATTTGAAAATTGAGACAAAGAGTTGATTAGGTTCATATCACTGTGCGATCTAGAGATGCTAAACAACCAGCTCTGTGCAGCCACGCTGGTGGGAATATTGACCAGATGGAGTTGCTCCTGTTGAAATGCAGTAACTTGTACTGCAGTGCTGCTTGGAAGGGGTTATTTTGTCATGGGAGGAAAGAAACAAACCATTCTTTTTCTGACCCCCAAAGTCTTAGGGAAACCTGTGTGCAACAACATGGTACATAAAATTTCCTTGACTATTTTGCAAAGAGAGTGTCAGAGAAGCACATGGGGATGCAGTGGAGGGGGGAAAGTTTATAGGTAACAACCCTACTATTATCAGTACAATGAACACATCTATACTGTGAGGCCACATCTATGTTGTGATGGGATGAACTGCAGGAAAGATAACGTCTGAGTGTGCTGAGACCCAGAGCATGACTGCTCCTGTCCCTGGCACATGCTGTACTTTGGCTGTGGTTCAGATGTTCTGGATGGAGGAGAGACCAGGAGGCAAAGCGAGTGGTCTGCGCTGCCTCTTCAGGTCCTGTGGCTGAGTGATGCTGGGGCAGATCAACTGCACTCAAGATGTCCCCTTCCAGGCAACTCCAGGAAACGTCAGATGATGACAGGGGAGAGTGATCTTGACAGTAGGCTGAGAACTGCAATGAGCTGACAAATGGTGCAGGCATGGTGAGAGACAGACGAGGGTGTGCTAACTCCCACACACCAAACTTGCAAGACACAAGACAGAGGATTATGGATGCTGAAACTTTTTGGAATACTAGTTTTCCAAGAATGTCTGTCTTTGCTATGATGCTCCCTCTGCAATTACATTATTAATGCTTTGTTACATGAAATCTAGTTCCAGCTGACTGACGTACTGTATCAAACAAGGCACATCAGGAATTGGTGTGTCAGCCTGGCAAACCGAAGAAGAAAAAAAAATAAACCCCCCATTTCTGAAAACTGTCTTTAAGAAATAAATAAATTAAACACTACACAAACAAAAATACCAAGCAAGCTGCCTCTAAGTCATTGCTTAAAACAGTTACCAAAAGGGGAGGGTATGCTGCTGCGACAAGGTGGTGAGGGTCTGGGCGAGGTGGAGAGGCTAATTTTATTCCCTGTCCTACTGAAGTCCTGAGGACAATGAAAGGCAGCAGTGGCAGCTGCTCTGTACTCATGCGTGTGTCTGCCTGCCAGTTCTGCCTGACTTAATGGGGTACCTGGAGTCCAGGAGGATCACCTCAGGGTGAATCCTCTGCAGTTCACACTAGGAACTATCCTCTGCAGCTCTGTTCCTTTCTACAGACTGTGCTGTCGCTCAGTAATGGCCTTGGGTGGTGGTAAGCGAGCTGAATAGAGCTGCATTGCTAGTGGAGGTTTGCCTGCTCCTTTCCAAAGTGAAAAAGCACATGTTGTTGGAATGGGAGAGATTAGGGACTACTTACAAGCATCCTAGTTTCCCAGGTTTTAGGAAACCTTTCAACAAGTTTGTTTGTTTGCAGAAGGGTCTCTCCCAAAGCACACAGCCTTTCTGGTGACCTGCTCTGCCTTTAGTGCTGCTGTAATACTGTTTCCCCCATGATGGTTAATCTGCAGAGAGCAGAAGGGCTCCTTACTCTGCTCGCCTGCTGCCAGAGATGCTCCTGCTGACCAAGGGAGAAGCTTGGGCTCTGGGAGCCCTGGTGATGGCTCTGCTCAGAGGACCTTGGGTGGCTAAGGGGAACATACCCTGACTGCCTCCAATTCCACATGCTACCAAAGGCTTTCTGGAAAATGAGCAGTATTTCTGGATGGCTGGGCACAGTGGTGAATTTGTAGGGCTCTTCTGCCTCAAAAAGGAGCAGCAGAGAAGCGGGGGGGGGGGAGGAGGGAAGGATCAGCATTGATTAAGCTGACAGTTCTGCTAATGTCACTGTGGACACAGCCACTTTCCTTTTCTTTGCCAGCAGCAACTTAAATAATAAGATGCAGAGGGAGAAGGAGGGAGTGTCAGCGCTGGGCTACTCATAGTGCTGTTGGCAGTATTTAGATGAGAAACTGGGGGTGTGATGGATGGCCATGATGCAAAGATACATGGTGATCAGCGCTCTGGAAACGCAGGCAGATTAAGTAGGACTGTGCCTGACTAGTCTGAAGGTGACTCTACCAAGAGCCAGTTCTAGATGCTAATCGCTTTTTGTCCCTCACAAATAATATTTGTACTGAACTCAGCTGTGGATGTAACAACTCCTGCAAGTATGTTGGCAGATGCTGCTTTTTCATTTCAGCCCGGATCTGCAGACTGTGCTGCTTGCCGGGCTCTAGGGTTCACAGGCAGAGAAGAGCTTGTTTGCTTGTCACGCTCTGATCCGGACCAAAGTTGCACTTCAAGCCTTGGCAGAGCTGAGTGGTCCAGCTGTCCTGTCTGCATGCCCCTGGTCCTGCACCCAGTGCCTCCGCTGATTAGCCAGGCTGCCTGAATGGCACTCTTGTCACACCATGGTTTGAAGATAAACCCACTTCTCAAACTCTATAGGAGTCTCTTCCCAAATTTTACTTTCCTTATGGAAAGCTGCTCTATGCAGCTCTAAGCACCTCTAGCTTCATGACCCAGTGTAAGGCAGCACATGACTGGCGGGCCTGGGATGTACTTTCAAGCTGTTGTGAGATGGGATAGTCTTCATCATCTTCACAGACACCAGTGAGGCCTGGAATGAACAGGGATAATCCCCAGGTAAGGAACGTGAACCATGGTCACCATGCCCTGTACCTGTACCAGGCTTGATGACTGAAACTAAATCTTTTACATCCACTGCTTTAACCCTAAACCCCTCCTTTAGAGAAGGAGGAGAGGGATGTAGAAATAGCGTCTAGACTGGCTGCTGTATTGTATGCGTTACCATCAGCATGTGGGTCTGTACGCTAAGAGTTCATAAGTGTTTTTAACTGTAGTTAAGGATAGTGTCCACCTAATCTTGTATTTCACGCAGTAGCTCTGAAGTCCTATGTGAGACTGCTGGGCTTGGATTTAAGCCTTGTTCCGTCCATTCTCATGGACAGATTCAGCGTGAGTGAAGTGTGCTTCTGGTTTTATAAGCTCGATGTGTATTGTATATAGTTAGTTGTGACGAGCAGCTCCGAGAAGAATCATTCCTGTAAATACCCAGATATCATTACTTGGATCCGTATCTCCCTGGTCATTGTGAAGAGGTAATCTTCTGACATCTTTCAAAACACCACATCAAGCTATTTTCAAGGAGGCTTCTGCTTGGAGATGAGCATTAAGCTTTACTTTTAATTTTGTAGGAGTTAAATTGAATGTTAATAACATCTCCAACACTAGACTTCACATATAGAACATTATGGATATCTATCTAGTGTTTCCAATTAACCAGGGGCACTGTCTCTGCTGCCTGTTTCATCCAAGGACAAAAGTAATTTGTTAGGATAGCAAATTGCCTCCCACTCTTGCAAATTAGCATTAGAGCATCACTATAGAAATAATCCATGCTATCTGGATTATGGCAATGAAATTGCTGTAAATGAAAGCTGTTTTCTGAACTAATATTTAGAGATGTGAGAGAGATATATACATGAGGGGCATTACTAAATAGATTTCAGTATTTATTTTTTTGAAAGAGGTTCTTTTTCGCCTGAAAGGGTAATGCACATCTATCTTGCAAGGAGTTTCCTTAGAGGGTTTAAATGAAGAGTGAAGCTTTAAGAACAAAGTGAAAATGGAAGAGGAAATATACTGCCATGGGAAGCTCAAAAATGAGGCACTTGGGGTTTCAGGGAGTTATCATTAATCCCCTCCTGCCCCGAGGACATTCCTGTGTGACCATCAAAATGACACACCTGCAGCTGCCTGGCAGTTTGCCATGTCTCTAGGTTTGATGGACTTTGCTCTGGATATGGCTAAACCTCCAGCTGTTCAGAATGGTAGTTTGTTTTCCTTGACAAACGTGCTCAGATGTTAATCTGACCTATCTGAAGCCACAAAAGTAGATTATAAATTGTTTCAAATATTTTTTTTCAATGCCTTTTCCTTACCAGAACCTGGAAACACGAGAAGCCATCAAAACCTGAAAACTTGTCCTGCCTGAGCACTACTTTACTGTTAGATTAGGATCGATAGTTGTACAAGGCGCCTGCTAATATTGTACTTGTGGCTTAACAAAACATGTAATAAGGTGCACCTTATTCATTCACAGGGAGGAAAACCGGGGCATGTATCTATCTGGCTTGGTGATAAGACTGCAAAGATCACGTATTGCTGCCAGCACAGCACGAAGCAGTCACCACCTGGTTCCCTGGGGCAATACAGCTCATGCAGTTATGTGGCACAAGCATGTACTTTGAATGGGTAAAAGGAGGCAAAAAGTGATTCAGAAACATACTCCAGGAGGCAAAGTGAACTCCTCAAAGGGCGCAGCAGCTCAGCGACAGAGCTGAGGGTGTGCTGGAGGGGCATCAGCCAGGGGCTGGGGCCAGCGAGCGAGGGCTCCTGGGAGGGCAGTGTGTTTCTGCACTCACAGCTGAGCCATCAGTGCCTGAAGAGGTTTGGTTCTGATCACCTCATCAGCTTGGGAAATCTCTAAATAAAGAGGTCTGGAGCATTGAAAAACAGTTTAATAACAACTGACAAGATATTAGCATTGATTTTGAAAACGCTGCACAGGTATGATAAAAGAGCAGGTATGTGATGGATGACAGGGAACCACTTGTTTGGCTTTGTTCATTGTTGAGTAAAAGAGAAGAGAGAGAGAGAAAAGGATCTGTTAATAGTACTATGAATTTTAATGATGCAAGACAAACTCAGACCACATAACAAAATTCAGAGCCTCTCTTCCCATCCTATGCAGCAGCACACTGATACAGGAATGGTTACTGAGACAGTATCTGATGCTTGCAGACAAAATGTTATTTGCTTTTATAAAAAATGGAGCTGGAAGAACGGCTCATGAGTGCAAACAGGGAGAGAAGACAGATATTTCCAAAGCTACTGCCAATCCCCTTACATGGACATGATTTGACTACTCCACGTACTTGAGAGGGACCCATGACTCAGCACGTGAGTCTGAACTGAATTGCATTTGCAGGTTTCGATTCATTATGACTCCTAAGTTCCAAAAATAAGAGCCTTTCAAGAAATTTATTTTTAAAGGAGACTGGGGGTGATTTTTAAAAAAACAACAGTAAACAAACCCCTCTGAAGTAATGAAAGCAGCTCTACATATTTCTTAGCAGTGAAGGAACTAAGATACAGGTATTTTCTGACACTGATAAATCTTAAGTTTCCCGGGTGTACAATTGAGACTGTAAATTAGGAGAAAGACTGCTGCGGGAAGATGAAAGTTCTCTTGCTAGATGAGGACTTGGCTTTTCTTGCTCAAGTACACACATGTTTTCAAGACTGTTTTGTGATAGACAGCTCTAAACCCAGGTCTTTCAATCCCTTAACAAAACTCCTGAACATATTAAATGCATGTGTAATCGTCATGATTCAGGGAAACTGAATATCTGCCAAAAACAACAGCACATCTGCAAAAAGGAATACCAAACTGGGATGTCTGATGTACTCAGGGCAGGAACACAATGATTTCAGAGTACCTGGAGTACGTGCAGCATGACCTGTGCTTGCAGAACTGGGCCTGGAGCCATGGTCAATCTGTCCCCACATTGTTTGGCTATTCAGTTAGCGCACAGGAAAATATTAAACATTTTGGCTCTTCAGTTGTTTAGCTGACCAATGTATGTGGGTTTGAGGCTAGGTATTGCAGCAGCAAGAAGTTCAGTCAGTAAGTTGGGCAAAAGACGAAGCTGTGGTAAGATGGGAAGATGCTGATGCCCTCCTGAGCTACCTGGTTCGAAGGTGATGCCTCTGACTGTGATGTAGCTGCACCCCAGGATAGATTGAAAGGATATGGTTACTCCTCTGTAGCAGGATGGAGCTCAGCTTTGCCTTTGTGGGGTTTTTGTGGCATTCACTTGGCCCTCACTCGAGCAGGGCACTGAAGGGCTAGTTTTGCAAGATGTAATTTACTCAGAGGTTTGGTTCAAACGTGGTTTTGAATTTCTGTCTGATTCAGATTGTAAAAGCAAATACCAAAAATGCAAATCAAACCTTTTGTATTTCAGCGGAACAAAACACAGACGTAGAAGAAAATACTTGTATTGGGTCTGCCTGAGATGGAGTTAATTCTCCCCACAGCAGCCCTCATGGTGCTGTGCTGTGTATTGGTAGCTAGCAAAGTGTTGATAACACACCAGTGTTTTGGCTACTACTGAGCAGTGCCAGCACACATCAAGGCTGTCTCTCCAACATTTCTTTTCCCCCTCCAGCAGCAGGCTGGGGGTGGGCAAGATCTTGCGAGGGGACACAGCCAGGACAGCTGACCCAAACTGACCAAAGGGATGTTCCACACAATATGACATCTGCTCAGCAATAACAAACTGAGAGACAGGGAAGGAACAGGGCGAGGGCATTCGTTGGTGTGGTGTTTTTTTTTTTTTTTTTTTTTACAATGTTTGTCTTCCGGAGTAAGGAGTGCACATACTGAAGCCCTACTTCCCAGGAAGTGGCCGGATATCGCCTGCTGATGGGAAGTAGAGAATAATCTTTTGCTTTTTGCTTTGCTTCCGCGCGTGGCTTTTTGCTTTAGCTACATTAAACTGCCTTTATCTTGACCCACAAGTTTGGGGTTGTTTTTCCATCTTACTTTCTCCCCTCCCTGCCTTGCTGAGGAGGGGAGTGATAGAGCGGCTTGGTGGATGCTTGGCATCCAGCTGGGGGTAAACCACCACAATACTAAAAAAGAAAATAGCCCCAACAACCAAACCATCAGTTTGAGTTCATCTGAAATTTTGTCTCCTGAGTCTGCAGAGCCGGCAGCCAAACTGAAATCAGGGGGTAGCAGTGTTCCAACTTGAAGCAAGGCTTTGGAGGAGGAGAGGGTGCACAAGCTGCTGCCTGCATGCCCCTGGGACACAGCAGGGAAAATAGGGTGCTAAGTGTGCATCAGGGGTCCAGGGAAAGCAACCAGGCTTGGACAAACTAAATCCCTGCCTTATGGCTTAATCTTTCTGCTGAGGGACAGCTTTTGAAAGAAGCCCTTCCCCTCCACTGAAGTCAGTGGGACCTGCTCCTGTGACTGATGTCACCCAGTGCAGGTGAGAGCAAAATCGAGTACAGTGGAGGAATACAGGTCACTTAAACGGTATCACAAACTAATGTAGGCAACTGGGTGTTTTCTAAAAAGCTGTAAAATGGTTGGTGTTTGCATGCACAACCTTTCTTTTGCTAGGCAAGATTTCAGCTTTTCAGATGTCTGAAAACACAACCAAAGACTGGCTGTGCATGTAGCCTGCTAGCTCTCCTCCAGAGCTGGATGACTGCTCATGAAATGAAAGCAAACACTCCAAACTAGCCTCATCTAAGCCATCTTGCATCACTTCTGTTATTTATCGACTAATACAGGGCCAGCTGTCTAGATAGTGAAACAGAAGCATCAAATTAAGAGAAATCACGGAAAATGGAGACTAGGAGGCCCCTTTAAGGTTACCTGGTCCATCTGCTGCCCTGTGGCAGGTTCAGCTTTACCTGCACCACCTCTCTCTGTTTTGTCTAGCCTGTTTTTCAAAACCATCAGTGATGGAGATTCCAGAATTACCCACAACTAGATAAAAAGTTGTGCTTCATGAAAAAGAAAACTGTTTAGCTAATAGGTTCTCTCTATGAGGTTATTCTAATGTATAACACATTCACTGCTGAAGTATCTGTATGGTTTACTAATGCTTCAAGGAAGTGCATGCTGATCCTTTGGGGACACGCAGATCTCAGCACTGGAAAATGGGAGATACATGCTAACTTTTGTCTGTAAATTGTTACTGGTAACAAATTTTGGCTAGATGGGATTTTTGGTCTAATGTACTTATGTGGTTGCCTTTAAGACCTTAATTGTAACGAACGTGATTAGCCTGCAATTCTCCAAGAGAGGCTGTGCTGTGACAGGGATGGGAGTGCTCGCTTGCAGCCTACACAGGCCAGACAGCACACATCACAGAACAGTGGGGTTGGGAGGGACCTCTGGAGATCATCTAGTCCAACCCCCCCGCTAAAGCAGGATCACCTCGAGCAGGTTGCACAGGATCACGTCCAGGCGGGTTTTGAATATCTCCAGAGAAGGAGACTCCACATCCCAGTAGAGGATGCTGCCGTCCCACTGGCTGCTTGCGCCCTCATAGTGTTCAAACTAGTCAGTGCTAGAGTAACACGAATAGGTAAGCATACCATCAGCATGTTGTGGATTTATTTATTTTTTTTAATACCAAATGTCCACATCTTAATCCCAGTCAAAATAGCTGAACTCCTAAACTCTCTTGTAGGGACTGTAAGTGGGTGGAATCACCATCAGTTCCTGACTTAACCAGCAGCTCTCTACATCAGCTGGACTTTCTTCACAGCCTCATATTCCAGTATTTTCCCAGCCTGCAGCTTCCTAATTTGCAAGATATAGACTGATGTTGACCATACAAAACAATCTCTTCTCTGGCTGATCAAAACTCCGTGCCCAGCATAGCAGACACATATATATAACTTTCTTTCTTAACCTAGGACTACTAGAGTTTGTTTTATGGTGTCACTTTTTGGCCTCACTTAAGCAGCTTTAAAAGGTAGAGAAGGATGCAAGTCAAAAGATTTGAGGCTCTGAGGAGCTGCACTGAAATCTGGATGTTTGTCGTTTGTTTGGGTTTTGCTGGATTTTTTTTTTCTCGCTTTTTTTGAACCTTATCCAAAGTACTTGAATGTGGTAGAATTAAAGACAATGCCGAATTGCTGGTCTACCACTTGTTATCTTTCTCTCCCTATGACTTCTCCTCTTTTTTGGTAATTGCTCTTGTTTGAGTAGATTTGGTTGAGTGCAGCTTTTGTCTGAGTATTTTAAATCCCTCTCAGAATGAGGCCCCAAAGAGAGAGTTAAAGAAGAATAAATTAAGAGGAGAAATTCCTGTGGGCAGAGAAATTGAGCTAAAATCCTACTCTCACACTCCGAACTTTCACAGATGCTTTTTAATGTCTGCACATGTATCCAGAAGAACAAAATATCTATCAGAGGGTTACCTTTGCCAGTATTTCTCAATAAATCACCAGAAGCTTTGGATATGCCAGAAATGCTGGACGTTTTTTCCACTTTTTTAAACATCACAGTATAAGCAGAAATTAATACATTACTGTCGGTTTCAACATAGCTTCATACTGTACAGGAAATAAGGTGGCAGAAAAAGCTTTTAGGTAAAAGCAGAAATGTCAGTAAGAAACAACAACTGAAACACTTTCTTTGTGTTCAGATAACATATAATTTGCAGTTCAAAGACACTTGCCTTTCAAAAGCTCTGAGCTGTGCTTTGATTCCTGTCAGAGGCAATGATACATAACATGACACTCATCAACTAACTCTCAACATAAAAAGATGTGATTTTTCTCTAATTGATGGGATGGGAAAGCAAACTTTTTTTTTTTTTTAAATTAGCTTGAGAAACAATTTTAAATGGCTGTCAAATATCCAGCAGTGGTTAGTAGAAAACAGGATGGAAGATTTTAAAATTCAGTTTTTGTCTGTTCCCAATGTTTTTCTTTTGAAAGTATTTTACTTTCTGACATTTCAGATGTTACTTATAGAAATATTTTTCCCTGGTTTTAAGATACCTCCTGTTCAAATTTGCCTGCTGACTTCAATATGTCAATCTGACAGCTTTCTTTGGGACCAGTCAGCTCTTCTGCAGTGTATTCCAACTAAGAGGTTTCAAAGCAGTTTTGTTTTATTTTTTGATCTTCCTGTGACTACCAAGTATTATGCTGGGCTTTTTTTTTCTAGTTGGTTGCTCTAGTGTTTCTTTTTCTTTATTCTCCACTGATTCCCAGCACATTTTTATTTTACAGGTGGGTATTGTTTTGCGTACTTTCCTTTGCATATTATTTTTCTCAGCCTGTGCTTCTACAATTAGCATGATTCTGCCTTTTTATTTTACAAATTGTTAGAATAACTCAGGGCACAATCTGTGGAGCAGAGGGACTTGTGAGTATGAACTGCTCACAGTCTGTGTTCTAGCTGAGAGCTCAGGAGAGAAGGGGTGACTGATGCTACTTCACCCCAAGCACCTCGATGTGGCTTTGATGACTGCAGCAGGTTATTTTCATGCATCCAAAACTTGCCACTTCAGATTTTACATAGGCTGTGGGCAGCATTTCAAGCTATGCAGAAAGAGAAACTAAAAAGCCAGTAGAAACATTCACTGATACAAGTGAGTTTAAAATCAGGCTGTGAAAATAACTGTAGAGGTTAATAATGATCCTACATCCCTGTTTCGTTGTCTGTATCACTGGTTTAAGGTGATAAAAATAATCCAGGCCTGTCTTCTGGGTTTGTTCCTGACACAGGACGTTCTCTCTTCCCTTGTTACCAGCCTGATAGCTTGGAAGTATAACTGCCTCTGTTTCTGTCTCAGTGCAGTGTATGAAAAGCAAACATCTATACCAAGAAGCATGCTGGAGGCCTTGGTGGAAGAGGAAGAATGTATTTTGGAAAAGCATATGTTCAAAGGAGCCATAGCTGCTGCTTTCAACAGAGTGACTCAGCTCTCTGGGCACAGATTGCCAACATAACTGCAGTTTAACTCAGTGTTTCCATGAAACCAATGAACTGACAGTCATACTTTGAGGTCTGCTAGTGCCATGTAAAAACTTCCATCAACTTTAGTGAACTTTTTGCTATGGAAAGGGATGAATAAAGCCAGCACGTTTGATTTATTATCTGTCTTATGCTACTATGTAAATAAAAGCAAGACATTTGCAAGCACTGTATGAACACCCAGCCAGGGAAGGACCCTGCCCCATGCAGCTTTGGATCTATGTGGGAGAGGAAGTCAGGCAGGAGGAGAATGGGAGAAGCCAGAGGTAATGTGACCAGCAGAAGGATAACTCATACGTCCCCAGTTCAGGGTTGTCACTCTCTAACACCCTTGCAGAGCTAACATACTCTCATAAGTTACAAATCTTCACACACCAAAATGCAACTCTGCTTTCTGGTACTTCACAACATGAGGGAGTATGGTGTCAGTCACTTGCGTCAGTCAGTTGGAGACCAAAAACATACCATAGGTGTGCATGCAGAACTAATGTGACTTAAGGTTTGATATTAGAAGGATTCACTGAACAGTACAGAAAAAACCTCCATCTCAGTAAATTTCAAGATACTTAAAGATAATTTAGAAAACAGAAGTAAGAGGCGTCAAGAATATTTAGTCTTTTATTGCCTGCTCTTGATGCACACGTGGAATCTTGTTTGGACACGCAAGCCTTTATTTTCTAAACTGAAATATTCTCCGCCTTTGTACAACACAACAAACAAGACTATTTTCATCCGCCTAACTGCCAGATATGACGTCCTATGACTAAAAGATCTGCATGTCATCAAATCCTGTGCTGAGTGGTTTTCCTTTAAAGACACCGTTTTCAATTTATCTCAAAGTCCAGCTTAGCTCTGAGTATCTCACCAAATTGTATCAACATTATAGGATTATGAAGTGGGATCACTTACCCTGTCAACTCTGGCTTTGCATTAATACTTCCAGCAGAGCAGGTGCTCTATTTTATTAGTTACGGAGATTCATTTTGCATCCAGAAACTGCCCTCTACACCCCGCTTTTATAATAGGATTCAATACAGCTGAGCAAATACAACCTCTGTAATATATATGAAATACAGGAAGATAATAGCAGTGGGATAAACCCTCTGATTAGGTATAGTGTGCACAGTGAATCAGAAATACAGAGATGCTTTCCAAGATGGAGAAAAAGGAGGAGGGAAAATGTGTTCCAAGATCTGCCATGAAGGCCCAGGAAACCCTGCTTAAAGGATTTCAGTTCTAACCAACTCTGTAATCCCTACCAAAGGCCTGAACGCAATTACAACTTCAATATATTTCCATGCTGGACTTTAGTTAAACTCTTAACGTTGCAGTCAAATAGGGGAAAAAAACCAAAACAAATCAAATGTACTAGTTGTTAGTGACCTTGAAATAACGAACGGACAGCAATTCCCCAGCCCAAACAGCTTAATCCATTTGTTTCTGCTTACCTCCATTTGTCTCTTGGATATTTAAAGCAAAGGCTCATTTTGTGCTGCAGATTCTGTGCCGCTGCTCAGTATTATCTTGCCTGATCATAAAAAGGCTCCTGACCAAAAGGAAGTGGAAAGCAGGACGTAAAACAAACACAGAGGCCCAAGAGGAAAGCTACACCCTAAAGACCAGCACTAATAGCAACTGCGAGACAGCGGAAGAGAGAACACTCCCAGTTACTAACTTTTTCCATTGATGCATCTGTTACAAAACAATTTTGCTGCAAACTTCTCTTCCTTCTTGCAAGCAATGTTTTGCTGTATGTGTAGACCTCAGATAAATTACATGAGGAGTGTGGGGTTTGTGGGTTGGGTTTTTTTTTGGACCAAGTAAGCAAATTAGTGAAATATAAACCAGAACCTCAGCTGACTGCTTTAAAAGTATTAGAGCTAGGCAGCAATTATCACAAGGTGCATTTGTCCATATTTCAGATGTTTTTTAGTTCAAAAGTCTTCAATAGAAGCAGAGTCATATTTGAAATAACCACCTATGGGACTTTCTGGCCAGAAAGCCTTAGTGCAGCAGAGGTGAATGTTTAGATGATTAATAACTTAATTTTTTAAGAGCTTGATGGGCAGGCAGGGGAAATATACTAAACCGTCCTTGCCTCAGAGGGATTTTTAGTGCCAAAAAAGAACTGCATTGAGAAGGAGAGCTCATGATTTTACCTCTAAAGACTTTAAGACTAGAGGGACGTGCAGAGAGGCAAAATGGGATTTACTGCAGCAGCAGAAGCTGCTGGGCCCAGCTGTGTTTTCACACCCTTGCCTTGGTGGATTTAAGCTTCTCCAAGCTCCAGGGCTGTTCCTTGGTGTAGGTCATTGGCCAGCTATGCATGTTTGCACACAAAGGCTGTATAGAAACTTTTGTCCCTGACATTTAATATGCGGTGTGGAACAAATAACAAACAATTCAGTTTGAATTAAAAAGTTTTGACAGTTACATTTTGCCAAATGTTAGTCAGAAAGGAAAACTGATGGATGTGTCATGTTTGAAAATTGCCAGAGTGTAGTAAACTCATTTGTTTTCAGAAAGTTAGGATCAGATTTTCCCTTAGTCTCAGAATAAATCTGGAACTACTTCAGGGAGGCTGACAGAAATTAAGGTTGTTCCCTTCACCAGGGTAAATAAAATCTGCCTTGAGCCCACAGCCAGAAAATGCTGTATCCAGTAGCAGAGGTATGAAAGAACTGCTGCAGGCAGTAAGGCTGAGAGTGGTCCTATTAAAAATGATACTATTCTCCCCCACCTTAACCCTCCCTGTGACATCTTGCTATTGCAGTTTTCCATCTCTGCATGCTGAGGTGATATGCTGATGGGCTTTTTAAAAGTTATGTAAGGAGACACAAAGATCATGTATAAAGGTGATAATTCTGCTCATGGGAGAAAGGAGTCTTCCAGTTCCCAGCTGCAATATTCAAAGACACCTGAAGGCATTTGGTTCCCCTTGGACCCAACGGAGCAGGCATGCCAGTATCCTTGGTGGTCCTTGAAAATTGCAGTCAGCATCTCCTCCAAGTCTTGTTTTCTGGAGGAGTTTTCCCATGTGTGCTTCTCCCAGCTAGTAGCAAACCAGAAAGCCTTTCCATCCAGACTGCCAAACAACGGTCATTCAGTAAGTGATGGCCTTGGGACGCAAGCCCATGAGAGGCAGAAGTGTCCCCAGCTCTGAATTACCCATTTCCTTTAAGATGAGAACTGCTCACTGCGCAGGAGTAACCTCCCCAGCCAAAAGGCAAAGTTAGATGCGTATCTCCCCTTCAGTGCAGCAGGGCCCAATGCAAGGCCAGAGCAGAATCTGGCCAAGGGTTTAAGACTGAGGTATTGAAACACTATACAAAGGGTGAGAACTGGTTTCAGAGGGACAGGACAATTGAGTTACACCACTGCAGTCCTTGTGTATAACACCACACCTTTACAAAAAGCAAGCCCTTTTTTTGAAACAGTCTTTTTGGATTATTCCTTTATGAGTGCTCCTTTTGCTCTGGCACACCATGGAGTCACATGGCAGCATGCTTTTTTTTGCCCCCTTTATCATTTTCTCTTAGAAAGAGCATCTGGCAATGCTGCCTTTGTGGGTGGTTAAAAGCTTGACACACCAGCTCAGAATAACTGAGCCAGGTTAATGGTAGAACATCATTTACGTGCCTCCCAATTACTTTTAATGAGCCTGGTTGGTACAGGTGTTTGGAGTAATTGCCAGCTATGGATTTGTTTGGTTTTGTACTTTCTCTCTGTTCACAGAGCTGGTCACCTTATGAAGGAAAATCAGTGGAGTAATACCAGCACAATTATATTTAAGCTACTGGTTCGCAAAGGGCCTTTATGCAGCTCAGAGCAGAATATTTTCTTCCTCATTATTAATGCAGCATTGCCAACAGAATAGGTAACTTTATCGGGATTACCAAACCCTGCTATACATGCAAGCAAGGACATGGTTTATAGTCAATCCAGAGGCTACTTACTACCAAAACCAGCAAAATTGTCCTGTTCTCCCCTCCCTGTATCATTCTGTATGTTAATTTTATTAATACTTGAGCATAATATAGATTTAACTGTTGTAATTAATTATAATTAATTATATGATTGCATCTTATTCTGTACATACCCTCCTTTTGCATTGCTGCTTGCCTTCACACGTGGTGAGCTGGGTCAGGGAGTTAAATGGGCAGTAAAGTAACTCCACAGGTAGAGAGCGAACTGTTTTCTGCCCATTTTACTCCCCAAGCCAGGTCTCTAAGAAGGAAGATAGCAGCAGTGCTGGCACAAGGCAGGTGGTAGGCATGGGTGGCTCAGGACGTTGTGTATGGGGGAAGGAGGTGTGAGGAGCCAGATTGTCTCATGTGATTGTAAGATTGTCTAACTGTGTAGAATGGTTTAACCTGGAAGGTTTGGGGATTAACAAGTGCTGAAAATGGACAGTTTTGGAAGTTTAACTATTCTCAAGCATTTGTACCTAGTCCATGAGAGGCAAAGACTCCATCTTCCACTGAAAATAGCCTGAAGTCTGTTAACCACACACCATCTCAGACAAATCCTCAGAATAAAGAGATAGGCCCTGCAGACATCTGATTGTCAGGGCCATGGATTTGCCCTCCTGGAAATTCCCTGACAGTGGGAGATGTGAGACTTGACCGCTTAAGAGAGCGGTGCAGTGACTGCAGGTGGATGGGGACATTGCCATCAAGCCAAAAGAGCACTGGTTACTCCATTGTTGCATGAAGGTGACATCATTGCAGTTTAACACCAAGGTGAACTAGAAGGATTTCAGCTGGAGACTGACTCAGTAGGGTAGTTGTAGGGCACCCAACCACTGCTCCGGCTGGCTGTTCCACGCTGTGCCTAAACAGCAGGAGATATGGGGGAAAGCCGGGCACAGCTGGGAGGGCACTCAGAAGGATAAGGGCACTGGAAGTCCCTACTCTCCAGCCTGTACGTGCTGCTAACGTACTGGCAACATGGGTGTATTTTTACGGCTGTTGGCCTTACCGCAGGGCAGTTCAGTGGAGCCAAGGACAGCTCTAGGCCAGCAGTGCTCCAGTCAGGGTTTAATTCTTCAAGATAAGGTCATTACTGATTTGCTGCGCTTGCCTCACTGACATGTTTTGCTGATCAACTTACTCACTGAGTGTGGCCCTCCGCACAGCAGGGAGCTGTTACAGTGGGAAACAGATTTCTGTGTGAAGCTTTAAATAAGATTTGTTTTCTCTTTTTTCGTTCATTTGGAAGAAGCTCTGTGCTGACATGTCAACATGTTTTTCTTCCATCTGTATGAGTTTTTCCTTGAATTAGAGCATCTCAGAAGCTGGAGAAGGGGAAAATCATTTTAGTCCATCTAATCTATCCAGGAGGTCAAATACAAGATGGGCCACTGGAAAATATATTTTTCCAGAGTTAGTGTGTCTCTTCTAATATTTTGAATATAGAAGAATATTTTGAATATAGAAGATTTTTTTAGCTCTATAGATATCTTTCTCTTTGAAGAAGGTTTGCAATGGCCTTTGTTTCACTGGTAACTATCATGCCATTGTGCCACCCCCATTCATCTGTGCAGTATTGACACTTTGCCTTTCAAAATCAGCTTTAAATGTATGTTGACCAAGACCAGTCACATTCTTTTTTCTACTGTTGTTCATGCTTCCTACTGACAGACCCTCTAATTCCATCTTTTTCTTTGCCTTTTAATGGAAACACAGCTTTGCAGCTGAAAATGTTACATGCTTGGCTGTTTAATATGGCTCTGATCCCCATCCTTGCCTCCGTGGAGCATCAGTGGCTTGCAGATCGCAGTGTGATGGTTATCTCAGTTCCCACGCCCTGCTTCTGCCAGGCGGAAACCATTAATTTAAGTACTTTCCCCTTTGAATGAGCATTGGAAGGCATTCCCACAATGGTGGCATTTCATGGCTCAGTCTCATTATCGCTGCTCCTTGCGGTGCCAGGAGATGTGCAGATATGGAGGCAGAACTTCCAGTTCTTAGCCCAAGGCAATTCACGCTTAACGGACAGATATTCAAAAGAGCCCAACAGGGCGGAGTTGAGGATTTGCAGAGCTTTAGCCTTAAGTAATTTGCTCAGAGTCATCAGTCAATAAGTCTGTGACTGTCAGATCGAACCTGCTAACTTGAAGAGAGAGTAGATGCCTCACACAGCATTACACACTACAGTACTGTGGTCCAACATTAGAGACTTCAGTGTTACAAACTCAGGTTTCTCCAGAGTTAAGGCTACAGGTTATGCGACAGCTGAGGAAGCATTTTCCAAGTCTAATTTCTGGATTAATGCCCTCAAACTTTGCCTGTTAGTCTTTCAGCTCTGAAAGCACTCTATGGGCTTGGGCCACAGGCAGACTATACATTAATATACAGTGTTTTGTATAGCATAAATACATGTGAAGTGAGGTGATGTCTGTTGCAGTGAAGTATTAATGAACTCCATAGAAGAGCAGAGCTCACTGATTGTACTCAGCTTCATTTGGGAACAGAGATCAATGTAAATTAAATTTGTTCTCACAATAGCAGCGGGATCCCTGGGAAAGCAGAGAGGAACTGGAAAAGGGCATCTTAGAAAAGACGTTACAAAGCGATTTATAGAAGATTAAAGGATGACGTAAAATACTAGCAACCATGAAAAGCCTGGAGGCTACTCTAATATTTTGAAGCAGGAAAATTTACTCTTGGGAAGCAAAAGAGGAAAATAGAAACAGAGGAATCAATCTGTACTTAGAGGGGGCTGGATTGTAAATTCATTGCAATCAACAGTAATTTTTCCACAATGGGTCAAGCCCATATAGCTGTGTTGTAACTGATGCGCAGGAATCTTAATAGTGCAGAAAACAGTGGAGGGCATTTGTGCAGTTCCTTTTATAAAGGCAGAATGACGGGAATGATGGATCCCATCTGTCCTTTGGGACTGCCAGGTAGCTACAGGGCTCAGGTCAGCAGGCAATAGTAAAGTTAATTAAGTACAATAATGTGATGAGAGTGAAAAGTGAGTCAGTGAAGGGAGGGGTTGACATTTTCACTCCTATTCAGTAAAATATTAAAGCCTTTTTACATTGTTTTCCTCTCTGGTCTTCCCCCCCCCCCCCCCTTCTTTTCTGATTTTTTTGGTAATCCTTTTTTAAGAGAGACACCCACAACACCCTCCACTCCACAATTTCTTCAAGAAAATTCCATGCACAGTATAGTTTTGTGATGTTTGATGATACTATTGATCTTCCTGAGATAATCTGTCTGAAAAATTCATCTCGCACGGACCATGTTGTCCAACGCAACCACTTCACAGTCTTCTCGGGGCAGCTGTTTACAGCAGCACAGGGAGTCACGGGAGCGAGATGCAATCTTGGAGGAGCAAGCGGGGATTCCTCAGATGGAGACACGAGAATGTGTTTCTCCTCCCAAGAGTCCGAGGTTTGTTTATACTTGACCAAAGCTGCCACCATACAGGGTGATTTTGGCGTCCTTGGCATGGTGCACTCGCTTCCCCCCATGTACCTTGGGGAGCTTCTCCACAGCTTGGGCCCCACACACAGAAGGGTGTGACAGGGAGGGTCACTGCCCAGAGGGGCTCAACACACATCCCCCCGCCAAACAGTGCTCCCCAAAATGGCTCTGTAAGCCCAGAAAAAAACCCAAACATTTTCTCAGTGAGCATTGTTTCCTTCGAGAAGTTTGGAGTTTCCCACACCCTTCTTTCAGGCCGGCTCCTCTCCTCTCTCCGTTCACGGCGCTCCAACTCAGGCAAAGGCCGGCTCCAGGGGCCGCTGCGGCGGGAACAGGGCGGCGGTTCCCCCCCGCCAGCCGAGCGGCCGCCGCGAGATGGCGCCGTCCCCATTGTAATGAGCGGCCTCCGCCGCCTTTCGCCAGCCTGGGCTGGCCGAGCGTCGCGAAAGGGAATTTCTTTGGTTTAGTGCCACTTCTCGTCACCGTGACCCTGTCTGACCATCCCGGGGTGCGGCTGACAGTGGTTCCCCTCACTCGCAACCGCGGGATGATGGCCGGCCCCCGTCACCCCGAACGTGGCCACTGCCGCCAGGCCAGCTGTGCTGTGTGGTGGGACAGGCCTGGCTGCCCGGGGATCGCCATCATGGACACTTGGTTCCTTCAACAGCAATAAACGAGCACAAACTGGCTTTGGGTCATTGTCTGTAATGGTTTAGCAAAGTACAAGTCCGATTCTGTGCGTATTGCAACACCCTCCTGATGTTACTCAGGTCAATTCGCCCGAAAGGCAACTGTATCGGTGCTGAAGCATTTTGTGGACTTTCTGGATTATACTAAATACACTTTGAAAACAAAAAAAAATATGCATTATTAGTGTGGCTAGCAATGTGGAAAGAATTATACAAAAAGGCTTTGAAAGAGGAATGTGGGGAAAAAATAGATTTCCCACTTTATTTTAGCTAACAGACTGGCCCTATGAAGGGAAAGCAAACATAAACTTGAAAACAACTGAATGGTGGGCATAACTGCACTTTTGAAGAAAAATGGCTACTTTCGTGGAGTTGACAGAAAATCGCAAGTTAGATGTATAGGGACATACAGATCACCCTTATAAATGCAGCGTCAAATTAATTTTCTTGCTTCCAACAAAAGATTGTACTTGTGTCAGGTGCTTTGAGAGGATAATATGTATTTCTTGATAGAAGGTGGGTTTTTCAGCACTTACAGATTTCTTGAAGGTTATTGTCCCTCCTGCATTTTATTCACATTTAAAAGTATCTGGATATTCTTATTGATAGAAACAGCCGAGTGTTTTTTAGAGTTCTGCTATTTTGGTCTCATAGTAATTCATGGCAAATGCGTCACAAATTAATTACGTGTTCTAGGAAACAAGATTTCCTATCATCCTTTCTACTGGTTGTTGCCATTTAATTTCATTGGTGCACCTCTTGTTGATTTAGTGTGAGACACAGTTAATCTTTACAGTTTCTTTTCCATTTATTTTTCATAAACATCTGTTAATGTCAGTTTTAATTTACTTCCTCCTTCCACTAAATTTTATTTGATCTGTATCCTCATGAATGTCTTTTGCATGTTAATAACTGTTCTTGCCTTTCCTTGAAGCTTCTCCATTCCTGTTTTATGATTGAAAAGGGGAGTCTGGTTGAGATGGCAGGATTAAAAACATGGAGGTAGAAAGTTGAGTCCTACTGACAGTAGCTCCAAAGGCACATTGAAAATTTGGGAATGAATTGAACACCCTGGAAAACCTTACCTGCAGGGATAACTTACAGGGCAGCTTTACGAATTTAAGGAAGATTTGATCAGAGTCTTAAGCACTCTACAGAAAGAATATGAATTTGATAATAAAGCAATCTTCAGTCTACTAAAATGAATGTAAACAGATAGCTTAGGGTAGTCAAATGTAGCTTTACAATAAATTTCAAAATCCTAACAGGATAATTCGCTGTCAAATCAATTCTCTAGAGGCTTTGGTGGGCATCCATCCTTGGGAGTTTAAATGTGATCTGCCTAAAAATCCTGTAATTTAACATGGTTCTGCTACATTTGCTAAGTGTCTCTGGTAACAAAAAGAACCAGAACTAGAACTCTAAAAATACAGTTTGCTTCTATAAGACCAACAAAGACAGCCTAGCAAACATTTCCAGATAATAAGTGCAAAAGTAGGAACAATCTGTCTCATGGAAATAATATTTAGAAAGGCTGAGATTAAAGAAGTGACCCTGGCCCAGAGGCTATTCCAAGATATTGGATGATTCCTCATGCAGCCAAATTCCCTGAGAGGTTGTGAGCAATGTGTAGTGGGCATAAGATGCAATCTCATTTCCTCTGGATAAAAAACACGCTTAAGCTCTCACACTGTCGGATTACAGGTATGCATACTGGAAATGAAAGGGGAAGGCGTATTTCCAAACCCAGGCGGAACTTTGCTAAAATTCCTTGTGATAATACAAATTCACCCTGGGATTTTATGCCCAAATGTGGGTAACTGAACTAGAGTCGTTGCTGATTCCCTTCCAACCCTATTCATCTATTCCTCTTACCTAACTTGGCTTGAGGCAAAATGTCTCAGCCTTTCTCATGGCCAATGCCTGGGACTGCTGACTCCTTGGGCAATCCTGGGAATTTCTGCTGTGCTCTCATCTGTTGATGGTATTTTCATTCTGTTTGGTAACATGGGAAGGAAACACTGGCAGTGTAAGAGTGTGAGGGAAGCAATATTGGCTGATGCCTGTTATCCCAAATTACAGCAACGCCAAACCAGAGTGTGAGCTGGTGTGGGTGGTGCTGCTGAGGTGAAAAGAAAACTCAGTCACCTCTTTTATGCAATACTGGCTTGGATAATACCTACCCAGGTAACTTCTACACCTTGTCTTGCCAACTTTTTATCAGCGTTGCTATGCAAAGGTCTGTCCTTGCAATTTCCACTCTAGAAGGGTTGCATTTTAATTGGGAAGAAACTGAATCCTGTAACCTAAGCTGTGTGTGATGCGAATGAGTAAACTATGGGAAAACATGGGACACAGCACCAGCTCCAATATGAGAACAAACAAACAAACTTGATATTTACCTGCCCAGTCAAATAGATCAGGGTTTAAGATTCTTTTCTTGCTACTAGCATAGAAAAACCTGACTAGACCTGACCTAAATCCCTTTGAAATGACTGTATATTATTGCCCAATTCCTTTAGTTTTCTCAGCATAGATGCAACTGGATAGGTGGCTGCTGCCAGTGTAACAGTTTGGAAAGGAAATAAAAGACCCATTAATCCCTTGAAAAATCCACGTGTGTTTCGCCTTGGGGCTCTACACTCAGCATGACCTCAGTTTGCGTCCTTTATTCACACAGAAATGGTCTTGTCTTTAGCCCTGTTGCCAGGAGTTCATTTCTCTGCTGGGTGCTGCTGTCAGCCTCCTGGTAGCTCTTGCCAAGGGCACTTTCATTGAATGTGCCTTCTGTTGGCACCCTGTCTTGGGAACTGAAGATCTGCAGCATACCAAGGGCTAGTCACATCTGCTGCAATGGATTTTTTTGGGGACCTTCTTCCCATTTTTTCCTGTTATCTGTCTCCTAGCTTCTTATTATCTCAAAGCTGATTGTTTCTAACCTCCACATCCCCCCCCGCCTTGAATCTGACACTCCTTTTGTGTTTTTCAACCATGCAGTATTGCTATTCTGAATGTTTAAATATTTGTGGTTCTGCTTTCGATTTCACCTTGTTGTCCCATGGCATCTTCCATCCTCTGGTATTTAACTTTGAGGTATAGTTTCCTGTGAACCTGCTGCCTCTAAGCCTTGTTCCCACTGATTCTTGTTTGCTCCAAGGAAGTGCTTTCCACGTAAAGCCTCCATCAGTGGACTAGAATATCTGTGCAATGCAGACATGTGAGGTGGGGCATGGAGGGCAGCCACAGGGCTAATGAGAATAGGGCACATTTATAAGTTTGTGCTCCGAGTTTCTGCAGCCTTGGTCACTGGGGAATGGCAGTTTCAATGGCTTATGTTGGATAACTTCCAGAATTGTCCTCTCGTGGGACTGAAAATGGCACTGAGAGGTTTCCGCATAGCTCATGCAAATGCCATAAACATTTTAATACAACTGATGCATTGAGAAAACATAGCTACCGTATGGTAAGTCCGAGATGTGGGCACTTACCCAAAATAGTAATTCTCTCTGCGTTTATTTCTTTGGGGTGATGGTGATGAGGGATTTTCTTTAACATCTATAGCGGACACCTAGGCCTGCAATGTTCTTTTTAGAAAGGTTATTTCAACAATAGATAGATATTTTCTTGTCATTATACACAGTACAGTATCTGTTTCCAGAGTCATTGCTTTAGTAGAGAGCCATTTTATTGAAGTATTATTCATTGATAATGGTCATATTCTTGCTATGTATTGCCAAATAAATATGACAATAAATGAGAAAATATTACTGCATGTGCACATGTCTGAGAACCTACAGTCACTGAAGGTTATCAGTGCAGACAAACCGCAAAATACGCAGACAAGGGCTTAATCCTGCAAAGTGCTTCACTTGCTGCAAGGGGTCTGTGTCCATGGGGATCCCAGCAGGCGTATTTGTCAGTGAAGGGCTGCCAGCCCCTTTCGCAGACACAGAGCTCAGACCCAGCAGGAAGCAGGGCCAAAGACGGACAGCACGGATAATATGTGCCACATAAAAGCAGCCACCTCTTTGATTTTCAGTCGTATGGTCATTAATGGACACGCCCCCACACACAGCTATCTGAAGCCTCTCCTGTGCCTTTCTCTTCTTCCAGGTGTGTGTACAACCCATTTCTGTAGCATCTAACATTCTGTTATGTTGATGTCACGTTGTTAATATTTCCATCGGAAACACACCAGAAAAAAAACTTGGTTTGCCTGTCTTTATATATTTGTCTATAATATGTAGATCCGGTGGTTTTGTACTTGGATAAAATCACATAAACCACTACTTAGGATCAGGGTTTCTCTCAAGAGGCTGTTTCACATTGTGGCCAGCAGAGCCCGGGCTGAGCTCTGTGTTGCTGCTTGTCAAGCGTCAAAACCCCTTGGGATCGCTGGCTGTATGAGTTTAGGGTCTCCTGGCCATGGCTCATACCTTTGCTGCATTATGAGTTACATAGGCTCCAGACCACTGGGTCTTCCCCTCTGCCTTGGGTGCTGTAAATATATTTTGCTCCAAGTCACAGTGCTGTCTGCAAGAGTTGCAGGCGCGTTCTGTAAATTGCCGCCCTTGCAGTTAGGAGATGTGTAAAATACAACGTTTGTTTGTGTGTCAGAGCAGCCCTGAACATTGTTATAGGCAGTTATAATTTCCAATCTGTTGAACTCACATTGTACTGTAAAGCACTTCACCAAAAAGGTAGCACTTTGGTTTGTCTTCTATGAACGGGCCATTTAGGATGAAATGCTGCATGAACCCTTGCGTGGCAATGCTGTAAATTGCTAACAAAGTATATTCCCCAAAGTACCCTACGTACCTGAGATAGATGCATACCTCAGTAGATTGATGTGGTCCTTCTGCTCTTACTGCCACATGAAGATCTGGTGTATGGAGTTACTACCAGGCAAGAGATTCCCCATCATATGGAGGTGAACCAGGCCTGGGGAAATTTCACTTGCTTTAATGTCCTTGGTCAGTAACTAGATGAGCAAACTTTATATTCACAAAACATTGTTCCTAACTTCAGAGCTTTTCTGACAGTTTTCTCCCTGACTTGTTTGGTGATAAACTGGGCAAAGGCTCACTTGGCATGCTGGAGAACATTTTCTCCATTGGAGGCAGGAGGAGCTTGCATATTAATTCTTAAGGCAAAAGAAAGATATGTGCCCCACTCAGCTGCCCCAGCCTGGCTGGTACCTGACAGTGCAGTGCAAAAATCCTGAGGTACAAAGGAGTTTGTACCTAAAAGAGAGAACAGAGGACTTTGGTTGCTCACTGGTGTCCATATGAGTGTGAAGCCTTGCTTAGCCTCTCAGTGAGCCTTTCATTTGCCATGGCAGTCAGAAAGCCTTCATGTTGGATTGATACACTTCCACCTAAATGCACCTATTTAGTCAGCTATCTTAGCTCCGTGGTCGCAGGGAGCCTTCCCTCTATTAACACAATGCGCAAATAACGATTTGCAATTAGATTCAAACGTTGTGCTTTGAAACAAGTCTGACTGTATTCCCTAAGTTAAGGTTCTCCCCTACCCAGTCCTGCCTTGGATTTGAGCTGTGTTTAAGCAAGGTCATCAGACTCTTGGAGGTGGGTGTGTTTTGCTGCCCTTGCCAAGGTTGGTTGCTGGCATTATTGATACGGAGGCTGAAGCAGGTTCTGGAGGGTTCTGCTGAGTCCAGTCCTGGGGCTCTCCAGATCAATCATGAAAGACAGATTCTGCCCAAAGAAGGCAGGTTCACACATGGGCATTGATCAGATTATGGATCTTGTAGACTTGAAATTATTGATGGATTGAAAAGCTTATACTTCTTGAATAGTATTTTCTCTCCTCTTTCATAATGTCTCCCGAGTGAAGAGAAACATATTAATTCTGAAAAAGGGAAAAGTGGAAAGATCAAAGTCTTTCAAATGGCACCACTTTTTTTTTCCCTTCTAAGAAACTAGTAAAAACAACAAAAGTAGATTTTAGAAAATGTTACTAGGCTTCCACCTTAGGAAAAAAATGTAATTATTTTGGCAATTACTTAGTTCCGAAGGATTAGAAGGTAAGAAAAAATAGTCTTCCATTTTGTAATTTAAAGCAATTAGAAAGGCCCAATTTTGCACAATTCTGAACTCTGGTAAAGAACTTTGGTATTGAGGGTCCCTCTGGGACTTACACATTCTTCCTAGTTTCATTTGCAAATTTGCAGGTTTTGTATTCATAGCTTACCTCTTCTACTACTACTCTCCTAAAATCTGCTGTGCTGGTGATTTTGAGGTGTTCCCATTGACTTTCCAGATGTTGGCCCAGACCCTTGTGAGGAGTCAGTGAGCTACACTGACTTGAGCTCTTCTTCCTTGCCCAGCTTTCTGCTGACTGAAGAGGAGGAAGGAAAAACAGGAGCCTTATAACAGTTCCCTATCACGTCTGCGTAATCCCAGTTCAAGCCTTTGGTGGCTCTAGGAAAGTGGCAGGAGCTCTGCTTGGCACCATTAACCTTGACCGTCAGGGTGAGCCTGCAGGAAGAAGAGGCTCTCCAACTTATTGCTTTGACCCCATAACATGCCAGGTTAGTACTCGTTTAATTCCAGTAAATTCAATGTGGTTACACCAGGGATCAATTTGTTCTGAAGTTTCTTCGGTGCTTTCATACATAGAAGTGTCAGGTATTATTAGCAATAGAAGTTTATCTTGTGAGATAGTATTAAGAACCTGATAGAAGTGTGATTTTGTTTCATACTGGCAGAGAATATAGGAAATGCTGTTTGACTCCCTTCACAGCATGGATTAGCAAAATTAGACTTGTCTCCTTTGCTCTAACAAGCCCCAGAACAGAATGTGAGCCATTAAATAAAGGAAACTCCTTTCAGACACACACACAAAGTTGTGGGAAAATAAATCACCTAGGCTTCCAGGAGGATAGATTATTACGGAGTTCATATCTGTAGGGCATCCACTCTGCAGGATTTTTTGTGCACAATGACAAGACTTTATGGTTTTATTTACATTTTCTGAAGAGGTCACATGGCTCGTTGCTATGGGGAATGCTGCAGTTGTCTGGGATACCCTTTTATATTTACAGCACACACACACAATTCTGCTTATATATTGACTTGATGCTGCTAGACAAATAACCAAGTAACTATGATGGGCCTATTAATTTAACAGGTTGAGTCAGGTTTTAATCTAGTATGAATATTGTTGGAACTTTATTTTATTTTACCATTTGTTTATTTTTCCTTTCTTTGAATTTTTCATGAGTAATGCCTTTGAAACCCAGACAAATCTGGAATCTGGTAAATCCTGTTCTCTGAGGCTGCACGTAACACTGCTTGCCCTGGGCAAGATTTGCGAGAAGCTCAGTTATATTTGGGCACCCAAAGAAGTGACTAGAATCTAACTTGACCTTCAGGGACGGTCAGAGCCTGGGTGCTGGTTGTCCCCTAATCGGGATCTTGAGCATTTCTGGTAACATAGCCCTGGATAGGCATAGTGAACACTCGAAATTTTCCCTGAAATCTTTTGAAAATCTGCCCTCAAGGCTAAACCCTGAAGCTGATGCAGTGGAACAGAGAGACTTCATTCATTTTCATCTGGTGGGCCTTAAATTTGGCCCCAACTAGTTTCACTTACAAATAAATCTCAACTTCGAGCAGAAGTTACGTGAGGACAATAAGCATGAGTTAAAATAAACAGATACTCTGAAGTCTGCGGTTTCAAAGCATGTCTCTGTGGAAGTCAGGTTGACAGACTCACTGTTCATACAGTGAGGAGTAAACAGTAATGTTTCAAAGTATTCCTGGAAATTTCCTCCCACAGCTGTCACCTTAAGCACATACCATCCTCTACTTGGTTTTACAGAGGATTGTGCTAGGAAAGTCTTGGATTCAGAGCTCACACCTCAGGCAGCAAGGCCTCAGGGTGTAATGAGAAAATTGCCATTTTTTCCTCAATAGGTTCTTTTGAGCTGGAAAGAAGTGTCCCTTCCATGACATTTTCCTCTCTTCACTGCCTCCTTTCTTTTTTTCCCCCCTTTAAACTTTTCAAGATACCTGACTTGCAAATGTCAGAAATGAGCCTGACACTACAAAGCTTTAGAACTTCATAAAATCCTCAGAGAACTGGTTGAATGCCACAAAAACATTGCTCACGTCCAAATGACGTTATTTCAGTTCTGAATGACTGCGCATTTTGACCACATTCATGCTCCTCATTATTAACTAATCTCAGATGTTCACACTAGTCTACTTTTGCTCGCATGCGTGTTTAACGAATGGCTGTCTTTCAGTGGAATTGAATAGTTGGACGTTTGTTCCCAGAAAGAGTATTAACTGCATGTCATATAGTATCTGTTATTTCATTAATTACTTATCACTTGTAATCCTTATTTAGGAAGTTCTAGTTATCCAGTCATCCAAGAATGGTATCATGCAACTTGTGCATAATTTCATAATCATATGCAGTCATGAAAAGCTGTCACTACTTCTGGATGATGGTGCTGCTGCCTGCTCATTCTTGTCCCTCATCCTACACAGTCCCTTCTTCCAGCACAAGAATTCTCTTGCTCTTTCAGAGTAGGAGGCCAAGAAACTGATCTAGGTTAAAACTAACACTACAAAGGAAAATCTTGGTCAGACAAATGCTTGTGTTGGTGCACAAAGGAGCTGGCAGCACAGGGAGTTTGCATGAGGTTCTGGAAGAGAGCTTGGCTTTGTGTTCTGGTGGCCTGAGTAAACTGGCTTAAACTGAGAAATGACCTAAAATGACTATTACCCATTCCTCAGGAGGAACTGGTGTGTAGCAAAAGCAATAAGTTTGTGAATGCTCTAGATGGCAAACATGTTTTAACTTCTCTTAGATGTGGATGCTTTCTCTTGCAAGGGTGAAGGGTCCTCCCTAGGTGCCCTTGGCAGGTCTATGGCACCAGCAGTCCCCATTGTATGCCAAATTTTCAGGTGAGATTGAGAGTGTGGCTTCATATAAAGACACTGACCAGTGTTTCTCTGTCTCCACTGGAAAAGTTTAATTTTATCAACAGAAAAAAGATTTAAATTAATCAAATAATTACTTTGTGTTATGTTAAGCTTTCTATCCAGTCCAAGTCAGGACATTCCTGCCCACGACATGGCTTTCTCCTGCCTCACCCCTACGTCCCCAGTGCTGTCACCCGCTGCATTTCCTCATACATTCATAACCTGCTGTAATCACACAGGCTGGCAGCCCAGTGTGTGCCGCTGCAGACAGAGGAACACCACTGGTTTTTAAAATGCAAGTTATTGGATAAAGAGCAGCGTGGCAGAGCATAGTTACAAGCCCAGCACGCTTTGAGGCTCTTACAAACTATAATAAAGCCAATACATCACCCTTTCTACCTATATTTATAAAGGCTTGCTGGCAGTGTCCCCCAGCTTGGCCCACAGGACTTCACTTAGTGCCCTCTGCTCCTCACTCAAGAGCCAAGCACTTAATAAATGAGAAAGAGAGTAGATAATGAATAACAACAACAGGGTTAATTCTTTTAATTTCTGGGTCAGGAATAGGCTGAAGGACAATCAGAGATATAAAAATAAATTAGAAACAGCAAGGTGGTTGGAGGGAAAACAAAGAAAGCCCAGCATAGTGCTAAAGAGCCCAAAGAGGAAGAACTTTGGTGGCAATGACTGCTGATCAGCCAAGGTGCTCCTGAAACAGATAGCTGCATCCCTGCATTTCACATGACATTAAGGATGAAGATCAACCCTTGACCTGTGTATTTGCCTCATGCAGAGTGTTTTCTTCAGCTCCTAATGAAACAGGGCCCCAGCCTGGCCTGTTTTGCAGGCACAGCTCAGCTGCTAGAAGAGCTGGGCTTCCCTTCTTGCCATGCCTCATCCTCTCATTCTCCCTTTTGCTTTTCTTATTGTCCTATGGATTGTTGACTTTTGGTTACCTATCTACTTCTCTCCCTCCTAATCCTGCCCTGGAGAACGCACACAATGCATCTGCTCTTTTATTTCTCTTAACTCTGGGATTAAGAAACAAAGCAGCACATCTCAACGATGCATGTTGTTTTTTGACCTTCAGCAGTTTGTTTGCGAGTTTGATTTTGCTGTCTCCTCCTCCAGTGGCTCCAGTAACCTCAAGTCTCTTGAGCCCCTTTCATCTCCTCTCCAAGGTCTCTTCCTACTTTGTGTTCCCAGAACTGCTTGTCATGCAGGTAAATGGAAGCATCAGTTTACTAGAAAGGGAATTATACATTTAAACATCACCAGTCTGACACATATTGATTTTTATTTTAGGAGGTAACATGTAAAACACATAAATAAAATGGAAACTTTGGGGGCTTTATGCTAGGTCAGGCTGCAGCCACTCCGTCACTGACACCTGATCACAGCAATGTTCACAGAGTGTGCAACCCACCTCCCCATGCTGACCCAGCTGCAGACTTTCTCTGGAGATTTAATTCCTACTGGGTGATTTACATCATAGCCCTGTGTATGCGTGCATTTTTAACTCCAAAGTGGTACAATGATACACCTCCAGCTCTCTATACTGCTTTGTGTCTGAATCAGACCCTTTCCTTCTATGGTGTCTTCTACCTTGAATGGCTTTACAGGCAACATACCATGTCACTGTTTAAGTCCTCTTTGAATCCACATGGTGATGGTGACTCTGTGCTCCAGGCACAGAGCTAGTTGTCTGTGCTGTGGCCACTCATCAGCCTGAATGCATGCTATGGCTTGGGGATGGGAAATCCCAGCACCCAGGCATGGAAGCACTCTGGGACTGCCGGGAGCCTCACACAGTGCTGTAGAGCAAGACCAAAAGCGGATTCAAAGAAGAGCTGTATGTCCTACTTCAGACACATGGCCCCCTTAAAAAAGAAGATACAGTTTAAGACCCATCAGCTGGAGGTTCCTCACAGCTGCAGGGCTGAAGACCCATTGGCTTCATCTGTAAAGTCTTTAGGATTAACCCAGAGCACCTGCAGCCCTACTGCAGTGGCTTAGAGAGAGTTTTGCATTGTTTTTTAGCTAGTTTCTCCCTGTAGCATGAGGGCATTGTTATCTTCAGTTGCCCAATGATATCTGTAAGGGGATGATGATTTATAGCTCTGAACATGGTCTTCATGGGCATGTGGTGGGTGCTAAGGAGCATGTGTTAGTCAGGGGGATTGTCCTTGTGGGATCAGATTCCTCTTGCTGACCTTCTGCTTCTGGGGACAGTTGAGCTGCCAGCAGTGGTGCAGAGGGGTAAGTCCTTGTGCATTTGCCTCTGTTGTGAGAGACTGCAGTTTGTGCTCGGTGGGTGCTGTGTTTGTCTAATCCCCCAGTGCAGCGTGGCCTCAGCTTGAGCCAGGTCAGCCCTTTCCTGACTTCTGCTTGCTGGCTGCCATGTATTTCCATCCATGTAGTTGGTGTATAAGCTACTGTGGAAAAAAATAGCTCCTTTCTGTAGAAACCTGTTGTATCCTTTATTGCTCTAACTCTGCACCCTGTGTTTTAATACTGAGTTGGTTGTGGCCCCTGCCATTTCACTTGCTGTTTGTGCTCAGCTCCTGACTGCTTGAAGAACCTTAATACTGACCTGTATTTATTGACAATTGAGCTTTTTGTGGTTCTGTGAAAAAGTACGTGCTGCTTTTGATTGTGAAGGGAATTAATGCAGAAAATCAGTACGAGTTGTCTACCTTTTGAAATCTTAAGCATGAGGCTTTCTTTTCATTTAATGCCTTATTGGAGGTTGCTATTTTTAAAAATCACAGAAAAGCTTTCTGTAGTGCAACATACGTCTTGGAAAGGCTTTTTAAGTATCAATGTAATTCTTAGAGGACCTTTTATTTTTTTTTAACAGAAAAACTTTTAGCAATGCTGTTCGTAAATTTACTGTGAGCAATGCTAAAGTAATACAGAAGATCAAAGGAAGTGACTTACTGCCTTCCAGTCAGCAGAAGTTCACAGGTCTTGCCTGTGACCATACCTGTTTGTTACAGGTTGGTCTAACTTCATACGAGGGAAAGAGTGAACAGAAATAGCTGACTTATACTGGGAAAAAAAAAGAAAAAAACCTTGTTGTTGGATATGAGGAGCTACCATATGTTGCTAAAGGCAATCACTGTGTAAACAAAACCATCACCCCCAAATGTCTCTAACTGATTGCAAGACAGCTCAAAGGTCCAGAGAACTTTTTACTTGGGGTGTAAAATGAAATTTTTAGGCACTCAGCTGACAGTATAACTTAGCTAGCTAATTCTGTGGATAGTTCTTGAAACAGTAGGGCTTGTCCATATTGCTCTTGTAGGCTGTCTGGGGCCTGAACGGGGGCAATGTGTCTCTTAATGGAATCTCTTGCCCTTAGTAACATGTTCTTACGTATTTTTATTTCTTGACTATACCTAAGAGGCAGCCAGTTGACATGGTGTAAAGCAGTTGTTTTCTGCTCCCGTTCTGAGAGTGAGGTTGTATTTTAGGAATTCATCAGCAAGAGGTCATAGGGGTTTCCTGGCAAAATCTAGGCGATGACAAGTAAAGCCTACTTTCAAGCTGAGTCATTTTGGGATGTGCTTTTTTGGAGTGCTTTGAAAAACCTTGAAAAGTTTTCCTTAAAAAAAAAAAAAAAAAAAAAATCACACTTATACTGAGGAAGTATTTTAATCAATATTTAAGTGCTCAGACAAAGGAAAACAAAAAAAACAAAGGAAATGGGTATCATTAAAGAAAACTATGAACATATTGCTATGTGAAAGCTTTCAGCAGAGGATATATAGCTCAGAATGTGTTCCGATCTTAAAATACTATTACTTTGAAAAGTGAAAATGAGAGAAAATCTCTGGTGCTGTGTGAAGTGTTGCCGATCTATATAAGCCTGAAGTTTACTAGTCCTCAGGACGTGAATCAAAATGTAAGATGCTGCACGGGGTTGGTGTGAGACTCTTAGGACAACTCCCAAAGGCTGTGGCATGGCCAGATCCTTATTCCAAGTTATCAGCTGACCCAGATGCGTCTCAGCCTTGAGGGCTCCGTGCTCCCCAGTGCCTTGCTCCCGGGACCTTTCCTGAGAGTGGGCAGCTCCTGGTAGTCCTCCTCTTACTTTCTGCTTCCCTCTTAGTTACCCAGCTGATTTATCAGGTGTGCAGCACTTCTTACTCTAGAGGTCAGTATAATGTTAAGAATGGATGGAAATGGTGCATATCCAATTCTTTTTCCCTGATGAGATGTACCAGGGTGAACTCTAAATTATACTCCTTCCCATATAAGATGGAAGAGAAATTTCGTACTGGGGAAATGTACTTGTAAAAGCACAACAGCCAATATGGGAAGCTCAGAGGGCGTTAAAGAAAACAATCATTGAGGCTCTTTGTTGAATGGAAGTTATGAATGCACTAGTAGTAATTTTCTGAAGCCATAGACAATAACATAATGTGAGTGGGTGATGGAAGAAATTACATAGGGTGAAATTTAGAGAGCTGACAGCAGCCTATGCATCACTTAAGACCTATTTCTGAGGGCTTAATTGTGGCTTAAATAGCACACAGGCCTTGTGCTCATCTGCGTAGAAACAAATTCTGTCTGGAATGAGCACCATGAGCAGAACATGGAAAATGTAATCTGATCAGCTGTAAAACTCCTGCTTTGGGGAAGGGGTGTTCTGTACTGAGAACAGATGTGGGCAATGTAGATTTATGTTGTAGCACGCACGCTATAAAGGTCTAATGCTGTGTTTCGCCATAGGATGCACTGATGTTGGTCCAAAGAGATGCCATGAGAATATCAATCTTTAAACAAATGGGAAAACTGAGTAATGAGCACACCCCAGGCATTGTGGTAATCTACTCCATTTGTGTGTGAGCTGTGTGGCTGATAACACTAAAAGCAATCCCACTTACAAGTGCTTCGGAGGCATTTATTTTACTTTTGGGCTTGCTTTCCACAAATATTCGACTTAGTGGTACAAATGCTTACAAAAGTAAATTTTCGGCTTTGTTGTATGACTATAAAAGAGAAATCAGAAGTGAACAGTGACGTGTGTCTTTGCAAACACTTGCATGCTGGTTCGGTAAGAGAAGAGAAAGCTCTCTGTACAGCCTCTCGGAGAGACATCAAGCTAGCAAGCCACTTCGCATAGTGAATATCAAACAGTTTTTCAGTCACTTCTCAGAATGTTTTAAAAAAGTACGGTGGGCAGAATAAAACCTGAACCCATTGAACTCTCCCTTATCTTTACATGCTTGGATTTCTTGTAATATTTAACTTTTTCTTTGCATTTCCTGGACTTAGAATTCTTAGTTTGGAGATAATCGATATTCCCTTGTAATGTATTTTGACATACGTTCCTGATAAGCATTTTCATCTTGAAGTCCTAACAAATGTTATTTTTGTCAGAACAGAGAAGGTAAATTGAAGTAGTCTCCCGATAGCCACTTTGAAAGCAGAAATAGAGATGAAATATTAGGACTACCCTAATAGCACTTGTCAAAACACAAACCTTGATGGATTTAACTGTTTTCTTTTTAATTGAGAAGCAACCTACAAATCATTGCTGTTCTCTGGAAATAGAACTGTTATTCAGATGTCTGCTAAATGGTTTGCATGAATTCTATTCCAGTTCTGGGTTTGTTCACAAACCATTCACAAATTGTCTACTTTTATTATTCACAGTGTGTGATTGGGCATGTGGTATATTTTCTGCTCTCTGGTTTAATGACTGAAACATTTTGACAGGGAATAGCAAATGGTGAATGACAACTAGTAAACAACATGCAACTTGGGGCATTTGCAAACACTTTGAAGAATATTAACAATCAGAAGAACATTGCTGAAGCCTGGGTAGTCTGACCTCTGTGAATGATAATGATTCGCATCTCAGCCATTTAGTTACAGATGTATGTAAGTCAGTTTGCCATTTGTCCAGCTCCGTTAAGTTTGCAAGCAAAATCATTGCCTATGAATGATGCATCTTTCAGTCAGTTCAAGCCTTGAATTATTTGTAAATAAAGTCTAATTCTGAAACTTGGTCACAGGGGAACAAATTCTCTGATTTTTCATATCCGAATGAACTGAAATGACGTTTTTCTGTCTTCTACGACTGTTGACATAGAGGCAGGTACCGTATTCTTGTTCAGACAGTTATAAATGTGGTGCTAAAGTCAGTTTGCCTGTACACGAGCATTAGAAACGTGGCAACTCTGAGACATAAAACTAAGTTATGGTCATTTAAAGGCATCCTGATACTTTTAGTCGAGAATAAGAATTAGTCTAATTTTATTTGATAAACCTTGAGCTATGTTTCCATGCAAAACCCATTGAGTTTCTTCATTTCTTCAGCTTGGCAGTTGAAGACAGTCCTGTTCCAGTCCAGAAGGTTTTGAAATGGTGGATGGTGTGATTCTCAGACAGAATATGTGCAACTTTTTTTTTTTTTTTTTTTTTTTTTGCCAGAGCCTGGAGTTCTTGAGCTGTATGAATGATTAAGATTTTGTAACACCGCAGGCAAAATTATTTCCCTTGATCCGTGCTGTAGATATCTTTTGCATTTTCTGCACATGTGGTACTTTCATTTCCATCAATGGGAATTCCACATGCTGAATAAGGAAGAAAGATTTGCATTCTGGATAAGTGCCTTATTTGGGCACTTATTAATACTTACTCACTCCAGCAAAACTCCTGCTGACTTTGATCTTGTTGGCGAGCTGCCCACTGGGTTTGAATCCCTGGTTTGAAGAGTTGGTAAACGGCATTTTAATGGCAAGGGTCAGCAATGATTGCCATGCAATTTTTCTTGCTTTCCCCACCACAAAGCTATCATCTGAAGTAAGGCATTGCAGTTCTTTTTGGAAGATTAATAGTTCTCTGCTAGTAACAGATTTTCCACTAGCCAGAAAGCAGTACACCCACTGATGAGTTTATCATTTGAACTTTGAATCCAGTCGGGAAGTTGAGACATAAACTCTTCCATGATGGTGATTTGTGGTATATTTCCAGTTTTCAGGGTCAGGTTATTAACCAGCGTAACAGTGATATAAGCACATGTCGTAGAGAACATGAATCAGAGGAAGCATCTGACAAAGACCTCACTGTGCAGGCAGCTTTCCTAGGAGGCTGTGAAAGCCTGACGTGTGTCATGAAGCTCCAGGTGTCAGGTTTGAAAATACCACAAGTATTAACAACCTGCGTATGCGTATATAAAACTTTTCTTGGCAGCATTTTGGGTACTCGGAAGATTTTATGCTGTGGCCTCTCTAAGGAATGATTTTCTTTTTGCTCTAAGATACACAGTTCCTAGAGTTTTTCTTTGCTTTTCCCTGTCAGTTTGAGGGAGAAGAATAGTGACGAGAAACTAACCCAACCACTTGTATTGGGTAGCTTGTCACTTTTTACATAGGAGGAATGTTTCTCGCTTTGTGTTTGGTAATAATGCTCTGGGTTTCTGTAAAAATTAAGATGTTGAAAGAGCATAATCGTCTGCAAGTTTCTAATGCTTGTCCTGTCATCCTGAAAGCACTGAAATGTAAAACATTCTGGGAGAAGACCTGTGGTGTAAAAGATAAATATTATTTGAGCTGTAGTAACATTGGAAATCATTACCCATTGAAAATTCTGATGTTCTGACAAGTTTCTGTCCCGAACTGGAATAAATATTGAAAATCTTCATGAACAGGGAATTCTGAAGAACAATATAATGTAGAAATATTTAACGTTTTGTTTAAACCAGTATAACGTTACACGCCTTGGGAACATGTTATTATGGAAATTGTAGTTCAGGTGTCTCTTGCCTCAGTTCAACTGCAGGGGTTAGATAGTTTTGCAGGGTGGTGTATCCCATGCTACGCTCTGTTTTATGGCTTCCACAAAATACTAAACATGGAGAGGATGCCAGAAAGTACTTCCTGTGGCAAATTACGGTCTGGCAAAATCTGCTTTTGTTGTTTGGGTTTTTTTTCCCCATTGCAAATCACTTTGAGGAAAAAAATTCCAGTCGGATCTAATAATAATATGGAATTAAACTTTTCATTTAATAGTTGTACTCAGAGTTATGGTATGGCGAGTTCTCTTTCTATCCGTGCTATAACGAACTGTTCAGATCTACTGTGTTAGGGAGAAAAAGTCTGTCCTTTAACTGTGTTCAGAGTAATGCTGCATCCCAAGTCTGTAGTGACTCCTAGTCACGTTGATGTAGACTGCAGATTCAAGGGTGATTCATATGCAGCGAAGTCACACAAGTTTTGTGGACTAGGTAAACAGCATGTGAGACTTAGCAGTGGTTGGGTGGGATTTGAAAGAAGAACCATTTATTTTCTGTTCCGGTGGCTTAAGCCATGCCCAGGGGTCAGGAGGCGAAGCCTTTAATTGCAGTTCTGCAGATGACCTGCGCGCCTCTGCTTCTGCGTGGTGGCTCCTCCGCTTTCCACCTCAGAAGAGAAGGTAGTCCCCATTGAGGAGCTATTCTCATATATTTACATATTCAAGCACTAGTTCTCTAAATAAAATACGCACAATAAAATTTCTGCATGTTGCATGCAGTTAATTCTGTGCATTGTAAATGTGGGAGTCTGAAGCCCTGGGAGAAGCAGCCCATTCCCACAAGTGTCCTTGCTCCTCTGAAGACTTCTCTGTAGCCACTAGGTGATGCAGCAGCTTCTCTTTGAGTCATGGGAAGTTGCGGAGGGAAAAGCTTGGAGAGTCTGGCATATAAATTAAGAATGAGTAATTGGAGAAGATCCCCGCTCCTCTAGAAGCAATACACAGACTAGATAATAGGCCTTGGAAAACTAACAAGATGATAGGGTTTCCAACTTTACGTTTTCTAATTGCTTCAAATGAAACCCCATTAGAAACAGCTGGTCTGATTCTCAACTGATATAAATTGTCATATATTTTTAGATTTAAATAGCGCTCGGCTGGTCTACCCCAGATGTAAACTCTGGCCTAGATTATGTGATAGCTATCAGCTTGGAATGGAAACTTTAGTGCTACTTTTACAGGCAAATTTATTTTAATGTATTATCAGGAAAATCCAGCATATTTCCAGGTATTGTGTATCTGAAAAAATAATCACCAATACAGGACTGCTAAGAAGACAGAGTTAAAGTAATGCATGTATCCACATCATCACAGCTCGGGGCAGCTAGGGGAAACTTGAGTCCAAGCCACGTGCTGGTAACAGGTAATCTAGGGCCGGATGCTCTGAGCCAAGGGCGTCTTCAGCTTCCTGAATCCAAAGAAAGAGAAAGGTATCATATTTTTCAGTGGCTGCTGAGACCCACGCGGAACTAGAAATACATTGAGTAAGATGACTTAAAATAGTTTTTTAGTAAGAGCAAAATAAATCTGATTTAAATAGATTTATCCTGTGAGGTATTGTGATTCTTACTGGGGGAAAAAAAGAAAAAAAAAAATTTTTTTGTTCATTCTAGGCCAGATTCTCATCCGTCTTAAATTCAGAAGAAATCACAAATCTGGCCCTTAATATTTCCCCTTAATTGGAGTTTGGATGACTGTTGAACAGTCCATTGCTATAGCCTTTTCTAACAGTATTGTTTTTATAGATTTTTAACCTGTGTTGAAAGAATTGTCTTACTCCTGGATCTAAGACCTGAGGGAATTGGGTCACAGTATCTGAAGTCTGCAGTGATGCAAAATTATGGGGGTGGGGAAGTTGACTTGTCTCTTGTTTCTACTTCTTTTCCATGATGTGTTTATTTTCTAAAGTAGGAGGAAAAAAAGCCAAACAGAGCAGGATTAAAGTGGGAGGGAGAAATATTTTGCAATAACCATGAGCTAACCACTGATCTACAGAAGATAAGATTTTTATAGGCAATAGGTCTGTTTCTGACCTAATTTAAACTAATTTCAGAGCAGCCGATGCCAATATACATTGCTTTAAAAGAAGGACTTCAAATGAGCTCACTCAGGGAGTGAAACAACACTGAAGTTCTTAGATATTTGAAGCTGTGGGACTCATTTTTGGGGAATAAATTGTCTGAAAGAATTGGATTCCAGATTACTTTCCAAATTAATGGCAACTTTCCTTCATGTTTGTAGTTTTACAGAATCATATAATCAAGCAATATAGAGCCGCGTGAGTAATTAAGGGTTATAAACCTGAAGCCCTGTAGTATAGACATCAATATAAATATACTCAGCAATAAAGGATTCTTATGTAAATTGGTATATATTGATCAGTTAAAAATTATTTAAAAGACTCTATTAAAAAACACATGGTTTATAATGGGACATTAGTTGATTAAAATTCTCACATCACATATGACAAATTTTCTTTGATATCAAAACATTAAGTTAGCAAAGCTAGGAAAACTCTAAAAATACAATGGACTTGTCTTATTGCCTACGTTTCTCTCCATGCAGACCATGTAAATCACTGTTCATGTTATTGCTATTTACATATTACTATTTCCTATCATCTGTTTCATGTTAGCCTTGCCACAGTTCAGCGTTTGAATCGCAGCCATGGCTGGAGACTGTTATGCCACAATTGTTTCCATTGCAGTTAAAGCATATGAGGTAGTAATAAAATTGATCTTGGTTTTTAAATGAGTTGTTCTATCAAAATTTCAGTTTGGGGATGCGTTTTATGTGGCTGTGCCATGATGGAAGTAGTGAAAGCAGTGTACTGGGAATCGAGACTGGGCAGAAAAATACAAAACAGGAGACTGGCTTGAAGGCTATGTAAATGAAAAGCCCTCAGTGAAGTTGTGCTTTATTTCAGTATCTTAGAGGTCATGTTCTCATGCTCTTGTGTCCAACCTTAATGACTAAAATTTACTTTCTTCAAATATGAAGGCCAACGATTTCACATGATATGCTTCCAAGAGGAGTTTCAAGTCATAAATACTGTATAACCAGTTGTAAAATTGGGAGGGTGGCCAAGTGGTGGGACAACATGCTTGCATACATTGGTTAGATCCCATTCCAGGAATGTAATCCAAAATTGACATCACCTGGCCATCTGTCCCAGTACATTCCAGGTTAAATGAATCTTTCTGGACATATTTAGTGAGACTTACTTTTTCACCTGCAGCTTATGTTAATCTGCTGATAACCATGTTTCTGAAAACAGCTGAATTGAACGTAGATGCACTTAAAAAATCACAAATACTTGGTCTCATTTGCTCCTCCTCCTCTTTTTTTTTTTTTACACTGATGAACATTGATGCTTGTAGAGGAGTTTCATCAGATAGGTGCTGCTATAACTAAGATGCTTCTTCATGTGCTATTAAAGCTTGTATTTACGTTCATTCAATTAAGACACTTCAGCCGATAGAAACTGTCCCTCACTGTGCTGAAAGCAAAGGACTTCTGCTCATATGTGCCAGGGTTTGTGGAGCTGGAGGTCTTCTACATATGCATATCATCATTTCTTTGTGAAAGCAGGGAACAAGGAGAGGAAGGAAAAGCAAACACACTGCAAAGCATCATTCCCTACTTTGTATTTTTGTTTCTTTCTACCATTCTCAATAGATTATCTTCTCTGTCATGGATGAGAATGACATGTACTGTTCATGCCAAAATCTGGCCATAAATCTCCTGCTTGCTTATATGGCTACTTCTAGCTCTTTTTCTGGATATGTTTTCAGATTAGTTGCCAATGCCACTTATCAGTGAGTAAGGTCTGAGGAGTGAGAATTTGAATGAGATGCCTGCTTGGAGGCAAACTTGGAGCCTTCTAAATCACAAGCCTTGTCCTGGCCTTTATTTTAGGACCCAAACTGGAACGTGCATCTTTCAGTATTTACTGGCTTTCTGTTAGAGGAAAGGCTGTCTGCAGTTGCTGACAGCTTTAACTCTTTTAAATCATACCAGTTTTTAATCATTTGGGCTGAAATTAGAAGATGTGCTCGGGATTTCAAACAGCAAAGATCTTAATGCTGGTCACTTGGGTGCTATCACCAGTAAGGGAGGGACTGGATTTGCTCTGGTCATTGCACGGATAATTCATGTGATGGAGCGCGAAGACACCATGGCTTGACTCGCTTTCCCCATGACCGGAGGGGTTGCCCACATTGGGAACACCAAATCTCTTTCATACACGTCCCTCACGCTGCGTGAGGTCCATGAGGGCACCTTCTGGAGATGTCTTCCCAGTCTGCCCGGCATCCAAACTGAGAATGTGCCAGGACCTCCTGTGTGCATTTAAGCCGCGGGGAGGCTGGTCCCTCGTGCTCCTGGTGTTCAGCGTCACCTCTCTGCTGCCAAGGCACCTCCACTGATATGTGGGAGGTTTCAGCAAGACTCAGGCTGCTGAGGTCAAAGGCTGTTAAGATGCTGAGCATTCAGCATCAGCACCAAAAGGCTCAGTTTTCAAGTCCCTGTCACAATTTCATATGTGTGGAAAGTAATTATCCTAAAAATGTGAAGGAACAAAGGGATTTTTTTCCCCCTTTTAATCCCCTTGCATCTCAGTTTTGCATCTGTAAAATGAGAACAATATACTGCTGCTCATAGAAGTGAAGATGTGTGTTGTGTTCCTCATGAATCATGCAAATGCTGTGTGATGTCCCATATTCTAGTAAAGCGTACAAGGAAACAAGCAATGCTATTGTCAGAGCTCAGCCTCGACAGAGGCGGGAGGGAAAACGTGGAGAGGTTTTTCTGAGTGAAGGTATCTAAGGAAAGTACTGGGTAGTTGCTCTTTCTGCAAATGATTTCCACGCTTTTCACTGAATAAGCAGGGGATCTTGAAGAAAGATGACGTATCAGAGAAGGACAAATTTTATATTCCCGTGCATAGCAGGATGGAATGAAAGTGGTGATATCTTTGACGTTTCTGGACTTTCTGAGTACTAATTAAAATGAGGTCTACAGGCATCTTTCCTGCTGACTTCAAGCTTCAGGATTGGCCTGGATGAAATGGTACAGTGAAATAGGTATTACTGGTGATCTGCTAATAGAGGTGACCATCATCAGTTCCCCTTTTGTAACAGCCTGCTTGTGGCTATGTACCCACTCGTGTCCAAGTCTGTTTGCAGACTGTGTGTGCTACCGGGGCCCCGGTCCCAGCTGCTGACCGTGCTGGCAGCAGAAGCTGAACTGCCCTTCTCTGTTGGCATTCACAGGCATCGGAGAGTCGCAGAGCTGAGGTGGGAGCACCAGGGGAGGGGTGGGATGTGGGGTAGCACTCCAGCAATGTGACATTTCAGCCTCCCAGTGAGCCCTGTGATGGGTTTGTAGGGTAGGAAGGGCTCCTTGTGTTTGGCAGCCTTGGTCCTGTGCTCTCACCAGCTCCCGCATCGCATAATCCATTTTATAAATGCAGCGTCTGAGGATACTTAGTAGGTGATTTCCCAGATACGTTGCCTGTCTGATGCTGAAATATTTTAATTTGCTTTCCCTCTCGAACGTTCTACTCGCACAATGGAAAGTTGTGACAGTGTAGGTATCCTTGAGTCTGCTCAAGTGAGGACATTCCCATTGTGCTGATATGAAGGCCACAGATGAGAAGAGATGGTATGACTCAGTCTTATTAGAAGGTATTAAACCACTTCATCTTTTATCCCTACAAGCGTAACCTGAGGAAGGCTGTGGGTGGCTCTAATGTCACTGTCTCATCTTTCTTTGTATTTCTGTTGCTCAATAAACATTAATGCAGTGTAGGAGAGTTAGAGATTTTATTTAGCCGGAGCTGTAAAAGTGCTTGTTCCCCTCAAATTTCATCTCCTTTTTTCTTTTGTTCCACTGATGACTGGCATCATCTGTTCATCTCCTGGAGGGTTTTGAACTCTGTTATTATGATTGTCTCTTGCTACCCTTGTTTTCTGTGCACAATTTCTATATTCCCATTGTCTTAGATTAAATTAGCCCAAATCCAATCCCTAGCCTTAGCAAATTGAAGCCTCAATACAGGGAAGAGCATTCCTGACTTTTAATATGGGAATTGTCTTGCTGGCTTCGAAACTTTTTGAGCTTTTGAAAAGCAGTGATCTTGTTTCTTGTAGGACCTCAGCAGATGTTCTTGCACTCTCTGCTCTTCTCCTCATGTTCTCATCTGCCCAAGACACACAGTTCATGGTTTAGCTCCTTGGTTTCACAGTTCATAAAAATTGACCTAGCCTTGCAGTTTTCACTCAAGCAGATTTTTTTTTCTCCTTTCCACTCACCTAAATTAGGATCAATTCCTAAAACATTGGGTTATTATAACTGTGTAACAGAGCAACTGCCTTCTTCATTGTAGATGACTCCTTTCCCCAAAAACCTCCGAAACTAATTTTGTGTGAAATTAAACTTTGGCCCAAAACGCAGGGAGGGAAGAGTTCTGCTTATGGAGATGTTCTGTCGGAATATCTTCTTATGCCAAATGCAAAAGAAATAATTTAATAATTTTGAAACGAAACAGAAAGATGAGACTTGTTATTTCAAACTACCAGATTAAAATATGCACAGATTTTTTTCTTTAAGCTTGTTTTCCCTTTTTTTATTAAACCTCTGAGGCAATTCAGTGAATTTGATCTGCATTTGCAAATTATTTCAGTTGAGAAATAAGTCCTTTTTGTGAATAAAATATTTGCCTGAAAAAGATTTGCTTGGCTCTAGCAACGCGGCATATGGGCCTGTGTAATTCCTCTCCACGGGATGCGTTTAACCCCGGGTGACAAGCATACTGTCAGTGCTTAATAATCCTCAGTGGCGAATGCGTCAGGAAAAAAGTGGTTCTTTGGATCTCAGCTTATTTTATACTTACCTGTAACGGACCCGTACCCGAGGAAGATGAGTTGCCTCGTGGGCAAGTTCCCAGGCGCAGATTTCTCCTGTAGCTGAAGGTTCCTTTTCACGCTCTCCTCCTGCCAGCCCACGAAACACACCTGCCAAGGAGCGCTGTGCAGCAGAAATGCTCTTCAAACCTCAGGCTGCCATAAACTGAGCAGTAAGCATGCTCTCTGTTGCTGAACCAGGCTTCTTTTAAAATTCCTTACTGCCTCCTCATTGCTTATTACCCTCCCATAGAGAGGAGGGGGGGAAAATGGTATAATGTTTGGTAGTAAACTGGAGAAATGATGATCACAGGGTTCTGCATCCCTTAAGAATGTTGGAAGCTGTTTAAACTATAGGTCCAGCCCTACTTCGGAGTATGCTAGTATATTAATTTTAATGACTGAAGAAATGAAGTATACTTGGATAGCTGAAGTTCTAATACAATATGTAAGACTGAATGAAAAATAAATTAATTTTAAATGGTTTGCAGACATACAAAAGGTTCATTCGCTGCATATAACATGCTCAGTAAAATAATATCCTTTAATGTGCTGCACTCTTCATGCTTTTCATGAAGCTGCATCTAATTGTACTACTCAGAGTTGTCTAATTCTGCCACTGCCTGCCTTTGAGAAAAATAGCATTTCAAGACATGACTAACACTTTCAAGTAGTCATTAATTCTTAATTAATTCAGAATAAAAATTAAACTTTTGTACTGTGTATATCAACCTGAATACCATCCTGAATGCATACAGGTCAATTATTTTGAAATGAATAGTAGTTAATATTACGTGATTTTAAAAAAAAACCAACAAACCAACAACAAACCAACACCAATCACAACCCTTAAAATATTAGCAAAAGCCAAACCATTTACTAATATAAATATTGGCTTTATTGCCATATTAACATATTATAAGAAGGCTTTGTTTATATTTATACTGCATAATGAAGCTCAGCTTCCAGGAACACTTTACATTTTGAACATTAAGCTTATGACCATATCAGTGTGAATGATCCACTACTGTATTTATGTTCAGAATATTTAATCTAACATTCTTCATTGTTTTCAGTTTGCCTTAATTAAAGGAGATGGGGTTGTCTGCCTATCATTCTCCAAGTAGACATTTCCCTCAACAGTTCCTAGAGAGCTGAATTAAAGCTTTCTGGGATGAAACTCACCTTTTCTTCATGATGCAAGAAATCTTGATTCTAGAGATAACACTTCAGATGTGGTTCCACAGTCGTCTTTTGTTCCAGTTGTGGTTATGAAAGAGGTCATCATAACCTGTGTTACCAGAGACATATAATTACAGTGGGTCAACTTGATATTGTACCCTCTTGTGCTGACACAGCTGGATCCAGATGAGGACTTCAGTGCTCAGGGACATGGTGGATGAAAGTATCAAGGGGTTTTCCTTTATGTAAATGACTCATGTTTCTATGTGTGACCACTTGGCTCTCTTGCCCGGTGAAAGTATTTGGCCAGATTTAGGCTTGTGCAACATTTTGGGAGTACTTGGCCGTCTACGGTCACTAAGAGACACTTAAACGCTGTACGAGTACACTGGTACCTCCAGTGAATTTGATTTGAAATTGTATCTATTTTTTTTTCATTCAGAATAATGGCTATAAAGAGCAGAAATACAAAGTGAACACTAATAAATATATACATACACACCTGATTATGAATATACATATATACCTGCATGTCTGTGCCAGAACCATCAATGGGATATCTTGATGTCTACTTCTGAGGAAAATTCAACTTTCAGTCCTGTATGCCTTTGATCTTTGCATCAGAAGCGATAAATAATGAATTCTGGAAGAGGCTCTGTGGGCATTTTACATACAGCAGAATATGAAAAGAAATGGTGTCTTTGAAGGAAGTCATGATTTCAGTAAAAATTCTTTGTTAACATAAGAAGGGGGTAAATTAGTTTAATCCACTTGCAATGTAATACAGTGAGAAATTACGTGAAAACCAAATGAAAATGGCTGTGACAAACTGTCCAGATTGATGGAGGGGACAGTGCCAGAAGAGACGGCGCGTGGGATGTTCAGCAAGGGGGCTAGCCTCTCTGGAAGATGAGAATAAAGAAATTATTTAGGGAGCAGGCTAATAAGAAGTTGTAAGACCCTGCAAAGACATGACTGAAAATCTTCCTTTTGAAGATCTGGAACTGAACCCAAAGCCTATTTGGACATTTTAGCACGTGGCAGGTTGCGGTCATTTTAAAATCCATCCTTTTGCAGCCTCTGAGCATCAGACTGAGCAGCTGTTTCTCTCTTTTCGTCCTTTTTCTTTTTGCCAGGACCTGGCATTGTTTATCTCTAGGGCAGCAGTCACTGGGAATACGTTTCTTGATCCCTTGTGATAACTGGAGGAGAGCGGTATCCTGAAATGTAAACCTTCTAATGAAGAGCTTAGGAGGGGAATCTAGTGTGTTCAAAGGCCTTTCCACCTATTTATTAGACACAGTGCTACACAGAAATCAGCAGCTGTCAGGCTGCCAGCCACAAGACAATACAATTCTTTCTGAGCCCCTGACCAATTTTTGTTCATCTCTGGAATTGGTTGTTCCTCGCGCATTCAGTCTCTTAGAATAAAGACAGCTGAATTTAAAACTATAATTTCAATGCAGCTCTAGCTTCTGCGCTGGTAATCAGGACACAATGTACTGCTGAGGATGCACGCTGTATTATGCAACTCATTCAGCCTGTAATTATCCCCAATTCCCCTCCTGTTGTAGCAGAACAGCTACAGACACTTACGTGACCGTTCCAGGCTGCGCAGCTCCCGGTGTTTGTTAACTGCTGAGATAACAAACTATGCTGGTGGTGGCGAGCTGGCCTTTAGGGATACAAAGGCTTTTAAAATTCAAGTTAATTTATTTTTAAGGCTCTTGTGAATATGTCAAATATCCAGTGTTTACAGCTTAGAAGCAGGATTTGTACTGTCAGGATCTTATAATACTCCCTGGTGCTAAGTGCTGAAATGTTTTAAACCTTCTCCTTCCTCTTGGTTCTTTAGCAGAAGTGGGTCTAGGTGGTTGTGTTGCTTGAAACATTAAATGGTTCCAATACCTTTTCAATTTGGGGTTGTTCAGAGGTCAACTGAGTGATGGATTAAAGGAGGAAAAAAAAAATATAATGCTGTATTGACTGAAACTATCTACTAGCAGTGGGGAAAAGCAAGTGCAGCAGTAGGTATGGCCAGAACGACTTGATTGACTTCCAGGAGCAGATCCCCTCCACAGACAGCTCAGAGATGTGCTTCCACTTCAACCCAATATGAGGCACTACCCCCTGGAAAGCCCAAGGGCCAAACCCAGCCGCCCTGCCCTGCGCAGGAGGGAAGGAAATAGGTGGGCAAGCAGGCATCTGCAGGGGCTTGCTCCAGCAGCAGTACCCACCACCGGTGTTTCTGCAGCCGGTGGCACAGCCAGCTGGGGACAATCGACCAGAGACACCATACCATGACTGCCTTCGTCCTCCTGCCTCCACCCTGGTAGAGTTATCCTATCCTTTGCCGTCCTACTGGATTTCATGCTATAAACATGCCAAGTTCATCAGCCTGTTTCTTTGGAAAAAAACCGCTTCCTTTCAACCTCATCCAAAGGTGCTGATGTCAGTGGAAGCCTTACTTTCCTTGAGGGGCTTTGGATCAGGTCATCAGTGTGGGGTGTGGTACGTAGGGCTTCCTGTAACTTGTTAAATAGGTGAATTGGTGCAGCCTTTTTTTGGGGGGCAGGGGGAGTACTAACAGAAATAAACACACCCTTGTGTAATTTAGGCACCATGAAATTTGGAAAATTTTTTTTCAGGATTCTGAAATATATTTTCATTTTCTCATGCTGGATTTCCAAATTGTAAAATAGGAGCCATTCTGTTACTTCAGCCAGTGGCTCACCCTGGATTTCCCACGGTACGATGTTTCTGCTCCTCGGGGAGCATGGTTCCCCGGGCAGGAGGACCCTCTCCGGGAACCAGGAAGGCATCGCTTTGCGCCTGAAGGCGTTTGCCCGCTGGCACCAGATGACATTTTTTCCTTCTTCAGCACATGCCTCCCTACAGCAGAGCAACAGGGAGCTGAGCTGGTGTGTAAGACATCCACAAGCAGTGGCTTTCTGATATTGACCATTGAAAACTTTGGGGATGGGTTTTAAGCCCTGATGGTGTGGATATGTCTAGGCTTTTTTGCACTGACTAAACAAAATATAAGACAACCCTGATACTTGAATGAAGATGTCTCCTCGCAGGTCGTGAGACCCCCATAACCTTGGGTTAGATTCTGCTTTCATTTACACTTGTTTAAATTTTATGTAATGACGCTGCAGCTACCAGCTAATTCTCTGCTGGATATAATTGAAGTTAGTACACGAGCCAAGCTCAATGAGCCTTTTACCTTTTTTTTTTTAAATACTTAAACAATTTCACATTGTGATCATCAAGAACATTGGCCAGCACTGTGGTGTTATAAGTAAATGAAACATGGAATAATTCTTACCTTAGTTTGTGTTTTTGAAAAATAACTGAAGCACAGTGCTGTTAGACAATTAAGCTTAGTGAGAGACTTAAAATATAGGTTTTAGAATTTTGTACTTTTACTCTGCTTTTCATAACTAAAATATGTCAAGGCTATAAGGGAGAAAAGCCATATAACGAATTTTCAGTGAAGCTTCTTTGAAACAGAAGTAGTATTACAGTAGTTCTTAAACAGAACATACCTGCTTCAGTGCAGAAACAATTATTTTCAGGTAACAACATATTAAGCAAATGATTATACCATTAAATCATGATAAACACCAATAAAATGCCACTTTAAAATTGTTAAGTGACAGGAGGAAACGGAAAGAATTACAACCTACTGAAAGAGGTATACTTTTTTTTTTAAGAAGTAATTAAGTGCTGGGATCAGGCTTTGGGCAGAATTACTGGTCATAGAAGATGAAAAGAAATGATTTACCTGCTTTTGTATCTCAGATACAACCCATGTCTTTGGCGCCATTTGGCTTAACTCAGAACAAATGCAACCTTATCCAAAAATTCAGGAGTTCAGTGAAAAAGAACTTTATCGATTTCCTACAACTTCTTGACCTGAATTTCATTCAAATATAGCTGCTGAATTGTAACCAGTGGTACTTGACTGCTAATATGAAAAGCGAGTTTCTCCCTTCGCCATCCCGGACTTGAGCCTCAGTAAGGTTACTATCTAAGTGTGTTGTCATTAGGATTTCTCTAAATGAGACAGGAGATGACAACCTGTACTTGAATGTATTATTTTGAATATTTACAAGGGGGAAAAGGTAATGGAAGTCTGAATGCCTGACTTTTTGCTGCATTGCTTTAAAAAAACAAAGCCATATAGAAACCAATCCTGCCAAGAGTGTGTACCTATGAACCCAGCAAGGACTCCCCTCCACTCGCTCCTCCTGCGGGTATAATTATGGTATTTGACTTTTAAATCTCTACATGTTCCAGCACGATGATGACTGGAATAATAATAATTGAAAAATCTGATGTTACCTAGCAATGATGCAGTTTATGCCCTACCAGTGTGTTCTAATGTTATGCCTAATAAAAGATGACAAGACTTGCTTTAAGTCTTAATCCATCAGCAACACTATAATCTACTCAGGTGAGCTGTATTTTCCTTCTTGCACAGATAAATAGCATAAAAATTGGATTGTTCAGAGAAACTTTGAAGCAATGTTCTGGGAACAGTTGGTGTACGCCAGTTTCCTTTTGTCCTCTGTACCTGGCCCAGCTTCAAAAAGTGCCTCTTCACTGAGGAATTTCATATTATCATAATTGGGGCTGATTTTTCTTTGAAGAGAGAGGTCACCTTTTCCCCCCTGTGTTGAGAAGGAGATGCACATCAAGGACTAGGAGACTGGCTGTGGCTTCCATGGACGTGTTTGACCTCTGTGTGGACCCATGGCCAAGGGTGAGGTGCAGGATATTTATGCTTTTCATCCCCGTTCCTTGCTATTCAGTCAGTCAACCCTTCTGGGCAAGGACTGTCCCCTCCCATGTGCACGTAGTAATGCAAAATGAAAATGTAGCAGCAGCCAGAGCTTCGTCAATGATGGTCGCTTATTTATGGTCCACGGTGAGAAGATACTGAATGGAGAGGAAAATGTTTGCTACCCTGAAAAGCTTAGTGCCTTCACACAGAGATAGCTCCACAGCAGAGCCAATAACACTGGATGTTGCCTGAAAGTAGGTGGGGGAGAACAGTGGGGAAGAGGCACAGCGTGCCAAGGAAGGGACACACGTGGTGCCTTTGCTCCTCCTCCAGCATAAACGGTGGGTTCAGGCGGGTTCAGACTTTTCCTTACTGGTTGCAGCAGAGGTATGAAACTTGATTTCCTGCGCAGAGGTATAGACCCACAGCTTGAAATTCCACTGCGTGACACGGCACCTTCCTTCCTTTCCTCCAAAAGCCGTTGCACTGGTTGGAAAACATGAGTGACTGTGGAGAAACCGCAGAGCTTGTTACGTCTGCTTGGCTGTCTATGGCATCATTCCTTACATTAAAGCTATGGACAGTAACTTCACATGTCACCGATGTGATCTAGTCACTGTAGAGCTCCAGCTCCTTTTATGGGCTCCCAGAACTAAAGACATAATTTTAGAGAAGCATATGAAAGGTCAATTAATTTTCCCAAACCTTAATCTTGAAATATCTATGTTTATTTGATCTTCCAATTCAGTCAGAATTGGCGTGAGTTCAACCTCCTGCTAAATGAATGCTGCGTATTGATTTCATGCAGACTTATACCTGTTCAGATATATTTTAAAAGCATTCCTTCAGCTTTCTGAGGCTTATAAATTGAAGTATTGTAAGGCTGCCAGGTGTGAGTTACCTGGACAAGGTGTCACAAATGAAAGTCCTTTGTGTGGATGTTTCTTAACGAATAATATTTTTCATGTGGTAAGGTTGGATCCTGGGTTAATGGTCTACTGTCCGTGGTGGTCTGGGCCATCAGTTGATATCTTTGTTTCAATTTTCGGTTCTGTTAGAGCAGAACCGGTCAAAATATTTTGGCTAATACCTAAATGTTGAAAAATTTCAAAATAGCTTCAGTCTCCTTGTAGGTGGGGAAAAAAATAGCATTTTTTTCTATTTAAAAAATATAAATGAGGATTTTCTTCTTGAGTTTTTGTTATGGAAAAGATGTTGGTTTTCTGGCATGCTCCTTTGAGCACAGGGTTTTTCTGTTGCATTGTCACACTTTCCAGGAAGTAAACTATATACAAAGTGTTTAGGATGCTCTGTGTTGTACCTGTCCTTGGATATGGTGAGCGGAGCTGACTGGTTAGAGTAAAATGAATGGTGTTAAGGCCAGGATAGTAACCGAGAGCATGATGCAACAGCCCTGGAACACATAACCTCTCTTTTCTTTTCTTTTTTTTTTTTTTTTTTTTAATTTTTTAAATTTATTTGTCTTTTAACTGTTGAATTCAGTGAGGTTTCTAACTGCGATATTACAGCAGCCGTTACGTACTTAGCCTATTTAATCTTCTTGTATTTTTGGTATAATTCTCCCTTCTTGAACACAACTATAAAAATCTGCTTATTCTCTCTCTCCATTTCAATATGTGGCTTTAACTTTTAATCTTTTCTCTAATGATTCACTTTTAAATCGGAACAAGACATTATCGCGTGCATTTATTTCATTCTTTTGGTGAATTTTGAAGCTTCGGTAAGAATTACATTTGGTGCTTCTAATAATTACAGGCTATTTTCCTCTTGTTTTTAATTTGTCATACTGTGGCTTGGTCAGTCATTCTTCACATCTGCTACTCCAACCCTTCTTCATCAATTTGTCCTGAATACAAGGTGGCTTACTCAATTATCCTTCTTCCAGTTCAAGTTTTCTCATCCACATAATGAAGACAAGCAGATGGGAAATAGTTACCTTCATGACTTCAACAAAGGGTTTTTCCCTTTGCCCCTTCAGTCCCTGCAAGGCTATATCTAAAGGAGTGTGAAATCCTCCAAAAATTGCCCTGTCTTTACTGATAGGAGCTTTCTTTCATGTTTGTCATTTACAGGTATTTGTGTTTTCCTATGGCAGCACAGACCTGCTGGTAATGAAACACCTACAAATGACATCCTGAAACTTCCTAGCCCTTAAAATGGCTATAAACTGCATAACCAGACAATTTTCAGCACCATTTTCTGGACTGTTCAAGTAGGTCTGCTTGACTCTTTTTCCCTTTCCCCTCTTTTTCCCTTTCCCCTCTTTTTCCCTTTCCCCTCTTTTTCCCTTTCCCCTCTTTTTCCCTTTCCCCTCTTTTTCCCTTTCCCCTCTTTTTCCCTTTCCCCTCTTTTTCCCTTTCCCCTCTTTTTCCCTTTCCCCTCTTTTTCCCTTTCCCCTCTTTTTCCCTTTCCCCTCTTTTTCCCTTTCCCCTCTTTTTCCCTTTCCCCTCTTTTTCCCTTTCCCCTCTTTTTCCCTTTCCCCTCTTTTTCCCTTTCCCCTCTTTTTCCCTTTCCCCTCTTTTTCCCTTCAGCTTCTGAGGTTTTTTAATCACTTCTGGTTTTTTTCATATCTTATAATAAAATACATGCTCACCCTTAGAATTACATATCTCAATGAAAGACTTAAATTAAATTTAACAAGGCATTTATTGAACTGTATGTTTGCCAAATGCTACAAGATTATTAAGCAAAGCTTAATGATGTTTGTTGGCCAAGTAATTTGTACATTATGCTGCAGGAGCTCAGTAAAGTTTTCATCAATGTTATTTAATATACGGTAACCAACCATAGTTTTAGTTGTATCGAACTGCTGGGTTTTCTACAGCTTAGAGGCCAGCAAGGGCTGTGAGACTAGAAACGTGGCATTCAGTGTTTAGTGCTTTAATGAAACATTGGAAACGTTCAGAGATGTTACTGAACGCCTATCTGCAATGTAGGAGTAGGCTGGTCAGCTTGGAGAGGCGTGAGTTGGCTCCAGAGTAGGACTTCACCATGCAAAAGATCCTGTGAAAATTATCCTTTTAATTTTTGTTGAATAGCTCCACTGTGAAGAAAGAGACTCTGGTCTTTATGTTCTTGAAAGAGCCACGTAATAGCGAGGATCTGCTGGGAGCTACATGTCAGCTGTCTCATTTTGGAAGAAACATGATTTTAGGAAATGAGCAAAAGATTAGATCACCTAATTAAACACCAGACAGGTAATGGTAGATCTGCTTTGCTTTGTTATGAGCAGTAGGATCTTGTAAGCTTTGAAAGTTACATCTGAACATTACAAGGAATATGCTTAAATTTGAAGTGTGGCCTGGCAGAATGAACAGGAGGGTGTGATTGGTGTGGGCATGGTATGGTGTCGTGTCTGGGCACAAAGTGGTATTCTCCAAAGTACTAAAGGCACTCGGGAGCCTTAGTCTCACTGGAAGGGATGATTTAAGCAAGTGAGCTCTTAATTATGTTGACTTCTAAATGAAACCTGACTTCTAACTGCTTGAAGGCCAGATCTGCAAAGCAATTCAGATGTTTATTATAATTTTCAAGAATAGAGAACTAGCCAGGATGCCTACTTCTGTTGATTTCAAATTATGTCCTTCTAAACTGTTCTTGCTGTTCTCCTTGGATTTTTATGCTACATACTAAACTCTTTTACTATTTTGACTAAATTTCTTCCCAGCATAAGGGCACTTATTTACTTAACACACTTCTTCCTCGGCAAGACTTTGCATTTTGCTCTCCATTTCCAGAACAGAAAACACTAAACAACCCTTAGATTGTCTCTTTGGAGTTCCTTACCTTTTTAATCTGTGCCTTTTAAGATTCACAGAGAGTATAAGATATTTAAAAGTCCTCATTATTCTGAGTTTGTCAGCTTTGAACTGTCTTTGCCATTAGCTTCTATATGATCTAAGTCTTTCTATAACTGACTGGAGTGTTCTTCATTTACTGTTTCTCAGGCTTTAACACCATCAATTTTTAAGCACTTCTTAATTTGCATCCTGTTCTAATGCTTTTTGTATTCTGGGCCACTTTTCTCCCTCTGTTCTGCCACTTGTGGTATTGCAGGTATTTATTATTGACCTTGAATCAGTGTTCTAGTTAAAAACAACAAACAAATCTGCTAATTTTTGATTAAAAGAACCTGTACAGTCTTCATTATATCATTGCACAATGATATAATGACTGTTTCAGACATGAATCTTTCTGTTGTGTTCTGCTTCTAAATTTCTCCAAGTTCCTGGGTCTTCTGCTGGCCTTGCCAGCAATACAACTGTGAGTGCAGGAATGCTGTTGAAGGTCACTTCTCTACCAAAACCTAGCCTAACATCCCTTTTACCAAGCTGCCAAGCAGCTGCTGTTGCTCCTGGACTAGGCTCATCTCCTGTTGGAAATGATGCTATCAGGTCAATCAATGTGGGCAGGGAGAAAGCAGTGATATTAAGCAAGTAGAATTTGCTTGCTTTATGTTACCTGGCCAACTTCTCTCTGCCTTTCTGCATCCCTTCTTGTGTCTTCACAAGAGTTCATGCTCTCTTCTGGGAATGAAAGCCGCTCTTAGATTGACAAATTTATACTAAACCAAGATGAACAATATTTTTCTTCCATCCCTGACTGGATTCTGTTGCTGAAAGATAAGCTCTTGCCCACACTAGAAAGATAAAGGCAAAATTCAGGAAGCACCTCAGTAAAGGATCAGTGGTTTTTATCCACTGTAAAAATGGGCTATCAGTGAAAACCACAGATTGCTGGCTGTTGAGCTTGATACAGGGGTCTCTGGGTTAAAGAGAGGAAAGAATGTTGTGGAGTAGGACCACTGCTTTTCTGGAGTGTGGATATGAGCCTACTGGGCTAAATTTAGCCTTTGACTGCTAGGTGACACAGTGGTCTCTTCTAATTCAAACTCTTAAATCTCAGTAGACTGGGAAGATGATGGTGAATGTTTACTTTGTCACCAAGCTGGGCAGCATCTGAGGTTTTGCGTTGCTATGGTGTTAGTGTTAATTGCACGCATTAGGAATAAGAGATGTTACAGGAGCCAAACAAAGAGACAAGTTCTTGCTCCGCAGAGCTCATGATGTAAATCAAGGGCTTAAAGTAACAAGGGGTCATGGCAGGAGAGAGGGTGGGAACTGCTGTGCATGGGGAAGCCAAAAGGCAAACCTGACAGCTCTTCAGCTACTTCATTGATAGGGTGGCAGTGATTTGTATCTATTACAGCAGAAGGGGTCTCAGTAGTTTTTCCCTATTTCAGTTAGTATAACTTTTTCTAACAGCTAACCATGAGTCTCCCAACACTGAGGAAAAATGCACAATAATTAGGAGTAATGCTACAGTAAATATTATTTTTGTACTAGTTTAAGGTTTTTACTTCTTGCAAAAATACATAGCAATGAAAAAATTCCAATCAACTTTTTTCCAAAACAAAGTAAAAAATTAAATACAGTGAATTTTTTGTTTTGTTTACCCCCCCCCCCAAAAAAAAAAATTATCTGTAGGAAAGATATATAGTATACAAAACTGCAAGTAGTGGCACTGTCCACTAATTCTTAAGTGAGCACAGGTTGTTGACAACCTTCTGATTAAACTTTCCTCCTTCCTCCCTTTCAGCCCAATTTAAATCAAAATATCGACAGAAACAATTTCTGTGAGGAAAATGGAAAAGTTCATAGGGTAGCTGAAGTTGCATAGCCTTTCCCATTTATGTGCTTGGGTGTTTGTTCAATTTATGTATTATTTATCTTGCCCCTGAGGTGTAACATGAATAACATTTGTAAGGCATTCCTACTAGACTTCTTGCGTATTGTGAAAAAGTAATATTTGAAATAGGACCAAGCGTCACACAGCAGTTTACCATGACCAGTTCACAATTGTAGTTGTACACAAATAAAATAGGCATGTCGTCTACTTATGGGGAGAGCTGCTCAGAGGATCGGCAGAGCTCCGTAGAGGGACTCATGAGAGCTGGGTTTCCAGCTCTGGCGAAGAGCTTTTCTTTTACCTTGGGCCGATCACTTCACCTCTCTCTGCCTTCGTTTTTACTCCCACCTCTCTCTGCTTTGATATTTTGGCTAAACATGTTGGTGCTGGGACTACCTGCCTGTGCTTACATCCACGGTGTGATCCTACTCCCTGCAGCCATTGCTGTGACCTCTTGGCACAGTGCTAATAGAAACAGAGAAAAGTCACACCTTCCCTTTCAGTGGGGCTGCAGGACTGCTAATAAGCTGCATCCATCGATGTGTCAGCATCCCTGTGAGATATAAGCCAGCATCCCTGAGGTGCGAAGTGGCGTGCCCCCACTGCTGTTATCACCTCCAGGCCAGGGTGTGTAAAACAGAAATGCAGTGGCACGGAGGGAATTAAACCTCACTCCTTTCAAAGAGGAGTCTGTCCTGTCTGGGGGCACAGACCAGCTCCTGAGAGACAGAGCAAGCAGTGATTTACCTTCTTGAAAGCATCATATTTATTTTTAAATGTTAAAATACATTATATATAAATATATATATATGAAAAAGGCAGTAGAATAGATACAGCTGTAACTGGTAAGAGCAAAACCACTGGTAGCTGAGTGTTTGCTAGCTGAAGCAGATGTTTGTTCAGCCTGCAGCTGCCCTTTGTAGCCGGTGCTGCAAACTCTGTGCTGGAGAATGACCGTTAAGGGACATGCCCTCACGCTGCTCTTGAAGCCAGCTGATGGGAGCAAGGCTGCATTGGATGAAGTGCAAGCCAGCAATGCTAGGAGCAAGAGAAACAAAGATTTCTGCTGATTTTGGTGGTCCTGCTTCCTTCTCTCTGACCGGTGACCCATGCAGGAGCAGGTTTTTTATTTGCTGGCCCATCATTTGGGAGAGCAAAAAAATGCTCCTCGTGAGCCAGTGCCAGTATTGCACACCACTGCCATCACGGGTGGAGAAAATACTTGTTTTGGAAAATAAGTCAAGGATTTTGAAGAGAAAGGACAAGGACATGTAGCAAGCTAAGCAGCTGTGTTCCTCCTTGCTGGTAACTGCAGGTGTGACACAATCCCTCGGCCCAGTAGCACTCCCAATAACACACACGTATCTCCACCAGAAGCAACCAGGTTACTCCAGATTTATGTCAGCATTCCCAGGAGTTTACTATGTTTTTCAATCATCTTTAAGAACAATCACTGTAATGCCATTGAGCTCATAAAAAGGATAAAATATAAATATTATTGAAGCCTAACACAGCACAGACATCAGTGTGATATTAAAGGAGTTTTTTATCAGTAGCCTCTCCAAAGATTTATACTCGTTTATCAATGCCTTTGCTAAATTAAATACATAAAATCTTTACATGAGACGTAACAAAAAGTCATGAACAATATCAGTATTCAGACAGTATTGGTGACATTCAGCATGACGAACTGCGTAGGAAGCTGGTTGTCAAAGCCCCGTGATAGTGAAAATGGCTCTGTTCACAGCACGAAGATATTACTTATCTCTCATAAAGTCTGAAAGGCTCCTAAAAAAAATCCCTTATATATTTTGTACTTACATTAGAGGCATCAGCATACCATTAAAGTGCTCGATGTTTTGTTTCTATTGCTCTGCCGACGATATGTGGGAGCAGTCCAGCCTCTCCCTGCCACCCCGCTCCCCCAAGAAACAAAAAAAACCCCAGACTTGAGCAACTGCAACTGTTCTGGTTTGTTCTGGGTTTTTTTTTCTTGTTTCATTTTTTTAACACAGTTCTAAACACAAAGCAGTGTTCAGTGTTTTCTAAGAGAAATCTGAAGACACTGATAATAAATTCAGAATCTATCTGAGAATTACTACAAATGGCTTATTTCCACCCATAGAAGCATATTCTACCCAGGAGTCCAGACCTAAATCTGCATGTCTTCTGAATTAGCTGTGAAAAGGGAACTCCTGAGCATTTTGAGATGATGTATAATAGAAGCAGCAGACCCATAAAGGTTTATCTTTTGTTTATTTTAGTATGCTTAGAGATTAGAAAGCTCCCAAAACCCCAGGAACCAATATAGCAGATTAGGGAAGGGATCTGGGTATTCAAGTTCTGTAGGTTTTAATGGGAGATGAATACCGTAGCATCTCTGTACATCAGGACTAGGGTGCTATGAGATGTGCACATTGCCGAAAATTTGCAGCAGATGCACAGGGCGGGTATGTAACTGATCCAAGGCGTTCACGTGGTACCTAGAGAGGTGAGGGGACGTGGCCAGCAGCTTTGAGCACATCTGTGGTAGGACCTGCGCTGGGTCTTGGCTTGATACCTGAGGTGAGTTAGAGTTAAGCCTAAGCAGAGTGTGCTGAGGGGCCTGGTTTCCATATGAACGTGAAGGTTATCTCCATGCAAGAGTTAGTGCAGGAGAAGCTGTAAATACAGCTGTTACTCTGAACTGTGATTCAGGAGCGTTACTTGAAGTTGCAGTGTGAAAGATGCTTGGAACCAGATTTGTCCTGCAGTCCCTCTGGGTTGTTAGCAGCATTGTGGCTATTTTTTCATATTTATCCAGTGTTGCTTCTCGAGGTCTGTGGAACATGCCCATTGAATCAGAAAGATAGAGACAGAACAGAATAACAGGGGAAACAGCACTGTGTGCTCTGCCAACCTGCAGCTGTGACCTTCCTGTTTACTATATTTTTTTTTTTTAACATTTGTTAAAGGAATGAAGCAGCAAATCACCAACAATAACAGAAAAATCAATACCCGCCTCTGCTTCTTTTGTGAGATCTGGAACATGGCCTCAATCTGTCAGACTGAATTACAGAGACTGTGGGTGTCAGCAAGGGCTCAAACAAATAGACCTGCCACGCTGCTCATTGATAAAAGGCTTAGGTCTGTACCAGTGTCACCACCACTGCTGCCTCCGAAAGGCGTGGAGGGAACACCAACCTCTCAGATGAAAGGCGAGTTATGGAGCAATGAACGTGTTCACTTGCGCTTTGCGTGTAAGATTGCACTAATCTCCGGAATAAAAAGGGTAAACAAACAGTTTGACAAATACCAGGCTCTGGGGCATTACCTTGCTAATGGATGTTAAATCAAATGGATGTATTTGAATGGAAGGTGATATATCAACACAGGAATGTCATCCTAAAATAGGCCATTGATCCACTAGCTGAGAATCCAGTCTTTGACAAAGGTCAATGCATCAGAGAGAGGAGCAACCTCTTCCAAACTCATCATTTTCCCAAGCAGCAGTAAAAGGCTGTATCAGTATAAAGAGGAAAGCTTCTTCCTGACTCCAGATGGTAATTAGTTTATACCCTGGAGCATGAAGATTAACATCCCTTATCACTTTTAATTTTGCCAGTGGATCTTAAGCTACTGCAATGAGCTTTTGAGTCTTTGAGTAATATAGCATGTGATTTTCATCTCACAAAAAGGAGCTGGTGGGGAAGTCCAGCACAGTCTTTGTATTGTCCCATTTCTGCAAACAGACCAGGCAGGATAGCTGCTCCTGCCGGTGGGGGAAGAGGACTGTGACCAGCAGTGCTGCCAGGAGTAGCTGCAGAGAAATCAAAAGTTAGCATCAGTGATTTCTAGGCACAGAAACAAGCTTACAAGAGGAGCTGAACATAACTTCACATTTACTATGAGAGAGGATTAGACCACCTTCAATTTAAAAATGCTTCACACCAGTGCAGTTTCCTGAGTAATAACAGCTGCACTGATGAGTTTGTATGGCAAACTGCAGCCCACAGAGCAGTGTGGAATTTGGGCTGTGCAAACAGCTGTCCTGCTTCTAAAGTCACCTGGCTTTTGTGTCCTGGCAGGCGGGGGCACAGCACCCGGCTTCCCTGCCCGTCTCGCCCCAGGCTGGGGCAGGCAGTGCCAGCCCAGTGCCCCTGTACCTGTTGTTCCCAGTTCAGCAAGGCATGGCTCGTGTGCCCCAAACTTCGTTCCTGCTGTGTGATAGGTGGAACTGCCCATCCTACTCCAGAAGTCCACCCAGACTTCTGAAAGTCTTAGCTTGTTGACTGTGCATCTGACCCTTCCTTCCTTGGTGTTTCCCTTTTCTTCATTAGCTTTCTTGCCCCCATCTGCTTTCCAAGCATCTTATTCTAAGCCTCCTTCTCTTAAGAGTGTTGTAAAGACTAATCCAGCCAGACAACAACCAATAGCTCCCACAAGGGCCTTGTGCAGACCAATACCTCTTGATTCATCTTTTATTTTAACTAAGATGTTCCTTTCTTATTTTATTTCAAAATGTGCTTTGAGGATATGAGTATTGCTAGATCCCACTTAAAAAAAAAAGGACACAGAAAATATGATCTCGTTCTTTCCCAGCTCTGAGTAGGCAGCAGTTAATTTCACAGGCTGGTTATAAACTATGTTCAAAGAGGAAAAGTCTTTCCTTTAATCCATAACAGCCTTCGTAACCTTTCTAATTTCATGAAATGTCTCCTTATTCTTGTCCTGTACTATAGGTAGAATAGGAAAATCCAAGGGGCTTTCATTGCGTTGTTCATTATTTCATGTGCCTTTGTCACTCTCCATCTATCTATGCAGCGATGAAATATTGTTAATAAGGGAGCAGAAGCCTTTTGTTGAGGAGAGGAGCTGATCGCAATAGCCACGTAACTAATAATATATGTGGTTAAGATCGTAATTTGGACCAAGGCTAGCACCTGAGAAAGCAGCGAGAAGCATACTGTTTCTCCAGATGAAAAGAGCCAAGGCCATAAAGGAAGCAAAATAAAAATGCACATCCAGAAAGGAAAAAAAAAAAAACCAACCCACAGCCACTTTTTGAGATTGTATTCACTTTTATACCAAATACCCCTTTTTCGCCTTTCTTGTTTCAATTCTCAGTATAGCAGCAGCACCGTGTGAAGGCTTAGTCTTGCAGTATCCTAATTTTCAAGACTCTTATGTTAACATTTGCTTTTGCAAAGTGCAAAAGTCTTGGTGATTTCAGATATTCAACAGATCTAGACAAGTCTCTGAACTTCTGTGTCACAGAATCAAATCTGAATTTGCAACTTTCGTTACTGACCTGATTCAGCTTCCCGTGAAGTCAGCTGGAGTCTTTCCATTTAAGTCAGTATGACTGCTTAGAGGCTAATAGGCTTGTATAGGTTTGTACTAACTTGCTTTTTGGGTAGCGTCATTAGAAATGTTTCTATACAGACCCAAAAGAGGAAATCACAAGCAGAAGATATTGGAGGTAATATGCGACAAAAGATCATGCAGTCTGAGAGGGCTTGGATTTTCACAGAAGGCTATGGTTAAAAGTCAAGCACCATATTGAAGGAAATTTGAATGTATAGTTTCTACCCCATGATCCCCAGATCCTGGCCTGGCTGGAGCTGAAGTGAAAGTCAGTCCCTGAAACCCAACCTGGAACACCTTTATTCAGGTGTCAGCTTTATTTTCTATGGAGATATAGACACCTAAAGCAAATGAGGATGTGGCTGGAAGCTGAAATTCCTGTTTGAAACCAGCATATAGAAAAGAAGTCAGACTGCTGTGAAGTGTTGGGGAAACTCCTCTGCATAACCAGAGACCAGGCAGTGCTCAGTACCTGGGAGCTACAGCCTGATTTGCAAAGAAATGAGAGAAAATAGGGTTTTGAAACGTAGGGCTCCCAGACTGGTGGGCAGTCAGCCTGGCAGGTGGGTTGCTGGCATTTAGCAGACAAGATGCTCGCTGTGTTTCTGCTGTGCACTTTCCTGGTTTGCCTTGTTACCAAAATGAGCATCTTTCTGCAAAGCATTTTTGTTTCAGCGAACCAGTATTCTCTGTTGGTACGATGGTCTCCTCAGCTCTGTTTCTGAGGTTGCTGCAGTTCTGCTTTCAGGCGGTGAAGTTTCCTGCTAGGGTTACGTGAGATGCAACTGGAGGTCTGTTTCAGGCACGGCTAAGGAGACATAAGCTGTTTCGCTTGATCATTCCCTGCTCCTCATTTGCCAAAGTCTTATCGGCCATTATAATGTCAGCAGAAAGCCAGGCATGTACTCAGCCTGTCATCTTGGAGATTCACTAAGGATCGGCTTTGGAAAAGGATTATGCTGAATTTTCTTTTCATCTGTATTTATGAATTTTTTGGCTTGGTTTTGCACTGTGCCAATCTTGTGCTTTCCCTGGGGAAATACGAACCGCAGCATTCTTCTTGCCAGCTATTTCCTGAATACCTGTGGTAACAGTTTCCAAGGGGCTGTGTGACTTATTTGTTCATCTAAATGGAAAAGTATTGCAGCAGCAGTGTTCACAGCAAACTGGAGGGAATTGAAGGAGAGCGAAGTTGCTACAAATTGAAGAGCTAGGAAAATATGACTTATCCTTGCCTGGAAAATAAGCCACAACACATAGCAGACCCTTTTAAATGAAGCATACAAATATGCAAATGGCAGCGTGGCTGCATGCCTTGTGGAATTGTTTTGTGAGCACAGTTTCCATTGGCAGAGACATCCACATTACATGAGCCACAATCAATCAGTTTTAGAAGAGCGTACAGTTTTGCAGAGTGATGGCAAGGCATGGTTATCCACTAGGCGTGTGTCCGTAGCTTTTTCCTACGCAGCATTGATGTAGGATCTGAGTAGCTCAAGAATAGCAAACAAAATTCATATTCACCATGTACAGCACTCTGAATAATTTACAGCCCAAACTATTTGTCCTGCACATCAGGTGAGGCAATATGCAGGAAAGGTAGCTAAGTGACAGGATGCATCAAGGATGTGTGAGATATACCGGGATTATCTTGCATAGCAAAAGGGAACTAGAAAGAGTTGCTGCTCTCGTTCACCCACACAGGCTTTTGAAGTCATGCAGCTTCTTAGTGCTGTGGTCTGTGGCTCCAAGAATAAATCTGTGGCACAGAGCTTGGGAGAGTTGTGGTTTTACTTGTGCCTCTGCTTGATTTTAAAGAGGTCACTTCATCTGCTTCCTTTTCCACCTTTTGTAGTTTAAGTAGGAAACCTCCATAGATGGGACGTTGTCCTTCTGCTCATTGGTGCCATTAAGTGGCTCCTCAGGAGACTGGTACGGTACCATTTAGGTGAACCCCTCCACCTCAGGCTTGTCTGACAAGCAAAGGTCGATCCCTGAGTGCCAGAGCTGGGTGCTGGGCCCTGGGCAGGAGTCACGGTGCCTGGCTGCGGGACCCAGTGGAGGTGCCAAGCGGCCAGCAGAGAAGATGCACCAGGTGTCTTCAGAGAAAGCCGAGAGGGAAGTGGGGCAATGGGAATATGTCATACTGAGTGACACAGAGTACTGTCCTCTCTGCAGCTGTTTGCTGTGTGGAGCTGTAAAAAAGTGAGAGTCGCTTGTGTTGGGTAAGTTTAGGACAGCAGTGTATTTTCAGTAGTGTAGAAGTGGATGATTTGCAATATCAACCTGATGTGAAAATCTGTAGTTCATGGAGCTATAGAACCTTATGTCCCCTTTGGTTGCTGGAAAAATAAAACCACAAGCGCACAAGTAATGACTTCTTGCTGGCTGGCAATTGATTGGTGTGTGGCTTTTCATGTGTTTTTGTCCTACCTTCAGCTGCTTTGCCTTTGGTGGCACCCAGCCAGCAATTATGTTCCTGCAGAATAATTGTATCCAGCAATGTTTTGGGCTTTTTTTCTTGTCCTTCTAGTTGTTATTTTAAAAGCAACAAATGGTTTTGCTCCCGGTGCAGCTTAACAAAATCCCAGTCACCCAGGAACCCGCCATTTGGCAGATGAAGCCCTGGACACAACAGAAGTGCAGGGGGAAATCCTCCAAGCAATCACGGAAGTTTTACTTTTCTCAGGGTCAGCAGAGACCGGAGAGAGCTGGTGGCTGATGGGCGAGGGGTCTGCTGCCCAGCATGTGGGAACGGGGTCCAGGCAACGATCTCCAGCGCCAGCTGTGCCCTGACACTTGCTGCAACATTTTTCTGGTAGTGGATAGCTGGAGTAAATATATAAGCCAAATGGGGAGAAAATGCATGCACCAAAACCTCAGGAAGATATTTTAGCAGTTAGTTTGTTCTCTCTGGGAGAAGATTTGCTCAGAGGCTTGGTACAGCTGAGAGTGGTTTGAGGTGGTGTAGAGACACAACCACTTCCTCGCGCTGACTCAGGCCTCCCCACCCAGCATGTGAAAACCATGTTAGTTCTCCTTTAATATTCTTTGGAAAAGGCTTCTCTTCATTTTGGTGGTTTGGGTTTTTTTCTTTTTCCTGAGGCTCTGCAGGCACAAGCGTGTTTCACAGCTGGTTTAGCAAGGATGCATCTAATTTGGAGGACGTTGAGGGTTCCCACAAACCGTAGTGACACTGATCGTGTGTGCAAAGCAAAGCACTCGGGAGGGTCTCTCCTGAAATGGCTGCCCAGCCCAGGGATGCCAAAACCAAGAGGGAGGTAAAGCGCTGAGTAGCCTCAGAGCAGCTCCCGCAGTGGCAGCTCAGACACGGGACGTGGTGGATGCTCTGCTCCCCAGTTGAATACGCTTTCCTCTGCCTCTCGTACTGAGCTTTCCACCTTTAATTTTTCTTCAAAGCCGTTCCATGCCCTTGTAACTTTAGTGCTGGCTATTCACTTCTTCCTCATTTCCCACTCCTCCTGGTTCCCAGGACAACAGTGGGCAATGGCACAGCATGTCAGACACCAGCCTGTTGGTTTCCTGCTTCGCGTGGTCTTGAGATTGACTGCACCCTGCGTTGACCAGGCTAATTTGTTGTGGTGGGAAGGGACATCTGAAGCTCACCTTGGGAAATGCAGCCTGTGGTGAGCGTCTAGTGTGCTATCAGAGCTTGGAAGAATTGGTCTTAGCTGTTAGGCTATGAAATGTAAATGGTGAAAAGATCACTGATGTACGCGTTCAACAAATACAAACAAAGCACCAAGTATATAAGTTGCTTTGAGAGGAGCTGGTGGCAGGGCTGTATGCGATGTCTCTGAGCACAGGCTCGAGCAGCCCAGGCTCTGTCCCTATGTTGGTAAATTCCCAAATACTCCAAACAGAAATAGCTGTTGGGTAGATACAAGATGTATACAGTAATACTGTTTAAATTTTTCTTTTCTGTTTTGCAAGAAGGATGTGGTTTCTTGTGCCAGTTCTGGTAGTGCTCAGTTGGTGCCTTGGGGAGATCAGGAGGAGTTAAGGACTTCCCACCCAGTTAATCTCTCACTTGTGGTGCTTGTTTTGTTTTTGTCTTTAAATTTAGAGAATTGAAGTGTAGTATGTCTCTCATCTGGTTTTTGTGTCGAACCAAGACTTCCAGATAGATCTGTGTTTTTCTCCTGACTGATGATATCCCAGCTGTGATGGCAGGATGGCCTCACAGGTCTTCCTATTGCCATGTGAGAGGACGTCTGGTGGTTCAAAGCAGATGACGAACATGTGATATCAAAAGGCCTTTGTAGCACAGAGTCACACTACAATGGCTCTGTGCTCAACAACAGGTTGTGGTTTGAAGAAATATTGCTTCTGTCAGCCTTGCATAATGGAAACAGTAATCAGCATCCATTAGGTCAGAATGTATTGTCAATCCACAGCGAAGCAGAAAGGACTACATCTCGGAAAACCTTTTCATTAAGCAAAGAAAATTGATACCAGTGCTTGGCTCAGCCTAACACTTTGTTCGTGGAACCGAGTGTGGATAATGGCTGGGTTTGTTTTCTTTTCATTCGTTTCTCTATGCACAGTTATTTTGATTAGGAAACATCCACCTTTCATTCTAGATGAACAATTCTAAAAACTTTCTCCCAACATTTATTATCTTGTGTACACAATCAATGCTTGTGTAAAGAACAATGTTAGAGCATAGTTCAGAAAAAAGTATTTTGGTTTACATGATTGAAGTCATGCAGTCTCATTTTAGTTGAAAAATATTTTTTATCTGCATAGTAACTACAATCTCTTTTTTTTTTTTTTTTCCTTCGTAGATTTTGTCAAGATAGGTATAGGCCATGTTCATGAGTAATACTGTGCCTATGAGTAGCTCATTGTATGTGCGCATTAACGATGTAGTACTGGCTACACTGGGGCCTGTCTAGTTGCCTAGCCAGTGTATGAAAGGACTAAGGGTTGAAGGGAGTAGGATGGTGATTTGACAGAAAGAATATTAAAGTGTCTTTGTAGTGGCATTCTGTGAGGATAACAGAAAGTAATTAATGTGGCATCTGATTTGTTAACCAGAAATCATTACTGTATATCAGCCTTGCAAATACCACTATGTCATTACCCTAATGGACCGATGACGACGAAAAGAAGTTGATGGATGGATGGACTCTTGAATACCTTTGTCAAATCTAATACATGCAGAATGAGCGGTGAATCACTGCTACTCCTGTTGCTATAGGATTTTCTCTCTCAATACTTTTCCTATTATTATTAAGCTTCTCTTAGCAGAGAGGAGGATCTTTCCCAAACTTTTCTAGCCCTTCTAATTCCATGTGTTTTTCCTGCTTGCCCCAAAGTTTCTTTGTTTATAGGAATGTGATTAGGAGTAGCTCTTTCTTTCATGCTTATACCATCAATAAATCTTCTCAGTTAAAAAAATTACTCATTTCAGGGGACAGAGAAGAGAAAACATTTTGTGTGTACTCTGTTGCAGGTGGCTTTGGGAAGCCTTGATATTGTGGGTAATGAAACATAAAACAAGAGGTCAAGGGCTGGGAATAGCAACATTGCATGTTTGGTGCAAGATCACTTCTTTCTCTTCCCTTGTATAATTCATGAATGATTGTGGAGAAGGGAGTTTGTTGTTGGGCTCTCCCCTGGGATCTGTGCACTCTTCTCACACGTGGGCTGCCAAGGGGCCCAGGCTCAGCCAGGGGGGCTACAGACGGGCGGCAGAACTGGCCAGCTGTGGCTTGGGGCTACCTCCTCTCCTGTGGTCAGTGCATCTTGACTCCTTGATGGCATTTACTCAGCTGCAGTGTGGACTCCACAACAGGTCCACCGGTTCTCCCACTTCTGCTGAACTGTCTTGTTCTCTGGGGTTGGAGTGGGGATGAAGTGTTGTGTGTCTGATGTTGTTGATATCCTTTGATTTGGTGTATAAATAACCACAGTCCTGCATTACTGTCAAAGTTGCTGTCCCCTGGATCAGGTTTGATCCAACCTGTATGAGGAATGAGTATGAACATAACAAATATGCACAGGAAGGATTTGTACTGGTATCATGTATAACATGATACACCATCAACCCAAAGTAACTGTTCTTTGTAGTTAGAGAAAGTAATCCCAAACTTCTCAGTGAAGAAACCCTCCAGGATCCTGATTTTTGGCTTCTTTTTCTTGCACTGTGTTTCCCCATTGTTTGCTACTTTTACTGCTTGTCTGTCTCTAGATATAAATGGCTCTTTTCACCGCAGTAACTGAACATCATGAATAAAATGAGAATGTAAATGCCTGTAGGGTACACCTAGCCTACATCCAAGTACTATATAAATAATGATCCATCTAGAAGGAAGGTGCTAGAGAAATATGAAGCTGTTATCATGGTTACTTCCATAGTATGCATACCCGATGTTGGGTGTAACTGCCACAAAACTGCTTAACAAGTCCCTTATCGCAGAGCTCTAGAACAATTCCTCCCCAGACTAGCTTTCTTCTCTCCTTGTGCATTTATCTCCTAGTCTTTTGGACCACAATCATACATTATGCTGTCAGCTTTATGGGTTTTTTCTACTATCACTCATAAGAAGTGTTATGCTTAGTCATAAAATTGCAACTAAGAAAAAAATTAGTGTATCTAGCATTATTAGGAAGCCTTCATGTCATCATCTATCTGTTCAGCATTTCCTCTGATTCCTTGTTTGTGACCTATCACAAATCTAGGTTGCTGAGGAAAGATTTTTTTTTTTTTTTGGCAGAGAAGATTTTCATCCTTATCTGATGTATTCATTTCAGGGAAGAAGTCTATTTTTTTGGCAGAGATGATTTTCATCCTTATCTGATGTATTCATTTCAGGGAAGAAGTCTATTTTCCATGTTATTTCCTTCTTTTTTATTTGGACTTTTCTTTAAAACTTGCAGGTTTTAATGACATTGAGTCCCTAGTCGTGTTCCCAGAACAATTTCTCCATGAATATTGTAAGGTTTTTCTTACTAAAATTATTTTTGAACTAGATCAAAACTTCTTTTGTTCAACTTTGATTAAAATGCTAGATAGGAGAAAAATATCAAAAAAACCTGCTTAATAAGATCATTAGTCTGTTTCAATATTTTATTTGTGTTTTTTTAATCTGAAAGTCATAATTTCAAAAGCTTATTTCCATTATTATTTAAGAAAAAACTAAAGTAAATGTTAAAAAATATTGAAGTTTGATTCCACTGCTAATTGAATTTATGTTTTCCATTTTGGAATTAAAATGAACTCCCAAATTTATCAAGTTTTCAGCAAATGAGAGAATTCTACCACTTCTTCAGACATTCTCCCATAGGAAATGTACTCTTAGACTGGACAACCTCGCTGATGAAGTTGGTACAAAACCAATATCCAATTATGGTCAAAGACTGGTAAGGTCTTAAAGAGTCTACATTAAACTCCCCAAAAAAGTGTGACCCTGAAGGAGGGTCCAGATCCCCTCCAGCAAGGTGTGGCCTAAAACATGAGACCTTGCTTTGTTTCTATGGACTTTTCCCATCCCCAATATCTTACTCTTTCACCTGGTCTTGAAGCTATCTGTGCTGAAGGAGGTGACATGGTCCATCCAACTCTCCTTACCCAGGAGAAAAGGGAGAGACTGGCCATAGGGCAAAAATTTAATTTTCCTTCTTGGGTCCAAGAAAAGCAACTTTCATGGCTGATGTCCCAGCTCTGAAATTGTGCTGGAGACAAAGCAGTTTTTTCTAATACTGACTCAAAAAAAAAAAAAAAAAGGGGGGGGGGGTTGGAATGGGGAAAAAAAAAAAAGGAGATGTAAAAATGTAGAAAATGTAGTATTTTCTGACTACCTCATGCTTGGAGAACGCTACTTTCTTTTTGTGTTTTGGCCATTATATCATCAAAACCTGGCATGTTTTCCACTTCCTGCGGGGATTACCAACACAAGTCTGTACCTGGAGCCCTGAACCTTGCCTTAAGTATTTAATGTTGTGCAGTGATTAGGCCACGTCTCTGGGCCCATTTACTCCATCAGATTAACACATCAGGCAAGAACACATACTTAGAGAGAAGTATATCCTGACAGATATAATCAAACACTGTTTAAATCAAGGGAGACGACTGTGACATTAATCTACCCTGGTATAACAGCCCATTTAAATGAGTAGGAGGAGGAAGGTGGTACGAGTGAGGATAGATGGTGTGTTTAAGTAGAGAAATGAAATCTGTAGAATGACTTCAGTGGAGATAGTTTTGATTGAAGTCAAGTAGTAAAATGAACAAGTGAGAGAGATAAATTTCTTTAAGCTGGAGACACTTCAGGTTAAAAAATGTGTGTGCATACCAGGGATCTGTAACCTGCTCAGACCCACAGAGATCTGTGGTCTCGATACAGATAAATTAACAGACTGAAACAAAACGGCTTGTATTCCTTGTGGAAGCCTAAAAATTGTTTTCTGCCTTTTATAAATCATTCTGTATGAGCTTGAGTTAGTAGATTAAGGCCAACCAGATTATAAATAAGAGGATTTTTTGAGGCTGGAGACCAGTTTAGGTTGCCAGCTGTGAAGAGAAAAAGGGTAAGGCAGGTTCATAGACAAGAGTGACTTGCTGAGGGGCCATGCAGGAGAGACTGAAAGAGAGTGCTGTCACTAATTAACTGGAGCAGCAACGCAAATAAATGCAATCAGGAAATGCAGACGTGCAGTGGCATTGGTACCTTGCTTTGTGCAGTCTGTTGTAGTTGAAAAAGGCAACAGATCCTAGCTAGTGAAGGGGAGCTTCTGGGGTGTCAGACAAAGTCATGGCTTAACGTGCGCATTGTGAAGGCTCTGCTCGAGGCTGCAGGGAGCACGGGGTCTCTCTGAGAAAAGGCTGTCAGGGAACCGATGCAGAGCACTCTTACTTGTAGGTCTATCTGTGGGTGTATTGCCTTAGCCTGGGCTTCTGCAGAGTACCTATCATTTCACTCTTATTCTTGGTGTGCAAGTAGTTACTTAATTCATATAAAAAGTGGTTTTGGCTCACTTAAGTGGGAGAACAACCTGTAAGCAGAGAGAACAGATGAGCTGTGTTTCTGCCCTTTCCCCAGAGCCAAGGACCACTGATGTTCCTGAAATGATGCTACTTTATTTTTTACATCTGACATGCAACTCTGAGTTACTAACTGTGCTTTCTCAGGAGGCTTGACATGGTGTGCGCCCTCCTCCTGACAGGACTCCGCAGCTCAGAACCCAGGTAAATCAGGCTTTTGAGAGAGAAATGCCACGTGGAGCGTGAATAGCTCTTCAAAGTTGCATAGAAAGCTGGGAGAGCTCTGTTCCAACTAAATGCCACTACGGGTTACTTAAAAAGAGATTAAGATTGAAAGGTACTTGCTGTGCTGTTCTGGAATGGCTAATTAGCTGGTGCAAATCCAGTCCAAAGTACTGTTAAGGAAATCAGACCTAGGAGGTAGGTATGAGTATTGTGTAAGTCTCACCAGGAAGAACACTAAGACTAGACTGAGCTTGCTAGACAGAAATGCTAATATTTTTAATTTTTTTATCATAGACATGCAACCTTTTAATTAAGCAAATTTATAAAAATTTATTTTCTTTTCGAACTCAGAAATATATCCTGAAGATATTACTACAAACCACTATTACACCTCAAAAATAATTTCTTGGATCGGACAGAAATCAGACAAGGAAAAGCTTTTTTAATAAAGCACCTTACAAATACAGATTTTTTTTTTTTTTTTTTTTTGGTCCAACACTTTTCATTTTAGCTACCATCTTCCTTTGACCTCAAGGAAGTTGGGGCATGAAGTTTATAGAGATGAGGGCAGAGCATTCACAAGCAGCAGATGAACCACATGTCCCATCACATACCTCCAACCCCGTTCAACAGGATTCCTTAAAACCGAGCTCGGATGGGTCTTTCCTTTCTATATGGCTTTTCTGTTTCTCTTTTCTCTATTTTAGAGCAGGGGCACTGTGTTAGGAGAAAAACATATCTCAGTAGGTCTACTCTCTTTATTAGGAGTTTCTTTCACTTACATACATGCTACTTTTTCCTAACACAATGACTGTTTTGTCATGCCGAATAAGTTTTCCTACTCTTCATCTTCCATTTGGGAATGTGGGCTAAACCTCAGAACAAAGGAGATGATAAAAGACAGGCGTAGCACTTTCATTAGGAGGACAGGGAGCTTTTGAAGTACACTCCTGAAGTCAGCAAACAAAAACTAGGCAGCAAAGAGGGCTGCCTGTTACAATGTGCTGCAGAGATGAGACTAAACCCAAATGAAATACTATGCTTTTAGTCACTGGTCCTGCTCCTGAGTGATGAAAGGGATCTGATGACTTTCTCCTGAGTCAGAGCTTTCACTGCCCCTGAGAAAGGGATGCACTGGTTATATAAATGGCAATTAATTGAAGTACCTCAGAGCCTGGGAAACTCCAGAGCAGAGAAACACAAGCCTTTGTAGGTGGCACACAGAAACTATCAATCAGGAAAAGTATAACTTATTTTCTTCTAAGAGGCAATTGTTCCTGCTAATATATTTATTTCTGAAATCCTACATCCAGCCCCCCGAGGCTCAAAGATGATGTGCAATATCATTACAAAACCAAACTCTCACATTTGAAATGCACAGAACATAATGAGGAAACCCTCAGCTAACTAGAGCAACCGCTCTTGCTATTTTGCCTGAAACTGTCTCTATATCCCAGATGAGAGCTCTTCCCCACGCTCATCTTCTAAAGATGTAAGACCTACTTTAGAGAATGACATTTCCTAGTATGGAGGGCAGAGCTATGAGAAGCCCTCGGGATATTGGAGTGGCTTCAGATTCCTCTCTCTACCGAGTTTATTCAACCGTGCTCTATCTACAGTCTATACGATTAATTAATGTGTGATAGATTAGTAACTCCCAAATAGGAAATCATGTTTTTGCCACAGGCTGTAGCAGAAGTGCACAGGGTCTTATTCTGACATTGCTTGTGCTGATAAATCCTGAGTGCGACTCTCCCGAGTCTATTGGGCTGGCAAAGTCAACGCCAGGAAGATCTGATAGGGCACAACAGCTAGCAAAGCCACCCGTCACCCTCGTGTCTGAGTCAGCCACTGCAAATATACAGACACACATGCGTATGCTATCCTTTTGTCTCAATCCTTTTCTTTAACGTGATGAAAAATAATAAGCATTCAGGGAAAGGTATAGCTATAGTGAAGCAGTCTGCCTCGTGATATTCTGTAGCCGTTGCTGCTTTAGCTTCATTTTTCTTCATCCTTGCAGAAGTCTTTCTTTTGAGCACATCTTTTGTCTCTTTGGTGGCATTGGTGCCAGCCTCTGCCGTACAAAGGTGTTTCAGGCTGATGCATCTCCGTATCTCCGTGGCATGCAGCACCGGGGCTGCCGGCGGGCTGTGGGGCAGGAGCAGCCCTCGCTCTTACCCTGCGTTACTGCAGCGCCAATGACACTTGCAGCAGTGGGAAACACAGCCGCTGCTTCTCTGTGGAAGTGCATGTGCTAGTAAGGACTTTCACACCAGCCCTTCCTTGCTGTTAAAAGTGGAAAAGCTGTTACTTTGCAAAAGCAGTTTACAAATTAGTAACAAAACAAACCAAACAAACCAACCAAAACCAAACTAGTGATGGTTACCTCTTAAAGCTCTTCTGTCTCGGTTGTTAAAATAGGACAAGTTATACTAAGGATGGGAGAAGCTCAGCTGCTTTATGAAAGCAGAATTACCATACCAAAAGAAGGAGCTGTGCTTGTTGCATATAAATATTAGTGTTTTGTATAAAATCTTGGGAAAATGCAACCCTAATTGCAAATCCACCTGCTATTAGTATCCCATAAACATAAAAGAGTTGTGGATGTGCAGTCCTTTGAGACACATCTCAAAGTGCTATGCTTAACCCAATTGCTCCTAACAAAATAGAATCATAGAATGGTTTGGGTTGGAAGGGACCTCAAAGCCCATCTAGTTCCACCCCCCTGCTGTGGGCAGGGACACCCTCCACCAGCCCAGGTTGCCCAAAGCCCCATCCAACCTGGCCTTGAACACTTCCAGGGAGGGGGCATCCACAGCTTCTCTGGGCAACCTGTAAATAGATTTATTTGTACTATATCTGAAGGTTGGACTCAAGAGCAGTGGTTTGTTTTTTTTTTCTGGTGAGCCTTTTGATAAAAGGTCAAACTACGTCAGTACCGTGGCTGTGGTCTGCAGCACGGTCAGCCTGTAATTTTGTCTTCCTCAGTAAAATCTCAGTACGTTTGGATTTCTACACCCCCAATCGTGAAACTGAATCTCTACCAGAGGGTCGAAACCTATCGATTTCAGTAAGGTACCAACAGCGGATGTGAGGTTTTGTTATATTTGTCTTTATATTAGCGTATGACCCTCAGAATTTATAGGAATTCTTTATCAGCAAAGGCCCCACGCATTTGTATGTCATTTTCCCCCTCTGTCTAGATCTCACCTCATTAATCACCGCACTGCAATGATTTTAGCTGGCTGCAGTAACAGTGTTGAATTAAGTGACTCAAGTTGATATTTTGCTAATGGACCACCCAGCTATACTTGGGTATCGTCTTCCATACGTACGCTGCAGTTTGTGCTTAGGTATCTGACATGACTGCATTTCACTTTGCTTGGATCTTCGGTTTTTCCCTGTTTACTTTTGTCACTTTTTCTTACTTATGATTTTCTGAAGTCAGCTGCATAGAATCTCTTTCTATCCACCTTCTTAACATGAAAGGGCTCTTAGCTGAATAGCAGATATTTAAGGGTCACTTTCCATAAATGTTCCTCAGGATTCTTTGGCAACCCGTGCAGTTGAAAAACAATTATGCCAACAAACCTGTTCTGACAATAGCTGTAGAAATTTGCATTCTGTCCCAGATTCTGATACATACTTCCCTTCTAAGGGTGGAAAATTGCTCAGTTCTTATCTGTCTCAATTCTTCAACTCCAAGGCGGGAATAATAACATTTCCTTTTCCCAGTGCTTTCTCTGTATATTTCGATTAGAAGCACAAAAGGGACAATGGCTGCTTGATTATGTTCTAGGCTAGCTGCTAACACACAAAATTGCTTATCTTGGTTATTATTAATATACATAAAAATAATCCTTTCAAATACAGAGTAGTTTAAAATTTGAACCACTATGGATTGTCAGTATTTTCAAAGTCTAATTAATAACAAACGAGGGGAGTTCTTCCTTCGCGGTGTTTGCGTCGTCGCGCTACTTTGCTGCGTCACGTTAATCCTGGCGCTAAGTCACTGCGTATGTCGTGCATGTCCTCAAAGAGTTTTTCCTAGGCTGCTGCTGATACGGTGCAGTGCTGTGTAGCCCTCAAGCCTGCAAATGAACACGACCTTTCATCTCTTAAATCTTCTTTTATGGATATTTAGAGAGTTACGCTGTAACTTACAGCTGTGGTTGCAGACTAGGCCACGAGTCCATTGTTCCTTGAGACTCTTTCCATCCTGCTCGTGTTTCTGGTTTGCTGTGATATTTATGCACTCCAACTAGTGAGAACAGCCTGTTAGGAGGTTATATTTCCTCCTGATGGGGAGGGGGAGGAGAAGGTGAACTCTTGTTTTAAAAAACAGTCTTCACCAGCGTGTTCTCTGGAAAGTTTTCAGATTTTTATATTCCAATTTATATTGGTCATCTGAAACTGAATGTTTTCCAATTTAAACATCCTTTTTTTTTTTTTTTTTTTTTTTTTTTTTTTGGAAATGTCCACTTTGCTAAAAAAGTAATTTTCCTTCAAAAAGACAATATGACCGTTTCTGTAGCAGTTAACACATCACACATCTATGATTGTTTTTGTCACGTATCCATGGTGCTGTTAGTACAGATGGGGCTCTGGGTCACTTGGAATCGCTCTGCTGCCAAATATTGTACACGGAGTGCAGGGCAGTATGAACATCTATTTCTCAGGTAGTTATTGATACTTTTTCATCTCAAGCAATATGTGAGGTGTTGGTAATTTTAAAAGTGGCCAGCAAGCCTGTTAGCCCAAGATTCATACTTTTAGTTTCTGTATTATTAGGAGGAGAGCGTTTTGTGTCTGAAGCAGTTCAGATGAGTACTAAATTCTCCTCTGGTTTTGAAAGCGTGACTAGTGGCCACTTAATCTCCTTTATTCCTGTTAACTGTCTGCAGTATATCTAATTTGCTGGGTTTCTAAGATACTTGCTTTGTTTTAACAAGCTTTGAGGTATAGGTTAACCCATGTCTTTATAGAGTATCTGACTACAATCTGCTGAGCTAAAATTTGTGGCTTAGCTGTCTCTTTTTCCTTCATATCATAAGCAATTCACCATTTTTATGATTTTAGCCCTACCCTGACCCTGGGGAAAAAAAAGTCTGTAGATCACCTTGCAGTCTGAGCCTTGTGCCTGGCAAGGTACTTTTCCTGCTAATTACCAGAGCTGTTAATTCTGTTGTCAGGCTTGACAGTTGAGAGATAGTGGCCATAAACGTCCATTTCCCACCAGTGGAGTGAAGAGTTAAGGGCAGGATTGTAAAAGGATGAAAAGTAATTTTGAATGCGTTTCTGCTTTTCTCACTGTAAGATTGCAAGATTTCAGCAATGTTCTGTTTCCAAAGGAGGGATCGGCTCCTATTTACCCAGTACCCCTGCAGGGATGGCGACCTGCATGGTGAGGGGCTCGCTGCAGTTTTGACAGATTATTTACTGAGATATTACTTCAGAAACACTGCACAGTAACTTACAACGGATGTATGGTAACAACCCAGCAGGTCCTTGCAAACAAGAGTAACTGCGTGGTTATCTCGTGGCAATACTACTGCTTTATCTCATGGTAACATGATGGATAATTTTAGCCAGAACTGCAAGTGATGAATTTAATCCGGGGCTACCTTCATGCTAAACATTGAATTCTAGGTTTGACTGAAATACCTTTGTGTCTGCAGATTGTTTAGCAGAAATGTGAACGTCCATCTCGGTATCCAGATACACAACGGTATTTCGTGCTAGGAATCAGCGATATGAACAAGGTCGTCTTCTATTTCCATGGTCTCTGTTGTCATACACTAAGCCCCTCACCTTTTCATGATTTCCAAATCTAGTATCAATATCGTACTCTACATCTCATGCACGTGAAGAGGTAATGGCACAGCAGGATTAAGGAATAAGTAGAACTGCTCATCTGTGTGTCATAAGCATTGATCGGTTAAAGAAAAAGGAAATGCTCTCTTAGCTCAATGCACTGGGGTTTTGGAAGAGGTAAAGTTGTTTGTAAGCACAGTTTGCCCAGGGACAGTGCTGAAACCCTTGCCGCTGGGCGGTTTTAGGAATACTCAGTAGCATCTCTGCTCTCCTTTTATAAGAAAATAGGAAAGCGTTAACATAAATATATGTACGTTCTCTACAAGTGGTCTGTGTTGGGAAGCTGTGGACTTCTGACCTGCCAAGATCTGGCACAGCTTTGGATGTGCTTTGCAAAGTCCAAGGATATCTACTGGTTTCCCAGTTCTCCAAGAAGTTGGTTACTCCTTTCTGTCCTAAATGTGTTACAACTTACAGATGTGGCTGCTGTGATCCAGCTCCCACGTCAACACAGGTATGCATCAAAGTCTTTCTGATTGTGTTTAGATTTTTTTTTTTTTAACAAATTACTTCTTTCGCTGCCCCTCAAGCACATCAATCTTTGAAGTTAAAAGCACAGTTAGTGAGCTTGCTTCAAGCATAGTGCTGATCTGGCTCTTGATCATCAAAAAGACTCTTGAAAAGCTTAATTTAGCCTTCCTAAAGAATCTGGACATCATCAAATACTTTAAGGTGTATTAAGTATTTATTTGGGTTTTGCATACAGAAAAAGTGGAGATGATATGTATTTTTGGGAAGCCCATGGCTTTTAGTACTTATCTGGGAGGTTTAAAACATTTCACTAGGGTCTGGTTCCGCTTCTCTGGGGAAGGTGTTCTCCCCGTAGGTATTTTTTACTGATACCTTGTTATTTTCTGAGTATACTTGCCTTAGCTTTCAGCAGGCAGAATGCTTTTAATAGAGCAGAGGGATGCAAACAAGAAAATCTTGAAAACCTTGTCAGTAGGGCTGGACCCTGATTCTTCAGCTTTCTGCAAGCAGCTGCGGCTTCCTGTCCACGTGGAATGAGCATTTATGGGGAAAATATTCCACTCTGGTTTGATTATTTTTGTTTGTATAAGGCTGGATGGGATTATTATGGAAAAACATAGGCTTGAAATTCAGAATGGGAATTTAGCATGAAAATGTTTATTCTTCCTCATGAAAATGATTTAAGAAACTTTTTTTTTTTTTCATTGTTTCAGTTTCCTTTTGCGTCCTTAGCTAGCCCCTGCCCTGATGGGTCTGTATGACAATTGCCAACCGTGACAGCTCTCTGCTTCGGTTTCTTCCTCACTTTCAGTATCTTGCCTAACTCTGGGAGTTACTTCTGTGGGGAGGCAAATGTCTCTTGTCTTCAAAACGGGGTCTCCTCTGAGACTTGAAGGAGCTACTATAACTGAAAATAGCACTGTTGTGTGGATGTCCTCAAACCTGCGAGGGTTCTTTGCGTTTTTCCAGGAAAAGATGGTGAAAAGATTGATATTTTCCCCCCGGTGATATTCCACTTTGAAGATGTATTTATCTGAATATTGATTGAAAAGCAGAGCACAAGATCTCAAAATCAAGCTACTCTGAACAGCGAAGCTCCTGTGAACCACTCGGAGCTAAACCCACGGTGTTTTTCTTAACCTTGCCACAGAGGATGAGGAGAGCTGGGAAGCCTGTTACACTCCTCCCACTTCCTCTGGGCATGGCCGTGTTTTGCCTTAGCTGGCAGCTTATCTTTGTGAAACAGAGATACTGTTGATTTTTTTTCTTTTCTTTTTTTTTTTTTTAAATTGAGGTTGTTTGTTTATTTAAGTCTTCTATCTCCCTACCGATAACTGGGATAACAAAGCCTGCCGATGTTGTCTCTCTCAGTATGTACTTTAATACATTTGACCCACTTGTCATATTCTTGGCATCACAGCCTGTGTGTTTTAACAAGACTGTGTTGGAAATGAGCTAATGACGCGTACGGGGGATTTGTGTGGATACTGTGGACTTACACAACTGCGTGGCATGAGAGCTTTAGGAACAGGGAGAGTAGCTCTGTGCTCTATTGCTTGAAACGTACATTGCAGCAAGGCTGGACCTATTTAAATCACCAGAGGTCTTGCTAGTTAACTTCCCTTTCATGTAACAGAAAAAAAAAGGTTGAATGAGTCATGTGAAGCCAGCCATGAGATTAATATAGACAAAGATGTCATATCCTCGTGCATGCAGCTGTGAATGGCATATCTGCTTTGCCATCTGCAGATTAAATGGACATAGTGTCTCAGTGGCCGCTGCAGGGCTTGGTGTAACTCAGTTATCATCAGGCAGATTTCCTGTTGCCTAATACCCAAACACAATAGTTGTTCAGCGTCAGACTTTGGTTTCTGGAGTAGTTTCAAAACCCGCCAGCCACAGTATGTAGTTTTATAACAACACCACCGTTAACTAATTGCACTCACTCGCAGAATTATGAAACCCGAGAGGATAATTTGGTGCATCATGAGTATATCTTTGTGAATTTTTCATAGGCAGTTTATATTTTAGCTGATACTTAAAATGAGAATATTTTCCTGCAGATCTGTTTGCTCTAATTTCTTTCCTCCTGGTAATTTGGGGCTTTCTTTTCTAACAATTAGAAAAACAACATTCTGTTTAATTACAATATTTACAGAAACAGATCTTTCCCATATTGCAAATTGTAACGAGTTTTATGTCCATTAACCTCTATATTTGCAAAGACACATCTGTATTGACCTTTAAGTATCATTCACTCCATTTGCAAATTGGACAGTTCAATGTGAGTGCTTGATTTATAAAAATCATTTAAGGACATATTATGTTAAGCACGCAATTAATCTCCATAGGAAAATACTGTAACTCTCTAGAATCGTTCTGGTATTCTGGTCATGGCTGATATCACTGAGCAAGTTTATCTGGATTCTTCATCAAAACTTATTTGTGAGTTCATTCCAAAAGGCCAAAGCTGGGAGAAAATCTGTGCTCTTCACACTGAAATCTTTGATGCAGTCACGTAATTCCCATTTACTTCAGTGAGTCACCCATGTGCACAGAGATGAGAATTCTCCCTTGTTCAGGCTTTAAAGATTTCCATGGGAGTTTGCTTCCCTGAATATTTTATTTTCAGCTTTGTTATGGTAAGATGATTTTTCTGACATTTTGCTGATCACAAAGCAGCTGGTCCCATAAAAAATAAAGCACACACACAAAGAAATGACTGGGTGTCTGGGGGAAAATGTGAGTTCTGTGTCTGAGCTGCAACAGATTGTCATCATTAAAACAAAGTATCAGCAAATGCTGGAATGATGGGCATTAAAGAGTGGAAGCATTTTCTCAGGTTGTGAGGCAAAAGAAAGGTGGTACTTTTAATTAAGCCATTGTTCATTTTGGGTGTATCACCTATCTCTGATCATTTTTAAAGTTCTGAAATAATGGTGTTAAATACAAAGAAGATAACAAGTAGCAACATTTTAACATGCACTTGATTTAACTGTAAAAATCACACTATCCCTTATTTCAGGTCTAAATGTACCACTGCACAGTTCTGCCAAGCTTGGAGTACCATAAAAATCCAAAAGTACAGCTGTTTGTCCGTGTCGGGGACTTTCTGACAGAGAAGAGCTGAAATCCAAATTTAAAACCGCGATAGAACCAACCCCAGACATAGCCATTTTCTAGTATGATCTCTCTTCCATCTCTGTAGTATATTTTTAGCAGAAGATGGTCCTTATTCTCCATTCCTACAGCACCCCTTCACCAGTTCCTACCAGGGTCTTTGCTTCTTAGAGATCGGGCAGGTGAGTGGTGGAGGGGTCTGTAGTTAGGTGCTGGAAGGAGACTTGGACCTGGGAGATGTCTGGGAAAAGTTGGGCGCTGGAAGGAGATGTGGGAAGGACCTGGCCTCCTTGTTGTGCCAGCTCCGTCACTGGAGGAAGAGAGGGAGCTCTGCCAACTTCCGAAAGCTTTTTCTGTCATAGGAAGAGACATAGGCAAAAGAAATGGTCCGTGAAGGGCAAAATACGCAGCCAATGGTATTAGATGGGGAACCAGTTCATTCCCTTCCCTGACATTTTATTAAATGCCTTCTCTTCTGAGTTTTCCATTTGCTTTCTATTTCTGTTTAATTTCTTGATTTATTTGTTTCTACTTATCTATATTGCATGAGACATCATGCTGTTAAAGGCCCTTATTAAGGAAAGTGAATAATCTCCTTGAAGTAACTTATATGTGTCTCTGTTCCCTTCATTTGTGGCTGTTTTCTCCCTGGTTATTGGAAATTAAAGGCCAGAAAATGAGTTTGGCGTGGAATTTTCATAGGAATTTTTTTTTGAGGTTTTCCCTTAAAAGCTTTTTAATCAAAAGCTGGAACTAAACCCCAAATTACTTCTACGTTTTCAAAAGGAATAGGTCAGCACTCTGGGTTTATATCAAATGTTACATTTTCAGAAACAAAGAATTGTAACCTCAAGTTGAATAAAAATGTTCCTAGGCAGACAGCATCCTGGCCGCTGGCCCAGGCAGCTGCGTTGTTTCCCTCGGGGCCGGGTTTCTGGGCAGTCAGGAGTGATGCAGAATCTGGAAACCAAGACTTCAGAGCAGAACAATGATGGAACTGAACGCGTTGTCATGCGGGGATGATTCCCTCGGTCCTTTTTCAGCAGCTTTCCTGTACTTGCTTTCATTTTGCTCCCCTCCTTCCCATTCACTTTTCTTTCCTTATTCTTCCCTTTTCCCTTGTGTCTCACCACTCACTTCCCTGTCCCCTCCTCGCCTTGTTGCCTTCACTGTTCTCATGTCTTTGTCCTTGCAGTGATGCACTAACACGACCCAATACTGGCAAAACTTTTCAGGGACACATTTCCCACAGAAAGTCAAGATGGGTTTCAAGGCAGGCTCAACGTGTTATTTCTTCTGCACAATCAAAAGAACTGCGTCCGTACCTCAAAACACGATTTCTTGTTCATCATGTGGTTGCTTAGGTGGTCCTTCACAAAGCCAATATGAATTTTCATTCGTAGTGGTTCATTGAGAGGGACCTTTCAGGTCTTGGAGTGGTCTCGTGGCCTTTCAGAGCTTGCACCTTTCTCTACAGCCAGCTATCAGAGAGCGGTCTTTGTTTTTCTTTTAAGTTCTTGTTGACTACTGTCTGTTTGCTGTATCAGCCAAGGAGAAGAAATGTGAAGATGTATGGTTCTGATGAAATATTTAGGCTTTTAATACTAGCAGCTCACAAGATACATAAACTGTAATTTATTTCTGTTTACAGCGCTTCTGCTGGAAGTATCCTGCTAATCTACCTAATATATGTAAGAAAATGCAGACATACTAAGGTTTTTTAATTATTATCACTGTTAATCTTCACTACAATATTATGAAGCAACAGGGAATGGACTTTTCCAGGAACTAGATGTCCTATTTATTAAAGACATTGCTTCATGTTTTCTGTCAGAGCCCTGTACGCAGCACTGGGTGACCTTTTTTGAAGAAATTCAACTGGGTGACGTAGTTTTCCTGCAGGTTTTAGGTTGTAAGATCTTGTCACTTTTCCAGATGAGGTTGCATTAGATCCTATACACATGCATCATTGCATGAGACATCCTGTGGCTGATGCCCTCATAGGAGCTATAGGGCCAAGCACAGCTGGACAAAGAGAGTTGCCTGGGGCCAGTGGAGGAGCAATATTCACAAAAAGGTCCTTCCCTGAGGCCTGAGCTCACAGGAGCGTGTCTCACAGATGAGCCTGGGGACTAAATTTCCAAATTTCCAGGGGGGCAAAAATCAGGGTGACTAAAGTCTTTTGGCTTCATGACAGCCAACTCCCACAACCCACCTGCAACCAGGTCCTCAAGGCAAAAATGACCTTTCCCATCACCTTTCTCTGCTCCATGGACAGCAAACCTAGAGCAATTGCTTTGTAACCGTATTTAGCTTTCAGTTTGCTTCCACTCCAGCCCTGAACAAAGGATTTATAACCCTGAAGTGGATCAGTGGGTTTTTTCCATTTGCAACTCTTGGGTTGGTTTGTTTGTTTGTTTGTCTGGTGGGTTTTTTTGGTTGTTGGTGGTTTTTTTTGTTTGTTTGCTTTTTTAAAGTATCTTCTCCCTGGGAACATTACCTTTTTCTCTGGAGGTTTCTTCCCACTTGTTATCTCTAGGTGGATGTGGTTTAGCCCTGTCTCTTCCTGTAATGCTACTGCGTGCGTTATTACAGTGGCATTAGCAAGGTGTATTTTTGTGCTCAGACACTGTTAGTGGATATGGGTCTTGCAGAATAAAACTTTAGAAAATGTGATCTAGCTTTTCGCCCCCTTTCATCTGAAATGGGAACTGGTTAACTGATGCCCTGGTTAGTTCTTGAGGCACGAACCCTGGCAAGACAGACCAAGGGAGCAGGAGGAGTTTAACCCCCAAAGCTGGCAGGGTCTGCACCCCACACTTCTCACTGACAGTTCTCCCAGCTTTCACAGCCAGGATACAAATAGGTGTGCAGCTAAAAATGGAAATATAAATGGACCCCCCAAAAAAGGAGAGGGGCAATAAAAATGTGCTTGACTGGCTGAAGTCTGCTGCATGTTTTTAAGATGACTTGATGCTGTGCGCTTGGCTTCAGTATATAAGATCAAAAAATAAATCCTATTAATACTTTTATTTAAACTAGTCATTCAAATTTGAGTGGGCTGAGAAGCTATAAGCACCCAGGTTTGCCCAGGATTACCCCTGGCATAAATTATGTACACATGTCAGAGGTATGAGCATATCAAGTGAGTTCATTTAAATTAATGTTATTAAAACAAATGGCAAATTGATTTTTGGTAATACAGGGCTTGATTTACCCTAGCTTAACTCCATTGACTTTGGTGGATTTGCTCCTGCTTCACTTTGGTATAAATCAGGGGAATACCAAGTCCAGGGAGCGTAAACGTTAAGACCAAGTGAAATATTTACTGTCTTATGTCTTGTCACATTCCAAGTAGTAGAAAATGTGTTTCTTCTGATTTATTCTGCTGTAATGCAGACAGTGGCCAGGAATAGCAGAAGTAATGATTAGCTGTTTATTACAGTGTTTGGCCTTAATATCATGCTAACACGAACTTAATGATAGATTCAAATTGAGCTTGTATTTAAGATATTCTTAAAGCAACAAGCAGAGCTTGGGTATTGACCATTCACAGACAGAAGTGGTTTCCAACCTCTGGGCTCAGCAGCGTGCTAAAGGCTGAAGTCACTCGTGTACCCGAGCGGAGTCCTTCCTCCCCCTTCTTTAAAGTGCCTTCTTACTGCTCCACGAGTGAAAAATTAATGGACCTTCTTTCGTTTGCTTTCATGACGAGAAGGAAGCACTTCCATTAATGACGCTAAGAATAGGATTTACTGTAACTTGGCCTCAGATGGTATTTGTGGTTCCCACACATCCTGTAACAATATGCTTTCTAAACTTAAATGGATATTGCCACACTGACTGTTACAGAAAAGCAGAAGGAAGATGATGAAGCAGCTCCTCCAAGCTATTTTTTTTTTTCTGAGGCAAATTTATTGGCCTTGCGTTCAATACCTCGACAAGGAGAAAAAAAAAAAAAGCTGCGACGTGAAAGTGAGACAGGTTGTGAGTTACTGGTGTGTCTGCAGCGGGGTGATTTCCTGCAATTAATTACTGATGTGAGGGGTAAAGTAGAAAAACAGATTTTTACAGCTGTTTTTTCACTCTTGCATGGTAGTATTATCTGACATGGGCACAAATACCATATTCAGCTCCACCTTTTCAGCAATTCCCCCAACAGCTGCATCCTCTAGCAACCTTTTACTGCTCGCTTTGCACACACCCCCCCCAGTCAGCGCTCCTCTGGAGTAGCTCCATCACCGATTGATGAATTGGTAGAGTTCGGCTCCAGCTGGCAGTCAGCTGCCTCTGCTCCTTGACCTCTTGCCCGAGGCTGCCTGTAGACCTGTCAATCATGGAAATATTTTTTGTGAAGTCAATTCTTTAAGCAATTAAGGATCTATATGTAGGCAGCCAGAGAATCTTGCATGGTGCTTGGGCCAGCTAAAACTTCTCTTACCCATTACCAGCCTCTGAGTAAGCCAGTCCTGCACAGAATAGATAAATACCATCCATCCATCATCCCCCGTATGGCTTAGGAGTGTAATTTCATGAGCTGCCTGTGTGGGAGAGAAGTGCGAGAAGATGCTGCGTCAGTGTGTGGGCTGCAAAAGGGACAAAGAGGTGACTTAAAATTTATACTGGAAATAGAGAGTGAGTAATAATGTGCCCACCATGGACCTTTCTTCAGAAGAAATATGCAAATGAAAAATGATTTGAATGATGGATTTATCTACCAACTGAAATTGAAGCTGGGAAGCTGAGGTGTGAACCAGCTCTCTGGCAAGATATGGTAGCAAACAGGCGCAAACCACAAAGTGAAATAACGCTCTGTGTGCGCACGCATACGGTTGAGTGTGTGTGTGAAGTTGTGTGACTTGGGGCTTGGAAAGAGAAAGTTTCTGTGTACCTGCTAGTTTTTATTCTTTCTTTCCTTTGTGGTGCTTTCCTATCATTAATGGAACCACCAGGAGACTAAAGTGACATGATGCTACAGACCTGAAATCTGAGTCCCAGGGCATTTCTTAGATGAATCCAGACCAGAATACTGTATCCACAGGGCTGTGGGAAAGGGACTGGAGTTTGTGCCTTGGACCTTAGAGACAGATGGATATGAACCAGACCACTAGATCAGACCCTTCAGAGTTTGGAGGCATTGTAAATAGGGCTCGTATCCAAACATTACCACATTATATTTGCTCTAGCGAAAAAAAGGCTTAATGTGCATGACTGAAACAGAAAATAAAATTCTGGGAAAACACAGAGACTGTATTTGAGCTGCTGGAATGATCTATCCTGATGTGATATTTGTCAGCTGTGGTCTCCTGAATTCACCTATGCAATTCTCCAGCATTCATCAGTCAAGCTGAAACAGGTTTTTAGCAATAAAGAGAAGACTTTTGTCAAAGAAAGTGTCTCTTCATGCACGTGATCTGGAGAGAGCATTCCTTTATTTTTCCTGTTGCCGTTTGGGGTGAATAAGATATAATCTTTTCTCTTCTGTCCTTTCTTATGCATCTTCCTGCTTGAGATCCTTACAACTGCAAAGTCAGTTCAGTGAAAAACATCTCTCTCCCATCCCCTTCCTTCATTTCCTAAGAAAATAGATGCTTTGAAAGGCATGAAATATAATGCCAATTGCTGCCTTCCTAAAGAATGTCTAAAATTCCTGTGAGACAGTGCATTGTTTCAAAACAAAGCTATTTCAGGCAATTCTATCCTTGTATGTACAAAGCTATTCATCTGAGAGACTTTTTTTCAGCGCAAATATTCTTGCTGTGGGGTTTTATCTTTTAGAAAGAAAAAAGAAAGTGTTTTGGAAGATCAGTTTCATATTGTTACAATTTAAAATAAAGCAAACAAAAACAGATTCTGCAGAAGTTCAAACCCACTGCCATCCTTGCTGTCCGTGTCTAGGCAAAGCCAGCACGATCCCTCCGGAACATCTTTTACAAACGTTATTTATTTGACAGTCAGCCTCCGGTGGGTTTTTTGTCAAATGTTACCAAGAATCCTGTGCCGTGCTTAGCGCTTAAAGGAAGAGTGAAGTGGGTTTGGTTTTACACACTTTAGGGTCTCACATGAATCTCGGTGTGGTGGGAACTACCCCCAAAACTGTTCAATGTCTCTGTGCCCCTGTCCCCGTGCCAGCTTTCCCAGGGTATCGGCGCCGTGTTGATTGCCGTTTGGCATGGCCAGCGGGAGAGAGAACCAAAGTACTGGCCTGGTGCAAGCCATCTTCTACCAGCGAGGATGTGGCCTGCAGGTTTTTATGAACTTTGATTCATGAAATACAGAGCGGGAAGGTTATGAGCTCTGTAGAAGCGTTGTCATTTCTGGAGGAAATCTTTTATGGAAGGCAGGTAGGTTTTGGCCAACTAGAGAGCCTCAGCTGCTGTTTCATGCATGAATTAATTGTGGGCTTGAACCAGGAAAACCTGGCTAAAGCTGCCACAGTAAAAGATGGAATGAGCTCAGAAGTATGGATAGACCAATTTCTTTCACGTATTTTGCAGAAAACAGAGGCTCAGATCATTAGCACTACCTCCTTTCTCAGCACCAAGCCTGCTCCCTGAAATTAGAGATACAAAACTATTTCACTGGCCCCTGCGTTCTGACTCCACTCCAAGTCATTGGGTTTCGTTATTGCAGTAAGAGATAAATCCTCACAGAGCAAAAGCAGGACGCTATCGCACTAAAATACGTAACATGCTTTCTGGGAAGTAAATTGTAGGTGCCCTACTAGATAAAGTTTTAAAGATGCCCCTTTTCATTTCAGTGCTGATGGTAACGTAGAGGAAACTCATTTTAGCAGTCGTTGGTAATTAGCCAGTTTGTAGTGTTATCAGAAATATGTGCTGTTTTGCAACAACAAAAACCCCCAGAAACATCCTTTCTTTAGAAATATCTGTTAAACAAAACCAAAAAGTGGAAAAAGAAAATTAGCAGCTGCTATTGCACTAAACTTTAACGGACAGATACTGCTTTCTGAGAGCTATCATTAGAGCCAAATTAAAATATAGCCGAGATTTTTCTAAATAAAACTGTCAATGAAGATAAAAAGTTTTTATGTTGACAGTAAAGCAAATGATTTTTTCCACTCTGTTGAGGTTTTGTAATGGTGCAGTATATCTGGTTGACTTATGGCACGCTAATGACAGATTAACAGCTGCAGGAGAGACGATTACTCTGAGAATCGCTCTCAAGCGAGCGGAGCTGAAGGCCTATGGGCAGGGGCCGGATTGGGAGGCAAAAATGGGCGGAGGATTTACGCAAGGCTGCACATCGGTGACACAGAGAGCAGACTAAGAAAAGCACTTATGGATGTGAGAAGTGGTTCCTAGGGTGGGGGAAGCCCCACGCTGGCGGTTACGTCTCGGCACTGCAGGAACTGAAATGCTGCAGCGAAGTTACTGAGCTCGGGTATTTTCTGTAGGTGAGGGAAGGTGTGCACCAGCAGCAGTAATAACAATTGCTGGGCTTACTAAGCAGGTTAAACGAGAAGTAATGATCTAAATCTGGATAGTCTTCTTCCTTTACGCTTACTGACAACAGCTATCATATTGGCTATTTTCATTCTTTAGACTTTGCCGAAGGAATTCATTTGCCTTTTTGTCTTATTTTTTTAAGCAAGTGGTGAGGAGGAAAAGTAAGTCTCTTTGGTGGCCAACTCCGCTGCCACAGCAGAGCTGTGCCAAGGTGGAGTCTGCTACATCATCATCCCGTGCTGGGGGTGAATAAAGGAGGATCGGACCCCAGCGTGTGCCCTGAACGGGGGCTTTTCCTGTCGCCGTGTGAGGGGACGATGCTAACGGCAGCCTGCTTCCCGGGTGTTGTTGCAGTGCTCTGTAGTGGTGCACATAGGAACAGGGCTTGTAAAAGCACTCTGGGTCGGGAGAAGGCCCAGGGAACGGGAAAGCAATTTCACCTTGATTTTGGCTGGTCTCCTCTTTGCAAAGAGTAGTGTTGCTCCACAGCTGGGATGGGGCTTCAGTTGTAGATCCCAGTGTGGATGGGCACGTGGTCAGCTTTTCCAACGCCCTGTGTGGAGAACTGGCCAGGCACAGGCTGGGGTCTGGGCTTACCCAGGTGGACCACCTCATTATCTAACCTTGGGACGTGCTTTAATAAATGCTGTCCCTGATAGCACCTAGAGACGTGGCCTCAGGCAGTGAGCATCAGGGTCCTGGAGAGCCCTGAGCTGTCAAGGGAACCTGAATGGTGTGCAGCAGAAAGAAGAGCAGCCCCACGGTGCAGCCGGCCATCAGGTCCCCAGGCACAGTCAGAGCAAGCTATTGGTGAGGCAGTGTTTGCCTACTCCTGTCCACAGGCTGCAGTGTTTTAATGCATTGCTAGCATGTTCAGCCAGCACACGTATCCCCAGAACCAGCCTGAAATAACTATTTCCTTGGGTGTTCCCATGAAAAATTCACATGGGGAGAAAAGGTCAGGCTAGAGGAATTCTCTCTTTTCACCACCCAAATCCGGAGACCCGGTTCCTGCTTTGGGGTGGAGAAGGCTCAGAGCTCAGCTATCCCCATGGTCTGGCAGGAGGAGCAGTCCTGCCATGGTGGGTAAATGCTGGCCTTGTCCTGCTGCACTCGGGTTTGTCACATTTCCTGCCGGGGAGATGTGAAATGAAGAGAAGGCTTTGTAAAGTTGCCTTCTTGGTGGAAACACCCATTGGATTAAAAGTTCACTCTAAAGAGCTCACTAATGTACTATTATTTTATCTATCTGAAATAGCACTTGGTAGTTTGTATTTGGAATTTGTGTTACTTATTGCAAATGAGGCAACAGAATGGTTTGAATATCATGGTTGGAAGTGGAGCAAGCATCCCTCTCCACTTGGTACCTTCGCTGCAAGACGATGGCAGTGGAGATTGCACATTTTATCTGATGCTCTTTGTTGTAAACAAATAGACGAAGAGGGGCTGGAGTGGTGCAGCAGCAGAAGCTGCTCATTGCCTCTCTGTCCTTGGTGCTCACAGCAAATGGAGAGAAAAGGGACTGTGAATCCTTGAGCCATAATTCATTCCCAAGTCTCCAAAATGTGCTGGAGCTGCTCCCTTCATTGTACAGTGCCCAGTTAGATCCTTGTCCAAGGATAGGGACTATTGGCAGCTGTACCAGGTCCTTTATCCCTTAGTTCCTGAATTTCATCACTTTTAGCAAAGAACATGGATTTAGCTCTTCCAAATGGCCATAACTTGGAGATCCTAGGATGCCTCCAAAACCACTGTGTGTGATAACCTGAATTCACTTGGAGATATCTTCAACATTTAATTAGACTAGTTATTTTGGCAGAGAGGAGGAAGGGAAAAAAGCAGAATGCTTAGAAAAGAACAGCTTTTCCTTGGATTGTGACATCTGAATAATTTAAAGAGGTTTTGAGAACTATGCTTTATTTTAATTAGTTTCTGAATCAGTTTCTGCTTTGCCTATTCTTTCTCCACCCTCTTTGTACTGTTTATTTTTGATGACATCTGCAATCCTGAAAAAAAAGAAAAAGGAAGCAAATTAACTTGGTTCAAGCCACATCAGCACATCCCTTAGAAGATCACAGCAGTCAGCTGTAAAAAATGGGCTTATGCTGAAAGAAAATGAGGAGCTCAGAGGGCTGAAAATGTACTTACCTATTTATTAACTACATCTATCTTTATTATTTTTGTATGACACCAAAAAGCATTCTTGGCACTTCACAGATGTGCACAAAGGATGTGAGGTGGACTGCTGTGGCACTGTTTTATTAAGGCCATTCTGCATTTACATCTGCCAAACCCAGAACACAGTCCGTCCTTCGACACACTCTCAGCCTAAATAGGCACAGTCCAGGAGAGCAATGGGGGGAGAAATGAGCCGTGTGGCTGTGATTAACGCTGTGATTAAGGAATGTCGCGTTAGTTCCAGAAAACTTTTTGCTCCTTGCAGACCCCTGCCCTGTGATGTGCTCTCTGTGTTTTGCCAACAATCCTTCTTCTTGTTGTCTCTATTCCCACCAAGGGTAACCTTTGCAGGGCCAGTCTGCCCGTTTAACCCAGCTGTGGGGCTAAGGAGAGTGAAGGGGGTCAGGCTGAGGGAGATGGTGCTCATCAAAGATCTTAAGCAGAGACATGAGAAGGAAGAGATCCAGCAACCCAAAGCTGAAGGAAAGAGACTTGATCAACTGATTGCTCTTGACCATGGCGTCACTTAGCTACAGCTACGTGCCTTTTCAGGCAGGATGAATTGTCCCCTTTTGGACATGGGCAACGCTATTTGCAAACTCAAGTTGCCCGTACCAAGAGGAAAGGAGCTATGACTCCCTTCTCATAAACCTGGGGGGCTACTGAAGTTGATAGAAAGATACACGTATCTTTGGCCTATCACTGCCAGTCCACATTCAACATTGATAATCCTGTGTGCTTCCTGGAAAGATAGGATGTCTATGCAGTAAAAGAACATGAAATACAGTTGTAATTTATAGATCGTTTTGGATGAAAAATGAAAAATTGCCTTAACCGATATATTTTGCAAATTAATATAAGTCTCAGCTAATATTTCAGTAAGAAAGAAAAGCACCAAGCAACCTGTCACAAAAAAAAGACAGAATGACTGAAATGTTTTATTTCAATATTTTTCAAACAATAAGTTTTGAATTTTTTATTTGAAGTTAACATTTTGGGTTTTGAAATGTATGCCCTCCCTCCTCCTTTTTTCAGAAAGCTCAAAGTGAATCATACGTTTTTTCGTTCCCAAACAATTTTTATTTTCAACCTTTTCTAGATGCTGGGCAGGCCAGGAAAAAAAAAAAGTTATTTGTGCAACTGTGTGAGAGATGTGGTTTCTGAACAGACTGTGTTGTGATGAGATCCTGAACATTGACTCGCTACTTCTGATCTGAGTTCAATAAAGGGTACACGTAAGGTGGGTGATGGAGGTAATTCTGTTATCGTGTCATTCTGTCCTGCCAATCCTCTCCTAAGTATTATCAACTAATGTGTGACAGTTATAAAGTGGATTATAGGCCGGTCTGTCTGATGTGGCTAAGCTGAATCCATCAAACGTGTATCACTCAGAATCTCAAATTGGACTTGAACCTTGGTTTGTGAAGTTGCAAATAAGTAATTTGTCACGTTTTGCTAACACCTTTCCTCTGCTTGGTGTGTCCCTTGTGGTCCCATATTGCAATTCAGCATGCTCATTTTAGCCGTGTTTTCAGGATGTAATATGAAAATTACTAGGCATTATGAAAAGGTCAGCTCTGTTAGACTCACAGAGTAAGTAGGAGGAAAGGAGTTGCTCTTAAGATATTCATCATCTGTCGTTATGTCTTATTAATCATCCCAAACAAATCTTGGACAGCAGTTCATTAGGCAGTGCATGTCCTACAACTGTCTGTAATAGCTGCCATTTTTAATGTATCTTCTCTTTCTGACTTTTTCATCGTGTCACTAATTGCGATTCTTATTGTGGCGTTTTGAGTATTGTGAGTATAAAATAAGTGCAAGCGCGTTACCTCTATTAGGAAAAGCAGAACAGAGAAAAGCTGTGTTGCAGAGTGAGAGTTAGCCTTGGTGAGCAGCAGGGCTGTCCGGATGGGGAAGTATCTACATGCAAACATCATTGCTGAAGCCAAATTCAATGGTTTGACAAGATTCAAGAAATCCAAAGCGTTGTCAGTATGAGAGAAATACGTGATGTCAAAAATGTTTGACGCGCTTGGTCTAAAGGAGGCATTAGACAGCATAATAACGGAAATATTTAACTCCCTAGTACAGCCCAGTCTGCTGCTTACAGCAGAGATGCAGCTTTTGTAAGAGCGTCTCTGAAAGAACTGTAATGTCAAAATGGGCTTCTGCGCAGACAGACTGGGTGCGGTGAGTGCTTCAGAGGAGTTGGACTGAAGTCCTGTTCCTTGTTTCTGGGCCTCACAAACAAGTCCCAAATAACAATGTGGAGGGGGAAGGTGTATATGCAACTGATTAAACCTACTAAACTTATTCCTATGGAGCTGAGGAGCCAACATGCCCTTCAACACTTGGAACATCCCTTCGGAAGGAACAGGCAGGTTCTGTCACTTCAGAAGGGTTGAAGATTTAAATGGGCCAGGTGGAAGCGCACTGGAACACAGCCAGTGTTCAGGAGTTATCCTCTCACTAACTTGGGGATTAGAAAAAATGCTTAGTGCCACCTTAATATTTGTCTTCACACCTCAGATGTGAAAGTTTAAGAGTTTCTTTTTGTTCTATGTCTTTTGATGAGGTAAAGAGAGGGGAGTAGAGGTGCAAGCATTACTGGGAATGCATGTTTCTTTTACTGACCCTTTAAATGGGAGTAATGGTCCAGGTTCTTCACTGGTGGAAGTGTGCTACCGAATTTAGCAAAGCTACTATTAGCACTAGGTGACCCAAGGAAAGTGAGATCTAGAGCCGTGTGTTACCTTTCTTCTGTTGCAGAAATTGCAGGTTTTGCAGAGAACGCATTAACCTGGTTTCTGACGGGTTTTTTACCTGACCTCTCAGAATGATGAGAACACTTTTTTTTAAAACCATAGGACCAGACTCCCCTCTTGTGTAAACAGGCACTGATATGTGTGAGATAACTGGAGTTAGGCAATTCTGCTCAACTCCAAAGGCTGCCCTAACTGTTTGCATGGCTGTCTTCTCTAGCAGAGTAAAGCTTGTGATGCAACATCAGGAAAGACGAGGAGACCGACAGGTTGGCCTCTGACCAGTATTTCAGCTCAGCCTTCATAATGCAATGGCCACCTTATGCAAACTGCTCTGGTAGCACCAGCACTGCTTCCTCATGCCTCCCTCGAGCCTCTTTGCTAAGTTGCTTTTCAGTACTCCTCCCACACACGGGGGGTTTCTGCGAGACAAAGCCAAGTGGTGCAAAGAGAATGACTCTGCTGTTACCCAGCTTCTGGCTTCTTTCCCCCACCCAGGTCTATACAGTCACAGGTAAGGAGAAAACACGTCCCCGCTCATGGTGGCACTTCTTAGAGGGGTTGTAAGCATTATTATGGAAAGTACTTCATTCCATAACACAGGTACCGACAGAGAAAAAGCTTTTGTGGGAGCTTTGCTCCTTGGTAAGTTGGATCCTGGTGATGTAGGCTTTGCAGATCCAGGCCGTGGACCAACACCACTTCACAGGTTGGCACCAGAAGGATTGGCCTGTGGGGGCAGAAGCCAGGGGCTCTGCTGAGTCTGTCCACTTGGCCTGGTGGTTTCCTTGGAGGCAGAGGGGTTTGTTGCATTAGAACGAAAAGATGCCAAAGAACGGGAGCATCTTTGGATTTGTCTAGGTTCTTCCTTTATGTTAAGTGCAAGTGACAGGAGAAATATATTTGGAAGATACAAATAGAGGTAGTCTCATGGCAGGCAGGAGGGCTGTGCTCACCTGAAGCAAGCAGTATCGCAGTCTTTGGCTCGGTGACGTCTTTTCCTTCTGTGTTTGTAGAGCTCCTAGCAGAATAGAGCGCTTTCAGAAACCACCACAGTCCAAGTAAGAAATGTGTAATAACGTATTTTGTTTCCTCCTTCTCCTGCAGAGTTTGGTCTGGTTTTATAGTTACATGTAAGATGAGCCACGTAGATAGCTTTTCAGCTCTCTGTCACACTGCTGGTACATTGATACATAAGGAAGGAGTTCATAACTTGGCTTTTCCCCCCGCCCCTCATATCCAGTATTTGAATCTGTCGTTCCAGATTAACAGGCAACCACCACATGATTTTATGATTACCATGGGAGTTCAGCTGTTGTGGGGGTAAAAGGAGAGTATGCACTATGGCGTTTGTTTACAGATAACCCTTTAAATGAACGAGTAGTTGTAAGAGCAGATTTGTTTCACGGGAGTTTCAAGAACAGCATATTTCAGGTCTCTCAGGTATTTGTTGTGTGGAGTCTGGAAGGCAGATATTTGTGTATGATGCCCTGCAGTGACGTGGGTGGGAGGACCAGGAGACCGAACCTGGCATCCTGGGCTGTAAATGAGCAGGTCCTGCCCTTGGGAGCTGCAAGGCCTCCCTCTCAGCAGGGAGAGTGGTAGGGAGCAGTCAGACAGCTGGGCTGCATCAATCCTTTTATTGCCTGGCCACCTCTAGAGGGTGACAAATGGCCACACTGGAAGTTGTTACCATAACTTTGTCATGCGACACTCTGTCATAAGACTTTGTCATAAAGCTTTGTGGTAACTTTGTCATAAGACTATCTCTTATCAGTGCTCTTCTGGCACTCCTCTGTTACTCTGGTAGTGGGGAAGCTGTGGAGCAGTATGAAGAAGGTGGGCAGCAAATAATCATTTACTGTTTCCCCTAATGCAGGGACTGGAGACCATCAAATGCAATCGATGCTTTCCATGCAGTTGAAACGTGGCACTCCTTGTACAGGGCTTTTTTGATGCTAACGCTTCACGTACAACCTCTAGAAAGTCCTTGCATTGCAGATGTTTGGAAGGGAGGACGATCTGTTGAGGCAAACAAGCTTTCCCTGTACTTTTGGTCTCTACTGGGCTGCAGTAAGGCACTGGGTTTGAGCCAGAACGACCTTTGGTCTGACTTGCTATGATAATTCTTGTGTTGGGATGCATTATAATGGAAAAAAACATAATATTTTGCAAGAATCAAACAGTTTTGTTCAGTATGATTGACACAGACTTGGAAATCACATGAGGGCTTTGCAGCAGCATAGCCATATGCGATGCAGTTCTCCAAGTCAGAAAAAGGAGATGATGTCTATCACCAGGTATGGAAATGCAGCACGAAACCAACTCCACCACTTAGATCATCAGTGGACCTTTTAAACAAGCAGAGCGTAAAATGCAACTGCTTATTCTCCCCAGAACGACGACAAAAACTTCAAGCAAAATACCCTCTTTTATGTGTGGAATTAATAGTTGTAGAAAAAGCTTTACATTTCTGGAAATCAGAAGAGGGTTTCTATCCAGCAGCAAGTGAACTCTAGGAACGCTAATGGGACAAAATGATGAGTTGTGCAGGGGGAATGATGTGATGTGGAGACTTGTCAGTGCAGAGGAGGGGACTTGCATTCAGGCATCAGCCATGAGTAACCAGAGAATCCACTCCCAACATAAAGATATTCAAAAGCATATTTTCAGGATTAGTATATTAGATAACCAGAACTGAAGGAGAAACTCTTTACATATAGAAAAGTGAAGGTAGGATTTGGAATCTGATTTCAGGAATTGTTAAGCAAAATGCCACCCAGACACAGTCACTTTGTAAGCAACGTCTACACATCTATTTTTCTTTTGCAAGGGACTGCAGAGATGCTTATGATACGATTATGTATTATGCTGCTATTGTTACATACAGAATGTGAGAGGGGAGAATGTTTGGAAGGAGGCATAGAAATTAAAAAAAAAAAAAAAAAAAAGAATTAAAACCATCAGGACAGCCAAGCTGAATAATACCAGCTGAGGACCTGACTCATTTTGTGATGTCTGTGGCACAGCAGATGCATGCACATGTATTGTGCTTACTGCCCTGTGGGAGTAGCTGAAAGAAAGAAAAAAGACATTTCTAGAACAATACTGGCATAAGGCACATATTATAATACTAACCCCCTGATGTGTTATGGTTTTAGAGTAATTGTGTGGGTGTTTGGTGTTTGAAGGAGAAAGGAGAGATACTGCTATGAATCACCTCTTCTTCCCCTCCTGGCTTTTGCACCATGGGCAAGGGTGGTGGTACTTCAAAGCCTTTTCTCGCTGTACCACAAAGATGAGCATTGACCTTTTAATGTCTTTTAAGGTCACATGGGACCATTTTGCTTCACTTGATATAATCCAGTCCAGCAAATGCTGCCCTGTTATGGGTTGTCCTGACTGCCCAGGGTGCACCAGTTGTCCCTCAGCTCCCCGGCTCTGCTCTCCCCTCCGGCACAAGCAGCCCGTTGATTCTGATGTTCTTTTCCTTTGGTCTTCTGGGGTTTCTGTCCTCTGCAAAGGATAAGAGAGCAGCCCACTTTAGTCACGACTATGCAAGAATTAAGCCTGCACTGTCTGAATTTCTTTGTCGGGTGGTGGGATCCAGGTGCATGGGAGTTTTTTTCCCCCCAGTGGTATCTCTTTCCTTGGAGGTGTGCTCTGGAGCTGAAATCTTGGCCACAAGGAAGCCAAGGGAAGGTTTCCATTAAGTCTAATGGGGATAAAGCCTTAGCTGATGAGACAAACACGTAAGTGATGTATTCCATTTCTACTCTACATGATTAATACAGGGAACCAAATGTCTGTATCAAATTCATTGCCTGTTGTAGTTATGCCAAGTTTCGGGGCTCAGACAGCTGGCAACCAGTAAGGAATTTTTTTGGAAATACAAACCATTTGCAAATGGCCCTAATTCTTTTACTACCTTTTTCCTTTTCTTAGCTATTTTTACTTCTCCTTTTATTCATTCCTATTCTGTTTGTAAGGGATTTTTCACAATCATTTTGAGACATGTTGGTTTGTACCACACAGAAGGTAAAGCCCTGTTTGGCTGAGCTGTCCGGCCCTGCCGAGGAGCTGCTGGGGATCCCGCTGCACCTCACTGCCTGGCTCTTCAAAGGGAAGCTCTGATGCAACATTTCTGTGGCCAGAGAGCAAAACGAGTCCCATGGGAACAGCTTCGTTTGCTTTGATGTTTGGTGGATTTGGCAGTTCAGCATCACTTGATTCACCAGCCTGGCAGAGAGCCGGGATGCCTGCAAAGCAGGTCAAGGCTGTCATAATTTCACTGTGGAACAAACCCATTTTCGGACGCTGTTTCGTAACAGCAGCTGAGCGTTTCCCTTGCCCTGCAGAGAGGCTGGTCCCAGTGGCGCGCGGTGTGGTGGGGGTGAAACCCTGGCTCAGCGCTTTCTGGTCCCCCACCCGTCGCGGCTCCCGGCTGTGCTCACGCACGCACCGCAGCACTGCGGCCAAGCCAGCGTCCTTGTTGCGGCTGCAGAAGTGGGAAAAACATCCACAAGAGAAATAAGCTGAAATTCTCTGCTGCAGAGAGGACAGTTGTGTAGTGCAGGGAAATTTGCAGCTTGGTGCCCGGTGCCGCTGTTTCTGGGTCAGGCCCTGTGCAGGAGCACCAGCTTGGATGGTCAGGGAGAAGCCGGCTCTGGGGTGCACCCAGAGCCTTGGAGGAGAGTTTTCCAGAGGTTTGCAGCTGTTCTCTGCTCTCTTGAGGGCAGAGGCAGCGGCTGCGGGAGCTCGATGCAGCCCCCTCTCATGCCAGTGCTGCAGCCAGTGGAGCTGCCACGAGCCCAAACCCGGCTGCCAGCTCTGCAAAGCTGGAGCCTTCCCCAAGGCTGCTGGAAGAACTTATTTTTGCTGTGTGAGTACCCTGCCCATGGTATATGTATATGTGTATATATGCATATAGATGTGTATATATATGTGTGTACATGCAGATTATATCTTCTTTTGGAAGCCTGAATAGTAGTTCTGTATGGAAAATCTCTGAGCCTATATTAGACTTTTATACCTTTAAACCCTCCTGATATTTCCTAAATCTGCATTGACTGTCTGTTCCCAGTTCTCTGAACAATACTCGTGATGAAGAAAGAGATCGAATTCAGAGATACAGGTTCTGCTGAGCTTAGGTGGAAAGCAGTTATGCTTGCGTTATTCCCCAGAACTGATCATTGCCACAGGGCTTAGTTTGGGTTAAAGTAACCTAAATAGGCAATGTCGGTTGTCAGGAGCAGGTATTTTAGGGTTCAAATGAATCTTGGATCAACAGTTGTATAAATATGACGGTGCCCGAGCCTGTAGGAGGTTGGTCAGCTGCTGTCTGCAGGAGGACGCTGTGTTGGTGCTGCTTCTGCGCACATCGAAGGGGCAGCATTGGTCCCCTGGTTTAGCTCACGTGTCCCCGTGTGATGGGCTGCCCGAGTATAATGCTGTAATGACAGCTCTTCTTTCCTGCTTCCCTCCCTTCCTGCGTGGTTAATTGGCCTGAATTAGAAGCCTCAGGATATGAGGATGTAAGAGCAAAATGCACATGTGCCATACATTGGAACTAATAATAGAAAGGGTTAATTATCTTTAATACTGGGAGCTGTTGGAGCTGAATGAAATGAGATAGCAGCTTAGAGTGTGTTTGCCCGTGTGTGTGGGAGGAAGGTGTGGAGGCTGTTTATTTACAATTATTCCCTTTCTGGAGAGCTGGTGCAAATCAGTACTCCCTTACCCTGTTCAAAAATCAATGAAAATCCTCCTTGGCTTTGATTTTGTTGCTGTTTCACTTAACCTTTAAACTTTACCTGTTGGGCAAGCTAGGACTCAGCAAATGAAAACAGTTTGGATGTGCCTGAATGAAAGCCAAAGCCCTGAACCTCAGCTTTGAGATATGTATATACTGGACTGGAGCACCGGCTGGTTTTGGTGCTCAGAGGTTTGCAGAACAAGATTAGTGCTCGGTGTTCCTGTTGAGACGTCAGGTTGCCGCAGGATCCCAGGGCAGCCCCCGCTGACGATTTGCATGAGCATTTTTTTTGCTAAGTCATCTCTGGTTTTCTTATGTTCTCCTCAGGGTGGAGAAATAAGCTGCGATTTTGCTGTTTTTTCCCTTTCACCTGAAAGTGTTAGGGGTCCTGAAAGAGAAGCAAATTGTGTCCAGTCACCTTCCATGCACACTGCAGGACTTCCACCGCAATGACCGTTTTCTCCTTGGTGGCCCTCCCCGCTGTGTTGCAACCCCTGAAAACCAACTTTGCTGTTGCAGCCTCTGGCCCTACCCTGCCCAGGGTGGTTCCACCATGGCCTCCCGGTGTTTTACTCCAGAACCATCATATGAATCCTCCTTGAACAACATGCTTTAATTTTTGGTCAGCCCTGAATTGGTCGGGCAGTTATAGGTTACAGAAACACCTAAACAAAGGAGAAATCCTACATATATAATTAGGTGCAGGGCCTGTGACTCTGCACAGCACCTTTAACTCTTTAGAGCCACCTACGAACAGGTTTTAAGCCCTTGGAAATAGGCTTGGCATAGTAATGCTGGACTTAAAGATTTTCTGGGTGGAGTTAAGCAAGCTGGAACTTCTGTGGCTTCAGCCTTTGTTCAGAGACAGGTAATTCCCTTCAAATAAAGTTTTGGTGCTGGATTGCTGTTTCTGAGAGCTGGGATTGTTCCAAATTCCTCTGAGCATCTGTGTTCTTGGTGTGTATGGTGGAAGACAATTCATGTCAGGCTTCCCCTGCGGTGGGGCTGCCTGGATGGCCCATGCCAGGAGGGACGCGGCGTTGGGATAGGGTCACTGTACCTCGGAGTAAGCGAGTGTCAGGCAGGCTGCAAGTTTTTGCTAAGAAAAATACAGTAGAAATATTTGTAGATATTTAACCATTATGCTGTACTACGTTTTTTGCTGGTCTGGGCGCTAAAAGCCTCATCTCAAACGAACAGGCTCAGGCTGAGGATGAGCAGAAAGGAGCGAGGCAGCTGCTGGACGGTGATGGGAAGGAAATGTAATTCAGCTTGGAGCTGTAGCAAAGAGCTATGGCCATGACAGTAATGGAAACAGAGTTCCCCAGGTACATTTGGTGCCCACAGCTGCAAGTGGAAAAGTGTTCTGTTACATTTGTGCCTTTTCCTAGTAACTTATCCAATTTTCACCTCCTCTTAAACTGTCAGCTTTACAGTACACATTTTTGGGGGTAAGCACTGTGCTCACAGCTTCGGTGCTGTGAAACTCTGAAAACTTGGTTTCAACTTTAGAACTGTTATTGTGCGAGAAAAGAAAAGGGAAAAAAAGGCATCAGCATCATCTATATCTGTGGAATTAAGTGTTTAAAACTAAGACCAACCCATGTTAGCTCACTCAGGATGAAGCCAAATCAAGAGTGTTACTGGTTTTAATAACTTGCTGAGATTATGTTGCAGAGTTGTGGGTGTCATCGTTTCTTTGCAGAGAACACATTAAAAATGGGTATTTTGGCTTGCACCACAATGCTGCATAATGACAGTGTTACGCTGTGTGCCAGCAATTCAACGGGATGCTCCTGTCTTTGGATCTCGTATCTGTTATCGCTCCAGACAATGAGTATCTGATACAAAATAAAAGTGATGGATGCCAAGTGAACCAGTGAGTGGGGAGAAGATACTGTGGTTCATTGACTAACCAAATTACTTTGGGGGTATTTAAATGCATCTCTAGCTTTTTATTCTGCATGGGCTATTATAGATGAATTCTGTGATGATTCAGCCTTGGAAAAATTAACCTGTTCTGTCCCGTGTGGGACACTGGTGATTACAGGGGTATGATGATGTGGTGAGGGATTATAAGGATAAAAAGGTGCTGGGTCTGGACACTGATGGAAAATATTTCAACATTTATCATTTAATTTTAGTAGAGCAGTGTAGCTGTTCATACTTCCAAACTGAGCTAAAACTGAATGTTAATTGGAAATACAGGCTGGACTGTGTGGCTTTAGGCAGCAAACAGTGTGCGCTACATTAATGCATTCGCTTGACTTTATCCCCCATTTCACTGCTGGGTTTGCTATTCCACCAAACAGAAACTGAGGTGGATTGATGAGTTTGCCACAGAAAAAGCAAAGCAGCTGTTAACTGAAGCAGGGAAAATCCCTCAACAAGTTATCTGTAAATAAGTAAATAAAACCCTGGTTTGGCTTTGCTGGTGTTTGCACCCATCTTGTATTTTGTTCTGAGGAGATTGTAACAGACCAGTTTGTTTGCAAAGACTTTCGGATAAGCAGGGAATTAGAGCTTGGTGGAAAAAAATCTGTGTAAAAAGACGTTTTGAAATTTTAAATATAAATATGCACACTGGAAACTTTTTCAGTAAGAGTGGCCAAAATAAGACGCCACCATCTATATATCTTGTCCAAATTAACAAATGAGGTCCATGCTTCTAGCATCCAATACCTTATGAACAGCTCCAACTCTCATGAAAAATATTCAGACTGATGGTAAGTCAGCTTGGAAAATCTGATGCTGCTTTTGGACAGTTCATACCTAGAAGACATCTTATTCCATCTGATCAATCAGCTCAACTTTTAACACAAGCTTATAGAAAATAGAAACCCTCCAGCTATCAGGAAAACTGTTACTCACTATTATGTGAGAATTAATGAACAAAAAACTATTTTAAAATAAATTTTTATGTCAGCATACAAGATGCACAGACCAGGGCAGTACAGGGGCACTTTTGGGGCACTCTGGGATTTTTCTGGTAAGTGTTTTCAGTTGGATTTTGCTGCAGATGGGTTGTCGTTGTGCAGAGACTCTGACCTGGTGCGCTCGCTGTTGCCTCAAATGGATTTATGGTCGACCATGAATGCATTACGATGTTTGCCTAAAACCCATCAACTAGTTAACCTGGAAGGTGCTGCATCTTCCTCTGCAGCTGTTGAATTAAGATGATGGCAAAATAAAGTTGGACTTAAAGATATCTGGGAGGCTGAGGAGCTGAAAACCATAAACATGAATTATTTTTGCAGATAAGCATGTGTAAGCTGACAAGTAAAGCCTTTAAATTGAATATGTGCTGTCAGTGAGGTGTAGTCAAATAATTATTGAAATCCAGGGGGTGGAAGAATATATCAGAAACCAGGAATATTGGTTAGTGGGAGGCCAGCCGGGGGCAATCGGAGCCTTCCCTGCCCGCAGCTGTAACCTGCCTCCAGCCCCAGCCATTGCCGTCAGCCCAAATTGATGTCTGTTGGGCTGTAAAGTGTGTTACACATTCCATTTAATTAACACCTTAGACTTGATCTTGATGGTCTGGGAGGTCCTGGAGAAAATGAAGTAAATCTACAACTTGTATTAACAAAGACAGTGTTTGCGAGGGGCGGGAAACCAGCAAAAATTGCCCTAGAAATGTAAAAACGCTTCACTGGCATGAGGGGCAGAGCCAAGGGAGGACTGCGTGCTCACTGTGCAGAGCAGCTGGCTGGTGGGTCTGCCCTGGTTTTGGTGAGATCCAGCTCGGGTGGGTGATGGTCTGACCGTGTACCTGCAGACCTGCCTGTCTCCGGAGCCTTGCTCCGGGCGCTGGTTGGTGTGGCACCATCCCGAGCTTCCTTCTGCTGCAGGGAATGCCTCTCTCCAAACCCAAAAGCATGAGGAATGACACCGTATCATTGAGCATCAATGATTAATCAACAAACTAATTATCATTCCCAGAGCAGGCGCTCAGTATCATTTCTGTCAGGAAGAGTGAAGGCTGAGAAATGAGATTTAGTGTGCAGTGAATACGAGCTGTTTCCCGCACTACCTACCACCAGTTACACTGGAGAAGGTTTTAATGTTCCAGGAGTAGAGGGACTTCTTCTGTCTGTAATTGTGGTTTGGTGACCAATGTGAGGCAAAAGCCTTTCAAAAAAGATGAACTTTAATTTAAAAAAAAGAATGGAATAGATTTTCTGTGGACCATCATGCATATCCACCACTGGAGGCCCTTAAAAACATGTGGGGATGTTTGACAAGAAGGATGTACGTAGGGTTGGGTCTGCTTTGGGCAGAAGGAAGGACTAAGTAATTCCTTGAATTTCTTTCCAGCTCTATTTCTGATGATTACTATTATTTTTGCCAAAGACACCCAGGAAAAGCAAAACTCCAGATTATTTATATATAAACATGTTATTCCTGCTTCTTTTATAGGGAAATGATAATTTCTTAAGTAGTTCAACATGCAGAACGTATTGCATGTGGACACATCCTGGCTGGAGGAGCAGGGAGTCGCAGGGGCTGCGTTGCTGTCTCCCTGGGTGCCGCTCCGCGGGCAGCATTGCGTGCTCCCCACCGTACCTGGGACATGAAATCCCTCCTGCCCTCCGGCAGCTGTGACATAAACCAGCGATATCCTGCTCACGTCTCGACTTGGATTCCTGCTCGTCTTTTGTGACAGGCAGTATCTCTTTGTCGTTTGGCAAGATGCCTGCCCTGCTTGCGTTTCTCGCGTTACTGAATTTGCTAGGCGCCCACTGAGGTGCTCGGTGTGTACCGTAACCCACAGCGTTGGCTCTGGCTGCTTTTTTTGGGGTGGTTTTATTTTTGAGGGAAATATTTATTTTTTTTTCATTCTCACACTACGTGTCAGTTTAAAATCAGGATGCAGCCACCCTGCAAGGAGTGAGCAGAGGGTGCTTGGTGCTGCAGCGAGAGCAACCCGCAGGTAAAGCCTGCGGTGGCGGGGGGGAAGATACACCCTTGTCCGTGCCGTGGAAATGGTCGCTCAAAATACACGAGCCCTGCCCAGTCATGATTCACGGCCCCGAGTGCACCGGAGAGGTTAGCTCCCCAGGGTGCACGCTGCTAGCACGCAGCCCGTGCACCCTTTGGTCTGGAAGGGGACTCCGCTTCGTGTTTAACATATCAGCCGAGTCACCCTTGCCGCTCGCATCACGTGCAGCCCTCGGCAGAAAATCCTTGGCGTAACCATGGGAACACAGTTTTGCTTAAGCAGCGCTTGCAAGGATGCAGTTCGTAACGGGCCAGGGGTGATCGGGGCGGGTGTGAGGGGGGGAGAGAGAGCGCGTTCGTCTTTGCTTTCTTCTACCCCCGTGCTAATCAAATGCAAGAAAATTGTGTAAATGAAGGACTGTAATTTCCCTTCACCTCCACAGCTTTTCTCAGGCGGTCTGTCGCTGGATATCACTCCTGCATTAAACACAACACCACCGGACTCATTTTAAAAATCAGAATTTTTTGGTGGATAGATCAGTGAGATGCCCTGTGTCCTGAGAGCCTGGGGCAGCTCCGGCAATGCCGTGGGAGCCGGGGTCAGGGGGTCCCAGCTTCCCTGGAGCCCACGAGAAAGGTGCTCAATGCAGAGGTCGGGTAGCACCTGATGGCCACCTCCATGGCTCTCAAAGTAATGTTTTAGGGGTTTGCTGCTGGTAAACTGTGGTCCCTACATGACAATTTTGGTGCCTGGCTTCTTGTATCCTGTGTTTTATGCTATGGTGACCACAGAGTTGGTGTCAGAAGTACAGGCACCCAGTGGCAGTAAATTTATTACCACAAATTGGTACATAACTCCTCAAGTCTCCAGAGTGACACAGGTGATACCAACGTTGGCTTCCCCAACAGATGTCGGTGGGAGCTGGCTGCAGCAGGTCACAGCCGTGGTCTCCGTGTGCTCTGCTGCTCTGGGAGGATCAGAGGCACTTTATCTCCGTTGCTGTTCAGCTTTTCTCCCAGGTTTTCCCATGATAAGAAGTCACCATAAGATGGAGTTCAGCTGCACATGGGCTTTACTGAAATTTTCACTCCCCCTCCGCACACCCCAGGCAAATGTAGGATCCAAAGTGCTTTAGGAATTTTGTCCCTAATTAATGGACATATTTAAGAACGTGCTCAATTACAAGTGAACAAACATGCTTCATTGCTGCCCAGAGGAGAGGCTTCCCTAAACCAGCTCCTGCTGCCTCAGCTTTGGTGGGAGCTGCAGGAGAAATGTGGGTGGGGTTTTTTTTCAGAAATGTTCATTAAGAAACATTCCTCCTCCTCACGCCTTTCACCCTTTCTTTTGTGTGAATATTGTTTTTTCCCTGCAAATTTCCAGTCATCTACATGCATGATAAAAGGCTGAACCGAAGCCAGTCATGTTGGTAGATCCATTCCCACAGACTCACACGGGCTTTGGGTTATCACCCAGCGCACCGGGGTGTCAGAGCTGTGCTGAGGGGTCTCGGAGCACTCAGAGGTGACCATTTTGGGTATCAAATGGCAGAGCACATTGGATCAAAGGCTGGCTTTCACACACACCCCTCCCCCCCCCCCCCCCGAACGACTGCTATTTTTTTGTTCTGTATTGTTGTTTTCTGCAAATATTGAAAAAAAAAAAAATCCATCTAAAGCAAAGAGTATGCACCAGCTACTGCCTGCCCCCTCAGGAGAAACCATTTGGGAATGCTGTAATATATATATATATATATATATATAAAAATTGCTACAGCTATTAAGCAGTGAAGTGAGACAAAACTGAACTTGCATCCTTGTTTAGCTGCTTAACACAGCAGTGTGATAATTGCAAAAATAGACTTCTTGGAGTTGAGAAAATGGTAGAGATTTAGGAAGCAGGATCAATTATTTTTCAGATATTGGATTACTCTGTTATGATATTCTGCCAGGTTGCCGTGGGCAGGGGGAGGTAGCTCACTTTCACGTGAGGGTGCGCAAGTCAGACGCAGATCTGTAGAAAATCTCTGTGAGACGTACACAGCCACCTCCAAACTTCATATCTCTGCCGTTGGGTCGAGTAGTGGAGTCAAAAGATTGATCCATTAAACCAGTCTGCTAATTCTTTCACTAAGGCTGAGTCTGGGCAGGATTCCCAGTCACTAAACTTCATCACCTAATCTATTGCTTGCAAGTTGCTGAGACAGAATAGAAATTCTCCCCAGCTTTTCACTCATGTGACCCTGCCCTCCATACATAACATTTACGGAGAAAACCTAATCATGCTTACTTTAGGAAACATTGTTTTGCTTGTTTTGCTTTCACAGCTACACACAGTATGGGACTGCAACCATAACCTCAGAGTCACAGACTTTCCATCCTTCAGGATGGTTGAACATGCATCTGTCTATTGGAGCTCAGGCTTCCCACCCATTCTCCAACGTTGTCTCAACATATGGGTGGTCTGGAGCTGGGCAGCCTGGGGAAGTGTGGGTGTTTGAGCATACAACCTCTTTGCCTTTTTGTGGACACATGTTTTAGACGCAGAGTGCTGTCTGCTATTCTCCTCTGCAGCGCCGGGGCTGGATCCAAGCAGAGTGTCTGGAAGGCAAGGAAGGACTGGGAAGGACCTGGGGCAGAGCTCAGTTGGGGCTTCAGGGTTTGGGGCACTGACCTCAGGGGAGCTGGTGGCATTTGGGTGCCATGTGCTTCAGCTCCATAAGGAAATAACGGGAAGGTAATAATGATGATGGTAACAATACTGTTTTTCAGCTGAGGATCACAAGGATAGTACATTGAGGCCAGCCTGTTATTTTTACTCCACTTTTGTTTTTTTGACTCTTAGTGACAGCAGCGGAAAGTGCAGTTCAGCTCGATTTCCCTGCTCCTCCATCAGCGGCAGTCTCTGTTTGCACAAGCCCTTGACTAGAAATGAAAATATTAGCAAATTGAGCTGAGCGTGAAAGGAGGCTTCCAAGAGATGGTTTTGTTGTTTAACACCTCTTGGCTAATAACAGTAGTTTCCATGCAGGACAACAAGCTGGACACCTTCAGCATATGTTTGCACCTCTGGGGGCAATTCATGCTCTAAAGACCATTCTGAGAAGGGGGAGAGGGGAAGGAAAGAAGAGCATGCAGCTTCACGTCCCCTGGCAAGGGGGAACTCTCTCCTCTCCTCCTTCCTTCCCGCCCACTGGACAGATGAGGGAAGAGGTGGAGAATGGTTTGGGTTGCTTTTAAAGTGGCTGTCACTCTCTAGGATGGAGTTTTCCCCTGTTTGGGAAAAGGCCTGAGACTGTCCGACATCTCTGTTGCACAGAGCATCCTGTGCCCTGCTGCTCACGTCATTGTGGCACATGCTGGACTTTGTAAATAAAAAAAAATCATGGCACATAGCCTCAGGAGGTGTCACTAGCTTAGTTGCCCTGAAGGCAATGGGAAGAACTGCTAGCTGTAGAGCTGGCCCTTGTTCTAGCTGCAGAAGAGTACGTGCTGCGCAAATTATGTGATCTGAATCTTAATCAAATCTTGTTTGCATCACTGAATGATTCTGGCTCAGCCTCTGGGCTGGATTTTCCTTTTGTTTCCAGGGCTGAAATCAGGAGGTATGCTGTTTTTGGGTGGGCTTGGACAACAGGCAGATTCTCTCCATCTGACCCAGGCTGGAGAAAGCAAAGGGTGGCTTGGAGCGAGGGCTCTCGCCTGGCAGCCCTGGGTTTGGGACCTGCTCCCACCACGGCGGTGCAGGCAGGGTGCTTGGGCAGGCTGCGTCTGCGCCAGCCACAGCGTCGGGTTTGCTGTCGTCTTGGCTGTTTTATCAGCAAGTCAGGTTCTGGGTGCATGGAAATCTCATTTTTCTTTTAAAAGCAGGGAATGTCAAAGTCCATTCAAGGAGGAACTTCTATTTTCCCACCTTGCAAGAGAGGCACGTAAAGATGTCCAGGCTGCGTGTCTGGGGCTGTGCTAGGGAACAGGGCAGGCTTGAGCTGGAGTTTTCCCTGGGCATCCCCTTAGTTACTGTGTTTGTAAGCTGGGGCTGTTGTAGCCCATGCCACTCACAAGAGGGAGGCAGGCGGTGGCCTGGTATCTGCAGCAAAGGGACATCCCAAATGGCACGCCATGTGGAAAATGGGGCTGGCTTGCTCGTGCTTTCCAAGAAGGAGCTTTTTCCTTCTGCTAAGGACATAAGGCAATCGTATCGATGCTTGTGAAATGTGCCGTGCTCTTGTGAAGTTCACTGACGTGGCAATGGATTGCCCTTGTAACCACAAATCCTGCAGGGAAGGCAGTGAAGCTGAATAGCCGATGGCAAGCTTGTGATGAACAAAGGTTGCTGACATCCTTTTCCTCTGAAAATAATCTGCTGTGTCTTGACCTCCCTCTTGTTATTCACCTCCAATATTAATTTTTTCACCAGGACTTTGAAGGGTCATCACGGTTTATACGGTTTATGGTCTCTTGGTCTTAGTTAAAAGCATCTTGCTCAGCTGCCAACTGTGAATTCCCCGAGAAGTGGAGGGAGGCTGGGACAGGGCTTGTACCAGCTCTTTCCTAAGCCCATTTCTATTGCACTGCACAGAGCAACGGGGCACAAAACTCCGTATGTCAAGATGATGATGCATCTTCTGTCTAATGTCATGAAGACGCTGGCTGACTTTTTCTCCCTCTGGTTTTTAACGGAGTAGGAGTTTACCTTATAAAAAGAAAAAAAAAGCAGCCTGTTAGTGAGCTGGTGGTAGTGTTGGTTCAAGGTGGATGCAGAAGATTCAGAGAGGTGGATTGTGTCATTTTTTTCTGGCATGCTAAGTGATTTTGGTCAAGTCTCTCGCCCTTCTGCATCATCATATTTTTGCTTGTAAAACGGAGACAAAAGTTCAGCCAAAAGGACTCTCTTTCTCTTTTTTTATTGAAAGAGCTTTGTAATACACGGAGTAAAGGGCTGTAGAAGGGCAGATAAGTGACAAGCGGATAAGTTATACAGCAAAGCAAAGTAAAAGATGCAAGCCTTTGTAACCATATGCAAGAATTATTTGGAGTCACCAGATGGCAGGATTCTAGACCAAATTTGTTTTTATTCTGCAAATCAAAACATAGCATCTTTTACAAATGTCTGTCAAGTGAGACAGGGATCTTCTTAAATGGCAGGAGTGTTCGAGTATCGCCACAAAGGATCCAGGCGCAGAGAGTCTGGGAGACATGATGAATAATCAGCAGGGCAGTGGCGAGCTGCGCGTTTCCAGGATTGCCACCAAGGTGGGGTGTTTTTCTGGAAGAGGTGCTGGAGCCCAGGCAGGACCCGGTGCTCAGAAGTGCTGAGGCTGTGAGATGAGGCTGTCACGGCAGCTAATTGCCATGGGCTCTGTCTCCTTTCCTATTGCAAACCTGGAGCGTGTCAGCCACAGACCTTAAGAGTCATTATACTAGGTAGCAACAAAACAATATGCATTTTCCAATTAATGGTGCAGGTAGCATTATTTCATTTTTCATTGCCTGCATGATGTAACAGCGCTCAGGTCATGGTGGTCTTTCTAAAGAGGCAGGAAGAAATGGATAGGACTTCTGTGGGATGTCTTTGCTGGCAGCTTTCCTTCTCTTTAATAGAAGATATCAAAAGAGATCGTAGAGAGCATGCAGTAGAGACTAAATGCGTAGCACCAGGATAAATAAGGCACACAGTCTTTTGAATTTAGAGGACATCCCTTCATTTTTGCTCAGTATAGTCCAGTCTCTCCTTTTTCAGTTTTCATGACAGATCTGACAAAGACAATCTTCTCTTTTAATGCTGAGCCGTGAGTACTGCCAGATGCTTAGTTCTGTAAGAGCATGCAGTTTTGATCAGACCAAACCAATTATCCTACCAAAGTGATAGTTTACCATGCGGAGTGTGTCCATCTTAGAAGACACTGCTGGAGTATTTTTATTTTTTAAATGTACATATGTATTTTTTAGACCTACACCGTTATTTGATTAGATTACTACTCTGCTAGGGAGCAAATGACACACTGCCATGGAGGTAAGCTGCCTTCAGCTAAATAAAGACTTAATTGTGGCACAAGTAATTCAACACACATAATAGAAGACAAGTACATTCAGTCTGGAAGATCGATGATGTTGACAGCTTTTGAAAATTGTAAAATGTAACTGTTATTAGAGCAAGGTGGTGGGTGAGAAACAGCGTGGCCCAAAGTAGATCTCGTCGGCAAGGCTAATATATGTCTCTTCAATGGCTTGAAAGTTGCTGAGGAGGAAATATAGCTGGTTTGAGTCTCCTGATCAGGTGTGAGATGCTTGGGAGCTGGTCACAGAACAACTTTTGGAAATGTAAAACTGCAGGGCCGGGCTGTAAAAATTAGAGTGAAATTAGGAGAGAGCGCAGCAATATTACAGTGCTAGTGCTACGGGGCTCTAAGAGACGCCTCTGAGCATCATTTGTTTTCTCTTTAATTACTGGAGAAGTGGTCGAGCCGGTGGAGGTTTACTCCAATGTAGTCCAGGGCAGAGGCTGGGCAGAGAGGGCTTTCGGAGGGACCGGTCTCAGCGGACCCTGTGAGCGGGGTCCCATCACCTCATGCAGCAAGACCTGAGAGGGAGGACTTTCAGCTCGGGAAAGGAGGGAGAAGGACATTGCAGTAAAAATAATCTAGGTTGCTTTGAAAGTCATTTAAGAGCTTGAAAAGAGTTGCTTATTTTTTTTAGAGCCCATTGGAAAGTGTTCATCAATGGATTTTTTATTTTTTTTTTAAAGGTCGCATATTTCCTGAAAGGAAATTACTCCTCGTTCTGAGAGTCTCAAGTTCACTGTCACTCCATCACTCTCCTAATGTGTGGCGCTCTTAAATGCACTTGGTTCTAACTTTTCAGCTCTTCTGAGTGGCATCGCCCTCTTTTCTCACAGCGCTTTTGTGGGTTTTTTTCCAGCCCGCTCCAATTCTTACACCGTTGTTGGCCTCCTTCACAACGAGCTGCCTCTCTGACTGTTCTCCCAGGGCTCCTGTGTGAACTCTCTCATGCTTTTATACCCAGCGTCTGCTGATGATTCCTTCAAGACATTTTTAAAAACGTCTTTTGTGCTTCTTGCAAGCTCTTTGCTCTAAGCCCCTCTCCGCTGCCACCCTCTGCCTTCCCAGCTGGAACCCAAAGCACACTCCCTCTCGAGTCTTTCCCATTCAAGCTGCAAAATCTGGTATGTTAAAGTGGTATGTTACAATTGAACTGACGAGGGTTTGAATAAGACTGACGGTTTTTTAAATGCCCATCTCAAAATATTATTTTGCCTTGTTACGTGGTCTTTTGCTTTGTTGTGGGTTTTCTTAATTAGTTTTTGACTTGCTGCTGTAAAAATTCAGAAGCGAGGATTCTCTGATCCCTGAATTGATTTCCACACATACTATAGAAAGCACGGTGGAAATTACACTGGAAATTGAACATCATATGGTGTGATAAATAGTAATTTGGAGGTATATTAACTTGCTTCCTTTAGGTAAAGAAATGTCTTATACAATAACTGTCCTCATTCAGGAGCTGACATTTCCTCCTGATGAGGCATTTATCTTACGACTTGATTATCTTTCCATGAAAACACTTCAACTCTGACCTTTCCAGATACTATAGTGGGCTGTGCTTCCACACTGACTGGCAGCTTGCGGTTGCTTGAGGGCAACTGGGAATATGAGGTCAACTGGGAATATGAGGTTTTCTGCCTACCCTAAATCACTGAGATGGTGACAACTTGTTGAAAAGCTCCTCGATGAAACCTCATTCTCTTCCTTTCACTAAAAAGATAACTTATCTGGCAAAGGAAAACGGGTTGATGTAACAGAAGATCACATGGAAGTGTGGAGCAGGTTGTGTGCCGGGGAGAGGGGTTGCACTGCCCCCCAGTACCACCGGCGATGGTGATGCTTCCTGGGGAGCTGACAGCTCAGGGAGATGACAACCTGTTTTCAGCTTCAGTGTTACGAGACAGATTCTGGTACATAGCAAAACAGTGCTGAAACAAAGCCAGGTGCTGTTATTGTTGTCTGCTGATTCGGGAAGTCAGACCTCCTCTGGTCTTCCCTTGGCTGACCCTGACCCAGGATGAGTGCAGACACTGGCTTATTTCTCTAGGAAATGTGGAAGGCCATGGGAATAAGCTGCACCATTTTAAGACTGTGATTATTTACTGCTACATGCAGCCAGGAAGGGGGTAAAGCAGGACTAGGGAGGGGCTCGTGGTGCCCCAGCCCCTTCCGAGGGCAAGCTATGCACGCACAGCCCTTTCTCAGCCTGCTCGCTCGAGCTCTGCCTGTAGCACAACTCCCACTGACGTTGCTGTGAGATCTGCTAAAGTCGGTATACCAGCATCGTGCCCTAATTTCTTTTGCAGTCGCTGCCTGACTGGGCATAACATAAAGGCTGTCCTTGAAGTATCTGCTTACAAGAAAACTTATGAAATGTATCTGTGCTTTTGGGAGTACCTTAGATCTAACCAGTGAATCCTTCTAAAAAACCTGCAAAAAATGAAAACATCCACAGAAGCTGCATCTCAGTTTTGGTGCCATCTGACAGAGTCAAAAGCCACCGGTTCATGCCCTGCGTCACCAGCACGGCTGCAGGGAGTTTAGGGCAGCATCCCTGGGGGCAAAGGCTGTCTGTACAGATGGACTGTGCGTGCCTCTGTGTGCACCACATTAACAGCCACCATGAAGTCTCTGTCCCTCACATTTGTATCTGACCCTCCCAGAGAGATGTCACGGACCTTGTTAGCTTTTGTAGTTGGCTTGCATTTTCCTTCATTGTATGCTGCAACCCGTTTTCTTATATTCTCATCCCCTCTGAAGAGCCCAGGACTCTGCACACCGTTGTCTCCCCGCCAGCTTCCCGCTGGAGAGAGGCTCTGGCTCCTGCAAGAGGGAAATCAGAGGATCAGGAGACATGCAGCCTTACAAAGCTTTCTCTGTAAGGAGAGAGGTAGGCAGTGGTGAACTGTTGGGCCTCGTTAGAAGGAGCCCAGACGAAGCCACAGGAATGACTGAGACAGCTGAATTCCCTCAGATTATTCTCCCCTTGGGTTTTTGCTGTGAAATGATTTTTCCCTGTGGGCTGCCGTGCCCGGCTCCTCTCGGCAGTGAGTGCTCCCACAGTGTGCCTGCCTGCACCTCGGTCCTCCTGTCACCGCTTTCAGGAGAGAAAGTGCTCAGTAACGCCTTGGTTTTGGAAGAGGTTTAGGAATATATGTGTATACTTGTTTACTTTAGCAATAGCTGATTCAGGAAGAGGAGCCTTGTGCTGGAAGTGTCACGCTGCTTGTTTCTTCCAGTTCTCTGTCCCCCCACCTCCAGCTGCCTCTAACAGAAAATTTGATGTCGCAGAGACAAACCCACTGCTCCAGGGAGAGCTGCACTGTGCCAAAGCAGCAGCGATGTGGGAAACACCTTGTACCCGAGAGCTTTAAATGTCCCTGTCCTAGGGTCAGGCTATTGAGATGAGAGCAGAGATCTTGAATATGACTCCAAAGTTTGTGGAAGGCTGGCGAAGTGACAGGCGGTCAGATGTGATGTGTCTGCAGTAGCCTGTGCTGCTGAAGACACCCACTGCAGTTTCTTGTGCTTGTTTCGGTGCGTACCAGGGAGCTCATTACTCAAACCAGAGCACGGAGCCCTTTTCAGTGAAAGCAAACTAGCAGCACTGCTGATGCCCTCGTGACCTGGCAGCTCATTACAGCGTAGGTACGGCAGAGCTGAATGCATCCATCACGCTGAGATTGGGTCCCACGTCCTCACTGTGTCCCGTTATGTCACCCAGAGTTGTTTAGGTTCAGACTTGCTATTTTCACCCAACAAGCAGCAGCCTCTAATGAGAAGAGGTCCCTTTCCTCCTCCAGCTTCCTGCTGCTTGGTCGCTTCCAAGTTATAGTCCAAGGAGCAACAAGATTTAATCCAAAAAAAGGCCTCTCTAAACTATGCAAAAGCAGCTGCCACTTCCTAATTTCACAGAAGATGCCTTGGAGGTCCCACGTTCAAACACTGGTTACTGGGGTGCGGTCTTTTTGGGTGGAGGAGACTATTGTGGATACACTAGTGCTGGGGGTAACGGGATCCCCATCACACCCTTATTGCTTAAGCGAGGCATGGAAAGCCGCAGCAGAGACGTGCCACTGTGATGACTGCCAGAGGCGTGTCAAAGCCGGGTACTGAGTGAACAACCTAATTATAGCTGGCAGAACAGACTAGTAAGCAGAGGATTGTTGTTTAAAAAGGCGCCGTGTTAGTGGTGCTGAGTGGAAACATTATGCAGGGCGATCTGTGCTTGGGGCTCGTTTGCGTGGCAAATGCAGTGGTTCAGGCATGGAGAGGACTCCCCACCAGTGACAGTGTTTTGTAAGCAGAACCAGAATTAATATACTGGGTAAATAAACCCCAGACATGCTCAGCTATGGATTGAACAGGACTGCAAGAGGTGAGAATCCTCCAGACTTGAAAATGGAGGCAAAAGTCTGAGCTTGGGTTTACTTATGCTAGCATGAATCAAGAATAAATCCAGGGAAGTTGGTGGAGTGATGCTTATGTGAGAGGTGTAAATGAGAGGAGTCAGTCCCCACAGTCCATCAGAGGAGAGTGTGACATTATCAAGAGCTGTCCTTTATGTGCTTTCTATTGCTTATCTACAAACATTCATTGCAAAAAATAAAGCTCCTGTGCATCTCGCATGTTGAAGCGGGAAGGAAAGACTGGGAATGTGATTAATTGGTGGTGCCCTGGAAGAGGTGCCCATGTATGCGAACAGTGAGCTTTATAAATTTCCCCGAAGGAAGAGGTAGGGCAGGAGGAAACATGTGCTCTTTGTGGAGGTGCCTCGAGGCTCTCCTGGAAGGCTCTCAGGTGCTGCTGTGACCAGGAGGAGGAAGGAGCAGATGTGTTGGGTACAGCCCTGAGGTGGGTGAGCCCAGGAGCAGGGCTACGGCACAACGCGGTTATCAGCAGCGGAGTGGCTCCTCCGAGCTCCGAGGGTGAACCTGGCCTGTTTCAGCAGAGGCTGCTCGCACCTCCCGCGCTGGTGACTCATTCTGCGCTGCGGCCATGGAGGGTTGAGTAACTCGTGGTGAACTGAGGGATGCAGCAACTTGTCAGAAGAGCTAGCGAGAAACTCCCTGCCATGTTGGAAAACTCTGTTTACAAAATCCAACATTTTTTGAGGAAACAAAAAATTTGCTAAATTTTTCCTTTTTTTTTCTTTGTTTGTAACAAAGCATCTCCTTACTCCCTGCACCTTCGGCACTCGGTAATCAGCATGAAAGCTGATGGCGATACCTGAGAGTCCAAGTTCCTTGACAGGCACAAGGCTCCTTGATCCTCAGTCTGCCAGGCAGGCTGCCTGGCTCCCCCTTTTTTCCCCAGACCATCCCTGAGCTGCTCCAGGGCTCTCTGGACTAAGTTGAGTTCCGAGGCTGCTCAGGCAGGCAGCTACCAGGAACTCCTCCTTGCATGTTGTGTTTCAAAATCGGCCAAAGATCCTTCAGCATCCATGTTCGGGTATTGCTGAGAAATTAAACATTGCAGAAATCCAGCTGTGTGAAAAAACATCAGGCTGTGGGTGTTCTGCCCCAAACCAGCACGTGGGGCTTACTGCCCTATGCATTTTGTGAAGCTGAAATGTCCCTTTCCCCACCAGCCCAATACTTGGCATACATCAAACACTGTCAGCGAGGCTGACTGGTTTTTGCCAGCATTTTGCTTTCCCTCCTGAGGCACCACTGAGGTGAGTGGGAATTGTAATCCCTTTCTCCCCCTTCCTTCCAATTAGTGGTCCCTCCTTTGTGCATCCTAAAATTGGCCCCTTGTGACATTTGCATGTCTACCCGGCATTAACGTTTCCAAACTGGCACGGAGCAATGCTGTAGCTCAGCAACGCAACCACCCGATGTGCTCGTTTTAGCTAAAAAGAGGGTACACACATGTGTGCTGGGGGTACAGAGGGGAATGGCTGAGATGACTAATTGCTTGGGGATTTTAACCCAATTAAGACCAGTTAATGGACTTATGATGTGGATCATTTGTAAATATCAGCAAAAGTTGGAACTGTTTAATTGAAAAGAATTTTGAAGTTCCTGAGGTCTGAGTCGACACAAGCTCCCGTGGTGCTGCCCAGCCCAGCGCCCGCAGCTGCGAGGCGTCTGGGGGGGAAATCGGATTTTGTATAATCATCCCTTTCCTGTACCTGATGACCGAGCACATTTTGTTAGGGCTTTCCTCATCCTTTGGAGCAGACGTGAAGCCGAGGTCCTGACCGTATGTGGTCATTAGAGATCCCGTGGCGTTTCTAGCAGCGGTGCTCTGGCCAGATTCCAAATTGGGTAATTACATTACATTTCCCCAAATTCCCCCCGTAGTTTCTACTGGATACAATTTTCTTTTTCACATCCTGTCTGAATCCATACTGTAGCCCTGTAACTAATTAATTTAAGAGCTTTGAAGGTATAAAATGCTATGTAAGTGCTGCAAGTACTATTATCACTAGTGTCCCGGTGTGATGCTGAACAGCTGTCGTGGGCCATCCCCAGAGGTGGCTGTATCAGAGAAGGGGGATCCTTCAGAAGAGCTTTGAGGCTCATTGCAAGGACGCCCTATAAACCTGCAACAAAAAAATATCCCTGGAAAAAGGAACAAGCAAGTAGATTGCATTTATTGAACTTTAATACCAGTATAATCTTCTGCTCTTAATCTCCTTGAATGAAACAGTTTAACTAATATATTCTTGTGATGTTGGTTTACTCTCATTTATATTACAGTTACCCACACAGAGATTAGCATCTCCTTGCGCTAAGAACTGTATAAACTAGTAAGGGTTGGAGTTTATAATCCAAATAAATCAGATGGGCGAGGAGATGAAAATAGAAGAACTGGTCATCCCACACTAGAAGCTATGGTTGCATGGACCGACATTTTTAATTTCCCTCTATAATCCAGGCTTCGGGGTAGCCAATTTGCAAAATACCCGCAGGCAGCTTTTCATGGTTGGGACTTCTTGAAGAACAGGAGTGGCATGCTGACTGAGCTAAATATTCCCGGGGAGCTGCTCCTGGAGAGGCAGTGGATAGGGGCCGATGCTCAGAACCTTTTGAGTCCTTTGGTGGGACTGTTGGGAAGACCGAGAGTTCTCCACCCAGCTGCAAGCACCAGACTCAGCCGGGGCAGCAGTGGTTGTGCCGTATAGACGTGCCACTTCCTTGGCACTAGCTCAGGAGCTTGACATCTGCAAGCACATCCAAAATGGCCTGAATTTTCCGAGGTGCTGAACTCTTACCAGTCAGCACCTAAACTGCACCATCAGTTGAGATGACCAAATTACGGCATTGTTGGTCTCTGTTCAGGCACCCGTGCTTGGAGCTGGTTTTTCCAGTGGGAGTAAATGCCTCTGCTCCGTAAGGGGGCTATGTCCTACACTGCTGGGGTGCCAAGGTCACAGCAGAGGTGCATTCAGTGTCCTCTGTCTTTCTTCCAAGCACACACAGAAAGTGGGGTGGCAGAGGCCCACACCCTGACTGCAGGACCCAATTCTTTTTTTTTTTTTTTTTTTTTTTAAACTCTGGACAGAGGAGATGGACTGCGGTTTAGTTTTCCCTTGGAGCAAAGGCCCAGACCCAAAGGCACCCATGCTGCTGCTTCTCACTTTTTTCCTCATTTTTCTTTGTTCTACTTCCTACGTGACTAATGGTGCCTCGCTGTTGTGACGGACAGGTTCAGATTTTGGGGCATGATGGGAGTGAAGTACAGGGGCCATGCCAGCAGATAACAGAAACTGTGTGCTGCAAGCCTCTGTGTTGCCCTGGAACAACTGTGACCGTTGTCCGCAGGCTGTGGTGCAAATGGGTGTGATGGCACGTGTGCCGGTGGTGACACGTCACTGAGACATTTGGGTCAGTGCTACTTTCTATGAATCTCGTGCTGAAATATTTGCTCTCTTCACCTCTATGTGATAAGGAATTGCCATGGGGAGTTGATTAGCTTCAGACAAACACTGATCCAGTGAGTCTAAACACAGGGACTTAAATTTTAGTCTAGTTCTTAGTATATATCCCAGCTTACATCCCTTACAGCTCGATCGAGGGAAAGGGAGTGTATAGCTGTCCGTGGGTCTGGTGTTAGCCACAGAGTCATCTTTGGCATGTTGTTTAGGCTAAACACTGGACTGTGAGGGGACTGGCACATCACTTTTCTGCGTGATGAGGAAGAGGCAGCTGGGGACAGTAAGCTGGAAAAGCTCCACAGCTGGAGCTTGCCCCTCAGAGCTGGTACTTTGAAAGCCAACCTGCAAGGCTGAGACCCTTCATGCTCTTTTAACAAACCAACGCTATACATGCTGGCAGAAAACCTGCAAACCTCTCTCCTGCTCCTGCATTTATTTGTCTTGTTCATTCAATCACTGAGTGAATTGTTACGTAGTCTCTGTAATTATTATATTTCATGTTTTAATATAAAGGAACATGCTTACTTCAAGGAGAGCTATTATTTTAAAGGTATGAAACTCAAGCCTGAGGAGATTGCAGGGATGCAGTGTACCATCTGTTTAGCTTCTTCGGTTATGGTAGGCTTTATGAAACCCATTTGGCTCAGGAGGATGAACTGGATGTGAATGGTTGACAATGACATTTAGAAGAGACAGTCTGGCAAATCAGAAAGCACGAGTGTCTCCTGTGGACTGTTAAATACTGAATAAAATATGAATAGTGCTGTGTTATTACTAAAATGAGCTATTTTTAATCGTTCCACTTATAACCTGCCAGCCCTCTGACGTCGCAGTTAGCAACAGCACTCAAAAAACATGAATAATAAAGAAAGCAGTTTAAAAGTTGGCCTATATATTAACATATATTCTGACATGGATCTCAGGTGTTTCTAATGAAGAAAGATGATTGCACAAAGAGCTAACAAGAAAATCATGGATTTCTCCTTCCCATCTGAAAGTTATTGATTTAATTTAGTGTAATGATGCAGAGAGAAACCAAACAAGTTTGATTAAAATTTTCTGTGTTGTTTTTGAACAGAAGCAGGGAGCTGTACTCATACTAGATGAGGAAAAGGAAATATTTTTCAGTTTAATAGCCACTGAAGAAAACGCTTAACAAGGTTTAGTAGAGTTACATTGTTTTGATCCAGGATAATTTGCACCCAGGAACTTTAAGTCTGGATGAGATGAGTGTCTCTTGTTAACAGATATTAATTTTTAATAAATCTTGGATTACCAGTAAGGAGTAATAGACCACAACAAATATGGGAATACAATGTTCTAATTGAGATAGAGCGCTGAACGGGGAGGAGGCCTTTTTGGCCCAAATCTTAGCTGTAGTAGGTTCATATCTGAGCAGGGTGCTCCAGCAGTTTTCCAGCTTGGAAGATCTCACACCTCCTTGCCAGGCTTTGCCAAAGGCAGAGGGTTAGATCAGCTCAGTAGTTTGGGCATTTTCAAGGTAGCTGCCACCATCTCTGCTACCTGGGTAAGATCCAGGGTGGCATCAAGGACCCAGGGCTGGCTGGCTTCTCCCCTGCACAGTGTGGAGTGGAGATCTAGGCAACATCCCCGGCTTGGAGTGAGCCACAGGAGGTACCTAGGACAGGACTGTGCCTTAAATATTGTCTTGCCATGCAGGCATCTGCATCAGGGCTGCAAGTGGAGACCTCTGTCCAGTTAGGATCAGGATCCTGGCTTGCTCACCTAGATTGTGAGCAGCTGACGCTTTCTTTCAAAACAAAACAACAGAAGAAAAAAAAAAAAAGGAAACTGAGCAAGCTGTGATGATCAGACCAGGTCACTCGCTATCATTGCTTGGTGGTGGGGCTTAAAAAAGTTAACTGGGGCCGGGAAACATTTGGGGATACATTAGTGTTCTGGAGCATCCTGAAGGGCAGGGGAGCCAGAGGCAGTGGTGGGGTTACCCACCTTTCTCCCAAAAAGAGTGGCCCAACCTCAAGGCTGTGGCTGCAGTGCCGTCTGCCTCTCCTGTTAGAGCCGTGTTGCTGGGCCGGGCAGACAGGAAGATCTGTGGCAAGCCAGAGCACAGGAGACTGCATTGCACGGTGGTTCGGGGTTGTTTGGTGTGAGCGGGGAAAGCTACAGGTCTTGCTTCTGCTCTTGAAAAGGGCAGCGTTGGGTCCCAGTTCTGCTCTTAGGGCTTTTTGTGTCTTTTATATTCGAAGCTCAGAGGAGAAAATACAGAAATTGTGCTGGCAGCAAGGATCAGGACCCAGGAGTGGGCTTCGGTGCACTGCAGAAATTGTAAAATGTGATGTTCGAGGCCCAGAACGTATGTTGGTCCCTTACTGACACGGCTGCTTCTTTCCCCTCTGATGGTGGTACCTCTCCTCCGCTGCAACGCTGCGGCAGAGTGCTCCACTGGCAAATGCCACTGTCCCCCTCGGGGTGAGGAGGATGCCGGGTTAGCAGGTCCCCAAGCCCTAAACCAGCAAAGCAAAGGTTAACTGGGCCAGGAAGCAGCTTGGGGATGAGTTAGTGCTTGGAGCATTCTTAAGGAAGGGGAAATCAGCAGCCAGGGACAGATAAAGAGCCACGCTGACACGAAGCAGGAGGATTAGCACTCTGATAGAGATGCTCTCTCTTGCTTTGAAAAAATTATTCCTTGCCACTGGAAAAAGTGCCCTTTTGGTCTCTTTCCTGTCTTCAAATCCTTCTGTTTTTGAAAGAGAAGATGCCTCCCTATGGTCCTGGCAGGGAACCCGGGAGCACTGTGGGAAAGGCATGATTTAGGAGAGCAGTTGAAGTGCTTGCCTGTGTGCTGGGCTGCCCAAGCCCCTGCTTCTGTGGCTCTGAAGGTGTGTGGAGAGCTGGAGCTCCAGAGGTGCAATGTGACCTTTGCACCTCCTCGGTCCTCCATGTGTACTTCTCTTTGTGCACTGTTTCAGTCCCTGCGGCTCAGGTAAGAGAACCGCGTCTGGAGCTGAAATTACAGAAATGGGCCAAATCAGCCCCGACCCCAGGCCAGGTCAGCTCTCTGGTGAGCTGCGGTTGTTACAGTTCCTTGTGGAAGTGTGGCTTCTTCCACCAGTCGTAGCCAGTGAACCAGTGATTTATGCACATACTTGTATTTTTCCTTTGACCAAGGCCTTGTCTCCATCCAGAAAAATTAAGGTGGATGATTTCCAAACCAGACGTTCATGAGTATAATCCTTATTTATGTGAGAACTTCCACAAGCCTAAGCTCTTTACTGCCATTGCACTTGTAGTGCCTTTAATGGCTGTAGGTGCGTAACGGGTAGACCTTCAGAAAAACAGCACCATCAGTCAAGTTCAGTAATCCTTTTCCAAGCAGATGTTGAAGGATTTACCAGGACCTCGTGATACGTACACCTGGAAACCTCTGAATTTGATTTAAAGGTGCTCACAGAGTAGTAATTAACTCAGAACCGCCAAGCACAAATACAGTTCAAGGAAATAATATTTCAACTTTTCAGCGCTTAAATGGAAAAATGAATTAATCATTGGCAATTACTGAGTTAAAGGACTTAACTCATAACTTGAAATACTCCCACACAATCTTGTTTCGAAAGCTTTCATTAACTGAGCTAATAATTACTACTACAATTAGAGATGTGAGGCATTAAAAAGTCCAAGATAATAAAAAAAATATATAGTTATTTAAAAAATTTACTAGTCGGTTTTGAAGCGTTTAAGAAATTCACCTTCTCTCCTGTTTGGAAACGTTCCATTTTTACACAAATACTTGCCTTTTTGGACCGTAAACTTGTCTCGTGCTGGCACAAACCATCCCGGGACAGCCCCAAAACAACGCTTTACTCTGGATCCTTGTGTTTACCTGGGAAGTCTGTGGTCACCATCAGGAGTCTGAATTTGTGGAAAGGTTATTTTTTCTGGAGGATATGGAACGAAGCTGGTATGTCTGATGGTTTCTGACTGGGTCTTGTATCAGCATAGATGGGATTTTTTTTTCGTTTCCCTGTTTTTGTCCTGTTTAGTACAAAGGCGATTCAGTGTCAGTAATTGAAGGAATGACATCAAATGCTAAACTAGGCCAACACTGAAATCTCAAACAATTGTGTCTTTATGGCAAAACATCTCCCGCCCCCCGCCCCCAAAGGGTCGGGTTCTCAGCTGAAAGGAAAGCTTGGAAAAAAGAAGAGGTGGGTGGGAATGGAGGTCACGGAGATGCAAAGGGCAGCTGGCAGTGAACTGTTTGGGACTTTGGCTGGTGGAGAAGAAGGGAAGACAAGTGGTGAAAAATGGGCCTCTTTTTTTAATTTTTGAAATGGTTTTGTCAGGCACAGAGTAGCTCAGCTTTGGTCAGGAGAAGGGTTAACAAACACACAAACGGACTGTTTAGTCAGATCTTAAACAGATACTTTTTTCTTTTTGGCTTGTTAGCTTAATTATCTCTTGCCAAGAAAACATGGAAAAATGCTGCTTTGCATCAGTGTAAAGTGATTTTTTTATTTATTTATTTTCCCCCTAACCTCTGGGTTAGCCACTGAACAGAAAACACAGTTATTTGCAGAGCTCTGGCGTGTCTCGGGTGTTCGCCAGCGCCAGCCGCCCAGGGACGCATGTGCTCACCCCGCAGGGTTTGCACAGCCAGGGACCCTGCTGCAAGGCCAGTGGGAACTGGGATAAAGCCTTTCGGAGCAGCGAGGGCTTGCTCTGCGTTCCTGTAGTACCATCTATGTTTGTGGAGTGTTCCTGGGTGAATAACTTAAGGCTCTTGACACGGTGTACAGTCCCTTTTAGGAACAAAATTCTAAAGCGCTGATCTTGATTTTGTTTAGCAGAGTACAGATGGTGGAGGACCAGAAATAAGAGTCCTGGAGAACATAACGAATGAAATGAGTTATTTGGAAGTTGTTCTGCAGCTTCTTTGTTTGTTTGTTTTTTCCTTTGTATGATGTCTATATCTATGCGCATCAGTGTGTGTATAATTCAGCAGCCGCTGACAAGGGGAGCTGAGCAGTTCAAAAAGCTGTAGCAAAAGGCAAGAAGTTAGGAGGGGAGGCAAATGCATCCTGAAGTCCTCCCTCCCTCTCTGTCCGTGTGCTGTTGGACAATCTGGGGTACAGCTTTGCTTTGCAGTGGTGACGGACTTCACACAAAATCTTACCCTTTTGGCTTGTCTTACCTTGTTGGCTTGTTGGCGATGGGCTGAAAGTGTGCGCGCATCGGAAACTCTCACTGACCTCGTCCTCCAGCTGCAAGAAGCCCCAGCTATCTGTTGGCAGATGCTTAGTATAAAGTTTCAAGGTTTTTGAAGACAATGGGAGAGAGAGATGGGCTTAAACCAAAATTAGAACATGGCTAGGCATTGAAATCCTCTGGCCTTGTTTTTGTTGGACACTGCAGCATGTCTTTGTGGTATCAGTCATTTGCAATAATTTATTTGATGCATTTTGTCCATTTTTACTCTTGCTAATTATACTAAAGCACTGTTTGATGTCTCTGTATTTTTTTTGATATTCAAATCAGATCCGAAACATTATGCCAGCATAGTCCTGCCTGTTGGGGCTATGGATAAACTATTCACTCTGACTATTTACCATTTAATAGTCATTCTTCCAACTCCATGATTGAGCAACCATGTGATCTAATACTAATTTTGGTACTTGGCTGGCTCTCTGAAAAGCCTACAGAGAGGAAAAGAGATTTCCAGCTTCTCCTACTAGCCTAACTCAGTAGGAGTTTTTCCATGAACTTGCTTTTCCAGTCTCAACAATTCTGTGATCTATGATATCTCTAGAAAACTTTTCAACCAACATTTTTATGAACATAGATCTCTTATAAATATTTGAGGAAAACCAATAAAAAGGGCCACAAACTGAAGCAGATTCATGGGCTTTGCTCACATCACTGAACATTGGTATATGTTTTCCAAGCTGTGATGTTGATGGCTTTTCATCTGATTCATCTGATTTCCATATAATAAGAAAAAGAATTGTTTTTCCCTAACGGTAGGCAATTGGATGAGCCATAAGTCAGAATTAAAATATGATTATCTGTTACGAAGATCACAGATTCCTTTCAAAGTTTCATTATTTACAATCCTTTTCTTGGTGACATTTCAATTCTCAGGAAATTATGCTCTAAATTGTACCTAACATGCTCACCACCCACACGTAACACATGCAATAAGCTTATGAGATAGGAAGGGTGAATGTTTCCATTTTAATTTTGTTTTTTTAATGAGATTTTCGAGTGGAGGGTGAGTATTTTGCTAAAATATACGGCAGAGATTGCACAGCAAAAGAGTCTAACAGGGCTTTCAGTGGCAGTTATCTGCAATGTTATTTTCCTGCCATCTGGGTAAAATCCATCCCGTTCTCTCCAAAGCAACGTAAAGGTTCTTTGCATAGGACAAGTGCGCAGGGTCAGTAAAGCAGGAGCCTCATCTCAAATCAGTCTCATCTCAAATGCAGCTGTGGTTGGCGCAAGGGGAAGCAGAGATCCCCAAATGTGACAGCCCCCTGCAACGCAGATTGCCCGCTTGTGCTGAGCATCGCACGGGAAGCTCTGGGCTTTCCCTGCTTGGGCTTAGTTTAGTAATACAAATATAAGCTATGGGAGCAGTATCAATGTGTAGAGGGATGCATTGCCAATGGATTTTGCATTCGTTGGCCGTACGTAGCCCTTCCAGCAGAGGTGGGCTGGATGCACGGTGCGTCCCTTCCTCCCTCCGGAACCCCAGCGGTTCCCCGCTGCTTTATCACCAGCACAACAGGATTCGGCTCCTTATGCACTTCAGCACGATTTCCTCGAAAATAAAACCACATCCTTTTATCTGAAGAAAAAATTACAAAACATATGCTGAGGGGGAAAAATAATTAAAAACTTAATTGAGTCAAAATCTGATCTCTGTTGATTTGACGTGACCCTGAAGTAACTCTGTGGGACTGAAGCCAAGGACTCCAGTCACTCTGCCTTTCCTTGATAGTAAAGGAGCACAGGATCTGGCCTGTTATCTGCTGGGAAATGTACAGTTGGAGGTGATTTTGTCTTCTCTTTCTGGAGATTAATTAGTTTCTTTGCTCAGAGCAGGTCTGGAAATCAGAGGTCTATAGGTGACATACCCATAATCATAAAAGATTTATTTAAGGGTATTCCTTTCTCATTTCATTACAGCAGCAGCGTAGCCTAAAACGTGTTTCCATAAGCTTACAAAACTAGCTTCTGAAACCAGTATCTAATGCACTGTTCAGTGCTAAGTCCTTATGGGAGCTGGCAATATTGAAATTACACTATTCCCATATAGCAGCTGCAGGCTTTCCAGCGGGCTGAGAGACTGCCTGGAAAGACTATACGGATTTCACTTGTCTTCATGTTAGGAAAGTATTCCCATTTTACACACCAGTGTCCAGATTCCCAGCAAGCCTCTGCTGTTTACAGCCACAAAATTTGTCAGCTCATATGTCTGAATGCTGTGATATTATAACAGCGGATGCACTAGAAATTCCCCGAGCAGCTCTGTACTTACGTCTCCCATGTCCAAAAGACAGCTGCAAAATGTGCTCATTATTGCACAGTTGTATTCAAAGAACTACTGCACCCCAAAATATCACAGATGGTACTGCAAAAGCATGGGGCTTGGTGTTTGTTGACATGAACAGCTTGGGAGCTGGGGCTCGCGCAGGGGAAGGACAGCCCTGGCTGGAGACCCGAGGGTCAGTGCCGTGTTGGGATAACATCTAGGGACAACGTTAGGTATGAACTTCCCTGGGAAATTATTTGTATTACTGTGACTCTCGCAGGTGCTAGTGAAGATCAGAGCCCACTGAACGGAGAAGCGTACCCAGGCTTCCCAGCGGGCTGGTGGGCTGGTGGGAAGCAGTGTGGGCACGCTGGCAACTTGCTGAGATGCACAGAGGCAGAGAAGAGTCAGGACTGAGTCCACATTTCTGTTTTCTAAATCTTGGCCCTGAGACAATCCTTTCTCGCCTCTAAATTTTAGAGTGTCCTGATCTAGATTTTCTTCAAGCCTGTCTCTGATCCACTCTCTATAAATAGGCTCTGCATTCAGCAGCTTAGATGAGAAAAAAAAAAAAGAAGGAAGGGGTATACGCTTTGCTGCAGAGCTTGCAAAGCTTGCCAAGCTCGCCTTTTCAAAACATTCGTGTTAGTAGGAAGGGGAGGAAGTAATGGGCGTTTGACTAAGTTAATGTACTCAGTGAACCATTGGAGAGCTGCCAGCTCACATTTTTAAATAAATGTCAACATTAATTTTTAAAGTTTAAATGCATATTTTGCATTTTTGCTCTCAGCTCTCTCTGGTGCTACAGAGCTTTCCGAGGCGCGGGAGCCGGCACGGCCGGATCTCCCTGGGGAGCTCCCCGTGGAGGCAGCCGGGAACGGGTGCTCCGAGCACTGCCGTTCCCATGGCATTTGCTACGTGGGCGTAATTCCTTCCTCGCAGAGAAACCCTTACCTGCTGCTTAACTCACTTCAAAAAAAGAAAAAAAAACATTTTACGATTTCTCAGTGCTGTTTATTTCCTTCAGGCGACACCAAACTGAACCTGAGCGGAGTATGTGTGTTACAGATTATCAGTACAATGGCATCTCCTATAAATAGGGTCACTGTAGTTATGTCAGAGCTTTGCTGAGCACAGATTTAATTTAGTCAAGGTATCTTTTAGTGTCAAGGCCCATCTGTTTAAAATTAGCACTATCATCTCTCTAGGCCCTCTTTAAAATCGTGGCCGTCCAGAATCCGTATCCCTTAAAGTCTTTTGCTGGGCTAACAGCTTCCAAAGTGCTAAAGGGAAGGATATTTTTCTAAGGATGAAGCGCTCTTTGGAAAGCTCCTAGACAGGCAGTAAAAACAAATAAGTGAAGAGGGAGTTGTGCCTTTCACCTGGGACTGTACGGAAGAATTTGGCAAGAGGGAGGGCTATGGAGGGTAGCGCAGAAGCAAGGTGTAAGCGAGCTGTTCCTTGGCACCGAAGCGGGAGGAAAGGTATTTCCAGATGGCAGTCGGAGGGACCAGCTGCAGAGAGGAGAAGGAAGCAGCCCTCTGTGTGGAGGATTCCCCCGGCTCCAGCTGAACCGCCAGCGCAGCTGCAGCTGGGCAGGACCGAGGAAGGCAGCTGCCTCCCCGCAAGCCTGTTCACGTGCAGGATGCTCGCTTGGCTCCGCAAGCTGCAGGATTTGCAAGGTTTTCCCCCAGGACAAGATCTCCCAGACGAAGAGCATTAAGCAAGCTGATGTTTGTCTCTCCCATCCCCTCCTCTTGCCATATCACGCAGGCCAAGGTCCCCAAAAGTGACCCCCAGCTGCCAGGTCTCATAACCTGAGTTCCTTTGGCCATGCCACCAAGGAGGACAGGAATCACATGGGGTTGACTTTATCTCCACGGCACCATAATGTATGAGCCTACCAGAAGCTGATGTCAGTATAGATTTGTTAAATATTTTTTGGATTAAATGGGCCTATAACACCACCTGCGAACGTATTAGTCAGTATGTGAGCTTTCTCCTCCATGAAAAGCAAATGCTACAGGCTTCTTCCCAAAATCCACAGACGTATCAGTCCCCTTGGCCACTACAGTCGTCACCTTCACCCCAAGGAGAAGAGCACGCTGCGCTTGCATCCAGTTAAGCCTGGCCTGCCCGGAGATGCTTTTCTGCCCCCATTGCTCTCCCTCTGCGCCTGTCCTTTTCACAATATCAGCAGAATTTAAAGGCAGAGCTTGCAGTAAAAAAGAGCTGTGTCTTAGCAAAAAGAGCACCTTTAATCACAGTTTGCAATGGCAGCTTGCACAGTAAATAATAGTTGTCTTAAAATCATATTGCTCCTGTTCAGCAAACTCCTTTCTGTGAATTGAAACGTTGCCCAAAGGGTAAGGCAACGACAGTCCTCCCAGCTGGGATTGCTCTCCAGCCACTGTGCCCTCTGCGGAGCCTCTCCCCATCCGTATGTGCTGCTCAGGATGAGCAGCAGATGCCCACCCACACCCCACAGTAACGCACGTATAAGTTGTCTATGTCTGAAGTCAGAGATTTAGCAAAGCAGTGCCACTAAATATTTTTTTAATTGGTTTAGGCATTTTTTAAGACCTTCCTAGTTGAGAATTCCCTTCCCCATGACGAAACCCCATTCCCAGGCACATGAGTCAGAAACCCGAGAGTTTGTGTCCAGCTTCCTATGTGGTCCAGTGCTCTGGAAGCCTTGGGTCCCCAAAGCTTTCCTGAAGAAACTGCCCTCGGACTGGCTGTAACTCCACAGAATGTTGCATTTCTTATGAAGCGGCATATCTGGTTCCTGTTATTTCGGTGTAAACACTCAGCCGGTTTGGGGCAATGGTCTGTAGCGTCCTCACACTTCCACCTTGCCCACCTCGGGCCCCATGCAGGCTGTGAGCTGAGCAGAACCATCCCACCTTTTCCCATTGCCTCTTCCCTGCCTTGACTTAGCTGAGACCAATATCTTCTCCCTCTGCGCTTGTCTGTTTGCAGCTCTGCCTGTGATGGCTGCTGCAGTGTCTGGGAGGAAAGACAACATTAAATTGAGTGTGAATTACCCATATTCATGGTGTACTTTTGTAGCTGATGGCACGAGTGACCTGCCCAGGGGAAGACAGAGCCACGATGAACCTGTCTGACTCGGCAGGAGGAATCTCTGTCACCTCGCTGAACTGCGAAGGCTGAATATATTCCTTGACCTCGATGGAGTTTACCCCAATGACTCGAGGCTGCAGATGTTTTCCGTTTCTCTTTTTGAACTTGCTCTTTAACATTAGCTAAAGTCATTATTAATTCCTTTTTTTAACTTAAAATCAAGATTATCATGACTGCCAAGTACGCACTAGCACTCCTTAAAAGCGAGTATTTTATATAGCACCTTCAGATTAATATATATGCAGATAAGACATTACAGATTAATTAATATGCAAATTAAGCCATGTGTTATTTGTGTATACATACATTTTTCCAAGCCTACTGCCTGCACGGGCCAGCAGGTATCTTGTGTGCTTGTTTACGAACCTGTACGTATTACTCCATGGTAGCAGTGAAGCTCTCTCTGGTGTGCTTGTTAGTTCATCTGTCTCTGCCCAAAGATACAGTGCTGAGAGTTTAGAGGATCTTCCATATTTTTCAAAATAATTTTTCATGCCTGTAAATGTTTGTAACCAAGCTGTTGATCTCCAATTAAGATCACGTAGTTAGACTTCAAAATATCACCTTTTCCAACTGAAATCACTAGTCAGACACCATTTACCAAGTTCAAGTCACCAAAATCTCTGAGAGATGACAGATTTTACCCAGGTCATTATAATAACAGCAGAGGAAGCTGCAGGCAGGTCATTTGTATGTGCAGGAAAGAAACCCCAGCGTTAGCAAACCTAAAATGACTTGGGAGCAGCTGTTCCTGAATCAGCAGGTTGATGAATAACAGTGGGGATGACATGAGCAGCTGTGCTGGAGATTCTGCACGAGAGCTGTTTTCCTTGTGGTTTCCCTGGGACAAACAGGGACCAGACCCAGCTGGTGGCTCCCAGGAAAGCCCGCCTGTGTGGTAGGACGTGCAAGGGGTTGAGCTGAGACCTTTGGGGATGAGTCCTCTGACAAGTGTATTTCCATGCCATTTGTCTTTCCCAAACTCCAGATCATTTTCTCCACTCCACATGGGTTTGCACCCTACTTATCCCACAGAAACATGGAATTTGGCTGCAGATGTTGAAAAATGGGAGCTCAAGGAGTGCATCCATAGGGTCTTCTCAAGGTCCGCAGAGCTCTCGTGGTGCTCCCTGCATCATTTTCTTCCTCTTTTCCAAAACAGCATGGCTGATCTCTCAGAGCATCTGGAGTAGCAGTCAGCTTTTCCAAAGCCTGTTTTCCCTGCCTTGCATCACTCAGCACACAGGCAGCGTGGGGCCAGTTTGGTGGGAGGCTTTAGTACAGCCAAGTGTAATGACGAGCTGTGGGGTGGACCCGCCTTCTGTTTAAGAACCTTTTCCCTATGTCTTGAGCCCAACAGTGAAATCCCTGCATCCAGCTGCATTTCACTGCCTCATTACTTCATAGATCACCTCAATAATCTGATTCCAGAGCTCCCACACTCTATTCCCACTTCTCTAACCATCAGCCAAGTGAGCTGGGTTAAATTTCTTGCAGCACAGAGGGGACTAGAATAGACTATGCAAGAGCCTAATTAGCAATCTTTTCCTTTTACAACATATTGAAGTTTTCTAGGCATCGAGCCATATTCTTTCATAGCCTTTCTCCTTCCCTCCCTCTCTCTTTTTTTGGTAGCTTCTAAATTTTTATTAAAGGATAACAGCATTATTGACAGTACAAGATACTTTCTTGCATACTGCTAAGCATTAAAAAGGAAAGTGTCAGATACACAAGATAAGAAAAAAATAGAGCTAGAGCAGCTAGGCACATTGCAGGAACTATACATACAGCCATTATAAAAGCTGTATCAGTAATTTGCCTTTAGTCAGTTCCTGTCTTGGGGCTTTCCTCCAAAGACATTCAGTATTACCTGCCTAGGACAAGCAATAAAACTTTCCAGTTTTCTTCATTGGGCTGTATTTCTGGAGTGGGCCTCTTTGGCCCGAGTTTCCTATTGTCAGGGTTGTTCCCCGGACAAGTGGAAGTGTCTCTTTGTGTCTGTGTGTCCCCCAGGTCAACAGCAATTAAAATTTACTTTGGCATATGGTATGTATTCAACTGAAGTGCAGTCACTGCAAGCTCCCTGAAAAAAAAACAGAGGAAAACCCTGTGTATTGGATTGTAAGCCTTTTAAAGACCTACGTTTTGGTCTTGAGAGTTGGTCACCAACCATCTAGAGTGTGGATGGTCCATGTGAATAGCGGGTAGCTATTGAAACGATGAGTGGAACGAGGAGACGCGGCCGTTCAACAGTTGGTTCATTGCCATGGGTGCTTCTCCTTTTCCCTGGGTCTGCTGAAGGAGTGGTGGTGGGAGGTTCAGGTCCATGTCCTTCATCTAACTCATGTGATGCTTTAATTCTTCTCCTGCAGCCTTAATGAGTGCCCTGGGCAGGCGAGTTAGATGTTTTTCCTCTGTCCCAATCAATGTTTAACAGCCCCCACCGAAACAACCGAGGCAGGCTCACCTTGAAGAGTCAATGATGTGTTGGGCCATTTCCAGCTCACCTCTATAAAAGTGGACCTGCCTCTTAAGGATTTGATTAAGTTCCCAGTGAATTCAACAGCAAAACTGCTATTAAAACCTACCGGAGCAGGCCACATGGTAACAAATGTTGGATTTTAATTTATTATAATAATATCAAAGCTAATGCTGGCATTGCAACGAACCCCTGGAATGGTGGAATAAGAAAGAGGTGAAAAAGAACAGTGAAAAAATGCTATTAATTCAGAGACAGATATATTTACTTCAAGTAGATTATTCTTAGAAACACTCATAGCATTATTTACAAGAATCTTTAAAAAATTGCAGTGCTACAAAACTGAGATTCATCACTGAGGTAAAACATTTCATTATTATTTCTCAAATCAATTCCCCCAGCAGAATATGAATTACAGGATTTCAGCCAGCCTTTTCAAGAAACCTCTTTTAAAAATTTACATAGCTTATAACAGATTGCCAGAAATATTGCAAGCAGCCATTAATTTACTCCTAACCAATTAAAGCCTATGCTAACACATGCACTGATATGCACACACTTGTTCCTAATTTTTCTTCTGCAGTTAAGCATGAACAAAAAGACATGCCTTAGAACTAAAAAGAATTTGAAGGCATTTTCATGCTTGCTTTTTTCAGACTCAAGGGCAAATGTGCCTTTGATAAATATCATTCTGTTTCTTTCTTCCAAAGAAGAAACCTCTTTACAAATCACTGCATTTTTTTTCTGCTGTTGATTGGCAGGTAGATTTGCAAACAGCAGCATACCATCAGAAACAATATCTCCTTTAGCTTTTAAGTTTAAATTGTCAGGTTTTTTAATTAATTTATTAATGATACAAGGCTGAAGAAAGATACAGAACAATGGGATTTAGGCTTTTTTGTATTACTGTCAAGGTGACTTACAAAAATGGTCATCATCATCAATGTTCTCATGGGAGCCCTGTGTGTGAACCCCTTTATTTGCTCTTTTTGCTAGTGGGGATGGTGGTGCTTTAGTTAAATGTTATCACTTAGAAGTAATCTATGTACCCAATAGGTTAGTGCATCAGACTTTATCAACTATGAGCAGACACAGACTGGGAATTTTTACAGACCTGTGAGAAAGAAGAGATGGCAAGGAGAAACACTCACTGTCTCAGCTGCGTGTCCCACCATGTGTCTGGGGTGCATGTGGTTTGTTATCTGAGCATCTCAAAGTGCATCCTGCTACCTGTGGGTGCTTCAGGCTGAGAGGAGTAAAGGGGTAGGGGAAACGGCAAAAGGAAGCTCGATAGAAATAGGAGAATGGGAAAACAAGTTATTTGGCCATCAATAAATATGCTTTCCTGGTGTCTCAAAGTGATGGTACTGGCTCTTATATCAAACCCACACTTGGTAGAATGGAGGTGCAAGAGGACTCCTAGCTGAACCCAGACCTTCTGCCTTGCCTCTACAAACGAAAATCTGGTTTGTAGCCACCCATCACAAGAAAGTTTGTGTAACAGGTGGAGCAGCCTAGCTTATTCACAGGGAATCTCAGGGCTGAGTCAACCCAAACACGGCAGGTCCACCTGCAGGAGCCTTGGCTTGCCGTGCAGTTCGTGCAAGAAGTACGTCTCTGAGCCGGTGCAGCTCATACCAGACCTGTAGGAGTGCGTGAAAGCTGGCATGGCCGTTGAGGGTTCATGCTTCATACTCATTCACCTCACCAAGTAAAAGCCAGTATGAAAATTGTTCTGCAAAGCTGTGGTCACCCTTGAGAGTTATCCATCTGAGCTGCTGGCTGCATTCCACAGGGCAAGAACTGGAGCTAAGCATTTTCCAAATTATAATAAAACCCAAGTAAGACAGATGAGGTTTAAAACATTGTGATCCATGCTGTGAACTTTCTACTGTGTTTCAGTTCGAGCTCTAATATGTTCAGCATAAAAAGGCTTGAAATATTGGATTTAGAATGGAAATACTGCCTTGCACACACTACTATACCTGGAAGTGTTGACACGCTCATATACTCACAGCACTTAAAGGCATCACAAGCACTTCTCTGGGAAGGCACCATGATTATTTTTCCTTCTGCTGTGGCAAGGCTTGCCACCCTTCCACGTGTATTAGTACTACAAATTTCAATAGGAAAAAAAAAATCAGTTCCACTTGAATATCATTTTTGATGGTTGCTCTAACTCTTCTGATGGGCCCAAACAAAAGACTCCAATTTAATGTGTGTGTATTTTGAGCCATGCCCCTTGCTGACCCTCCAGTTTAATTTCCGTCCTTCAGATGAGATGAATGGAGCGTGAAGCAGGTCATATCTCAAAACACTGACACATGGGTTACAGACAGAACTCACAGGCAGGAGAGGCAGCCAGTTTGTAGATTAAATCAAAGCAGTTCTGAATAGATGGGAGGTCAGCAAGGGCCAGCTTTGACATTTGATAGGACCTTGTGATCAATCAACTCTTTCTTGGGTCTTCCAAGTTTCTTGATGACAATGCTTCTTAAAATAAATAAATATATAAACAAACAAACCCACATGGGACACATTGAAAACTGCCAAGGCAGCTCTGGATGGTGTAAAACGATAGGGATTAATTATTATTGAAGATTATAATAGCAGGAGTTGTTTAAAGCAGCCAGCATGGAAGTTAGTGCTCTTTAACTGCAAGCATTTTATCTGCATGCAGCGGTAGTAATTTTTTGCATGGTGTGTATTATATCACTAAGATTTTGGTAATAATCCAAAAGCATGATAGCAAATCCTGGTTGTTTATGGCACTTGAGAGCAATCAGGAGGAGTCCCTGATTAAAAACCTACTGTTACATTGAAAGGAAGGCTGAGGTGATATCCTGGCCTCTGATGAAATCTGCCCCCTGCTAAGTCATCCCTGCCAGCATGATTTATCTGGAGGGAGTGTAGGAATATCCCTGAGAAGCAAATGTTTGGCTTTGGGCATGGACCAGATCTCATGAAATGAAGCAATTTTGCTTAAAATTCTCCATGTGAGGAAACCCCCCGGTGCCTGTGTGGTCTTTGCCATGTAAACACGCTCCGGCAGAAAAAGCTCATTAGGGGAGTATTGGCAGCATCACTCCACGCCAGACCCGATTTTACCCCTCTGATGTACACGAGAATTTTCCCACAGGTAGAGCCCATTTGAAAATCCTCCATTTCAGTGTGTTTGTTTTCAGAGAAAGTGTTAAGCTTTTCTGAGAGAGTATGCAGCCTAGAAGGGTTTGTTGTGACCAAATGGAGCTGTGCTCTCACAAGGTTACAAGCAGATTGTTGTGGTTGTAATTTTCCCTCCTTAGGAAAATAAATGATATAATGGTTTCTTGCTCCTCTTCCTTGCTTCATGCAAGATTTGGAAATACAGCATCTATTGGGGGATTGGCTGTGGAATCTCATTAGAGATCATTGTGAAAATACTGTTTTTCAGGAAAATATTAAATTTCAGAAAAACTGCCAGAAGTTTCTTTCTGGAGCATAAAAGAAAAATAGATGCAAAAGCCTCATTTGGTGGCAAGGGACGTGCTGTAATGAAATGGAGAAGAGCTGATGAGGAAAGCAGGGTTTGGAAGCTGGTTTAGAGAACAGTGAATTTCCCCAATGAATCACAAACTTCCCTGTGTGGTCTTAGCCTCTAGCTCATGGTTCATAGGCTAGGGCTAACATTTCCTTACCTTGGGGGATAAACTCCTTTCATCTACACCAATATAAAGACAGTAGGCACTGCAGTGATGGAGAACCATATAAGTAACTTGACAGGCAGAGTAATGGGCTTGTGTTTCAATGCTCTACTAAATAAGACTCCCTGGGCATCCCCGGACACACACTTTCAGGAGAAATGAAAATGTCAGAACGTCTCGTTGCTGCTGCAGGAATTCAGCCGAGCTGCGATCTCAGAGACACCGGCTGAGCGGTCAATGCCACGCGAGGGCAGGGTCGGGCAGGACCCCTGAGCCAGGTAGTGGCCATCAAAAGATGTTACCTTTCATGAAAACCCATTGATATGAGAAGGTGGGAGAGGGGAATCTGCTAATGATAGTTGGAAACATGGGGCTAGAAACTCCTGACTTCTTCTCTCACCTTGCCATTCAGTCTCTTTTTGACTTGGGCTGTGGTCTCTGGGTGGCTTTAGTTCTCTGTACTTTGGAAACTTAGGCGAGGAACCTCTTGGAAAAAAAAGGTCCATCTGCGTGCCTGCCAGTGCGACCATGCCATGCCAGTCAATGCTCGCTCATCTTGAAAAGGTCTTGAGTTCAACGCTAGGATGTTGCATATAGGATAATAATTTATTAGGGTTATGTGAAACTACAGCCTATAGTTGGTGAAGAATTAGTTTAAATGATTCTGTAAATTAATAACTTACAAATATTTTAGTCCTCTCATCCTTATGCCTATTTCTTTTATTGGAGACCTTCAACCTATCTCACCCCCCTCCCACCCCCCCATGCACTGTTGGAGTCTTCTCCAGTGCTTACCAATCCTTTCCTCTGTGATAGCCCATATCCTTCCTGTTTTCATCAGTCTTTTCAGCATAAAGCTTTGTATATGGCCATTTTCTCATCAGGGCACCCTAAATCAACACTAGGTGTGTCCTTGGGAGGAAGAGGAAGGTAGCAAGGTCATTGAAGACACCCAAATGCCAAATATGTATTCCCTGCAAGGAATACAGATTTTTTTTTTTATGAAGAACTTAAAGCAAATGCTGTTCATTTAATAAGAGATGCATACAGGGAATACTTCTTGTGATCAGCGATTCGGAGAACATTTGTGAAAGTCTTAAAAACATTGTGAGCAGCAGGAGGCTATTGTAAGCTAGAAGGACTCTCCTGGGAGAGGGACACAGCAGCACCCCTGTCTGGGGAGAAGAGCCCCGGAGCAGCCAGCTCTGGTCTGAAGCTCAGCTACTGCTTCAGCTGAGGCTCTGAAACAGCTCAGAAAGAATCCAGTTAAATATAATGTGTAACTGCATTTTATTACTTCATTTCACTTTATAGAAACTCTGCTCTCAGTTTTATAATTGAGAACTTAACCCTTTGCTCCACTGAAATAACGGGCTATCTTCTTTTCCAAGCTGGCGACGGTGTGCAGAGGTAAATCTGACGTCTCACATGGCTTTACTCCCCCGGGGGCGGGCAAGAAAAGCAATGAGCAGCACTGCAGGCAGATCCTCAGGGAGCCTCTGTTCAAGGGCAGATCTGGGGGGTTGCAGGCAACTGGGGCTTGTTTCCTGCAAAGCTAAAAGAATCAGCTTTGTGCTGGTAGAGGTCAAGTGCCAAGACCTGGAGGATAGCTCTCGCGAGGAGGTAGTGCTACTGTCTCCCTGGAGAAGTGGGTATGTGCAAAGACATGCCCCAGCAATGGGTAGCCCCCTGTGTCACAGAGAGCGTGTTCCTGGACAGCCTGCAGAAATGCTTTGACTTTTTGCAGGTCTTGGTCTGTGTACTTGAAAGCCTGAGGTGTTTAACATATTGCCTCCCAACAACTTCTTTTGTTATCCTCAGGCTTCAGGAGATGAATTCCGGCATTAAAAGCCAGCAGTGCGAGCAGCCTGCAGGCTCCTCAAATGCCCTCTTCTTCCATGAAGTCCTCAGTCCACCTCATCTTCAGAGACTACTACTAAAACTGTTTCCATTTTTAGGGATCTGTGAAAAGCAAGTTATTCTGAAACCGTTACATATTTTGTTCCTATTCCAAGTGCTGGCTTTGATAGCAAAAGGGCAACAACCAGAAAATGGTTTGAATTCCTTCCAGTGGAGGGAGGAGCAGATGCAGACCTGATGTAATGAAATGCTACATGTTACGCCCGCATTGAGTGCTAGCAATGAGGATGAAGGCTCTTCAAGACCTTTAGGATGCCCTTTCCCTGCACCCCTCCTCAAGCCCCAGTAAGCCTGTGCCTGGTGCAAGATCCATTGCTCGCCTGCCTCGTTGTAAGGAGCTGTAAAATACGCAGCCCATTCTTTAGGTATACTTTAATGTTGACAGATGCAGAAAGACATGAGGCTGGAGAAAAAGAAACTGTTTGGTAGAGTTGATCTTTATTGCTATGGTTTAGCAAAATATGTCTGAGGGAAGCAAGAATGGCCCTTTTGAATCATTTCTTGCATTTATTATACAGCCTGTGGGAGAGAGGAATGCTTGAGGCAAGCTTGCTGCACAATTTCTTGTAACAGTGCCTGCTCTGTCTGCGTGTGCTGAAGAACTCGCTCGTGTAGGAGAGCCCAATGTGATTAGAGCCATTTCTTTCCTCCCTGAGATTCGTCCTTCTGAAAGTGTCTTTTGACTCGAGCACCTGGTTTGAGATAAACCAATTTGTCACCACGATGTTTGATCATCCGCTATGAGGAAGGACAATTTTGGCACAAGGTGCTTATTCAGATAGCAGAATCAGTATTTATGAATTTGATTTAACCCTTGAGGTACTGAATTTTGTTCTTCCTTTGCACTAAGCAAACACTTAAAGCATATGTATTGTGGAGCCATGGATTTCTAGCCACGTGCTAGAACCTCATTTTTTTGGTGACTGCACAATCATGAAAATTAAAAGGTAATTGAAATGCTTTAAGAGAAATTAAAAAATAGGATCGGTACATTATTAGTCCCACCATAATTTCTTTGGGAAGCCTCTGCCATATTTTTTTATTTTAAATAATCTGGCGCTCTCCTAATTCAAATACTTTTCAGGCTCTGCAGAACACTGTTTCCCCACTTTTATTCACAGTCTGAAAAGCAAACGCCATTGCAAGCTGCCATGTTTTTCATGCTTCATTATTGTACATTTTCTAGTACGTAATGAACTATCCCCATGAAAATTTGCTGTGAATTGTCTTGTAATTGCCTAGATATGAAGGAAAATGTGGTTAGAGTAAAATAACATTAAGGTTAAAAATAGGAAAATTGCAGTTAATCCGTGTGAACAGAAATACTCCATCTCATCGCAGAGAGAAGCAAGGGTGCAGGAAGAGAGGTGGTGGAAAAAGGGAGCTTGGCGTACCTTTGGGATCTGGCCTTGATGGAGGAAGGACATAGCAAAGGCATTATCATAGGGGCAGGTCTCCTGCCCCAGTGGCCATGGGGAACCTGCTAGAGATGCCACCTTCAGCCTTCAGGCCTCTGCATAGGAAAGATATTAATTAGTTGAAGTAAAATCGGAGAAGCTCACAGTCATTGTGGGGAGTTGGATGGGTTAACTTGTGGAAAATTGTATAGCAGGGCAAAAAAGAAAAAAAAAAAAACAACAAAAAAACCAAAACAAAACAAGTGGGGGAGGAATTAATGAGAGGGAATCTTAGAAGTGCAGATAGAAAAAATAAGGGTGATTTTGAGGAAGATGCAGAAAATACAAATGTAAATATAAATGTGAAGGAAAACGTGCAGTCCACAGGGAGGTGATTCTCATGCTGCAGGATTTTGCAAATCAGGCTGGAGAAAACTCCAGAGGCTGTCACTAAGGAGCAAATCATTTGCCTAACAGTGAGCAGGACCGAGTGATCTAATAAAGCTTTTCCGTTCCTCGTGTCTGGGACTGGGAAATTAATGCTGGTTGCGGTGCCAAACTATGTATGTTAAATGTGTCTGTGTCAGCGTTGGGTAGAAGTTAATTCTGAATGTTGACGATAGCATAATCCGTACCACACTGTACCAAACGAAAGGCAGGCAGTTAACCTGGGAGCAGGGAATGTTTATTTCATGCTTGCCTTGGGGTAAGAACTAATGGCAAATGTTGTAGAAACAGCATGCTAGATACCATCTTGTCTTTTATTTAAGTGTACTGATTTATCTCCTACAGGGAGGTGGTGGAGTCCCTATCAGCTCTTGAGTCATTTAAAACTCGACTGAACAAAGCACTCATGAATAGCCTCTTGGGAGCAATCATGAACTGCTTGGGGATGGACAAGATTAAATACAACGTTTTTATCCAACTATCGTTCTGTGGATATAGAGTATTAATCGCTCGGGTGAAAGCAGGGCACTGAAGTGAGGAGATGCTGGTATCCCTTGGCTAGGATCTCGCCCGATCTCCGTGTGGGTGCCCGAGCGCAGCAGCGAGGAAAGTGCCACCATGTTCCCTGTTACAGAGCGTTTAAAATCAAAATCTTGAAAAATATTCTGGAGGTATGTAAAATAAACATGCTCGGGCTATGGAGCTATGTGCTCACTTGTTGTGACCTGATGGCCACGTTCCTGGGCACTTCTTCCACCCTTGCTCAGAGAAAGCACAAAGCAGCGTTTGGAGAAGAGCTGCAGAGAAAGTGCATGTTTGTCACATGTCTCCGGGGCGTGATGCTTTCCAGCGATAAATACACGTGGCTGTCAGTGTGACAAGATAATTATTTTATTGGTGGGTTTTCAAGAAAAATATGGGCCAAAACTTCCTTGTTCCACTCATCGGAGAAACTTCATTGAATTTAAAATCACTATTCTTCCAAGTGAAAGAGATTTGGCCCTAAATCATAATTCATCAGTTGTTGGCATCCTGCAATTTAAATCTTTTCCACAACAAGGAAATAAATCTTTTTAAAAAGTATATTAAAATCAGTATTGATTATTCCAAGCAGGAGCACGGCATTCAGAGCTGTAAATCTCTTTTTTAGGATCCCAAGATAAAATATTGCAGCAAAACTGCTGTATAAAAAAATCACTATGGTTTAATCATGTGGTAAATTACTAGGATTTTTGTATGTGGAATTTATAGGGCACCATTTCTTTTAGATTGAAAGGGAACATTCCTGATTTAGCTCTGATTACTCATCTACAGATGGGGTTAATGTCATGCGTCTCTTTGGGGATGTATCTTCTTAAGTAATGATGTCCTTATTGTGTGCTCTATGGATCCGTTGTCAAGACACCTTTAAATATATCCTTGATGGCACATGGAGGTACCAGCAAATTATGTTTGAATTAACAGGTAATTCAATCCACCTTGGTGTTAATCTTATTGCAAAATAACAAGCTACATAAAAGCCATTTAAGTGCAATTTTAAAAAACGCTCTACGAGATATAATCTCTTTAATCAGAAACAGATTTTGTTCAATTACCTTTAATCTCCTCTGTAAAAACAGCGAGGCCAGATCCATCGTATCTGCTGGGAGCTGACGTCACAGCGTGTCTGTGCGGCTGGGCGCAGGGGTTGGACTGGGGTGCCACCGAGGCAAACTCGTCGTGCCCCATCAGCACGTGAGGTGGAGACGGATTTGGGAGAGCAGCCATTCTTCTGCTCCCCTGCTCTGCTCTCTCACATGCCTGACGTCCCTGGGCCAAAGGCCCCTCCAGGGCTGATACAACCTGCACCGTGTTCCTGACCTTCACCTTTCCTTTGGCTTTACTGACGGACTTGGGGGAGATGTGGGGCGATAGGTGTGAAAGTGCTCCTTGGCACTTAAGATGGGGAAGGCTTGCTCCGGGAGGAGCGGAGATGAGTGCAGGCTCCTTGGGTACCTTCCCTGCTGGGGCTGTTTCCTTACGGGAGTGAGGATACCAGTTACCAGTATGCTTCAGTGCTTCCAGTCCCTGGAGCATCTCATGCTTTGCTGGAGAGCCAGGGCTCATGTGGCTTCCATGGTGCTTCTTGGGCATCTGCGGTTGGAGGGCTCGAAGCAAGGCGCTTTGCAAGTGCTGAACGAATGGTAACGCACAGAAACAAGTTCCTCTGTGCTTTCTCCTTTGCAATTTTCAGGCTCATTAGCTATGCAAAACTATTTGCTCATCCACTACCAAATGTCTTTTCATTGTATGAATAATTGCTCGGTTTGCTGAGAAGTGTGAACTGTTTTGGTTAATTTTCAGGCTGCCTGGTTTGTTTCTGCTCTGGCTGCTGCCAGCAAAAGGTTTCTCAGCTTCTGCTGGTCTCCTGTGCTGCTGCCATGTATTCCTAAGCTTAGCAGAAGAATTATAGATTTCAGATCTTCCAGTCAAATGCAGAATTCAAAAGCCTGTGTTTTTTTCCATAAGCGAAGAGCTTCCTGTCTGTGAGTGCACGCTGTGGGGGCCTCATGGCAGGTTAATTGGAAATGACCAAAAATTAAAATTCATTCCTGGAAGAAAATCTGTATTCTTGGAAATGCTCTGTGCTGTGCACTCCTCCCTTGGAATGTCTTTCAGATCATCCTGTCACAAACTAACAGCCAGCAGATGGAAAATTCAGACCCCATCAGTCCCTTTCATTCATTCTGCTACTTTTCTATACATGGCCAGTGTTAAACTTGATTATTTTTTTTAAGAGGGATGTGGAATTCGTGTCTGAGAAATGGCTACAATATACCTCAGTATGAGCCTACAGCTGGACTGTACATGCAAAGGTATCTGGATCTGAAAGCATGGGCCCCCATCTACTAAAAATGCATCTTTGGTCAAATCTTGTTACACTCAATTTGTTCAGAAGGAGAATTAATGACGACTGGCATCCCTTGCCCTAGGAATCCTTTTCACTGGAGAAGATGGACAACCATGTTAGCTTAGATGCAGGTACAGAGGTCCAAGTGAGGCCATCACACTCTGTGGGACATTAAGTGACAAAGATGTGATTTATATGAGCAGAATAAGGAAAGTGTTTCCTGAGCATTGAGGACTGCATAAGTCCTCCAAGAACTAGTCTGTGTTCAAATCACGTTTCTTTTCGTATCAGCAGTTCACCTTAGAGGCAGGCACACAAAACAAAACACTGAAGGACAAACCGAACCAAAGAAGCATCACTAGTCCCTAAATCTGTTTTTCCCAACCACTGCACTGCAATGAGCTAAATCCTGCCTTTGTATCCCACTCTGTGCTGTATTCCCAAAGGGATGTGGCATAGAAATTGCAGCCAAGGAAGGGAAAAGCAAAAGTAACTTTATAAAAACTTTGCTCCTTCTGGATTCTGGCTTATGGGAAGGCCAAAGCGACGCATGATATGTGTCAGCGCAGCCGTTGCAGCTGCTCTAACTCACAGAAGCCTTCCCAGGGCTGCCGTCAGGTTGCACAGCCCTGCACGCAGAGGGTCGATGGCTTTCTCCTGTCCTTGCACCACCCTGCAGCCTGTGGCTAAGCGGGATAGCCTAGGACCACCAGTGCTGGCTCTGCTCCCCCGCTGTGGGGAAGTTGCCACCGTGTCCTTCGGGTGTCCTGCAGAGCCCATCTATGCCACTGGAGCAGCCAGGCAGAGCACGAGTGGGGCAAGAATGAGCTTTACTGGCTCTCTTCAGAAAAAATATCTGCACAACAGATAAGGCTTCTCGGATGAAAAACTGCTTCCCCTTCCCGGCAGAGTCTAAAATTTCTTCTGATGGCAATGATGCCTTGAACAATGGCAACCTTCATTCATCTCTTCTGACCAGGAGAGAGCTGAGAGTTCACATTTTAAGCTCTTTCACCGCACTGAAGGCACATAAAAGCCTCTCATCACTGTTCAAACACAGTCCTCCATTAGGAGTTATTTAAACAGGAACCGCTTTCCCTCCTCCAAACCTCTTTGTATGAAATCCTTCCAGCACCACGTGTGGCATCGGCCAGCAGCTGATCTGGTGTGCGCTGTGCTGGACATGCCAGTAATGGACAGTTAATTAACCCGATCCATCAGTCAGTCCCTTTCCAGGACAGTATTGATGATTTTAAAGCTTAAATGTCATATCTTCTTTCTACCTTTGTGTCATTGTCATATATTAAAAAAATAAATAAATGAGACTAGAGGGCACTTTTGATTACCACAATTTTTCTTCACATGCTTCATTTGCTGGGCCATTTGTATCAGCCAAGTTGTCTTTATTTGCCAGACTCTGTCAGGACTTGGGGCTTCTCCTTCTGGCAAAATGCAGTTTGATCCCAAATTTGGTTTTGGTTTTTGCCTCAATATGTTTGTTGTTTTCCAAAAAAGCTAAAGTAAAACCGAAGAATAATCAAAAGCTAGCTGATATATTTTTAGGTGCCAACAGTACCTTTTCTCCTCCTTAAAAACTCTTTTGGTCATGAATACAATGACCTTTTTCTGCAAAGAAGGTGTTTCTTTTGTACTGGAGCTAACACAAGAAGAGTTGTCTTGCAATTAAGGTGATTTTGAACAAAGTTTATTCCACACCTGGCTTGCCGCAGCTTTCTCATGTGACCTTGGATGTATCCTCCAACTCCTGACAATTCTCCTCTCTGGTAACAAGGCTCTGCAAAAGTATTGCCAGATAAAAGGTCAGGCTTTCAAAAGCAATGAGTGGTTTTGTTTCTCTGACTAAATCTATGAAGGCTGGATACTCCAGCACCTCTGAAAATGAAGCTCAGTTACAGAAATTTGACGTAAAGGGAGGCATCCAGCAACGCAGGCACCTAGAATCAATAGTTGCTTTTGAAAATCTTGGCCTACACCCATGAACGCTCGTAAAGTACTTTAACATGCAAATGTTGGAGAAGAGAGAATGATTTAAATGTCTTGAAGTTATTCCCAGGACTCGAAGTTTGCAGGATTGTGTCACAATTAAAAAAAAAAAAATATAGCAGATGCAATGAGGAAATTCTCACAAGTGCAGGGAGAAGAAGACATTTTCCCAAAGCGCTGCTAATTGGCTTTAGTTTGGTCTGGTCCTCTTCTTTCAAAGCTGACATAAATCTTCTGAGCAAAGGAGCTTTCCTGGGAGCAGAGCAGATGTTTGCTGAATCACCGAATTTAACTCTTTCTCGGCAGCCTGTGAGGCAGCGCTCATCCATGACCTTGCAGAGTATAAGTCTGGGGATGATGTGCTGATCTACACCCCATGAGTATCTGGCCTGTAGTATGTCCACCTGCTTGCCCTCTTGCTCGCACACAGACGTCCGGGCTCTGCAGTGGGGACAGACCCATCCCGCCCTCCCAGCGTTGCTTCCCGCAGATGCCTCCAACGATGCAGAAGGTCCTTTCTCCAGCCCACCACCACACACAGCTCAATGAGGGTGGCTGCCTCTCTGTAGGCGAGCAGTGGCCACGGGTCAAAACTGGGGGGGAAGAGTACTCAGAAGAGAATCTCAGCCTTGACCAGAAATAACCCCACTGTTTAGGGGCTGCGTGAGAGGTGGGATCCCTTCTGAGGAATTTCATGCTTGAAAGGTGAGACAAGTCTCCTGAAAAGGTTATTATCTCAAGCAGACAAATCCTTCAGCCGGTTGGGCTTTTTTTTGTATACCTCAAACAAAGAGCCAGCACAATCAAAGAGCTGTAAGATCTTTTTTTTACCTTTTTTTCTTTTTTTTGCCACTGCCTCTGTGCCGTTCCCTTTCATTTCTGCTGCCCACAGAAACTACCGCGCCTCCCTATCTTCTGTTGAATATACATCAAATGGGAGGTGAAGCACTGCCAGTCTTCACAGGAGAAGCCAGGCGGTGAGGGGGAGGGCGTCTTGCATGCTGCACTGTTTCATTAATTTATTTTTCCTCCTCTTCGAGGAAAAAGTAAATGTGGCTGACCCAGAGCAGACCGAAAAAATACATATGCATCGCAGGCTGGGAAGGAGCCTGAGAAACTTGTGATGAGTGTGGGTCGGCTGCTTCCGCTGCTGGGCTAAAGGGGTGCAGGGCTGTGGTGGGGCTGGTGCCAAAGGATCCTGGGGGGCTGCCAAGACTTTGCCCCAGGCCGGGATGAGCTGCTGCAGGCTGAGTCTGTCTTGTGGGTACCACAGGGATCGGCCCCTGCCCGCACCTGGCAGGATCTACCTCTTCCCCTTTAGGAAAAATGCTTTCCTCGAGCTCCCCTAAAAACCAGGTCTGGCACGACCTCAGGGCCACTTCAGGTTAATGTTTTTCCCCTTCTCCAAACGCCTCTATCTCTTCCTTTAGTCTCACCTGTAAAGCGTAATTTGCCTATTCAAACCAACACCCCTGCATTACCAGATATGATAATGGCAATAAGCATTACCTTGTCCTGGAGAAAGGCGCTGCTATCACCCTGGTTTATTGTGCAATTTATTCAGCATGAATTAATCTTGGAAATGTTGTTATCACAGAGGCCACTGCCGTTCTTGCGATGCGCACTTGCTTTGTGAAGCCTTTGCTTGTGGGGCTCTTTATACATTTGGCTAGCTTTCTTCCAGGGGCTGTGGTGTTAATTATCTCGCTTGCAAAGAGGATTCACTGACTACCTAGCAGTAGATCCCATACTTTTTTTATGGAAAATCAGCTGCACAGACAGGTAGAATAGCTGTCAGATACAAGATGACTGAATTATACTTGCTTTGTTCGTGGGTCAGACAAGAAAATTGCTGGCTATGTAACGCCTGGGACTATCACAGCAAGACCCCTGGGGCTTGGGGAAATCCAACACCACAAACGCCTTTGTGCCCCAGCTTGTTGTACTGGGAAAGAGCCTTGAAAGTCCATGTTTCTGAAACCAAACCTTTATACGTGTGGATATCGTCCAAGCGTTGCTCTGGATCTTACACTGGAAGGTGAACTGAGAGCACGTTTTGGCTCAGGTGCTGTACTGTGCTTTTATTGCTGTGCTTTGAAATACATCTTTTCATTTCTCCCCAGAGCACTTGGCCTTTCTGGCAGCTTGAACTCTGTCTCCTGTAGTGTTTGGGCCATGAAAATACTTTGGTTTTTTCTGGTTTTTGCATTGCTTTGCTGAACACCTTTGAGGAACACCCTGCCTGGGGTCTCACTAGCGATGCTCACACGAATTATTTCAGGCTGGGTTCTCAGCCCACCCTGATCCTGCCCTCCTTGCTTGATGCTGCTGATGATGGCAAAGGGGAATAGGTGCATTTCCCCCGCTCAGCACCTGGCAGGGGGAAATTCGCTTTTTCTTAGCTTTGTCTTTCTACCAAGCATAACCTAATGAGCCTGATTCTGCTTGCTCTCACCCGATGACGGGCTGATAGACGTGCATGGGTGCGAGCACACTGTCCCGTACGGCAGCGCTGTGTCACGAGGAGCTGACAAACCCATTATCCCCCGTGGCGCTGGCTGCGGCAGGAACGTGCTGCTGTGGCTCCGGGCTGGCGTGTGACGGCTCGAGGTTGTGGCAGCACAACCCATCTGCAGAACGGTATTTTTTCGGTAAGCTACAGATCGTAAAGGGAGTGGCTTTATTCTAAGCTCTGCTACTACAAAGGTAGCCAGATGGCTTATGGCATGATAGTGGGTCACCAAAACGTCTCTAATAAATGCTTATGTGTCATGTCTGTGTGAGACAGGTCATCTGCAAAGATGCAGATGTGATTCTCCATTTAAAACGTGCAGCAGCAGCCTGATTTATATGGAACACGCAGCAAAGGTTGCAGTACGTGAAAAAGCAGCTCTGCCTTTTTCGTGCAGATAGCCTCAATTTCACTGAAAATAATCCATTCAAATCAGACAGCAAAGGTGTACAGTTCTCACGGTGTTGCACTACGGGCGTTTATTCCCCCTCACGCTGTGACGTTTCCTACGTGGAGCAGTAGGCAGCTCTGGAAAGCTGTTCATCTTTCCCTGTCATTGTCTGGTTTGTTTTTATTTAGATCCGGCACATTTTTAAATGCAACTCAGGCATACCACTGAACTGAGGCTGTCGTTTCATTAACATACATCCTCCCGAAGCTGCGTCCGGCTCCGTGCCCTTCCCAGGGGTGCGGAGACGCCCCGTACCGCGCCGTCCCTCCCCAGATGTCCTCCTGGGGTCCGGGCGTCAGAGAACGCGCTGCCGCCGCTGAGCTTAATGCTGTGCCCCTCATCTAAGAATAGTCTCACTGTCTTGAACGCTTGCCAGTTTTTGATAGCTCGGCAAGCAGAGGGAAGAAACACAGCCATTATGTAATGGCTTCTCCTGGCCAAGAAAAAAATCCCATTTATTGATCTCCTGTCTGAAAACCTCAGTAACTCTGTGTAATTGATGACCAGCTGTTAAGAAAAGCTGTTTGGAGGAAGAACATTTATAATTAAAGAACAGACACTTCAAATTCAGCTCTCCCTCCATTTTCTCATTGCGTTTCTCCGTGCTGTCTCAGGGAACAACCATCCTGCCTGGGCCTTTAAGCTTCTGGTTTCAAACCAATATATGCCTTTCCCAGGGAGCAACATTGCATTCTCCAATTTCACTCCCTGTGCTACGGTGGGGAACTATTCATGGAGCTGTGTGAGAGAAAGAGATTAAGGAAATATCAAGACTAACAGATGGGAAGCAGGCAGTGGATGACGTGTAGGCAGGGCTGATGTTACAGCAAGTCTTATCTTGTTAGCAGAAAAACGTTGCAATAAGCAGAGTTCTGGGAGAGAGGTTGGTTTTGAGCATGGAATAGGAGAAGTCCTTCTGTCTGATGAGGTGCCTGCCTCTGTCTAAAACTGTATTATTAGACACTCCCCCCAGCACCCCTGAACATTTAGATCTTGACATTCTTTTTTCCAGATCTGCCCATTTCCTCCGGGTTTTGGAGGTGAAAATGTCTCTGGGTTTCTCTGCTGAAAGCGTGACTATCCCCATTTGTTTGAGGGAAATCCAAAATATAGGTCGCTCAGCTTGACCATGCAGCATAGTCTCCCAGACCAGTGGATGGATATCCACAAGCTAAGCTACAGCCTCCCTCTCCTCCCCCCTCACAGACACTCCAAGTAACGGCTACACTGGAAATAGATAATTTAGCATGAGAATTATATTATGCATTTAAATGTAAATTGCTGGGGAATTGATGATTGCTTTGTTTGAATTGTAATGATTTGAGTATGCGTGGGTTTTTTCTTAGAATGCATATTAACTGGTATTTATGTCCTTTTACATTCATCTCAAACACCAACGTGCAGGTGTCCTTAAGCTTTCAGCTGTAAATCCTTGAGCTGTCACATTCCCATTAGGAAACCCATTTCTTTGACCTCTCCAGCAATTGTATGCTGGCACTTTTTTTTTACCCTCCACATCTTTGTTTTTTTGGAAAATCTCTTGTTTTAATTCAAGGAGACAAAAACCTCAAGTCCAAAAAGAAAATACAGCTTGGGTCCCCTCCTGCTCCCTGAGCACCAGTGGTCCTGCTCCCTGCCTCTCCCCCTCTCTGCCTGATCCCCACCTTGGCAGCCAGGGAGAGCTTTTGCAGAGCCTGTGAGCGCAGAGGTTTGTTACCAGCCCCGCCAACGCGAATGGTGCTGCTTGGAGCCGAGCACGTGGAAAATTAACTCTGTGCTCTTTGGCAGCAGCTGAGCACAGCTGAGGGTACCAAGCCCATCTTCCAGCCCTGACAGCCCCTCCATCCCGGTGCTGACCATCAGTTCAGCATGAGGATGCTGGGGCTGAACAGCCAATGTGCAGGTGATCTGATCCCATCGCTGTGCACGGTGCCTGGAAATGAGACTGAGCAGACTGTGGTTTTTTCCATGGTAGGGAGGGAGGGAGAGAAGGGGGAAACCAGATGTACATGGGTTTGTTCACAGCAAAGACCTGGTTTCATCCATGGGTGCTTCTATCCTGTTAGCAAGGTACCGAGCACCAGCCCTCAGCACGAATGAGAGTGTGAAAGGGTGGCCAGTCACCCAAGCCCATTCTCAGGCTTGTCCCAGAAAAGGACTTTTTTTTTACCATCTAAAGAGCTAGTAAAGTGAGGGAAGCCAGGGGTTAATCACCTCTACCCTCCCAATCAAGTTTAATAGCCACCAGTGGGAAAAGTCTGGGTTTCGGCTCTGTTTGCAAGGTGCAGAGCAGTAAATACCATCATTCGCAGTCTTTCTGAGGTGCAGCCAACTTTCAGGAATGCCATATCTCAGTCCAAACAAAACCTGCATGTTTCTCATTGGCCTGGCCTTGTTTCTTGAGACTATTTCACTGATTGATACGGGAGATAAACAAAAATTGAAATAACACATGCCTGGAAATATAAACAAAACAATCACACCAGAGAGAGAAGATTGCAAAATCAGCAGCTCAAGGGACTCGAATGCAGCCATGCAATCCCCAAAGCCAAGCTGTTAAGAAAACAAATAAATAAACAAATAGAAATAAAACCAACTGCGATAAGCCCCTGACCTTAATTGTGTCTGTGAAAGCCAGGATCAAGCTTTTCCCTCCCAGCCCCCATGCTAATTCTTTTGACCTTTGTGGCATAAAATGCTCGAGAGCCTCATCTGGTCCCTCCATCTCCTGCCTACCCAACGCCAGCAGCCAGGAGCTCAAATCTGTCATTGTTCCTCTGCAGAGGACTCACAGGTTCAGCCCCCCAGTCCTGGGCTCTTCTCCCAGGTCTTACCTAACTTCCAGCGCAGATGTCTGGAGCAGCAGTCGCTCACCTCCTGACCTGGATAGAGCAGTTGGTGAAGATCGTATATTGCTGATGATGAGTTTTCGCTTGCTAGCACATATAACTTTCATCGATGGGGAATGGCTGTTGGGGAGTTGGAGAGGCTGGACGTAGTTTGCTGAGCCATAAAGGTGTAATTATAATGGGGTTTATGCAGTTGTTTTGTAATTTATCATATTTGAAAAATCGCCCCTAGTGATGCTTAATGTTTATATCTGGCTTTGTGTTGTTAGATTAAAAGGCATCTGTTGAACCAAGGCAAAAAGAGAGGCAGCATGCCTGGTGGGTGCCTCCCCTGGGTGCATCCCCAGTGCTTTTCTGGGTGCACACCTCAGGTGTATCCCCAGTGCACCCCCAGATCCATTCCTGGGTGCATCCCCTGGGTGCACAGCTGGGTTCATCTGCATGGCCATGCAAGAGCACAGGGTGCTGCCTCCCAGCAATTCAGAAACCTCCCAAGACCTCAAAAGGTCGTGCCTCCCATTTCTGGAAGCGTTTCCCAGGGAGGTGCAGAAAGGAGAGCTGAAGGAGTCCCTGAGCTGTGCTCCACAAGGAAGAGGGTGCAGGATCAGGCCCGTGCACTGTTTCTCTGCGGCACGTTGAAACTCACCCGTGGGCTCATGGACCTGGCAGTGCGTTTCCCAAGCAGCAGCCTCTGCTGTGGCCAGGTGGGAATTCTCCCTGGGGTGTGTTGTTATGCACTTTAAATATCTCAGATCTTCAAGTTCTCTTTTTTGAGCCTCAGACAAAAACATGACAGCTATCCCACAAATCAGCCATCTAAAGGGAAAAAAAAAAAGTCACATTTAATTACTCCTGGAGGGGAACTTATAAATGAGGAACACTTATTAGTGCAATATATTTTTCCTTCTGTAGCTTTGAACTGATCTCTAATAGCACCAGCGAAGTCCCAGCGTAACCTTGGAGTGTGTTTCATTATCATTCAGATGGAAACTGCTGTCTTATGACTGCAGTTTTAAAATACAGTACATTTTTATAATTTCTAAGTAGGCAATCAAGTGGACATAACACATGAAATGATATCCAGTCCTGGCACCAAACCCTGCCCTTTGCTTGCCCATGCCGTTCAGTTGATATTAAGGCCTGGGTGCAGCTGAGGGCTGGATTTCACCCCCAAGGTGATCCTGCAGTCCTTTCCTCTCCTCTGACAATAGCAATGTAAACATGCAGGCATTTATGAATTCAGTAATTTTAATTTTAAAGTCACTCAAGCACTGGGGCAGGCTCTCTTCCTTCCTTTCTTGGCATGAAGGCAGCAGGGCATGGGCAGCAAGTTGTTTCTGCTGGAAAGAACATGACCCATGAGCTGGTCCTCGTGATGGCTGGGTCACTGGGAGCTTCAAACACTGCTGTGTGTTGCCAGCACTGACCTCAGGGTACCAGCGTCTTCAGCTGCCTTCCTCCCCTCAGGCAGCTGTACAAATCTGCAAACCCATTCCCTTAGCTAATTAACAGATGGCAAAGGCAAAACTAATCAATCATTTCCCGGTGGAGCTGCTGGTAACCCATCAGTTCAGCACGCTGATCCCCAAGCAGCACGGCTCTGCCCCACCGTTCCCAGGCGGGCGCCTGAGCGTTGTGCTTCGTTCCGGGCTTCATTTCAGACTCAGGACGGAGGACGATGAGCGTTTAGCCCAGAAGCCACACAGTCTGTAGGAAGTTCAATGTTTTCTTGCCTATGTTAAAAAGCTGTTGACAAATGTCGTATTTTCAAGAGAGAGCAGTAAAAGAGAATAGGAACATCGGGGTGAGGTTGGAAGCCAACCAATACTGGGGAGGATAGTAGTCTCCTTTTTGCTGATGAAAGAATTAATATATTTCTATTGCTAATTAATGTATAGAAGGGAAAATTACAAAGGTGGGAAAATTCTTCTTGGTTTTAGCTCTACTGGGTACTCAGGAACTAATGAGCTAATGCTACAAAATATGACATCTCACATAGGTGTGCTGCTGTATAGACTTTGAATAATTTGTCACTGGGAACTGGAGGCACGTAGACATCTCCAAGAGTCTCTCATGGCTCCCCAATGCCCAGAGGCAGCCTGGGCTTGTCTCCGTTGGCTGCCAGAGATGGTTATCCAAGAGCAGTCTGCATCTGAGGTGCTGGGAGCACCCCTTGTCCATGAGTGTGGGCAGCTCACCGCCAGGTCCAAGCGCTGGGAGCACTCTGGGGCTACGAGAACAACCTGCAGCACCTGGGGCATCATTATCAACTCACTCCCAAATCTGCTGGGAATCCCCAAATATTGGAGCCACTCGCTATAAGTGAAGAGCAGTCAGTACAGAGACACTGGCATTCCCTGCTATTGCAGAAATGAGTGTGCTGGTGATCTCCTGTGAGGCATTAGGATACTGAGCTCATGAGCATCTGCACTGAGTTTTGCTTTAGAGACTTTTTTTCCTCTTATTTGTAGGACGTACCTGACACAAATGACGGTGTTTCTGAGTATCTTGCAATTTTTAATGTATTTATTCTTACAACAAATCTGGGAGATAAGACATTTGCCCATGACCTGCAGAGGGAACTGAGTCACAGAGAGACAGCATCAACTCTTTAGAGAGACTTGTGGGGAGAAGATGCAATTTCTTATACACTGGATGTTTGCACTCTCAAAGAAGCCCCATAAGGCTCCTAAAAAGTCCACGTCAGCATCCCACGAGGTGCATCTGCACTGGTAGACCCTTGTGCCTCTGTTGAAAGGGGCCTACGTGGTGTGGAAACATGACTCGCTGGGTGGGACACCTCCACTCCACCGCATCCCTGGCACTCTTCCCTGCCTTCCTCCCCTTCCATCCACCAGACATTTCCATGAGCCGCTGTCAGGGCTGCAAGTGGATTAGGTTACCCAGACCCAAAAGAGAGCTTCTTTGTGGCAGAAAAATGCCTCCATTTGATAGGTTAACCTCAGAAGTTTTCCCCTGGCAGAGGCTCAAATATGTGCCACGTGAGCGACGGTTTCACTGCTGTCTTCAGGGCCTTGCAGGTTTTCAAGGTCTCTATGCCCAGCCTTGTTGCTCCTCTCAGGTTTCCCCTCTGTATTTCCCAACATCTCTGCCCACATTTTGAAGACCCCCATGTTCTGAAAGCCACATCCAGCTCAGGCAGCCCAGCGAGCGGTGCCCTGGGCACGCCAGCCAAAGGAGATGCCCAAAGCTGTGAGCACTGACCAGCCTGGCCATCCCGGGCTATAAATGAGAATAAAAGAGAAAAAAAGTCAGGTGGCTTTACCAGGGATTGATGTCCTATTTTTTTTGAGCTGCTGTTTGCACAGTAATTTTGTTCCTAGCTTTCTCCTGCCTTCCTCGCAGTGCTGCTGCCTGCGATACAGCCCTGCCAAACGCCTTTGGGGACAGCGGGCACCGCCATGTGCCGAGGCTGGCCAGAGCAAACAGGGCAGCAGACGGTCCAAGATGGTCTCCTTCCCTATCCAAAGGGGATTTAGTGAAGCTCGAGAGTATCTGCCAAAGCCACATTTAGCACAGGGAGCTGATTGCAACACTCACGTTACTCACTGCGGGTTTATAAATAAAACCAGCTCAGGCACAGTCTCTCCTGACACCGAATGAAGGGATGCAAGGAGAGGCCCAGATAAACTGTCCCTCTAAATTGTTTGAAGCTTTCATCTCCAACAACCCTCCCTTAGCATACAGGTGATGGTGTCCAGCACATCACGGCGGGTGGGTATAGCTGCAGGAGGGGAGCTTTGACATGTCCTTTCGTTAGCAAACAGGCCAGGGTGATCTCCTTTGCCTTCCCTGGCTTCCCAGAGCAGGAGGATTTCTTTGCTTGTCTCCTGCCATCTCTTGACTGCACTGAAATCTGAGCTGGGTGTTTGCTCCTGAAGTTTGCTCCTGGACCAAGTTCAGGAGACACGGCTGAGATTCACTGTCCCACACCACATCTGTGTGTGACCACAGGCGTGCCTCTTGGGGCAGAAACCTCCGGCTGTCCTAGCGCGTATCGCAGCAGACAACACTCAGAAGCTGCTTCCTTAAATACCTATGGAGCAGAAATAATACTAATCAAGGTTACCTCTTTCACCTGAGTAATGAGCTGATGCTAGGACGTTGAAGTGTTTGACGCGGCAGTGATCACATAACAACAAAGGCCTGGCCCCCTGAGGAGATGCTGCTGGTTTGACCCCATGCCAAGCAGAAGCAGGGCCCATGCTCTTAAAAACACGCAGATATTTTCTCCTGCAAAAGTCATGATTTGTCAGCAGCTGCTCACAAGCTCACCTCCAGAGTATCGCAAGGTTTGGGCTTTTTCTCTTTAAAATTAAAGGTGATTCCAGGTTCTCAGTGTTATTGATTGCAGAACCAATTTTGAGTGAAGCTGCAGCTACAGTTGCAGTAAATTGAAGTCAGCTGAAAGCAGGATTTCTTTCTTAGTTATCTTCTACAAATGTCCCCAAAGCAGTTGATGGAGCCTGAGGGGTGACGGGCTGGGAGCTGCTCTGGGTGAGAGTGGTATGTGGTCCCTGCTGGGATCATGTCCTTCCCAGCCACCACGACCAGAAGAACCACAGGCAGTCCTGGTGCATTGTCCACCCCAAAGCGTCTAAAACATTGTGGGATAAATGAGAACATTTGAGGGAAAAGGAGAGGAAATGTCATGCAACCAAAACAACTTCTTGCTCAAAACATGTACGTCTTCTTAATGCCTAATGGAGAAAGACACCTAATGGTTTCCAGAGCTCAATAGCTGGATAAAAACAGAGCGCAGAGGTGGTGGAGTGACAATATCTGTTAATGAAAAACCAGGATATACAGCTTGGGTTGTCGGGCACTTGGCCCAGCGCTCGGCCAGAGCAAATCGGCTGAGCTGCGCTGGAATCGGCACCAGCGATATTCAATTCTCTTCCTTGTCAAATGCCGTAAATTAAAAACAGAATAAAAAGCTTTTAAGGGATGTGCTCTCTGACAGTTTAATATAAGTGGCTGTGGGATCATTTTCTACAGATAGGTTTGTATCGGGAAAGAAATTACAACTCGCATAATAGCAGGTATTTTACTGATACTGCAGAGTTTCCTGATGCACTTACTCATAAGGAGACACTTTCCAAACAAGCATGATGTGCAAGTCAGTGGGACAGTGGGTCACCGTGGCCGTCCAGCTGTGTGATGAGTGCCCCAACCCCTGCACCCGTGCCAGGCTGAGATGGGGCAAACGCAGCTGAAGGGTCAGCAGGGCTTCTCTTAGCTCCAGCACTGAAACCAGCCCCTCTGCTCAGAGACACAGCTCAGAAAGCCAGGTGACGACATGCCTTCGTTCGCATCCCCCGTGCCTCCTGCCCTGCTCTGCTGGCACAGAGCCGCAGCGTTGCCCTCATCCAGATATGTTGTTGTGCATAAATCCACTGCCCATCTTACATCTTGATGAAAAGAATGTCCCCAGAAAACGGAATTTAAATTAACAGAAGCTATGTACGAAATGTAGCTTCTAAAGTTTAAATTATCAGTTTTGGCATTCAGACATGAAAATTTCACTCTTTTTTGCAGTATTTTAAATCAGTTGGCTTAAAAATTTCCATTTTTAATTCCTTCAAAAGGTTAATCTGAAGATGGGATGAAACAGACATTAGTGAACTCAGTATTAACTTTTAGAGATTTTGGGTTTTTTTCTGGGAAAAACCCAACAACTTCATGACAACCGAAAATATTTTTTCTTCACTTTTTCAATTTTAATAATATGCAAAAATCACATGGGTCAAATTTCTGAATAATAATATTGCATCTTCTTGCTTGATACCTAAGTCATCAGCACAAACCACTTATGATCTGTGAGGCCATGGTGAAGTAATTTGTGGTTGCTCTGAGGAACCTATTCCTTTCATTGTGCTTCCATTCAAAATGTGGGTAATAGACTTTCATCTCGTCCCCCACTTTCCTGCTGCTTTTTTCTCATTGTAGTTAGCTCCATGGCTAAGTATGGAGAGCCCTCTGGACCAAAGTTTCAGGAATACCAAGGTAGTGCCAAATTTAATATTACTGTCCCTGGATTTATAACAAAGGCGACACCACTCATAATGTGGTTTATTATTGATATCTAAGAAATTCCATTAGTAGTATGGATTTGGCTCAGTGCTGATGAATGCCAGTGGAAACCCTTCCACTGAGTGCAGCAGGCTTTGTATCAAATCATATTTGCATCTGAAGATGTACATCAGCTAAATACAATCTAGGATAGAAAAAGGTCGACTTCTTTGGAAGGGAAAGGTTAAGAGAGTACATCCTTCCTTTTATGCCTTCGTGTGCATAATTTTTTAAAAGCCCATCATAAGTAATCTTCTTTACTGCAGATTTGACCATTTCTTTTCTGCCTGGAAAACATTAAAAAATAGCATTAGGGAAGGATATTAAGGGATATTTGTTTCAAGTGAGATACCAGGAATAATAAGAATTTGGGCTTGTTAATACACTGGGTGATCTTCCAGTAGGTAAGTGCTGTAAGTGCAAAATCAAAAAAATTTCAAATAAATGCACCAGAGGGAACTCTGTTTGCGAGGAAGAGTTGAACCAGCCACCGTCCTCAGCATCTCCAGTAACTACCTGTCTTACTGAAACTTCTACTGAGTGGCCTTCTTGTTCAGCTATGCTGCTGCCAGATCTGCATTTGTAATGCTTTGACTGTCTTCTCTTTAAGAAGTACTAGCCCTTGTGATACTTTTTTTTTTTTTGATAAAAAATTGTTCTAACTGGTTTGTTGGCATCATTGCAAGTTGTGAAGCCCTTCCTTATACACCTACTGCAATCTGGAATTTATTTCCATGAGTTTAATGGAAGTAGTGGTGCAAGTATAGAGTTACAAGGAGACGAGTATGGAAAAAGCTGAGCAAGTGTCGCTGCTGCCAGGGATACCATTGCATGCAGTCTGAGAGCTGGTGGCATCTGTGCTGCTGCCGTGGTAGTCGTCGTGGTGCTAGAGAATTTATTCCCCATGCCTGACTGTATCTGATTTGTATCTGCCTTGCTGCAAGTTAACTTCATGTCTTTTTGTCCTGCAGCTTTGGTTACGTTATGCTGTTCCCAAGTGCTCCTTTAGACTAAGCCCATTTATTCCATCTTGCACTGCTCCTCCCCCAGAAGACATCTCTCACCCTTTGTTACACGCAGGCTCATGTGCATACCCACCCAGGGTGCTAACTGCTGATGCAATTATTATTATTCTTGCTTTCAGCAACACCTTAACTCTTCTGAATGGGGTAATCGATATTGTCTGCTCGCCTGGGAATGGTAATGACTGACTGTGCCACTCTGTAACGTCGGGTGAATAGTTAAACATCGGTGTGTTTTCATCTGAGGCAGTCCAAGGCTCCCAGCTGCCGGCAGCTCCCAGCTCCTCGCTCACGTATACGTGAATTTTTCACAAGCCTGTGCTGTACAATGACCATTCAAGGCAGAGATTCCTTTGTCTCTTCTGTGTATCCTTAAACTAATGCTATCTGTATTTGTTATGTATTAATCATTTTTATAGTCATCTCTGCGTGATTCCTTCTATAAATAAGAATCTCAAATCTCTCTCCTATCTTGTTTACCATAGCTAATTCCTTAAGTTGGATGTCTCCGCCAGAGCTGTAGCCTAAATGAATACAAATAAAATCATAGCATAGGCTTGGTTGTAGTAAACCAGGATTTTCTTGGTTCTGCTGCAAATCAAACCTTTCAAATAATCTTTTTATCCAGTCTCTATAAATACTGTACAGTGGTGACAAAAGACAGGTGCTAGTTTCAGACTTAAAGCTGTCGCCTTAGTGGCTGGCATTAAATGTATAATTCCTGCTGTGTCTGCATCATCTATAAATGAAAGTCTCTTGAAGGAGAAGTCTCCAGGGAAGGTAAAAGAGCTGCGAACCAGTGACTGCAGAGTGTGCCTCTGAGATGCAAAGTTAGGAGGAGAAGCTGAAAACGTGATATGTCTTTTTCAGTTTGACCTCAGCCTCTAATAGTGTTTGGCAAGTCAGCCTGGCAGATAAATTGGTTCATATTAGAAAATGGGGTTGATTTATTATGAAATTGATTGCAGCCCTGTCCTGTGCTGAAGGCATTAGCGATAACGGCATCGGGTGCCTCAGCTCTTAACTAATGGGCTTCCCCCAGGCTCTCCACTGCTGCAGCCAACAGCCATCAGCATCCAAACCTCACGCCTCTGCTGGTGCCTCCTCATGGATGCAAAATCCTTCCCAGGCACGAGTGTGTCAGGGAACACAGGCTGGGCTTTCTGGACAGGCTGGGATCTTGGGAGCCTGCAACCATCCCCTGCTCCATCATCTTTGGGCAGGACGGGCTGTGTTGCCCTGGAGGCAGCTGCCAGTTCCCAGAACATACAGACCTGTGGGAGCAGGACCAATGTGACCTTTGCAGCCAGCACCTTGAGATACCAAAGCACTGCATGTGTTTTTCTTACAATTGTTTTCTGAAAGCGGAAAGGTATCCACCAAACATCTTTCTTTTCCTTTTCTTTGGTAATATTGAAAAGTCTTTTAACCACAAAGGAAAGCCATCACCCAATGTAACAAGGGAGTTTCACTACTTTTTGCAAACAAAGCCGTACTCACCCACGATGGCCACAATCTGCAGCACAGTTGCCTCAAATCCCTCGACACAGTGGGGAATAGCCTGTCCATCTGGGGCTGGTTAAATCGCAAATGAACAAACCAAACATAGTGGCCACTTAGACCCTGTAAACTATTTGGGGTCTATCTAATTTGGGAAACTCTAATCTGCTATTTACAGTATGGGTACAGATGTAATAAACACAAAACCCAGTATACCTGGTGTCAAAAGTCAGTCTCTCGTGTTCATGCCTTTCTCTTTGGACACTTCTCCTGGGCCCTACCCTAAAAAGCAAAGGATTTTCCAGGTTAATCCGCTGTAGTGGCAGTTAAGATTCTTTCAACAGTTGTGCTCAGAAATCGCTGAATAGCAGACATTGAAATGTTTTGTGCCTGGTTTTAGCAATATTTTTCAATATTTTTGAAGGAAAAGGGTTTTCAGTGATTGAAATGCACCTTTAGACATTTTCCAAATGAAAAATTTCAGTATGAAAGAACTGTGTGGCTTGAAAGAAAAGCTCATTGCAAGAGAGCCTGCAATCGGACAAAACTGAAAATAAACTTTTCAAAATAACTGAAAACAAATTGATTTTGGGGATGAAGGAAGGTTAAATTTTTACACGTGTTTTCCAACAACTGCCTGCCAGTCAATCACATATTGGCTCTCTTTTTGCATAGATTACTTTTCAGGTAGCAATGACGCTTGCTACACCACCCCCACGATGGCACATGCTCCTGACAGCGACACAAGATTGCCTGGCTATGCTTTTGCCATCAACTTCAGTAGCATTTTGATGTATGAGAAAGCAGTACAGTATAACTGCCCTGCAGTAAGGAACAACTGCACAACATAAACTTTTGCAGAGAACAGTCGTTTTTACAGAAAGCACTCAGTATCTCTTCAAACCAGCTTTGGAGATAATGTCTTTCTCCTTCCTATCCTAGCAAAAGGTAGGTCACATCTGGGAACAGCTGCCACCAAGCCAAGAGACGGTAGTGTGTGTCTTATTGAAGCAAAATGTCCATATGGCCAAGAGCCACATTCATCTACTACACCACCCCAAATCCTCTCAAGCTATACCATACGTACCATATGTGTCCTCCTAGGGTCTAGGTCTAGGGCTCACTAGGACTGCTGAGCCCTGGGTGTGTTCACCAAGATGTGTTCCTCTTGTGCTTGAGCTGAAGGCCCTGTAGCATCCATGTCGTGCTCATTTAACAAGCAGTCGTGGGAAGCATTCACCACAGATGGGCAAAGTGCAGCTTTCCCATCACACCGCCTCCAGTGGCACCAAGCAGATAATATACAGATATGAGTGAGACAGCTGGGAGCCCCATATATTTTCCAGATTAATTTTTATAGGGTAGCACATTGGCCTGAAAAACAGTTCTGAATATTGTGAATAATTGTCTAACATATCCCTTTTTCAGGCTTATGCTTTTATCATTAACACCTCCGATTAGCAAAAACTCAGAGTCTGAGATGTTCCTTTGATTTAAAAGGTTATAAATTTTGGATGCAATGTCAGAGAGTGAATTTTACAACACAGCTGAGCTGTGGACTAATTAAAAGACTACCCTGGTACTCTTCTCACCAAATATATCTCAGATTTGTGACAGCCATCAAGAAAAGTCATGAATTATGCCACGTGCACCATATGCAATCTATTGATCTCTCTGTGTGTACATATGCTGTGTGTGTCTGTATGTGTGCTACAGCCCATGTTCACGATGGCTTCTTTGCAACTGTGTGCACCGATGAGAGTTTCTCGTACCAGAGAATTTATAGCAGTGCAATTAATGATTGCAGTCATTTTGCTTCCTTGCCACCACAGGGTTACTACTGCTGTTCAACTCCAGACGTCCTAGAAGTCACAGCTGGACATTACACTTCAGAGGAAGAGGATTTACCTACTCATGTTGCTCCAGTGCACAAAGGTGAGATTTATCTATCATTGAGCTGTTGCTTAGGTCCTGATCAAGGTACCCTGACCCATGCCTCGTGGACCTTGTGGATTCTGTATAATTTAAAGTGAAAATGGGAAAAATGCTCATGTTTCACTTGACACTATGCATTGAGTGGTCCCGTACCCTTTTGACTTGGGAGTCAATGTTTAGTGGTGAGAAACAGTGTCCTCCTGGGTGCTCCCCCTGACATAGAAAATCAAGGTGTGTCTAAGTTGGCTTGTGCTTCCCAGGGCGGTGTGAAATGGCTTTCTGCTTGCCGGTATCTCTTCCTAAGGCAATGTCTGCAAAGGACAAGCTTCTCTCAACCATTAGCAAAGCAAATACGTAAAGAGCAAAAAGGCAACATAAGCTTGAGAAACAAGATCTGGGGTGACCAAGAGAAAGTGAGAAATTATGCCAACCAGCTTTAGCTAGTGAAACCCAAAGGTGAAATCTCTGAAGTTTCATGAGCCAGTCTGTCATTTTTCTCAGTCATTCTTATTCTGGCTGTTGAGGTCGGTGGATTTGGCAGTAGATCAAAAGGGAAACAGAGGGACAGGTTCCCCACACACACACACATGCAGAATTAGAGTCATACCAAGACAGATGAGTTAGATTTAGATGAGAGGGAAATTCTGGTTGAGAGCGTTCATGTAAAAAGTATTATACAGTATTAGGCTTGTGTGAGCTCCCAGTGTAATAAAGGAGAATTGTATAAGCCTTGGCAGGAACATATCACTAGGACTTTGTTTTGGTGAACAAACCTAGAAACATACACTTAGCTTTCCTACTAGTTGTAATTATCCGGCTGTATTGATTGTGGTGTTAAGGTTATCCGATGGGTAGGGTGTGAGCAAGGATTAGGTTCAGTCCATGAATTAAAGTTGCTGCATGTCAGCTCTAATTTACACACATACAGTTTGAAAATTGTCCTCCTGCAACTGCAGAGCTCCCTGGGATTGACACGGATAGGCAGCATATGGAGCCTGTGCAGCAGGAACAGAGGCACCCGGCACTTGGCATTGCTGCTCTGTATTATGCAAATATCTGGGTTACGAAAGAAGGAAACAAGGGCAGAATAAATTGACGGGTCTGGTCTCTTCTGCAGGCACACATTAAACCCTTGGTGGCATTAATGAAATTCGCAGACTTGTGGAAAGGAGGACAGGCTCTGATTTTAGTCCTACAAGCGTGCAATACCTCGAAGGCAAGAGATGGTGATTACTGCAGTTCACATGTGAGGCTTTGCACAGCAGGGGCATCTACGCAGCCTGCACAGTAAAATATGCTGCTCCATGTTCTCCAATGCCACAACCAGATCCCAAGTACAAGAACCAGCAGTTTCAGTGAACAGGGCTCTCATTAACATACCGTTGTTCTCTCTGGAGGCAAGCCTGTCCCTTCTGCTGCTGAGCAATTCGATAGGGAGGAGACAGGAGGAGAAGCAGGAGATGATACCCCTGATGGTTATGTTGTGTATCCCTTAGCACGCTGCTGTACTACGTGGACGAAAATGCAGACGACCCACCGCATCCCCTTCAGGCAGCTCACCCCTCACCCCCAGGCACTCGCCGGTAGAGCTGGGCTGCCCCTCAGCTGAAGGCTTTTCTGCAGTGTTCCCAGTGAGGGCCTGGCGGTGCGATGTTTCTGAGAAGCCCCAGCCTTGAGCAAGCAGAGTTGCTGCAGCTTGGTCCTCACCAGCCCCAGTGCTTGCTCTCCTCTCTTAATCTTGGGGCCACTGACCTCTGGCTGATGGCCACCTTCCTCTTCCTCCGTCTGAGTGGCTGAAAAGACAGGGCAGGAGGAAGGGGAAGGGTTCCTGAGGCATAAAATGTCTTACTAAGACTATGCCCTGTTTACCAGCTGCTGTATCATCCCATCCAGGAGGTGGCTGTATACCAATGGAGAATGACGTTCCAGCAAGGTACATGTTTCATACCTACCTGCTCTGTGGGGAAGATGTGGAAGTCAATTAGCTGTGACCTGCTGAAAGGTCCTCAGGAAAGGCGTTCACTTCACTAGGAGCAGCAACAGAGCAGACCTGAAATCCCACCCCGCTCCACTGCTGTTCTTTGACTTTCACCATGGCTGCTGTGCAGTTGCCTGTCCATTCACAAGCATTTGTTGTGGGCTTATTTGGGTATATCTTGGCATTTGAGAGGTGTCAATCTGCTAAACCTTAAGTGGCAATAGCTAATCACAGTTAGTTTTATTCTCTGCAGAACATAACGTGAAAGCATATGGCTCAATAGCATAACTTACTTTCTCTGGGCTAACAGCATGGTCAGTGCTGCAAAAAAACCCCAGCAGAGGACACAGTTTCTGGTCCTTGCTGTAAGCTCTGGGGATCCTGTACTCAAAGGTGCATCAAAAGAACAACCCCCCCACCACCACCCTCACGTCATTATTCATTCCAAAAAAGGCATCACCAGGTTTTCTTCTCGCCTCTGATATCTTGAGAAAACACTGCTTTCAAAAGTGAATTATTTTTGCTGGGTCCTTGAAATTCAGTGCCTCTCATTTTGGATTTGAAATCTCTCTGTAAAGGTTTAGAGATGGAAATTTCAATCCCTAGACCCTAGAGGATGTGCAGAGTGGGTGTTATATTGTATTCATTCAGAAAGCAGCCATACCTACCTGTCCATCAAAATCAGAGGACTCCGCTGTCTTGTGCGTATATTCAGTACACTAAGCAAGAGCTGTAAACAGTATTTGCAAGATTTCCAACATCCTTCAGCACTGAATTCTTTACGGCACAGATCTGTCCTATCATAATTTACATTTCATACCTGTTTTCCCAAATCTTCAAAGTCGGAGGACCAAATCCTTCCTTTAGCAACACTACTGTGAAAGCCACTGACTCATAGGAATAACCAGAGTGTAGGATTTGGCTTAACTTCTTGGTTTGATGCCAACATAACATTTCATAGATCTTTTTTAGGTGTTTCCTATTGTCATGGCAACTCCGATCAAAACCCATTCCATGAATAGCCTTGTCGATTGCAATACAAGCTCCTGGCTGACTACAGCCTGCAGTTCTGCTCCAGTGTGATTTCACAAGCTCCTCTTGCTTGACCTTTCATCTCCTCTCTTTCCCCAGACCCCTTATTGCTCAAGCTAGAAATATATCTTTTGTTTTGCAAGAAAGCTTTAAAAATCTTTATAAGTGATAACTAACAGCCAGATCTTGCAGCTGACTTCAAGGAGAGCGTTGCCTTAGGAGAGATTAGAGGCTATAATAAGTGCCTCTCCTGCACAACAGAGCACAGACCACGATAAATCCCTGCGAGCATCGGCTCTAGCAGAGCCTTGAACTCTGCACCTCCCTAAAACCACCCCGTAACACAGAGGAATAAGCTGAGCTGTAGGGAGGGGTGGGCTCGGGAAAAGGGGATCCCACTTGTGAACAGCAAATCCCATGGCCGTGTGCCCCCCCAGTGCCGTGACGGCTAAGACATACCGCACGTGTCACCAAAGTCTAATTCCACCTTGCTTGCTCAGCGCTGGGGCAGCAGGGAGGAGAATCCACGTTGGTCAAAGCTGCTGGGTTTGGCTTTTTGTATGTGATTTTTTCTGAGGTGTTTGAACAGGCACGTGGGGAATTGCAGCACTGTGGAAATCAATAAGATTTTTGCCCTTGGCCTTCTACAGGGCCAGGATTTCACCAGCTGTCTCTAAGGTATCATGCTTACCAGGAGCTGAAATAGCTTAGCAGTAATAATATACGTTTTGCATATACATCTCATCTGAAGTCAGTATCATTATCCCCAGACAGGGAAAATAAGGCAGGGAGAGGTGAAATCTCTTGCCCTAAGGTCAGCCCGTCACTAACCCCGGGAACAGAAGAGAGGTCTCTGGAGTTTCCCCTCCCACATGGGACCCACTGCTACAATTCATTATTTTAAGCACTTGCAAAAAAAAGAAGGTAGGAAGGAAGGAAGAATAGAAATTACAGGGATAAAAATCCTTCTTTATATATACATGCATATTATATATATGCTATATATATATATAGTTTTGTCTTGTCTTGTATCTTCAACTCTGCTTTAAATAAAAACTCACAGACTTGTCGGTTATTATTCAGCTTTAGAAAGAACATCTTGCCAAGTGTTGCAGTTCAAAAATAAGGAAAACAGCTCTGCCAAAATGCAGCAAATGTGATTACACAAAGCCAAGAAGACCATAATTAGATCATTACCATGGAAACAACCTAATTACATGTGTAATGCAGCAAGGTCTAAACTGCGTATCCCAATGTGTTTTGCTATTGTCTAGCAGGGCCATAGCACTGCCGTTTGCCTTGTGTTATTAAGCCACCTTGATCATTTTGGATCGGGTTTTCTTGGAATAAGTCCCCCTCCCCATTATGGAAAGAATTAAACTGTGCATGAAATGACTTGAGCAAGACTGCCTGAGGCAAACGGGATCCTGCCTGCATGACCAACAGGGCTAGGCAGCCACGACTTGGTAGAAGCTCTCTTGCACCAAGATCTGGGTCTCCCCAAGTGACAGCCTGCAATCCCTCGGCCATGTCCAGGAATTGTCATTTGATCGTAAGTGCAAACCTGGAAAAGAAAGCTGAGCTTGCCAGAGACTTGCTAAAGGTTGCCGCCTTCCTCTGCCTTGTATTAATTTCTCCATTGCTGCAGTAATTCACCACCAGGATGGTGCTCAATGGAGATGGCATGTAATGGCCAGGCAAAGGTGCCCGGAGGTCCCTGTGTACTGATCCGCATGTGGCTTTCCTGCATAGCTGGACTATATTGTGGAAACGGGAGTTAAGCAGAGCTGGGTTATGATATTGTCTCACTGGTGGAAACCAAATCGATCCTGAAGGACAGTGTCACGGTTTTTCTTTTCAGGCAGAGAAAATGAGGCAAGGGGAAAAGACACATTTGTCAGCTTGGAGGACCAAGGCAGAATTGCGAAAAAACCTACATATAATCCAAAACAATTCCAGGGAGCTAGAATCGTACATACATGGTTGCATGCCTTGCAGCATAAAATTAAGCGCACAGGGAGAGACAGGGGAGTCACTGATGAACCTCTGCTATTATCTCCATAGGCCTACAGCCCGCTGCTGTTGAGTCATGTGGTTGTGGTAAATCTGACCCACAGGGTACGTACGTGAAAGGATGGTAGGCACCGTCACCCCTTTTGATGCACATCGGATTTCTGTGCCCATTCTGCAGTCAGACTGGACGTACCTCACTCAGCAGGAAGGGACAAGGATGGCTCATTAGCTAAGGGGTGCAGTAATAAGGCAAAAGCCAACAGGACTGTCTGGCAAACCTACAGCTTCTACTAATTAATGAGGAGAGATGGTTGCTGGGCCAATTGCAGATGTTGCTGCAAATTATGCCATTGCTATCCCTGCCAGTGAGCTCTCACTGCAGCGAGCACATCTCCAGGTGTTCTTGCCACAACAGTAGTCCCTGCTGTTTGTTTTGTCTCCTTCCAGGGAAAATAAAATGCTTCCTTTTGGTGGAGAGAAATGCTGATACTGGAGAGGTTTTCAAGCCCAGACTCCACGCCTTTAATTTCTTCTCTTCTTGTTGTACGGGTCCCATTTTCCTTCTCGGATTTGTCCTCAAATTCTCTTCATTTTCCATTCAAATTGCTTTCCAAACCACAGAATAAGGCTAGAGATGCATGCCTCGAATGATGCCGATTTCCCTGCTCAGCTTCCCAGCCATGAACGCTAAGAGGATATCTTGAGGAAGCTGCCAAAACTTCTTCCCATCCAGGCTCTGTCCCTCTCCCTGGATGGGGCCATTGCTCCTACCAACACTGGCGGCCATGCAGACCCTGCTGGTGCGGGACTGTTCGCTCCTTTCTGGCTCTGAACAGGCTGGTTTTTCTCTCACACATCTGTTGTACAAGCTCATGTAAGTTCACTGGGTAAAACCTGATTTTCAACTTTAGCGCAAAGTCAGCAGAATGAAAGAAAAAGAAGAAAAAGCCCAACCCCCCCGCCACGTTCTCCAGTTATGCTCTGTATGCAAAACCTGTCTGTACGGTTCTGCTGAGTGCCGATGCCCTACTTTTATCCCTCACGTAGCTCGACTCAAAATACAGCGAGTTTTCAAGCAAGGCCCCTGCTGTGAACCGTCTGAGCAAGCAGGCGTTGCTGCAGCCCCAACGCCGGCGCGGTGCAGCCTGGCCGTGCCCGCACTGTGCCGTGCTCCTGGCACCATTTATACCAGCCCTCGGTACTAAATAGGATGAGAAAAAAGCCAGCAATCTTGAGAAAATCAATACCCCTTCTTCCCATTGTCTCAGACAAAGTGTCCTGACATGGCATTGCAAGAACAAAATTGAAGAAAGGTATGAGATAACTTAAGAACCACTCTCTATTATTACCTCTATTAGTGTTATTTATAACGCAGTAGTACTGAAGAAGCCCTGCTGGTATAGAGGGCGGCTTTAAACAGTAACATCTGGGGCTCCGAAACAGTTACGGAAATAAAACCATGGCTGGAACTCTTAATGCTAGACGTTGTACATACTTGCTTTACATGCTTAAACAGAAAAGAGACTACCGTGCTATTTTTGTCTAATTTGCGTGGTCCTGAGAAAGCATGATAAATAAAGGTTAGTGGAACCCAATTTTAAAAGCAGGGGAAACTAATAGAGATTATTTGTGCTGAAGATAGGGACTATAAATTCTTCTGCCCTGGAAAAAGTGACTGAATTTTACCAGCTGGCTTCTCAAGTTACCCTAAACAATGTTTTTCACAACAGCATGTTTTTTAGAGGGCTTCAGCTTGAAGTTCACTGTAGTTGTCTTCTGCCTAATTTTTCATGCGTAAAAGGAAAATGGAAATTATTCGATGAGACCTATGGATTATTTGCAAATAAGGATGTACATATGTGGGTCTAATTTATATGAGGAATGGCCATTACTGCTACTGCAGGGCATTAATCTCACAGGTTCTTCGCACGGGGCTGTTTCCTGGTCAGGACTATCATTTACAATATTTGGGAGGTGACCCCAAACATTCCAGCTGTGGGAATATTAACCTGATAATCCTATGAAATGGGTAAATGTGGCACTCGGCTCCCATCGTGGGGGGGATCTCGATGTGTGTGTGCTGCTGGTCCCCAGCGCTGCCTGCAGCTCTCACGGAGCCTCTGCCCATGGGGCCGGGAGCCAGAATGCCTGGTGCTACACCTCCTCCATCCCCTCCTCCTCCCTCCAGCAGGTTGTTCTGGAGGAAAAGACAGACATTTTTTCACAAAGTCTTTCATCAGTTCCTTGTTTAAGAAGGGGAATAGGGCTCTGAAGAAAAAAAACCCTGATGGATGGTGCACTTCCCAGGGCGCTCCCCCTGTTGCGGAAAACACCAGTGATACAATTCCCTGGCAGACTAAGTTATGAGTAAAACACTTGTAAAAGCCATAAAGGTATAAGCATTTAATTAAGACTTCAGGAAGCTATAGCATTTTTTTCCTATTAAATATTCATTCCCTTTAAAAGAGTACTTTTGAGCTGTTTTGAGAATGCAACGGGCACTCTAATGCCATCTAATTAATTAAAAATTTCATACACATATGTATTAACAGTCTGCTGTTATTGCCGAGGACTTTTCACTAGTATTTAAATATATTGAACCAAATGTGATTTGCATGTAAACGGCAATGATCCGTACGGCTTCCTGGAAAGGCACATCTGGCGGATGAAGTCTGGCTTTGCCTCCCTGACCTCAATGTCCCGACAGTATGCCGAGGCAGCTCAGCTAGGATTTCACTCCATAAATTGAGAAATGGCAAGGAAGCAGCAGAGTTTCTCCCAAAATACAGTAAGGACAGGGTGCTTTGTGAGTCCACCGGTGACAAACGCAATCTTATCAATCGCTGACATCCTCATTAACAACATCCTCTCTTATCTGCTGAGCTGTCCTTTCTCACCTGTCTTGTTGATTCTTTTGATGTATTTTTTTATTGGAGAGGCTAATAGGACCACTGTAATGTCCAGATGTGGAGGCAGAGCTGGCGAGAGGTGAAGACATGGGCCACCACTTTGTCCCCTGACTCCAACTCCCACCCAGCTAAGGTGGGTACCTCGGGAGGACTCTGGTGTGTCCCCATCTTGTTATGGCCCCAAGGTTGAGTTAGACAGCTGGGGAGAAAACGGATGCAGAAAGAAGGTGAGCTGTGGGGTTTTAACCACAAGAGATGCATCAGTGCGATGTGCTCTCCTTTAAGAATTACCTCAGTTGTTTCCATTTCCAGGATGACTTCCCAGCACTTATGCATTACTCTTCTACTCGTCTAATACAGTTCACATTGATTTTTCCCCTTACTCTCTGCTGACTGTACAGTCTGAAACACCAAAAGACCTTAAAGTCAAGGTCAAGTTTTTATTCCCTGAGTAAACAAGCTGGGGAGAAGGGGAGAGAAGGAGCAAGCACTTACACCAAAAGATATACTCAGAAAGCTATGAAACAAATATATTCCTTCTTAAAAAACTCTCCAAGGAAGAAGGCATACAAAAGATTAATCCTTTCAGTCTGCAAATTCTGCAATAAATAAAATCCTTACTCCTGAGGAATAAATGTTAAGAGGAGGCCACTGTGCACGTGACCAAAACAAAGCCATTCTGTAATGTTTAAAGTCAAACGTGAAGTTAAACACTGTGTAGTCAAGGTACAAGGAAGCATTAGAAATTGTTTTCATTTTGCTAACCAAGCAGCTTTTTGCCCATGCACTGAATACTTTGATTTCTCATCATCATGTCTAAGCATTGATCCCATTACATCGAATTCCCAGTGTTATTTTTGACCGATTAATGACTCCATATATTATGTTTGCCCATTTGTAATTAGAAGCAAAGTTATGCAGCAAATGGCTGGCTGCTTATCTGTGATTCACGGGCTCTCTCGAGCCTGCAAATTTGGCTGGAAACTTGGTAAGAAATTATTTTGGCTAAGGATTCTGGATGCTTCTCGCTCGTGTTGAGCGAAAATACAATGAGTTCAAGTGTTTTGGGGCTTCTGCTTTGGGTTTCTTCCAGACAGAGAAATGGGTCAGTATGGAAATAATTATACAGCAAGGTGGAGATACAGAAGCTGCCACGCTGGATCAGATCCGAGACCCATCCGGACCCGGTGCTGGCACCAACAGCAGTCACTTCGCACGCCTCAAGCAAGGGCAGCCCCTGCACAAGTACGTGTAGACACAACCCTTGGGAGCCTCAGCCCTGTCTCTCAAAGTCAAAGATTGTTTCAAAGGCCCAAGTCTAACGCTTTATGCTCTTTCTGATATTTTTCATTAAAATGAGTTAGTACTTATACAGTGATAATTGCAACCTGATAGATCTTTTCAAGCAGTTTGGAAACAGAGGGCCCCAGCCAGAGCTAGCAGCGTGGTTTGGGGACGAAACAAGTTATCTTATGCAATGTGGTTCACCTATTTTCGATGCTAATATAATTAAATGAGACAAACTCCACAGGGAGAAGTAATACCTTTTATTAGAACGAACTGATAGTTTAGGAAGAAAAAGCAGATATGTTTTCAGGCACACAAACCCTTTTGTATGCCAAAAAGCTTGTCTGTGTATCAGCTGGTCCAACAAATGATATTACTTCTCTGTATAAATACTGCTTCAGTCATATCCTTAGACAATAACAGCTACAATAACACTGCTAATATAATTAAAAGCAGTGGAGGATGATTGAATGCCATTTCATAGCGGAGCTGGACATGAAGTTTCCCAAGAATAGCAGGGTGGAGCTATGCTGCAGACACAAAAATATTTGTACTTTTCCCCTTATCTTTACGCTGTAATTCTGATCTTACTTACAGCAGTATAAATGGAAGTCATGGGGTTGATACTGGTACAACCGAGAACAGACTTTGGATTTTGCATATATTTTCAAAACAGTCTTACCACCTTGTAAAACGTATCTCTAATGCAGAGGATAAAAGTAGGTCATCCATTTTCTCCAACATCCTGCTATCTCGGTAACATTAACTCAAAGGAACAGTGTGTGCACATTTTATCCAGCACCACCGTCACTGTATTCTGTCAAATTATGACCCTTTAGTCCTGCCATTGGAGTCATTCCCAGAAAAAGGCAATAATGTAAATGATGCACAGATAAGGGGAAAAAAAAAACCCAAACCCAAACAGAAAACCTCCTAAGGTGGAAAATGTATTGACAATAAGCCAGCTTAGCTTTCCCTGATGTTGTTTATTTTCATATTATGTTTTTAAAGCAAATTTTCCCAAGACACCTCACAAGTGACTTCATCTGCAGATACAAATAGAAACAATTTGTATGTTGCAGTAAATCTTAAAAGCAGCAAATCAAGGTTTATAAGAAGGGAGTCAAGACAGGCAAGATAAGAAGTAAGGAATGATTAAACAAAATAATCTCAGAAATTTAGATATTAGAATTTGTTCACTGGGTGAGAGCAAAACACGCCATCAAAGAGCAAGAACATTAAGGAGTTTTTACACATAGGATTAGGCGGGGTGTGGAAAAAACATCTTCCAGTGAGGGAACTAGGAGACAATAAGATGTGTGAGGAAGGGGATGGAGAGTCGGGAAAACTGGGAAAAAAAAACCCAGGGAGCGATCTGAGGGCAGGTGTAAAACAGCGTTCAGCTGCTGGCCGAGATCCGGGCGATGCTGCACCACGTCCAGCACCGGTACGGGCCGGGGACCATCGGGTGCTGTGGCTTAAATACACGGCTGCTGCAGGTGTGCCAGGCAGGACTTCCCTTTCCTCTTTTCTTCCTTTTATTTAAAATAGCATTTCCAAAAAATAGCTTTTCAGACACAAAACAAAATTGCAGGCTCCGTCAGTTTGGGAGAGAGTATGCTGCTGACATGCTCAGAAATGCTCCAAAACGCCCTAAATAAGCACTGCCAATGTTTATTTCTAAACATCAGAGAACCAGGGAAATAGAGTAGCACTTTGACTGTTTTGATTTGGAAACATTTGTGCAGATTCAACACTTGTCTGCAGCACCCTTCTGGGATGAAACCGCATAGGTACAACAAGTGCCAAAAGTGCAGGCAGAGAATTTGGAGGGGAAATTCCAAAGCTCCATGTAATTTTGAAGAAAAGCCATTTAAAAGAAGTCTGATAAGGCAGAAAACTTGTATTTCAGATAGCTCACTCCTTCCACAGCCCTAAGTCTCCTAGGAACCTCACGTGGTTTCTTCTTAACAAAAAGCCAGTAAAAGAGTCACATTTAAAACTATTCAACAATAGTTCTGCCCTAACTACATTTTAGTTATTTCCTACTAAATGCCACTGCAGGCCATGAAAGTTATTTTAAATGATTGGTTATATACACACAGATCCATATTTAACGATACCTACCTTCATGTTTAAGGGAGGTAACGTAGAACCAGGTTCCTGGCGATCCCTACTTCTGCTTCTTATTATAACATCAAATATGAAAGTAGATTTGCCTATTAGGAGGCCTGGCACTGAAATTCTTGACAAAAATCTAAAAAGGTCATAAATAATAATCAGAACTGTTATTGTCATGGTGACTGTGTTATTAATCATCATTGCTCATTACTAATATTGATCATAATTATGGATGCAGCTACAATAAACACATCAGCACTGGCATAGCCAGGGTGTGATGACAGGTGTCTTCTGTCTGTTTTTAAAGACCTTACTGCGTTATAAGCAGCTTTTCCAGGTTTTCCTCCTCTATGTAGCGCTGCAAGGGCGGTTCGCCCATGCCACGGGCTAAGCCCTGCTCCCCGCTCGCCCTGGCTCAGCCCCACCAGCCTTCCCCACGGCAGCACACCCAGCTGCGGTTTAGCATCTCAACGTTATGGGTTAGCTTCGGGACAAGTATTGGGAGACAGCGAGTTATTTGATGTCTTCTGCCTCTTTTTTTTTTTAAATCTATGGATTATCTACAAGTGGGTGATCCTGAGACTGATGTGGGAAGGGGAAAAGTGGAAAATCTCACAAATCGAATTGAAAACATCCCGCTCTTCATTAGTATAGGAGCGGATGTTCATGGAAAACAAATAACAAGGACAGAGAATACTTTTGGAGGAATTTGTTACTGCATATTCACAAATATAGCACTAAGGGGTCCACTCCAACATGGTTTGCAAAGTTCTGAAAATTTTGGATATTTATCCAGTGCATGCCATTCTCCAAACCCATCCCGACTCGGGTATGAGCAGCAGCAATACTGCCGTGTCCGTATCTTCCGCATCTATTTCCCTTTCCCTTGCTGGAGCCCGGATAATACTCATTCCTCGCTGCTGTGATCACAGCAGAAAACCCAAACTCACCCTTTTCCCCCCAAAATGTAATTCAGTGGGTTATTATTTTATAAAAAAAACCCCCTATGACTGGTATATTTTTGTTTCACATGAAAAAGACTGGGATTCAATAATGCAGACATGGCCTCATGGGAATGAAATCTCTGCCTATATCTGGCCACACAAATTTAATTTTTGTTAACCCTAAACTGGAAGGAAAACTCAATATGTTTAACAGGGGTGACTGGCAGAGCTGGCTGCACTGGAGACCACAGTATGATTGCCCTGGGCTGAGAATAATAATAGAACTGGAAATGATTTTTGAATTGTGATGTCCTGGAGAAAGATTTTTTTTTTAATGCAGCTACACGTGCTCTGAGTCACCGCAGCTGGCCGCTGAGCCCTGAGCTGCAGATATGTCACCGCTCCATCCCAGCCGCCGAGCGTCAATCTGCACCCGGGGTTTTTATTAGGAAACGGAGAGGGGTAGGAGGAAAAGGGAATAAACTAAAATAGCAGCAAAAGGCACTAGCAATGCACTGCGAATGAACCCCAAGTTGCTAACTGCAGTGCTGGGCAGGGCGCCGAAGTGCATTTTGATTTCCTGCTCACCGGCAGAACTAAAGCATCCCTTTTCTCCTGCAGAGCCTAGAAATAGATGGCTGAAGGCTCTTGAGTCACAAAGGGCGTGAGAACAACCTATAGGAAATTGCTGTTTATTAGGAATTCCCCACAATCCTGAATCTTGCAGCAAACTCCCAAAGGGATGCAGAGAGGAAGGGAAAAAGTACTGGATGTGCTTCTGTAGCAATGGGGTCCAGCTACCCCATCATGAAAATGTTCTAATGGCTAGTTTCCAGACAGATCCTGGGCAGAAGAGCTTTTAATCAAATTAGATGAGGAGGCCAAGGCCCAGGAAGCAGTGAGAGTTAAGACCAGGTGTGTCAATAGCTGTTGATGAAGTATGGGCTGAAATCCTAGCTCCACCTCATTCAACAGGAGGCGTTTCCATCGATGCTCAGGCACCACCATAGTGGGGACGTGTGAGTATTGCAGGCAGCTCACAGCCCTTTCCCACACACAGATGAACTATCCTGTCTGTGGGCATAATAAACCCCAAAACTCATCTGCTGTTAATGAACAGACTTTTACAGTGTGTGAGGATACATCTCAGGGAGTTGCAGCATCTGAAGAGCTTCCTCACCACGAGATGTCCGCGTGGTCCTTCAGCTCCGCAGAGCAGGGCACCAAGGCTCACTGCCCACACCGTCCTGAACGCAAGAAAGTGCCTGATGGTTTCAGAGGGTCTCTGCTCTGCAGCAAGGAGGACGTCGAGCTTAAACACCAGCAAACCAGTTGTCTGAGCACACCAGAGCTAGAGCAGAGACCAAGCTGGCCATAAACAGAGCCGTCTCCACAGTGACCGATTAAAGCTATTTTTGGAAATTAAACTCACGGGTGGGAAGGGAAGCAGAAAGCAGATAAATTAGCCATTAAAAAGCAGAGTGGCCGCGTTGCTGAGCCCTATCAGCCATTTCAGGGGGTGAGTAACAGAGGACACGACAAATGGGTCTTTGTTCTTCTTCTCTCTCGCTGCATATGATCAGGAGATAAGACACTAGCGAGGGTTCATTTCGCTGGCGAAACACAGAGTTATTCATTAACCCTCTTGGCCAAATAAAGCCCCGATAAGGGCAGAGCGCCTGACGGGGGCCAAGCCCAGGTGCAGTGGGGCTGAAGGCAGCCGCAGCTGTGGGACGGGCAGGCACGTCCATGTCCTGTGCCAGGGCCACCGAGTCACCTGTGGTCACACGTACCTGGGATGCCACCGCACTTTTGGGCATGGACACAACTCCATTTTCTGTGCCCCCAGCGCAGTGAAAGCAGGGGTGTTGAGTAGCAGCAGTGACGCATTGCTGGATGAAGGCACTGCTTGCTTTTACCAGCCAGAGATGCAGCATGAGCATCAACAGTGAGACAGGTAGATGAATATGGATTTTTCAATTTGGTTGTCAAATCCAAAAATGCGGGGAAAATGAGTAAAACCAAGCATTTTCCTCAACAGGAAATGAAAGGCTCTTTTTTTTATTATGTAATGCTGGTTTAAAAAAATCCTTTCCTAAAATTTAGGTCAGTTTTTAAACAACAAAGCTTGTTTCAAAACAAAAAGTCAAAATATTTTGTTTTGACGGTGTTGAAACAAAATGTCTCCGTATCTCCAAACCATTGCTTTTGACATGTCAAAATGAAACATTTGTACACTTTCTAATTTTTTTCACAAATACTGTTGGTTCCTGCATTTTTCAATGAATTTATCCATTTGAAAAATGTCACTCAGCTCTAAAAATTACCATACATATAGAGCTACCTCTGTTACCACATTATGTCTCATGCAAGCATGCCAAATATGAATTCCTCACCAGGGAGCTGGTTAGACTTCAAAGCTGACCGATAAAGCCTGAGACGGCCTAGTGCCAATTAAAAGGGTCAAAATGTTAGTAAACTTCCCTCTAACTCGCACCAAGGTCCCACTCTGCAGGTCAACGCTATGAGGCAGGAGTAGGTGGGTCATCTCGCTGTCACTGAAGAGCACATACCCCCATGCATGTGTTCAGATTAGTGCTTTAATTCTTGTTAAAGCAGCCTGTCTAAATCAGGGCTTCCTGGGAAACGCGCCATTTTATGGATCATCTTAGGGGCACTGTTGAACTGCAGGTCTCTGCAGGTATCTAAGGAAGCCCTTTGCAGGCTTCTTGTAGGTAGGTTGTGTGGGATCTAGCCACAAAGTCATGCAAACACATGAAAATCTGACAGTCGAACAGAGCCAGACGGTACATGTAGAAATGATGAGACTGAAACATCCCTCTGCACTGCCCCGAGGAAAAGAGCAGCCCAGAAAGGCCGGTAGGTAGCTGCAATGCTTGGTGTGACTCTTCTTGTCTCACTCGTCTTCAGAAAGCATCTTCTAGACTTCTTCTGGGGGTCTGATCATCTCAGCTCCCTAGTTAAATGTTATTAGACTGTAGATGTTGCACGATTTTGATGTTCCTATTCCTGGTAGCTGGGTGGGTGAGAGAAGTCCAGGTCTTGCTAGGGTGGTGGGGTTTTATGGAGAGCAGCAGCCAGCAAGGTGTCAAATGCTCCTCAGCACAGCACCACAGCATATTCTTCTGAGGCCGCTGTCAGCACACAGCAGAGTTTAATTAGCTCACGCTGATTTAAATATAAATCCCCTCTTTGTCGCTAATCACTCCATTCAGGGATGGAAAGTCCACAGAGCCAAAAATATAACCGGTTAGTCAGCAGGTTTGTGAATATTTTGAGATATTGGAGGTCATAAGTCAGTTTGCTGGCATTATCTTGATTATCCTATGGAAGTCTTTACTCAAAAATAGTCTCCAAAAATGCAAGTTTAGCAAAACTTGGAGCTGAAATCATTGGAAAACATTAAACGTACTCACCAAGCTAAATTCACATGAGGGCAGTTACTGTGCAATAGTCAGAGGCTTTCAACTACCCTTTATGTTTCGGTGCTTACTCACATCCAGGAGCAATAATATAGGTGAAAGTTTAGAACAAAAAATAATAACTTCCTAAAATCATAATGTGGAATTTTAGTTTTTATATTCCGGTCTATCAGCTGCACATGCACATTTAGGGGTTTTTAAATAGATCACATATGAAAACAATCTACAGGAGTTGCTGGTGTCCCGGGGCAGCTGGCAAGCGTGGCATACGGAGTGATTTTTTGGGGGGATCCATTTCTCAAAGGTATTTTGTCAGTCATCCTTAGCGGTGAGGGATGCAAGAGATGCCTGGGCTGGGAGCACAGCTTCCTCGTGCTCTCTGTGCGGTGTGACTCCTGGCTGTGAAAGGCACCAAAAGGGTCCGCCAACGCTCCTCACTTGCCAGCGCACACGTACACACGCACAATGTGTATACCTTCGTCTCTGTGCGCCGTCTTCCATTACAGTGATTTATGTGCTGTCTGTGGTCTGGAGCACTGGGGGAACACAAGAGAAGGAAGAGCAATGAACAAATAATCATCAGCAGAGATAACACAGAAATGAGTCGACAAATGCTACCCCCAAGCAGGCAGCAGTAGTAAGCTCCTAAGGAAAGGGGTCAGAGGGGTCTCTCAGGTCTCCAGGAGAAGGGCAAAATAGGGAGGCTTCGGCAAGGGGTTAAATCCCATGGAGGAGCGGCCCAGCGCTATGATCTTTGAAGGACATGGGCAACACAACAGATTGGCTGTGGGCAAGGAAGAAGAAATCTGATATTGGGAAATAAGAAAAGGACAGCTGCTCCTAGGGAGGTAAAGAGGGGAAACCCTGGAAGAGAGGCAGTGGGGGGAGCAAGGCTGGATTCGGTCCGCAACTCTCAATGCGGTGGGAGAGTTACATCCCCCTGCCCAACCAGGTAGAGCAGGTGTTGCGTGTGCCACAAAGCTGATGAGGCCAAAAAAGATTCTTCCTTTTCACCCGCGTGACCATGCCTTTGATTGCTGTTTTGACATCTCAGGGCTCTTTGTCACGGTCAAAGTACAGCAGCATAGTAGCTGTACCAGCCAGGGCTGCAGGAGTGTAACATGCCCAGGTGTGCGACAGCGTGCGTGGACACAGATGGGCTCGGGAAAGAGCATGGGGGTGGACAGGACATCAGAGATAGATACACCACCGTCCTTATCCACGCAAGAGGTGACATCTGCACAGGTCGTGTCATGGTACCTCTGGCAAACAGCAGCAGCGTGCCGGCCCCGAGGCCGTGGCACCCACCCAGCAGCAGCAGCAGCCGCAGGGTCTGTGTGACCGAACATGGACCTCTTCCTCGGCACTCAGCATCCCTACCTGATTAAAAGAGAAGTGGGGCCCTTTTAGAGATTAGTGAATGGTAAATTATTCCCTTCATTTGTTATTCGTGATGAATAATGAATTATTCTCATAACATTTACTATGCTGTTCATTTATTATACAGGACAGGGGAATGTTTAGAAGCTAATTATTGCTGGGAAGGCTCTACACTTGCAAAATACGTGACTTTTGCATATTTGTTATATCAGTGCTTTAAGTGGGGGAAGGGCTGTTTGTCTGTTTTAGCATGTTTCTGTCTCTCCAACACCCAGCCTTACCTCCTGCCTGCGGGCAGACGGGCACCTCCCTCACCCTCAGCAGCCGAGATGCTCTGCCCCTCTCGCAGGAGGAGCCACGGGACTAGGTCCGGAGACAGACCTGGCCCCCCATCAAAAAACCAAACAGGGAGAGGTTGGGGGGACTGTTTGTTACTCTTCCAAGTATTATATTAGGAGACTAAGTGAGTAATATCCTTAACAGTGGTCTACCGGCAGCTGTAAATTGTCCTTTATAGTTGTTAGAACTAGCTGTGCTGTGCTGCTGCTTACCAACAGATTTATCCTGGCCATTTATAAGTGATAAACAACTTATAGAATCATAGAATCTTTAAGGCTGGAAAAGACCTCTAAGATCATCAAGTCCAACCGTCGACCCAACACCACCATGCCTACTAAACCATGTCCCAAAGTGCCATGTCTACACGTTTTTTGAACACCTCCAGGGATGGTGACTCCACCACCTCTCTGGGCAGCCTGTTCCAATGCCTGACCACACTTTCAGTGAAGAAATTTTTCCTAATATCTAATCTAAACCTCCCCTCAATTATTTTGAAAAATGTTTTAAGGAGACTCAAAACTCCTGCCCAGCTCTGCTCCCCTGGGTGCGTGGCGCAGCACCGTCCTCGCCTGCCACGGCCAGCTGCATCCATATCCTGCTCACGCACGAACGAGATGTCCTGCATTGCCTCGAGTGTCATGCTACAAGAAGCCAAGCCGTGAGAAAATTTACTGTCTGCCCATAGCTTAGCCCTATTTGTTGCTCCCACCTTGAAAGGGAGCACCATGGACCCAACCCAGGCTGCCTCTGCCTGACGGGGCTCCATCCTTTCAGTCCTAGGCGATAGCTTGTGGGTCCAACCCGCAGCTGGCGAGAGCTGGCAGAGATACCATTGACCTTGCTGGAGTAATATACGTTTACAGCGGGAGATGAGCTAGTTCTGTGCTTTCTAATATCCTTCTTATCTATATTATGTGCCTAATATCAGTGTCCTCTTGTGGCCTCCAGTGATACCCTTGCACATCTCTGGATAACGGTTACCAGAGCTAAGCCAGTGAGAGGTTTATAAACCCATGGGGAGAGATAGTTCAACGCCATGTTTCTAAATAATTGATTATCACACGCTTCCATATAAAACTGATCTTCGGTGATACCCTTTTGGCTGTGCCTCATCATCCCTTTTGTTTTATTTTGATTCCCCAGCAGAAATCCCTCTCCACCAGCTGCCTCTGTAACCTGGTAAGAGCATTGTGAGCTGCCAGTAAATGATCTTTTATTTTATTTTTCATCCTTGTAGTGGTAAATTATTGTGTCAGCACAGAGACGATGCAGGTGACTAACCTCATAAAATGCAGTAAATGATTAATAAAATCTCAAATAACAATAGCTCCATGGGCAGATAAAACACCACTCTTGAGCAGACCGCACGCCTTTAGAGGACACCGGCTGATTGCTCTGTGGGGGAGATTATTTTATCCATGAGTCAACAGAGAAAAGCCAACCTAGGGACAGCTCGTGAGCATTAACAAGAAGTACAGCAGACCTGGATTTTCAGCCGTAGGGAACACCCGCACGGGGCGCTGCCTTGCTGAGCACATGGGAGCATATGCTTCAGCATCTGGGCAGGGGGACACGTGTGGGCATGGGGGGATGCCCACATGTGTGGGTGATGGAGGGGTGCTTTGCTAAACTGCAGCCGTGATCCCAGAGACCCAGAATGCTCTTCCTGCAAATCCCCAACTTTTTAAATTTTTTCTTTTCAAACAGGGAAAATTCCTATTGGTAAGGTTAAACAACTGTCCAGTGGGCACTGGAGTGCTGAACGGGAGCAGACTTCGCCCTTCGGAAATGCCTTGCCTGGATCCTCACCTGCCCTTCCCAGCAGGAAGCTGCCCAGAGGCTGGACCACCAGCCAGCAGGACTGGGAGAGGTGCGCACAAGAAGATGCTTTCTGTCCATATTTAGTTTTATAGGACCTACAAAAGTCAGTGCTACACAGGCTTTACTTCAGCTGCATCCCCATCGATTTGACATTTACTTCCACAGACATAGTATTCTTGGAGCACACAAAAAAAATGTCTTTCTTGAAGCAACTGTTTATTCCCTGAAGGCACCATACGGGACAGAAACCTCAGAGAAAGGGAAACAAACTGTACTTTTCCATCTGACTCCAATCATTAATATTCCAGTATTGGCCAAGCACTTGTAGAGCTGTAATGAGAACATCCTCTTACGCGCTGTTTCCAGAATTTATGCACAACAAGCAATACATAAATATCAATTAATGAAGCAACTATAGAAAAATTAATTAAAACATGAGAGGATAGAAGCCTCTATTCAGCCCCCTGAAAAGGAAAGACATGTTCATAAACCCCTCCCTCCTGCTCAGAAGAAAGCTCTCAATTCCAGAGGAAGGAAACCATTAATTTTTTTTTTTAATTGCACAATACTTTTAAATTAATTTCCATAAGCACCACACACAACAAACGGGGGAGGGAAACCCAAAGATTTCACAATTAAATTAGTACTTGGGAGCTGTCTCTTGCCTGTTGGTTGCTATCCAAACTTCCTATATGCTGTAACTTGCCCGTGGTGGCAGACGTGCAGACAGCAAGTGGCAGCCTGGCTGTAGTCCTCCATGAAGTCCATAATGTCAGGGCTTTACTAATGGCACCTAAACCTATAAATCCACAGCTATAACCACTAGCACATTAATTAGCCTAAATTAAAATTAAAAACTGTACAAGAAGACAACTGAAGGTGAAATCCAGACATGCATGGAGAGGTTGGGTTTTTTTTTCGCCCGGTGTTTCAGCCACAATCTGGACACGGTTTGCCAGCAGAAGATGGCAAGTGGAGCTGGTACAGCTGTGGGACCCTCTCCATCAACCATCCCAAGACGTAGCTTATCCTGCTGGGAGAAAACAAGGAACAAAGCAGGGAAACGGGCAAGGAGCAGCTCACGGACCAGGTGGACTCCCATGGACCGTGCTCTGCAGCCAGCATGGGCAGGCTGGAAAACCTCCTGCACTCTGCTCTTCCTACCCCAGATAACAGCTGCAAATGTATTTTCCCTTTTTCTGTGTGTCATGGTGATCATCCTTTTGGGTCCCCGAAGAGGCATGAGCCATTCTGGTGCTGAGCAGCCGCCAGTCAGAGTCACAGTCAGGTGCTGGACTTGAAGTCCATTGGTTGCAAACTGCGAACCACTCTTATTCTATTTTTCACCATCCTTTTCCAGCTGAGAGCCAGGGATGCCCATTCACTTTCAGGGGAGAAAAAGTGGATCAGTGTGATTGCCTTTTACAGAAAAATAACTGGAAAATAGGACAACTCAACAATGCTTTTCCTGCTTTTCCAAGAAGTGCATGAGACCTGCATCCACTGAGGGGATGAGCACACTAACACTAGGATAAATAAAAGCCAGATGTCCTCTGCATGGTTGCATACATCTAAATGAATAAAATACTAAATCTTGGGGGCTCAGGGTACTCTGAGTGACCAATTTAGTGGAAGAGCTCTCCAACACCTTCCGAGCATCCCCGGACCTCCCCCGTGGTGACCATTCCAGCAGCGTTTGCTGCACACCGCAGTGCCCTATGAAGATGCTACTTCACGGACACGTGGCTTATCTGTTACGTTACAAAAACATCACCGCTAACACTACACACTTATTTACCACCTTCTGTCTGAGGGACTGAAAGGGTTGGACCCTCACTAATGATAGCAACCGTAATGATATTTTATTTCACCAGCACCCAGTCCTGAGGTGCCTGAGTGTTTTCCTTCAGGCAGCACCCTATTGACTTTGTGTGCATCTGGAGGTTTGCCCAGCTCGGTGCCGAGCGTAGATCTGAGCCAGGACTTCAGGAATTGATCAACGCTGCTTTCATCCCAGGAGTTCAAGGTGCTTAGCAAACGGCTGAACTTCATTTGACCTACAAAATACAGTACATTTTACAGCATCTACCTCAGAGATCGTTGAAAGGATGCTGATTTGCTAAAAATCACTGTGCATGTGAGCCCGGGGGTCAGGACAGAGCTGCCAAAGGCATCAACCTCCAAGCCATGCCTTGTCCCCAGCAGTCCCTTCCCTGCCCTGCCCAGGCAAAGGCCACCGCTGCCTTCCTAACACTTTCCCTACTTGGCTAGGAGCTGCTCTCTGGGATTATTTTGCCTTCTGCATTTATTTATTTAATATCAAAAATACCATCCATTAACCGCAATGGGTAAAAATGATAATATTTTGCATGTGCCTGGGGTTTCCTCCTCGAAGCTCTTTACAAACAGTATGAAATCAATTCTCACAGTGAGCTGGGCCGGTCAGTGCCCATATTAAGGAATATATATTCCCACAAATGGCTGATGATAATGATTAGGATTTACAATAGTGCAACTGAGAAGTCAATCAAGACCTGGGGAAGGCCGCAGTTGGGTCAGGGTTACCAGACTCTGCAGCTTAAACCCTGGTCTCAGCTTTCTACAAAGTCAGGTTATGAGGATGTAACCTGGGACAAGGAGTCCCACCTAACGCTCATGAAGCCTGTGGCTTTATTATGCCCAGACCATGTTGTTTCAGGCTTTTCCCTTCTTTCTGTCCCTTTTGGTAGTACTTAGGGCTAATAGCAGCTGGTTGATCAGTCCCCTCCCCGCTGGCGGGGAGCAGCTGTGCCTGGGGCCATGGCTGAGCATCCCGGCGGTGGTTGGCCATGGTGAGCACCACCACGGCTCTGCCTTGGCCAGGGACCCCGACGCCTTCGCCGCCTGCAACCCTGCAAGGTGACAGCTCACACAGTGGGATGAAGCAGGGCGTAGAGCCTGTTTCCTCATTTAACAGAACTTGTTAATTTTTCTCTTTTATAACCTGCAGCATTACCAGCAACAAATTATCGCTATCGATAACTCATTAGCAAATAAAATGAAAGACAACGCCGCTGACATCTGTATGAAGCCATGTCTGCGTGGCTCCTGCTTATTGGGCTTTTAGTATTCATTAAGGCCAGTAAACGGTATGTGTTTAAAATGCTGATCTACGCAGCATGTGTTGAACTCTCAATCTGCGTTAGCTGAGACGGCGGCTCGTACCAACTCTGTTGCCTAGCTAACTTGATTTATCATAGTTTCCTAAGCTCTGTTTATGAGGCTGTTTTGTTTGTAACAGCTTAATATTTTTTTCACATGGGAGAATTTATCAACATCTGTGCATCACATTGCGCTGGGCGTCCGGGTGGCCTTGATTGTACTTGTAATGCCGGAGTAGATCTGGAGCGGAGAGTCGCTCTGCCGGGAATCCTGTGACTGTTTTCCAAATGACAGCTAATTTAAAAGGTGGTGCTTCCTCTGGTCGTTAGTCTCGATAGAAGGAAAAACACATTATCATTTCCTCTCCTGTCCTTTCTCGGTCTGGTTGAGAAAAAGGAGCGCAGGCGGCGAGAAGGGCAGTCGGGCTGGGGAACTCCCTGCCACGGGCTGCCAGCCAGGTCGAGCGGCAGATTAAAAGATGGGTTGCACATCCGTACGGATAAAAAAAATTATCTTTGTGCATGTCACCAGCCATGAGCACGCGGGATACTGTTCTGACATTGACCGTGTCCTCTCCAGCCAGCTCGATCCTGACCAGATAAGATGCTCTGTGCTGTTCTGGCTCCCCTTATCTCTTAAGGCTGCAGCCCCATCACATCAAGGACACACAGAAGCTGTTCCTTAGCACATGCACCTGCAACATTTTCACCTGGTGCCCTCAAAACCTGGCTCACAGTCTCCCAAAAGCATGACGTCAGAGACTCTTTGTTCCAGGCACATTGCTATTAGGCAAAGACTGGGCACCTTATAGTGGCTTCATGATATAATGAAGCTTCTTCTAGTGGCCTTGGGATCCCCTCTGGACTCCCTTTTGCAAACTGAGGCAGCTCCCTGAGAAGGAATTCCCTTATAGAGAAAACATCTCTATGCATTTGTGGCTTTGGGCGTCTTTTAAAGCCAGGGAAAAAAAAAAAAAGGTAAATATTAAAACATCAGAAGCTTTGTCTTAAAGCGGGATTACATCCCGCTTTACCAGAAATATGTGTGGTTTCCTATTTATCTGCCTCCAAGGGTGGAAGACAGACATCAATGTCTCCAGAGAGGCTGGGAAGGAAACATCAGATAACGTAATTGTGAAACGCTTTGGGCTTGGAGCACGCAGGCTCTGCTGGGTCTCGTTGATAGCATCGGGAGCTTATTTCAGTGGCAGATATGAACCCAAACCACTGGACTCCCCACAATGTCTGCCTTGAGAAGCCTTTAAGGTGGTGGCACCTTTTCAGGCCTCTGCGCTGCCCTGCTCCTCAGCTGGTTCAACTCTGTGGCAGGAGAGCATCTTCTCCCTGACATGGGTCCTTGTTCCTTCGCAAACACGTCTCCGTCCCACGCGAGAGGGAGTTTCCACCGCTCTCAGCAAAGCTCAGGACTGTTTTGTAACAGTAGTATGTGAGAACAAAGGCTCCAAGTTCCTGGAATAAATGTAGGGGGTTTTTCATGGTGACCGGAGTATTTCTGTGGAGGAATTGCTCCTCCCTGCACCGTCTATAGCTCTGCGTGCCTTGAAAGCCGCCTTTGAACAGTCCGCGTACACTCCATGCCACTACCCTTTAGGATCCAGATTTTGATCCTCAACATAATACCATTTTATTATTGTTTTATTACTCTCATCTGTTTCTGTGTGCACTTGGGGAACTCCAGGACCTTCAGTTCTTGAGAAGATCAGAGCGTGGCCCACTGTAATGAAGTGACTCGTTATAAGGTCACACCTTAGAAAAAACGAAGGGTGGCATATGCACAGTACCAGAGAAATCCTTGGCATATTCCTTCTAAAGGTGATATCAACAGCGATATTTAGGATGAGCAATTTCTGTTTGGACCGGAAAGCAAAGGTTTCTCTGTTCTCAAGCAGATTAATAACTCTGCTTTTTTGTCCGTTCTCAGTAATTTAGACTAAATGAAATATGGTGCATGGGTACACAGGTGCTTGTTTCTCCATTAGGAAAATTTCCAGTTACTGGGAAATTTCTTTGGCTGAACCATAGACAAAAAAATTCAAAGAAGATAATTTTTCTGACTTGGAAAAAAAAAAAAAAATTCAATGTTGCTATTCAGAAGCTGACTGACCCACATGAGGAAGCCACTTCCAGCTGCGCAAGGCATCGGTGGGGGCAATAGGGAACCAAGATGCTGCTCATCCGATTTCAGATCTCTTCATGCATCAGATCGGTGTTACAGCAATGGTAGTGGTAGTCCTTTTGTAAACACACTTTACTAGGTCACCCAGTGCATTTGTTTCCAATTTACTTATTCCTGGAATTTGGCATATAACTTCTCATCCACAGCGTCTGTGGAAAGTTTCATTAGAAGGGGAAAAGCAGTGAATAAGAGTCACCAGTCCTGGATTTGATTCCTGGCTCGGTCACTAATTCAGGCCATCATTATGCAAACAGACACTTGGTTATCTGGCTTATGCATAAAAACTTGCTGTCATGCAGGGATGGGGCAATAATACAGGACTTTGGGGGAACATCTCTCTATCTCTCCATTTAGCCACATATAAAATAGATCTAAGAATACTTCTCTCCCAAGGTTGAGCTGCCATTTATGAGTTTGCTTGGAAATCTTGGAGGGGAAGTGCTATTAAAGCACAGAGAATGATTATTAACTGATGGAAAGGTATTTTAATGAAATATGCTGGCAAGCTTCCCTTTACTGTATGGTGCCAGTGTTAAATAGGCTGCTTGAAGAGCTGCATATCTTCGCTTTCTGAGTGATTGGCTGAGAAATAATAAGAGCTGCTTCCCCTGGCACATCTGTTGCTAGGTCACGCTTATTGCTTGCCACCTCTACTTCATCTCCTCCCCCAAAAATTCAGCGTCAGCTCAAAAGCTGAAGGAATCCACAGTTGTAACATGTAATCATCCTCACTCAAGTTTCTCACCATTGGGAAGCATTTCTCTGGGTGGTCCAAATGACACGTACTGCCTTTACGTAACCAGCCCCAAAAGCTCAGCCAACTCTGTCTCCCAAAAGCTTTCCCTGGTCCCAACCACTCCATGGCATTTGTGCTTTGGCTTAGCCCCACACAGGATAAACGGCGAGGGGATGCAAAGGGAATCGGAAGCGATGCAGAGACGTGATTTTTGATCAGGATGAGTTTCATGGGAAGCATTGGTGGCACTGATGGCACAAAACGGAGCTGGGGTCTGAGATCATCACCTTAGTGTGGGACAATCCCTCACCTGCCCAGCCCCTGGGCATGGTCCTTCGTGAGGTTTGGGTTTGTTTCACCTGGGTGAAATCATTTTTCAGCCGCGGAAGGCACAAAAAAGCAGCAGTCATTTGTGAAGGCTGACGAGCAGACTCTCAGCAAGTGGTCAAGCTCTCCCCACCCCTTGGAGCAGCTGCACTCAAGATGGGAAACTGCTGCAAGTTGTCCCTATGGGCACTTTACGCTATACCATTTTCTTGTGAATGACCTTTTTTGCTGGAATTGGACCTAGATGTGCTCTGCTGAGAGGACTTTCCCCTGAGCTGTCCCCATCCAGAGGCAATACGTCCCTGCAGCCAATGACTGCTGCAGACTGAGAAGGCCTCCACGCAACCCTGTGACATTCCTGTATCACAGTCACGTCCTCAGCATCAGCGGGGGTAGCAGCTGTTTTTCTTCAGACAGTTTTTCCCTGGGTCTGCAGAAAGAGGTGAATTTGGAGGAATCTCCCAATTCCTGATCTGGAGAGCTTCGGGTTAGCCATAAACTCTGGACACAGGTTGGTATCTTCTTTGCTCACACCAGTCCTGCTCGGTGCCATGGAGAAGTGAGAACCAGGACTTTGTTTTGTGGCCACCTGTAGCTGTTATCACATCTCCTGGCATGGGAAATAGGTTGGTGAGCTCACCTGTGTTCATTGAGCCCCTGCCAGTGTGCAACATGAATGGGAAACCAAAACAAACGGAAAAACCCCTTGCAAGCAGAGATCGTTGTAGAAAGATTGACTTCTGCAACCCAGTGCTACCTTCGAGGAACGCAGTGAAAGCCAGCCAAAGACACCATCTGTTTGTGGCGGAACGTGTAAATTTATATCTATTTCTGAATTCTTGAGTTATGAAACTGGAAATGTCTCAGCTGCAGTGTGCATAGTACATGAACCAGCATGGAGATCCACTCTGTGTTTGATCCCAGGACACGTGGAGCGCCTACTCATATTGAAACTAAATGAGGCAAGACTGTAGCAGCCAGCAGGAACCATTGCAAAACTTCTGTGTCTCCTGGGGCCTTTGCAAAGCTCTTTCAGAGAACTCACCAGGGCTCGCCATGGAAAAGTAACAACTACTTGATGAGCCAGTTTGCCACATTATGTATCAAGCATTTCCAGTGCCTTTTCCCCAAAAATCAGCTGGCTTTCTGGTTATGAATCACTCAGATTTGCATCAGCTAGAAGCCTGATTGTATGGTCCTAATTTTCAGTTCTTCTGTTCGCTTTCAGTGGTTCACATCACACATCTCCTTCTCTCAATGCCTGTTCCTCGCACCGAGATGATGACTTCACCTCTAAAGTCCTTAAAATGTTTTGGAGGGATGCTTGTATCTCTAGGCCATGCATCATCAAAGGCCAGCAGCCCAGATGGCACAGCGGGTCAGAAGCTTTGCAGAGCTGGGTCCCACCTACTGACCATGGGCTGGAACCCCCTGCTTTGGAGACCAGCGCTTCAGGTTAACGTGGGTCCTTGATCTAATAACTCCCAGCCTCTGGTATTAGTGTGTATCAGCCCAGTGTCCACCATGTCCATTTACAGTGGTCATTCTTCAGGGCAAGAATACCTTTGTGAGTGTTTCTAGCCCAAAGGGGCCCGAATCCCGGTTGAATTTTCAGCTTGCTCCTATACAACAAACACTAATAAAGATGGGAAAGAAAGGGAACAGCCACTGGAGTGTGGAGCATTTCCACTAACTATTACAGAAAAGCTAAATGCCATTGGCACAGAATGATTATGGTGGTTTTTGCAAGCGTGAATACCCTTAGACTTTGGTGGTAAAGGTGAATATTTTCTTACCCGTGTTCTAGCCTACTAGTCAGGTTGCATATTAGAGCGCCCTGTCTTTCTGATATACCTACCCTGCTCGTTTGTCTCACAAATACATCGCACCCCCCTTGATTAAAGTTGCACAGAGCCTTCAGCTCTGTCAATGGTGTAATTTGCATTTTACTTGGCTTACAAGCCTTGGGGCTTTGTCTTATGTTATATAGGATATGCTATACAACAATTAGCCTGGAACCAAGACAACATGAGTTTGCATGGTAATGAGCTATTTTTTTTCTTGCAAAGCCTGACTCGTGTTGAAAGGATTGTATTCCAGTAATCTTCCAGTCATTTTGCATGATTCTTGCATGTATTTTTCAAAAGGTTTTGGCCAGCCACACTACTTTGGGATAGTCTGAATACGGCTGCTAGGGCTATTTCCTATCAGTCCTCGAGCTGGCAGGGCTGACTGCGAATAATGTGGAACAGGTGAAGAATCAGTTGGGTCCTTTAATTATTGTTCCATGACTGCCTAACATTAGGCTTTTGAACTGCTATCATTTTTTTTTAAATAGATTATTTTATAGTTTTAAAGCATTAGCTGGATACCATGAAAGACTTTCAGCACCCTTAGCACATTCTTGCTGTCTGCTGATTTCACAGAGTTTGGGCTCTTTCCTATTTATTAATGCTGCCCCCTGGATAATTACAGCTCTCCTCCTCTGCGATCGCCTCTGATCATATTATAATTTCCTTTAATCTTCATATGAAATTTCCTTAGATTCAGGATCCAGAATGAATTTGAGTATTATTGATCAAATAAAGTGCCGCATCTTAAAAGAGCCCTTACCACATGGCGTATATCCTTGCAACTCATTACAGCAGAATCACTTTGAAATGCAGTCTTGTCCCCTTCCCTGTAATGGGGAGAAATGATCTAGTCTTGATTATACTATTGTTCCCCCTTTCGATGTAGGATTAACATCAATCAGCTGGACAGCATGATTGATTTTCTAATTAATAAGGCATTTGTATCAGCTTGCATAACCACACAAAGCTTAATGGGTTCCCTACTGTATCTGAAAACTGATTTTGTGTATGCGAATTTACTCCTGTACCTGGACGTTTTTTAACTAGTGGTAAGGCTAGTTAGAGCATCCTTCACGTAGAGCTTTCCAGTGTAGCAAATGCGTGAAAGCATGTTTCACCAGCCACCACAACCAGATTTAAAACCTCATTCTGAACAAGTACTTTTTGTCCCAAGCCTAAAAAAAAAAAATTTAAGAGGTGTGGGAAGAGGAGAATTAATGCCCTTCAAGGAGAGCTCAGCAATAGCCCCAGGGGATGGGGCCTGCCCAGGGGCACTGCCCTGCCCAGGCTGGTGTGTGGGTTAAGGTCATCCTGGGGCTGCTCTAGTTTACACCTTGCTGCCCTTCGGTCAATTTTGCGTTGCTTGATTTAGTTTATTCTAAAAAAAAAAAAAATCCTGGACTACCAAAAATGACCCAACCATCTTCACCCTGAGCTCTGGGAGCATCTGCGTGGTCCCCCATGGGGCTGTGTCCCATCCTGTCTGCATGTCGGTGGCAGCCGTGCCCTCAAAGAAATCCTAGAGCATAGAGAGGTCCCAGCCCCCCTGGCTCTCTCAAACGTCAGAGGTAGTGGCTGGAGAAGAGAAAGGCCAATTAATAACCTTAACTCTGCCCCATGCCGGGAAAACCTGACGCCGGCTGCTGCAGACACGAGACCGGAGGGTCATGGTGTGACCAGGTGGTGACGAGGAACTGGGGCACGTCCTTGGTGAATAAGTAAGCAGAAAACCTGGAGGAGAGCTGTCCCACTTTGAGCTCCTATTCTGGGTTACGGCAGCTAATTGCTGCAACAGCATAAATGATTTACACGCCTGTGGCTGGCACAGGGTGTGAGGAGCCCGCATCTCCCCCTGTGTTTGAAGGGCTGTTTGCAGCCAGAGGCACAGCTGCGTCTGCAGCAACGCACCCGGAGCACGCTGCCCGCTGGGTTCAGTTTCCCTGGGAAGGTGGTGATGAACCCCAGCACAAGCTGAGCAGAGAGGGGGTCCTGCGGGACCCAGCTGCAGGAAAAACACTGGTTCGAGAAATTCTGGTCTGATGCACCAGTTTCTTGCACATGTGACCTTCCCGCACTGCCGGTCTCAGGGGAGCAAAGCTGAAATCAATGAGAGGAGCTGGCATCTCCTTCGGTTCGACTTTGATCTGGCTGTGCTGAGAAAATGGTTTAATTCCCATTTTGCATCATCGTATCTTTCAACAAAAGGACAGAAACGGCGGGCTCTGCTCCTGTTATGAATCTCCCTTTGGCCGCACAGTCCCCAGGAGCAAAAAGATGAAACAAAGACTAAATCTTGCAGGCAAACCAAACAAAATGAGGTCAAACACGTTCCATGATTTTCATCTGCCTTCTAAATTAAATGCAGCGTGGATGGGAGCACGGTGCAGCTTCTTCACAGTCTTCTGCCCTGACTTACACTTCTCCAGCCCCCTTGCACTAAATTATAAATCTGACGGCGAAAGATATACATCAGCGCAGATTTTGGCCCTTAGCCCTTACATACTGTCTAGAGAAAGAGCAAGCTTCACAGCATTAAAATAAATAGACTCACATCAAGCCCAAGATGATTTAAATCAGCTCTCTGGTGCAAGAAGCAGAGACCACCTACGTTGTAGTTACCGCATCTGGGACAGACAGTCGGGGATGGCAGCTCAGGGGCTGCGGGGGGGGGGGGGGGGGGTGCACCACTCACAGCTGCTGGGAGAATGTGAATTTAAAGCTTTGGAGGAAAGAAGGATCTGGGAATAACCGGCTATGCAAGCTGTGCAGGCTGCTACAGACCATGACGTGCCGTACACGGGGCTGGGGGGTTCCTGGCTGGGTCAAGTTGATGCACTTCATTCCTTGAATGATGTGGCTGAAATGGTGATGTTGGTTTAAAAGGGGGTGGTACTTCTAGTAAAATGAGACCACCACAATTTGGCTTTAAGCTGTGCTAATCTAAAGTGATTTACTACACATGACACAATGGCATCTCATTCTCTGCTGAGATATAATGAGATACAGTTGGACCTTCACGTCAGATCAGCCCTGGCATCTCAGGCCAGTTTAGGCTCCCAGAGGACAGACTGGGAAAACTCCAGTCTGCACCAGCACCTCCACGCCTCAGAGCAGCAGCCGAGGACACAAACCCTGAAAGCCTTCTGTATAGCAACATCCCAATTCACCTGATATAAAAAGTTACGTGATTTCTCTACCTAGGGTGAAAAGAAAAAAAAAGAAAGAAAATTAATAAAAATGGTGGCTGGAGAAATCAGATAGTAATGATGCCGGACAGGCTGAGTTCACAGAGAAATCCCTCAGGTTACCATCCATCAGCCGGGCAGTGGGACCTCTATGGGGATGCTGTTGTCCAGCTGAGACTGTGCAATCACTTTAAACCTCCAGGGATGAGGTTTAAACTAAACTATTTCAGCCCTACTTGATGAAATTAAAACCACACGCTGTTATGATGACTCGGCTGGCATGTAGTAAGGGAGGAGAAGGTGAAGCACATGAGCTGTTGCCTTGTACCTCCACCATGAGAGACTGGCACAAGCCACAGGGCTCGGGGACCTTTCCTCTCCTGGTGCCTCCTGAGCAGGGAGGAGATTTGGGGGCTGGAAGTGCCCCATTTGGCTGTCGGGCCAGGTGCCTCCCTGTCAGAGCGGTGCTGGGTGTGGGGACCTCCTGCCCTCCCTTGGATGCTAAAGGAAGATTTCCAGCTCTTTAATTAACCTTGGAGGTTTTCCCTGGTGCTGCTCAACTTCCAAGCTCTGCAGAGGCCACTGCTGGAGGCAACACACGGCTCTGCTGTGAGAAGAGCAAAACCCCATCACCCGGGCTGGCTTCTGCTTCCTTGGCTTTCTCTTCACCTCTCAACCTCCTGACAGATGCCCATTGATTTTTATATCGTGTTATCATATGATACACATATCCACCTTGGAGATGCTCAGATTGTTGCTGTGATCTTTGATGGGAACAACGTGAGATGTTGGAGTACCAAGTGCTAACAGTTCCTCTTCCAAGTTGATAACTTGATTCTCATGTAGATTTTACATTTTTTATATTTTTTATGTTTTATCCTTTTGGGAAAATTGTCATCCTTAATTAATCTTGGATCATGTAATATTTTGTGTAATCGCCTTATTGATTGTTCTAAATATGCAATAATTTTTTGTTTTACTTATTCCGTTGGCTGAATGGCATTTTGGGTTTTGACACCAACTCATCCTTTGCTCATTGGTTTGAAATCACTGGACTTATTCCATGAATTCACAGATTCATGATATCTTGTTAATAAAATGGGATAAAGCCACCTTTTATAAATAATTTTGTTTCATTTGGTTTCCCCAGAATAGAAAAGGAGACGAAATATTAACCAGGCGTTCGTAAGCAATACCATCTGTATTTTCCAGTCGTTTTGGCTGAGTGGTGAGAAGTGACAGTCAGCAAGTCTCTGCTGCAAATCCAGCCTGGTCAGCCAGCAGAGCGGGAGGGGCTGGCACGGGGAATGCTCCTGCCACGCCGTGAAGGTGACATGTCCCACTCTGTGCATTTGAAGCAGAACGGGACCATCCCCTGGTAGCAGAACCTGCTCTGAGCAGTTCAGAAGACCTCAGGAAAGACCTGGTATAAAGCGGATATCTCTGGTCCTCCCCACGCGTTTTGTCATTTGGACATCCAGGTTGTGTAGTGCATCGCATGTACTCAGTCTCTGAATTTCAGATATTCCACTTGTAAGCAATAATACTACTTACCTCACTCAGCAGTTGCACTGTAGTATTTCTTATTTCATTTTTTTTTTTCCTAAGGATGTTTTCTCTGTAATCACTTGAGCTACATCCCTGGCTGAGAGCAGCTCCACGGTGGCATCCCTGGTGCCGGTGGAGCCGCAGCACTTTGCAGAGTGAGGTTACAGCCTGTGGTACCTAACTCAAGGCTGGCAACAGATGAGAAAAATAGAGATGTTTTTGTCTCACTAACCAAAAAGCAATCTCGCTTCTTTTCTATAAACACACTCATCAGATTTCTACCTGCCCTCTCCAGTGTATTATGCAGCCCATGCTGTATTCCAGCTTTTGCCAGTGAAGATGTAGGAAATTTTATGATCCTTCCCCATCCATCTGGGAATAAACCCCTCTTGGGCTCAGGTAGTTTGTGGCTGTGCTGTGCCCGGCATGGCCAGGAGCATCCCTGCACCGCCACTGATTTTGGTGATGTTACAGAGATCTCTGAACCCAGTTAGCACCCTCTTCCCAATTCTTCCTTGTCCTTTGCCCGTAAGATGAAATGTGCCCATAGTATCTCTGACAACAAATGGTCTGGGAAAGCTATTGCACCTTGTAGTTGTGGCAGGATGTTCACACATGGAGACCTGATCTGAAATCCATTACAGCTAGTGAGGTTGTTCCCATCGATCTCCTCAGGCTGTAGATCAGGATGCTTTTTGATCTAGAGCAAGCCTTTCCCCAGGAGTGGGATATTAGCTTTGAAATGTCTCCTTCTGTCTTGCAGAATAAAAAATCCCACCCTAAAAGGTGAAATTACTTAACTCACTGCATGTGTCAACCTTTAAAAAAAAAAATCTGCATCTGGGGTTTTTTGGGGGTTGTTTTATGTGCAATCTGTCTCTGCAGAAACAACAGCTTCTCCAGGGGTAGGCAAACCCCGTGTCCCAGGTGCAGAGCAGGAGTGCCTTCCCACCACTAATGGAAGAGTTCAGAACAGAAGTGGCTGAGCAGCTGCCTGCTTAAAATCTCTGACTAAACCGGAGACCAGGGCAAGCATTTTTACTTTCTTGCAGAAATGATAAAAGGAAATTTGTGAAAGGACAGTTCAAAGCAAAATATTTAGCTACCTTTTAAATTATTTTTAGTAATTCATTTTAATTGAATGCTGGTACCTTTAGTCTCAGCAGACCCATTACGGCAGCTGCTAAGAAGGGAGCAGAGGTACCCCCAGCCCCGCTCACCCTCTGCTCTGTGCTCTGGTGCTCCCCAGAACAAGTACAGTTTTTAAGATAAAGAAATGGTTTGCAGGCGGTATTAGATAATTTGGAAAGTGCTTGGGAACTTGGAGTGAGTCACGCTGAACAAGGTGATGGAGCAGAGAATTTCAGGGTGGTTATTTGGCTTTTCAACTCATCAGGCTCAAAATGAATGTTATTATTTTTAACATTCTTCTCTGATGTCATCGTAGCATCTGCTTGAAAGCTGGTGGGCTTTTAAACGACCTGCAAAAAAGGTGAATATATTCAGGTGTGTAGCACACCGAGGGCTGGGGATGCACGGTTTGGTCGGATGCTGCTGCGGCACGAGGGGGTTAACCGGTCCTCAGCGCGATGCGTGTGCATCCTCCAGCACGGTACGGACAGTAGCTGTACAGCTGCTATTCGGGAGGGATGCCTACGCTTGCAGGAGGATGCAGCGAGACTCAGGCTCTTGTTTTCTCTTCAGCCGTACAGAGATGTGGCTCAGCCAGCTGTGCATGGCGTCACCTAGCCGTCCGGGGGAAAAGACGGGCAGAGGGAAGGGCTGCGGGATGAACGCCTCTCGGCTCCTTCTCTCTTGGATCGCCTCCCCCCCCTGCCCCCCCATGAAATATTTCTGAGGAAGGTTTCTCTTTCCTGAATCGCAGTACGTTGTGTGGTGTCTCTGTAATATTAAAATCTCTCCTGATTTTCTAGGGGTATTCTGTTAATTAGTAGGTATCTCCTCCCAACTAGGCTGTAAATGGAAAGAGTACATACTAAACCGATCGCCCTACTTATGCAGCTACTCGGAGGAATGCTAAGATGGATTAACATGCATAGCAGAAGGCTTATGACCCTGGGAGACAGAAGAACCTGAAATAACCTTAATATCCTGTCAACTTGCATTACCAAACCTCAGTGAACAAGAAGAGCCTATTTAGTAGTCTGTCTTGGAGGAAAAATTCATATCTTTTATCTAGCTTATTCCTCCCTCTTTTCAAATGGAAGTGTTGTTTTTATCTCTCCTGACTTTATTTTTATGAGGCATAGTAAAGCTGCGTCATCCCCCCACACACCTCCCCATTCTAAATAACGCACCCGCCCTGCGTAGACTGGCTCGGCTCCTGAGAGGTGCCTTTGTCGTGCTGTTGTGTGGCGAAAACCATCTGCACCCAGCCGGGCCGGGCAGAGGGAGCTGAGCCGACCCCGCACACTGCTGCGGTGGCACGTCGTGCCCACTCGTGATGTGACCGATGTCATCCCTCTGCTCCTGCCCGCTCCGTGCGCCTGCAGAGCCGGCGCTGGGCAGTGCGGAGGCACCTTGCTGCCCATGCCAGACAGGAGGAAGGTGAGTTGCCTTAAAAGTGTATAAATCCCCTCTTTTAAATATTTTTTTTCTCCTCCACGAATTGCCATTGCGGATTTCAGAGCTGCTCCAACTGGAGCCGCGTCAAAGCTGTAGGCACCCGTACCACCCACACCAGTGCCCGCTCCTCATGGCCACAAATGCTGGCTGAAGTCCAGACGAGGTTTCACCCAAACCCCACATATGTTGCTGTCCCCAGTCTTCCCAAACTGGATGTCTGTTTCTCCTAAATGTTTGATCCTTCTGGAAGCTTGGCTGTCATCAGACCCCTCTTTTCCATGCACAGCCCAGCCCTTCCGAGGCCCTATCGTCACATAAGTAAATATTAAGACTAATAATGCTCTTAATGGACTGTCCATGCCCACAGACCTTTGTTAGACATTGAACACCTGAGAATGGCACCAGGGCCCATGAAGCCAAAGGCACCCTTGGTGCTGAAGCGACAACCGCCGCTGGCGTTTCAGTGCCCTAATGCCCCACGTGCTGGGGACAGCCCAGCCCCGGCCACCGGGTCCCCGCTCCCGGGAACATCACGGATGGGCTCCTGCGCCGGAGGGGTACGCTTTAACAGGAGATGCAGCAGCATCTTCATCATCGTTAATTATTGCGCTTTCCCTCACCTTTCCACTTGGGGTTTAGCTCAGCCCTGCTAAAAGAGGGGGTATTTCTTTAATGAAAAAAATGCATCTCACAATTACAGAGTTCGGTCTAATTAGGACTGAAAAACACACATGTAATTGCCTTACGTGTCTGCTCCTGAGATTCCCTTTCAGTGTTAAATACCTATCACCTTCCCTGATAAATGATGCTTTTCTTACAGTTCACAGGGAGCAAAACTTACCCTAAAGAGGCAGAAACACAGAGGAAAGAGCCGACCCATGCTGCTACCCCCCCACCCCAGGAAGGTCTGCTCCCCCGGCTGCAAGCCAGCCCCACTGCGAGGGGCGTTCAAGAGCACTGGGAGCAGAAAGCAGCCTGGGGGGTTGGGACAATTCCCCATGTCTGGGGAGGGGGGCGGGGAGAAAAATGTGCTGAGCATAGAAATAGGTCAGAGCCGAAGCAATGCATTCTTCAGTCCCCATGCTTTCCTTGCTTAGAGGAAACACCAGAAGCTGCACTTCTATTCAAAGTGAAGGCCTTTAGGCTTGAAAGCCCCAGCAGCAATGAGGGAAAGCAACAAATACAAGTATTTCTCCTGTATGAAGGAAATTAGAGAATATAGTGAGGAGAAAACCTCATCTGGGATGCATACATATTTATTCAGGCTACATTTTTCAAAAGCAGCAATCTAACTCTGCGCCTGCTGAAGGAAATAATTCAGTTCTCACTAAGGATAGCAGTAAAACTCCCATTTAGCAGGATGACAGCGCTCCTACCCCAGCCTCTGCTCCCTGCCTGTGGGTGCAGCGATTGCTGCTCGGGGCTGCGCACCCAGCCTCTCCCCGCTCCGTGCAGGATCCGGGTGCCTTCCCGGGATCTCAGGGAGGGGAGCTCAGGGGGTGTCCTCCCTTTGCTCAGGGTCCGACCTCACCTTCTTCCTGACGTGTCCTTTCCCAATGGAAAAACAGTACCCACGTATACCAACAACACGTAACACCGTTGCACAGGATGTGTTTTGTTGTTTTGGGGTTTTTTTAAGAGGTATTTGGAGCTGCAGGGTGTGTATTTTCCTTATGAAGGGACAGAGCATTCACCCCCTCCATCGTGGCTTTAAAAGCAAAGTGTGAAGAAGGAGCGAAAAGGCTGTGGGATCCAGGACAAGTGCTCTGGTGTTCGCTGTGCAGCAGCAGCAGGAGCGGGGGTGTGTGGGAGAGGCAGGAGAAAGACCGGAGCCTAATTAAAAGGTCAGCCAGGCTCTCTCGGCCCTACGCCCTCCCCAGCTGATGAAGTAGCCTTCTTTACATCATAACCTGTCAAAAATATAAATGCAATATATCAGCCTGGATATAGCAATTACAGCCAGAGAGAGAAAAACATTGCTCGGACGCCGCCAGACTCCGGGGAGCGCCTGGCTGCAGCGCTTGAGTCATCCTTGTGCTTTTTCAGCGCACATATTTTATTCCAGTCCAGTTGTCAGATTTTGTGTTTATTTTGTCTCACACTGGCAGGATGGGGTTATGGCATTGCCAAGCGTGTTTCCATGGGCTGGCAGGCTGGCCTGGCCTTGAGGGGTGTGCAGTGGCATAGCTCGTACCGTCCTGGGTTAAGAGCTGACCACTGCAGGGTCTCACATTTATGCTCGAGGTTCCAGAAGACTGCTGGAACCTCAAAACTGCAGCAAGGAGAAAAAAATAATAGAAAAATCATAATGAACAAGGAAGCTGCAGAGCCCAAAGTATGAGATGACAAATTGCTTGTGAAATTGCCCAGAAGACAGAGGCAGATGGAGAAAGATGGAGAAGCTTCTATTGGCTTTGGTTGGTTAGAAAGGAGGTGGGGACCTCAACTATCGATTCATTAACGTTTCCTCCAAAACCTCTCATAGGTTTCATACCAGCCCTTTCTGCTCAGATTTCATTCAAAGACTCCCGTATGGGAAATCCCCTTTGTGACGATTCACACTGAGGTCATCATTGTCTAGGTTATTCTTTTTGACCCTGCAGCTCAAACCAGCAGACCCTTCGCTCTGGACCCTTCCCACGTGAAGTCCACTTCTGGTCTTGTAATTGCTGGGAAATTTGGGAATGGCAAAGAGCCCCTGATATGACTTTTCTCCTTTTTTTTGAGACACTTGTTTGGCAAGAAGGGGACATGCACACCTGCAAGCAGAAACATTGGCAGTGCTGGGAAATAAAGGCAAAGAGAGAAAGCGAAAGGCTGAGGTGGGGGTGAAGGACCAGAGACAGCCCCATCCCGGCGTGCTGGTAGGCAACTAAATAATTGAAATAGAATTTGCTGTCAAGTTCCCATGTTTTCATAGCATCCCTTATGAAAAACACTGCACATTACGGTGCTATAAATCCTTATTATCTACGTCTTCACAACCAGAAGCTTCCCATTACCCAAAAGAAGGGCGAATCCCATGAGACACATTAATGGCATTGAAAACTCCTTCTGTTATCTTAAACCTTGATTAATCAACCTTATTTAGTACATGATAGTGGGATAATTGAAGCTGTCCCTGTATTAAAAAAAAAAAAATGCAGTAAGTACTTTAGCATCTGCAGCTCCATTTCCTTATTACATAGATATCGATGCTTCCTGGAAACTGTTGTGAAATCCTCTGTTTAGGGACAATTCCACTGATCTATATTTTCAGGGCATGTTAGTAGGGGGTTCCTGTTTGTAGCGTCTTTAGCAGGAGAGCAGGATTGCTGCTTCTCGCAAACCCATCTGTTCCCGCTGCTCATTCACAACCCGGAGCCACAGTCTCCTGTCAACTCCCTGTCATTTCAAAAAATAATAATTGTGGGAGGACAATACAATGGATTGTTCACCGGTGTATTTCTAGATATTAAAAGTACAATTTGGGGGTTGGTTCCAGAAAAATGGCAAATCGTTTTTATGAATTTAACCTAATCATGAGCAAATTAGGCCTGATCCTGATCTCACTTGGGTCTACATTCACTCACAGCTCACGGAGCTGGCTGATATTTTTGGAATATAAAGTATTCTGTGACATTTTTCACCACAGAATTAATTTGGAGAGAAAAGTTCTGTAATTTGGCGGGGGTTTTTTTCTGCTTCTTTTTTGGCTGTTTTGCTTATTTTAGTGAACCTACGCAAGAAATCTTGCAAGACTTTTGCACAAAATTTTGTGTTTTCTTGAGATCATATTGTCAGGCAACAGAGGAACACAACAGAGGCAATTTGGGCCAAGAGAGTTGTTGCCCAGAGAGTTTTGTGTCCTCTCAAGCCATCTTTGTCCTCTGAATTGTCAAGGTTCATCAAATTCTGCTGCTCCAACTAACTGCCAAGGGAAGCTGCGAAAAAAATATTGTCAGTGATGATTTCCATGTAAAAAAATGGAATTTCAGTGATTATTATTTCAGAGTTCTTAAAAATAGGCTTTGAACAAAATACTTGAAGAAGAATTAAGCTCCAACAATATAAACCAGAGAAAAAACCCCATCCTGTTTCCTTCCCGCTGCTCTTTTTTTCCACTGTGGAAATCAAGATGAACCTATATGCTTTCCCCCTTTCCCTCAGACACTATTTTCTCTTTGAGTAAAGATATAGGAGAACACTGGAAGGGAAGAAGGTCACTTTCCAAATTACTGGGGCTTTTTCCAATGTTTTATAGTTTCAAATTAACATCATTGGCCAGTGTCTTCTGAAGGCTGAGGAAATGCAATGACAGCACAAGGAGGACCGATGACCCCATCTTCACGGCTGCTGGACTTTTTGGCAGATGTTTTTTGCACCAAAACACAGATATCGTGGGCCCAAGCGCGTGCAAACTGAGTGGTCCCCACGAGTTGACGCAGCTGTAACCAGCAGCATCCCAATGGAAAGTGCTCATTTTAGAGCATCTCCAACACTTTCTGGAAAAAAGTACTTCAGCCCTTAATAAGCGTGTTGCTTTTGGCACTGGGGAGAGAAAACAACCAGAGGAGTACGCCAGCACTTTACCATGTCTCAGGACTTCAAGCTGAGGACAAAAAAAACCCACCCTGCATCACCAGAGCTCACTTCTAAATGATAACTTAAGCCAATTATATGTGCCTCATTCATCTTTTAGATAAGAAGCAGAGAGAAATGGTTTTTCTATTTCCATAATCATGCCACTAACTAGACAAAACGTGATAATCCATATGAGCTGGGAAGAGAATTAAATAGAGAACAGGGTCTTTTGATGACTTGCCAGTTTTCTCTAGCATCATTCATACAGGTTATTGACATAGGACTAATTTTTCATCCTCGCTTTAACAGGACTTCCATTATTACAGTTGAAAAATGGCAGGCACAAATGTTTGCAGGCACATTTTGGTACCTTAAGTTAAGATTTTCTCAGATTTACAAGTCCTTAATTGTACCTACAAGCCAGGTGCCCAGGAAATAATGTCATGTACAAACAGCTGCAAATATTGCTCCTGTGCGATTGGAAGCTGGTCTCCCACTCTGGCCCTCAATAACCACAAAGTGGGTTTTCCTCCCCTCCAAACACACTCAGTTTGTCACCCTTGTTGGCAAGCAATGAATTGGAAATAAACCTCTGAGCCACGAGCTCCATGCAAGAGTCCGAGATGTTTTTTTACAAAGTGGCTGGAAACAGAAAACCCCAAATTTGAGAGCAAACTTGTGGAGCAAAATACAGCTTGGTCTGAGTTTTCTAAAGCTTTGGAAAATATTTTAAAATACTGTGACCCCTGGAGAAATTTGGACACCTGCGTTTTCAGCTCTCCGAGGAGGAGCATGTGCCTTGGCCACCTCAAAAAGTCTGTCTTTCAGCTTTCCTTTCCCCAGGGGCTTTTCTCTGAGCCCAGACATGCCTGCAACCCTGGCAGAACAGGGGAGGAGATCTGCGACCATGTGCTGAACACCACATTGCCAACTAACTATTTTATCTCTCCCTCAGGAAACCAGAACTTTTTTCTGATAGAACATCAATCTCATTCAAAAAGACTTCTCCATCCCTCACATTAAGGAAAAAACCCACAACCTTGCAAGGATTAAGGAAGAACCCCGAATTTATTATTTCCATTAAACTTCTTGGAGTTCTTTAAAGGACCTTTTTCTCTGGATGCCGATGTGCCCCCGCCTTGGGTCCTGGGGTGAAGAACACCTCCATGGCCATCAGGTCCCATGGCAGTGAGGGACCACAGTGCTGATGGTCCTGGTGCTACGCTGGGGGCTGGGGTTTCTAGCAGAGACACTACGGTGCAACATCTCACAAATGCATTGCCCCAGCAGCCCACCTGCAGGGAACACAATTGAAGGTGAGTACATGAGCATCCCCGTCAGAGTTAGCAATTGTTCTTCATTCTTCTCTTTTTCCTCAGCAGCTTAGGTCGCCTGATTTGAGGTTGGGATGCACAATGTGATAAATATGACAGCAACAAGGGACTTGGTTTTAATGTCTTGGTTATTATTCACCGACTGCCTTACAGAAAACTCCAATGGGACTGAAGGGAGGACAGAAATTCTTTCTGAATAACACGAATTCCTTTTTAATTTTTTTCCAAGGAGATTTAGTTGGATTTTTCTGCTCTTTCCAAGTAGAAGCTGCAGGGGTGGAGTTTTCCTTAGCTCAGACATCTCAGCTAGAGCCATTAAGAGACGGACAGAGGGGAAAAACCTTTTCAGAAGATCTCTTTTTGACTGACAGTTCCCAGAGTGTCCCCCTGCTTTCCCTGGCACCAAAGCTCTTGAGGGGCGGGCTGTAGACAAATTAAACTTTGAATGTATGTGCACATCAGAGACAAGCAGATCAGCAGAAATCTGCAGTTTGTACAAAATAATGCAACATCATGAGAAAACTCAACATAGTGCCTTTCGTGTAAAACTACTCCAAGGTCCTCTGCAAATAAAACACACGAAACTGCCGTGTGCAAGGTCTGCTCTCCACCAAATGATAAATAGTAAGCCCTGAAACAGAAAAGATATTTATGCTTGAACCTGTATGCATTTATTGATTTTTATTCCATCCTGACCATGGTTGAAAACAAGGTTGAAAGAACAGCCCCACCACCAACGGGGTGTTCACCAGCCTGTAGACCACCCTTTGATTAGACAGACACGACGTGGATGGTTTCAAGCAACAACTGCACTCCAGCAGCAGCGTGAGCATCCTGCATAGACATGTGGGTTTCAAGATTCCACATCATTGTATAAAACTCATCAAAACAACTTTCAAGCATCTCTGTGTTGGAGGGGAGGGGGGTTGCCCATGGGGCATAAATGGCCTCCATGCTGCTGGGTGGGAGTTTTTTCAGGGACACTCAAACACATCGGCCTTGAGACGGCCTTGTCTACCAGGCTAGAAAAGCATGCAAAGCAGAGCAATAAATAGATCAGGAGTGATAAGAAATGTATAGGAAGAGATAAGAAAGGAACCTGACAAAGTTCACGGCCGGCGCAGGGTGGGCATTTCCTTCATCGGAGCGGCAAAATACACCCAGCCTCTTTGCAATGCCTTGCTAACTGTTCCCATCCAAGCCTGGTCAAGAGTAGGGTGTGGGGGTTTTTTCTCAAAAAGCTGATCTCCACACCTTCAGTGTGGTTGGTGGGATAAAATCACTGCCATTTTGGGAGTGCAAATCAGCTATACCTGCCATGGAGCTGGCAGAGATTTACCACCATCATTTAGCACACCACTCATAGATTAAAGGGGCTTGTCCTTTTCACTTCACCTTATTTACGATTTTCAAATAATAAAGCATTCAGGCAGAAATTATGGCTCTGTTAAGCCATAGATATGTCCATGTTCATTCCCTGTAACTGTACCTGAGGGCTGGAAGTTCATCGGTTTGACTTCAGGAACGAATCTGAACTGGAGCCAAGCAAACGTTGGACCTAGACCAGCTTGGGTTTATACCAGCTTTACAGCAACCCCTTTGCTTTGGGACTTCAGACAAGGCGCAGCCCATTTGTGATTCGATCTGGGCTTCACGCAACCCAGCATTGCCCAAATGTTTACAAATTTTTAGTGAAAACTCTTAACGTTGTAACGTGGTAACTAGACCAATCTAAGAGTACTCAGTCTGGAGAGGGAGTGGCTAGAGCTGGGATGTTTATTAAGGCATCGTTAAACACCTGAATAACATCATTTGTTTCCTGAGAACAGGCCAGAGCAGGTCAGAAACATCCATCAGAGCTGCTGGTCCATCAGGATGGAGCTGGGGCAGAGGCTGTAACGCAAGAAGTGAGAAGGGGTCAATGCAATACCCACCGCCGGCTCCGGCTCTGGCCGGTGCAGCACTGACAGCTCCTTGTCTGAGAAAATACAGCCACCCACGGGCAGCATCACTGAGGAGGACCCGGGCGTGAAAGCAGATAGTAAATTATATTGTTGCTTTCAATACCGTGGAAAAGCGAACAGAAGGGTAGCCGCAGGATGATCACGGGCTGTGGGTGCGGTGGGATTGCATCCCCACCGTGCGAGCGATGTGGAGAGCAGGGAGATTAAACCTGAGCAAGGCCCCTTGCCTGGCAGAGGGGTGACCGATGGGGAGTAACACCGGCCGGGCTTCCTGAGGCTCGCACAGGGTGGGATGGGGCCAGACCGTGCTGCTGCCTTTGCGGGAGCGGGGGTGCCTGGTTTTCCCCCCTCTCTCAGCTGCAGGCTGGCAATTAGGGCTATATTTTTTCATGGGTGTTTTTCCACACGGCCAAGTTCCTGAGCAGCATTGGGTCTGTGAGAGAGGCAGCTGTGGCAGGGACGCGTCTTTAGGGCTCGGAGATCCCTGTCAGCCAGGCAGGCAGCCAGCCTGGCCCTCCTGCCCACCTGGGCAAGTGTAATTATTCCCAAGGGTCTGTTCAAAACAAACAAACAAACAAAAAAAAACCAAAAAAAACCCACAGTGTGCGCTGAGCCCTGTGCTTGAAAAGTCTTTCAATAGCTTCCAAAAGTGCCGAGCTGGCACGTGCTTGTTTGCACACGCAGGTCTCCATGGAAAAGCTCACATGCAGGGGAGAGCAGCCCTGCGGCTTCGGCGGGGTGAGCTCCCGTGCGAGGCACTGACACTGGCCGCATCCCACCCTGCACCCCTCCTGGGGGCTCTGTGCCCTCCCTGTTCCTCCCCATCCCCAGCTTCGACCGCTCCGGTCAGATAGGAAAGCCATGCTTTGCCATAACATGGCTCCTGTTCAATTTTAGGGGGCTGCGGATATCCAGGGGCACGCGTCCACTGATGGAAGGAGAGGTGACCCTGGCCAGGCTGCGGGGACATGGTGCCGGTGCCCAGCTGTGGGTACGGGGACATGCTGCACTTGCAGAGCTGAAAGGGGGTCAGGATGACTCTGTCCCTGCGGTGCGTGAGGACAGTCATGCGTGCAAACACGTCCATTAATCCCAGACTGGTCTGGCACATAGCACGTGTAATAGCTAACGCATTTTGAAACCCAACAGTCCTTGCCCAGAATAAGGAGAACGTGGAGCTTAGTGTCGCATTAATTAACACAGCTTTTAAAATAGCTTTCCTCAGCTCAGACCCACAGCTCGGCTGCTCACCCAGGTCCCCAGCCCAGCCATCTCCTCCCAGGGATGGGAAAATGAACCTCAGCTCGGCTCTGATGTTGGTGTGAAGGGCGTACGGGGGCTTTCACTGCAACTGGTGAACAGGCCTGAGAGCGGCTGCGCCCTCTCCAACTGGGAAGGGATGGATTCGGCCCCTGTGTCCATACAGTTCCCAGCAGTAGCTCCACAGTGGGCAAGAGGTGCTTTGCCTTCCAGCACCGGGCATCACGGGTGGTACAAGGCATTTTTCTGCTCTGAACGACCCAGATTATAACAAGTGCAGTTGAACTCCAGCGTCACAGACAGGCTTCTTTGGGGTGAAGCATGATGGGATGATGAGGGATGCTCTGGACAAGGTCCAGAGGAGTCATCCAGCAGGCAGTGTGCAGGACCTTGTTTGCACCCATCTTACAACCCTTCCAAAGAGAGAGCGCCTGGGCCACACCATATGGGCACTGACCAAACTCACCCCAGTGCTGCCAAGCCATAACCATGAGGGCAGAGCCTTGCCCTTGTTTATACGCTGCAGGGTAGGTTTAGGAAGCAGAGGTTGTTATTGTTTCCACTAACTGGCTGTTTTGCACAAGCGACCTGAAGGTCCCATTCCTGTTTGTAGCTTCATCTCGGAAGGTGCCAAGAACCTCCCAAACCCCTTAACTGAACTGTAGGTGTCATATTCATAGTATCCCTCAAGTAAAGCTCTTGAAGCAGATATTTTTGTTAAATTTATTCCTACCAAGCCACTTCATTGGAAATTCATATGTCTATGAACATCATGGGCTGGTCTCTGTCCTGCCTTTTGATGGAGGAGAGCAGAGATCATCTCCCCTGGCCCAGCTCAGGGCACAACCCTCTCCACTGACACTCACGATTGATTTTGATGATACCCCTCATCAGCACATCTGAGCTACCATTCCCCGTTTCTATCAGGCCTGAAGTCCTCACTGAAGCAGAGCAATTGTAGGAAAGACTCGTGTCTTCTTCCAAGCCTGCCTGTAGCCTTACAGCTTGCACTTGCAATAGGAAGGGGGAATAAATGCCAGGAGAGCGTCAGGTTCTTCATTTCACACATCTGAAACTGCTGTGAAGGAACCAGTCAGGAGCGGTGCGATGTTAATCCAGAGAGGTTGTGCTGTCCCCGTCCTCGGAGGGTTGCAGGACCCAGCTGGGTAAACCCTGCTCTGCCCTCCTCACTGGCCCTGCTCCGAGCGAGGCTACCGACCTCCTGAGGCCCCTTGCAACCTATATTACCCTGTGAAGCTAAATTCCCTCCAGGGTACTCCCAGGGACCCCCTCCTCCGTGCTGGGTAAACGGGAGATAATCACATCTTTATTTTAGAGGGCTGGACCGGTCCTGACTGCCAGCCCCAGCCTCTCACTGCCAAACACTCCCTTCCCCCTTTTGCCAGGGATAACTCCACGCCCTACGTGTGCTTATTCCCATTGCTACGAATCCATTTTCTTAGACATGATGTATCTGTAAAAAAAAAAAAAAAAAAAAAAATAATGTCACAGGTTAAAAGGGATTAGGTGGATGGACTCATCTCATTACTCGCACAAACCCATCAGCAGGAGCTGGAACCTGAATATGCAAACAGCACACTGCCCTAAATATCCTAATGTATTTTAGAGTGGTCATTTCTAATTAGCACTTGAATCCAACACCCTACTTAGCCTAATTAGAGACATAACAAAAACCTGTTTGAGCTCACATGCATATTGAATATGCAGATCTCCAGCATCTAGTGCTGCCCTTCTCCAAAGAGCAACAGCAAGCAAAGCCTCTCAGCATCCGGCACGGATGAAAACTGGTTCCAGCATGGACATAAACTGGTCCCATGAAGCCAATGTGTTGAAAATATGCACCATTAACTCCATTAAGATGCTTTAAATGTAAATCTGAAAGGGGTTTATGGGAGTTGTGTCACTGGAAGAAAAGGCAAACCCACAGTTTAGGAGATACTGTATTTTTTGCATATCTGATCCAGAAGATTTTACAGTCTAATTTAAGCCAGGAAACAGAAGGAAGGTAGATGAGGAGGAGGAAAGGGGGGAGGGGGAGAATCACAGAATGGTTTGAGTTGGAAGGGACATTTAAAGGTCATCTAGTCCAACCCCCCGGCAATGAGCAGGAACACCTTCAACTAGATCAGGTTGCTCAGAGCCCCATCCAACCTGGCTTTGAATGTTTCCAGGGATGGGGCATCTAGCACCTCCCTGGACAACCTGTTCCGGTGTTTCACCACCCTCATCATAAAAAATTTCTTCCTTATATCTAGTCTAAATCCACCCTCTTTTAGTTTAAAACCATTACCCCTTGTCCTATCACAACAGGCCCTACTAAAAAGTCTGTCTCCATCTTTCTTATAAGCCCCCTTTAAGTACTGAAAGGAATCCAGACGCAGAGGTAGCTGTTTCAGAGCTGGTGACATGAGGGTTAAAAGCACCATGCGGCTCTGCAGATCTGCCAGGCAAGACAAAATAGGCGTCATTTCTAAACCTTGCTTTTTTTAAGACGAAGCGAGCACACCCCCGCACATCCATGAGGCACGGAGCAAATACCGAAAAACCGCTCTGCTTCGTTCGTACACGCCTCATTTTTGGAGATGGATTTAGCCAAGCGCTGGGAGGATTTCATTGTGAATGAAGAGAAGGGGTGCTGTCGGCTCCATGGAAACCCGGCCAGCGGCTGGGATTGGCGGGGCCGTATCCAGGCTCGGCAGCAGCAATACCGCCGAAAGTACAAGTACTGTTAATATTTAACGCGGCACAGGGACGTGGTAAAACCTAGCAACCCCACGGCAGTGGTTATGCATTTCTCCATTAATAGCTCAAAGGGATTCAGCATCATCTTAGCGTTCCTCCCACACACACGTTTCTGTATATGAGATTTTTTTTTTCCTTCACTGTTGCTAAACCTTAAAGTGAGAGGAAACAAAGAAATTGCTATTACATAATACAGACTTACAGCCAAGTGGTACTCCTGCTGTTTTGGAAACATTCAGGGGGCCAAGTCAAAAGCTAAGAAGAGCCATGTGATAGGATCTTTTTTTTTTTTCCTCCTTTCTTCCATTTTCTAGCTTCCCAGCTAAATACATTCATTTGCTCCAAGATCTGTTGGACTTCATCTAGTACCAAGCCGTTAAGTAAGCAGGACCTTTGGCAGTGATAATTATATCACACAGATCTAGAAAAGATAGGATTATGCATTGTCACGATTGCCACATTTCTTAAAGAAAAAATTGAGGTTTGTTGAGGGTGGAGGTTCGGTCCAGGCATCCATGGGCTTTGCACGCTTTACATCACCACCAGGTAGGGGTGATCCCCCTCAACCTGTTTGCAGTGACATGAGGCAACACCAGCAGTGGGCTCGCTCGTGGAGGCACTCAGCTCTGGCGCGGAGCTGGCTGAAGGGGGAATATGGGCTTCTCCAAGCCCTTGCAGCATCTCTGGGCAGCCTGGAAGGCCTGGGACAGCTGGGCTGCCATCAGGCTTTGTACGAAGGCCAGCAACTGCTGCACCACAGGAGTGCTCTTGCTCTGCTGTTTATTCTCACGTCTGATAGCGCAGCACAGCAGAGGCTGGATGATTGCAACTTGCATCATGGTATTTCTCAGGAGACATCTACTGCATTTAGGTTTGGTTTTGTTTTAAAGTTCCTGAATGCAGTTCTGAGCATCTTACCCAAGCAGAGGACAATGACCCAAGGAGGTAGGTCACCCCCAAGCTTCTCAGGATCTAGCCAAAAGGTATCTGCAAAAATAGCATTTCTGCAGACAGCGGGCTGTCCCATGTGAAAACGGGGCAATGGAAAGCCTGATGCACCTCATCACAGGACAGGTCTGAAGCTCTGGTTCAAAGCTGTGGTTTGGGCCAGTGTCAGGGAACCCCAGTTACTGGGAGAAAAGCTGCCTTTTAGCCAAATGTTAGACAGGGTGCTGCAGTGGTACCTGGAGGACCGCAGTCATTTATGGTTCTCCTGCAGGATGCTCCACCACGGGCAGGTCTCCGCTCTGCATTTCCCATTAGCAAGCCCTCACACATCTCTGTACCTCAATTCTCTGGGTGTAAGGTAGAATCAGTATTTCCTTATTTCTTAGGGCTGCTGTGAGGATACACGCAAGCCTATGAGTTACTCAGTGTATAACATCTAAAGTTCCTACAAAGTAATTTTAAATAGCTCCAAACCGCAGTCCTCAGCTCACAAGGAGTACAACTGCACTTTTCTTGCTGCTCTCTGTTTTTCCTACATGGAAGAGGGCCTTCCCTTAGCCCCTGAGCCAAAATTGTTGGAAAGGTCTTGAAGCAAGATAATAGATGCTGTCTAGATCCTTTTTCTCTTTTCTGTGTTAGCTAGCTAACCACCCTAGGAAAACAAGCCATAAATCAATTGAAAGCATTACCTACAGTTTGCCAATCTGAAAAGCAGACTCTGCCCCGGGAATACAACCACAGTTTGCTAAAACAATGGGGATAAAGAAAAAAAACAATTCCATCTTGCACTTTGTAATTCAGCAGAGCTGCAGAGACGTCAGACACACAGCGATCCCCCACAAGCTTCACCATTACCTTAAGTCCATGGTCTCCTCCTGAGCAGTAAACGTGCAGAGGGCTCTAGTTTCCAGGTGCAGACGGGCTGCAGCCTCCAGCTCAGCTGGAGAGAATTAGGGCAGCTCAGACTTCTCCTATAAAGGGACCGAGGGTCTCTAATAGAGGGCTTTTCCACTTTTCCTTTCTTGTCTTCCAGCGGAGTTAGGGCTCTTCTAGCTTTGGCTTAAGGAAGCACTACTGGTCTCTGCTTTTAGGGGCAATAAGGCACTCTGTATGCCCACTTCTAGCAAGACAAGCAAGCACAGGGGCTAGGTGGGTTTTGTTGGCTGGGTGAGTCTGACACAGATGGTGGTGTCAGGGCTCCTGGCTCCAGCATGTCCTAGGGAGTCTTCAGCAATCCCACCAGCAGCAAGGCTGCCCAGGGTGGTGATGGGGAGGAAGGCTGTGGGGAAGGGATGGGTTGGTGCGAGGCCACCAGCCCCCCTCAGGGACAGTGTATCGAATAACACCTTGTGTTGAGGTCAAGCTTTGAGCAGGTTGAGTGTTGGTGCCATGGAGCAGTCTGTTATTTTCCTGCATCCTTGGATGAAGAACTGCCCAACATGGGCATGAAATGGAGGAGCAAGCACAAGAAGGACAATGCTCTTCAGAGACACAACATGCTCTTTACACAAACAGGTAAACTTTTAATAACTATGAGCCTCTAGGTCCTCTGCTACACTCAAAGCATTTCCATGAGCAATGCAGCAATGAGGAAGAAATGTCATTTTCAAATGCAACTGTGTCCTCAGTGAGGTGATGTATCAAATGGGGACTAGTCTTCAGAATAAAAACCTGCCTCAAAAGACCAGAAATGAGGAGAAATAAGGAAAGAAACCCAATGAGGTTGCAAACTTAATCTGAATTTAAGGGGTCTGACCACAAAGCAGTAGAGAAAAGCAGCAGGAGACTCATTAACAGTTTGCAGTCCCTAGTGGGTGACTAAGAAAGTAAGTTTGCTGTAAAGAAATGCTAGTATTGCTTCAGGACTTCTGATTTTTTAATCAGGGATCTCAGGCTTTCATAAATCAAGATCAGAGCAGCGCAAGCTGTGGGATACCTGTTCCCAGATCAGGCCAGCTGGAAACAAAGCCAAAGCCAACAAGTTCCCCAGACTGGGGGGTGCAGGGGCTGTCTGGAGGAAGCGGTTACGGCCAATGCTGCAGGCTGCCCCGTGGAGTCCTTGCGTTATTTAGGCAGAAGAAAGAAACACCTCCTTCTCCCCTCACTTGCACTAAGACTTACCCTCAGTCAGCCAGAGAAGTGGCCTGTATTTTTAATACCTTTTTTGCACTTCATTATTGAGGGCCTGGAGCAAACTATGGCATCGGTGATGACATAACGAATGCAAGTAGTTGCAGGGCAGTATAAGTGAAGGGGAAATTAAGCTATTTAGCACATGGGCAATAGATGTGTGTTTGGGTTGAGGCAGGGATTTTTTTTTAATTAAAAAAACTGGAGAAAATCACCTTGCTTCTAATGGAATAAGCACCAAGGCAACTTTATCTGGCCTGCAGAATCCTGCCGCTACTGCTGTCTGCTGTAAGAAAAGCAGAAGAGATGAGTGGCCAGAGTCCGGTTCCTACCTAAAGATTGTCCAACCAGACCTGCCCTGGAGCTGCAAAGCAGCCAGGCACTGAAATCCAGCCAGTTTGGTGTCATTTCTGCAGTGCTGTGCGAATGTGCTGTTGCTATTTTGGTTTTATCCATTTCTTCCCCCTTTCTAGCCTAATTGCTGTGGCTTCTTGACTTCTGGGTAATGGCAAGGGTTGTTTATTATACTGGAACTTGATTTGCAGAAAAAAGCTTGGACTTTTTTGTGTTGTGTGTGACTGGCGAAACAATCGTGAGTTCTGCTACTGTGGTTAATGTTTGGAAATAATTTTTGGCCGTTTAGGCAAACAGAGCTTGCCCTGTCCTTTCTTGTGAATTACTGAAGTCTGTAGAACTTACATCTAATGACTGGCCCATGACTCGTCACCTGCCGCTCAGCCTTTTTGCTCTGTTTTTATGATGGGGTGGTGGAAAGTTTTTACATGGCGGGTGAGGTCAGAGATAAAGCATAAGAAATGCCGTGCTGCTGGTATGAAATTGTTTCTCATTCCTTAGTCTGGGGGGACTTAGACATTTTCACAAATAAGGGAGGAGCAGACTTAACAGATGAACATAGGAATGAGACTCCTGTCCCATCTAGGAGAAAAGTGCCCTGACAACAACAAAGTGTGGAAATGCAAGTGCCTGGCTGGTTGTGCTTGTTATCTGCCATGGAAGTGGTGATGCCAACCTGTGTGTAACGGTAGTCACCTGACTTTTTTTTGTCTTCCACACATTCATTGTAATTTTCTTTGAAGGCATATCAGTGCTCTGCATAGAGACCAGGGATCTCATCTTGTTTTAAATAGCACAGCATTGTGTTGCCTTGCTGAGGTGTGGGGAAGACCCCTTTCTGCTAGGTAAGCTATGAGGACTGCATGAAAATTTCCTACATGCTCAGCTAAAGACTTGGAAAATAACTGCTGCTTTTAGTAGGTTTTGAGAGGTAACATTACCATTCCATGTCTTCCTACACCATGCTTTCCAGCTGAAAGGGTGCCATTCTCAAAAATAGGCACTAGAAAGTTTTTGGTTTTAGGCTCTTCCAATGGTGGTCTTGGATGATATAGAAAGCTGCAAGATGGAAAGGAAGAGTTAGAGGTCAGTTAAAACTTTCCATAGCAGAGATGCTGCAGCCCAGCACTGTCAGACTGAGAGGTCTTCTCGTTTGGAAGCAGAACAGGACCACCATATTCCCTATCTCTTCCTCAAGTTGTCAGCTAGACTAATAACTATTTAGACTTAAGTATTCCTTGTAGAATGGTAATGAAGCCTTTAAAGCCAGTATGTGGTTAGTTCTGGATGTTGCTTTGAAATCTGATGTTGTGGCAGAGGAATTCAGAAGTCAGTGGTGGGGTTGGCATGGAAGCTGCCTGCAGCCCTGCTCAGAAAAGAGCGGGGCTGGAAAATGCACCTCTTCCATAGGTGGGCATAAAGACATCACATGGGATCATTGCAAAAGCCCATTTATATCCTGTCTTTATTCAAATGCTAATGCTGGGTGGCTTGGGAAGAGTATTAGGACAAGGCAGCAGTGGTCAGACCATATCTTTCCAGCTGCCAGTAATCTGTGACATTTGATTTGAACTGGCCTCAATGGACCTTTTTTCAAGAATTCTACAGCTTTTTGAATTCATTTATATTTCTGGTATCAGTAACATCTTGCAGCAATCATGGATGGTTTATGAGGCATTAATGTGCATGAATAGAAATATAGGCCAATTATGTTTTGGTAACATTGAGCAAGTTCTTGCAAATACTTTTCCACCTTAACAGGAGAGCAGACATCAAATGGTATCTGGCTGGACTCCAAAACAAATAAATGATGCTGATGTTCAGAAAGGAAATGCTGTTGTCCTTAAATAGTCAAGCATTGTTCTCAGACTTCCTGCAATAATCTCTGCCTTTTTACCCAAAAAGATTCCTGACTCTGTGGGTCCTGAGACTTCTCTGATGCCTGCCTGCTGCATATTTGTAGCATTTGTGATTTTTATCCTTTTTTCTTCAAACAATTCTAATACACAGCATATAGCATTTGGTGGCATGGGAGGGCATGTAGTGGATATTCTGTGTAAGCTCCTGGATAAAATATCCATGAGATGGTATCTGTCTATAAAGCTTGTGATCACCAGTCCGGCCTGTGCCAGGGAGATGCATGAACTACGGAGAAGCTACCCCGGTGATGCAGCACACAGGCAATGCGTGGTGATGTCAACAGTGAACGATGGGATGATGAGAGCAATTGGAGACTTTGCTGTTTAGTCAGCGGTGCTTGAGCATGCACAGCAGCTCATAAAGGCAACAGCAACTTTTGGGAAAATTATGGTGATAAAACTCTGAGATGAAAGTGAGACTGAGATGGCAGAGTAGCTCAGAAACACATGGAGTGATGTCCAACATGGCTGGGCATGGAGGCTTTGGCTGAAGGTGATCTGAAACAGCTGCTCAAAAGCTTCGGAGCGATATAAAATAGGGAGTATCGCAGTGAGGGGGAGGATGGAGCCGGCAGCTCTCGTGCCTGATGGAAAGCTACTGCCAGCAAAGCAGGAGGCTGAGCTACGGCAGGAGACATCACTGTGGGAGATGATGATCTGGGACCCAGCCAGAGTGAGCATCCAACCCCACAGCAGCGGCTGCATGCCAAAAGTGTCAGTTGTTCTCTAGAGCTGGATGTGAGAGGAGAAAAAACCTTTAGCCCATAGGGCACGAGTGGGAGTGGGGCACTTTGTCTCTTTATTACTCCAAGGTTTGATCACAAATAAACCATGGATAAACATAGTTCAGGAGCTTGCAGGCACAAAGTAAAGCAAGTGGGAAACCTGGTGTTCCACCCTGGCATCTATATTTTTCTCCTGGGAATTGTCCTGTTCATGTCCATCCCCACCCCTGATTATCCTCCCCCCATCTAGCTCTTACTCTTGTGTAAATTAGTGGCTGGCATAAAAAGGGGATGTGACAGACACACCCAAATCAACCTTTGCTGGTCATTCAACTTTAAAAGACAGTTTACCTGGGGCTGTGATGGGTCGTGGGCACGGAGGTCCTCTCTCAGCACCTGGCCCACTTAGGCATTAAACCTGCATGCTGCTGCTGGGAGCAGTCCAGGACCGCAGTGTCTTTTTATGGGATCTGATCCCTTAATGAAGAGGGGTTGATCCTGTGTTTCATCTTTGCTGAGGAGCATTGGCCCAGGCCAGCTGTGCTGTGAGATGTCAGCAGTTCCACCTGGCTCTTCTCCCACAGTCTTCGAAGAAACTCTTGGGACATCCACCCTCACGTAGAGTCCAGTGACACGGTCCTGTGCTCCTGCAGCGGCTGATAACAATGGTTGTGTGTCACTAATAAATTGAAGCATCTGGCACCAAAATATATTACCGGATTTGGAGGCTAATTTGACATCTTTGCTGATGGGCTGCCCAATCCGCATATCTTATTTAAGTTATGCTTACAAATATGCCATGACCTACGAACACTTCAGTAATGGGTTTGAGCCAGGAATGAGTTGTGCTTCACTGAAGTAATTATTTATTCACTTAATAGGGACTGATGGCTTTGCTCAGCTGGGAGCTGTGTATAATTAAAACCATGGTCCCTGCCCCAAGAGGTTTCCAGTCTGAAAGATGAAGCAAAGGCTGTGCCAGAAGAAGTTGCAGGAATCCCATGTGCCCATTTTGGATGTTCAGAAAATTACTTTTTTTTTTAAACTGTGAGCTCTTTATATACAACAGGAGACCCAGGCCATTTGGGGTTAGTCTGTATTTAACACAGATTTTTGTTCATATGGCTGCAATACCGAAAGGGAGGTGGCTGCTGTAGGACAGAGGTCTTCCCAAAAGCTGTAACAAACTTGGAAAAAAAAAAAATACACCTAACCCTGAAACTATGCTCAGTGTAACTTGAGGACGCACATTGCCCAAACCAGAGCCGTCCTCCTTAAACTCAGCCCAGGCAAGTGTGGGAACCAGTGCCTGTTCCCCAAGCAGACACCATGCCCTAGGCAGAGCAGCGTTGATCAAAGAGACCCGCTTTAGAGCAATACCTGACATACAGCTGTTCTGCAGCTGCCAGGAGCCATTGTCTCTCCCCAGACCTGAAAAAGGGCTTGTGTGCATGAAAGCTGGGGTGGTTTTTTTACTAATTATATAATTTAGCCTAATAAAAGCTATTACCTCTCCATACAAATCTTATGTCTCTTTGAATAGGTTGGCACATTTCCTAATAGAACCAGAAACTGCTTCTTAAACAGAAGTTTGACCATTATTGTTATTAAAATAGAAAAGGAAATGGAGGCTCGTTCACAACAAAGTGATATTTATTGCTCAGTTTAATTGCTTAATGTAAAGCGCATGACTGGGGATTTGAAGAAGCTGATTTGCAGTTTGGTCACCCTTTGAAACAAAGCCACGCGTTGTGAAATTGCATGTTGAAACTCAGGGATTGAAATGGCTTGGGCAGATGGGAGAGGAATAGGAATCATTAGCAAAGCCTGAAGCGAGCCTGGGTAATTCCGCTGGGAAAAATTCATCCTGGAAACATGCAGTGTCGGGACCACTGCCTTGTCTGGACCTGCACCCTTGAGCAGGGTGGGAGATGCTGGTGCAGGATGCCCAGAGGCTGGCTCAGACCTTTCCCACCCAGTCAAAATTTGCAAGTGGAAGATGTGGCTGTGGAGGGGACCAGACAGGCGATGGCATGTTCTGCACAGGCACATTTTGGCCAGGCTGTGGTGTGTCTTACACAGGTGTGGGCAGTTGCCCTTGGGGGGGAGCAGGGCAGGTAGGAAAGGTGAGCAGGGGGATGCAAACAGAGTGATGCCAGCCTCAAATGTCTGAGCCGTCCATAGGTGTGAACAGGCACCGGCTGGAAATCTGCCCTGGTAAATCTCTGACTCCCAGGCCACAAGCACTGTAAGATCTCCCCCAGCCCTGATCATGGCCACGCTCCCCTGCAGAGTTTCAGCTAAACTGTGTCACCAGTGCCATGCTCCTGCCCTTGTTTTAACGGGGAATAAGTGCGGTGCAAGGTGTTGCATTGGGTTGAAGCATTGGTTTAATTCATCACCCCAGCCCCACTGCTTTCTAGAGGGCTACCAGGTACCACCCCACACCAGCAAGACCCACAACCACCTCCTCGGCTTGGGCTTGGACACTTTATAACTCTGGCTTTGGGACACACATACAGGTTTTATGGTCTTATCACAAATAGGGAATAGTTCAAACAAGTATTTTCTGCCCAGCCCCTCCCCAGCAAGTGCTGAACCCAACATTTCCCATGAGTGATTCAGCGTCGTCAGGGGGAGCGGGAGCTGCCCTGCTCTGAGGTCTGTCAACATGCAATAAATCCAGTGACGGCAATGAAATTATTTTTTTGCATGCTTGGAAAGCCGCTTTTATCAGTGGCAATACTGACGGCATGACTTCAGGGGGTGGAGAGGTTTGACTCCTGGGTGCAACAGCTCCTGGCCCCTGGGAAGGGGAATTCTCCTTCATCCACCCCGGGAGCTGGAGGGGCACCCTGTGCCCGCATCAACAACCAGCAAGGACCCCCCCCCCAACCCTGAACTCCATCATTTAAACAAAAATCAGTCCAAAGTCCTTTTCCTATGAATGAGAATGAGCATTTTCCTTGAAGACACCCTGAAAATCACCCATCCTGCCATGCCGAGGGCTCCCAGCACAGCTCCTCTGCAGCCAGGCGGATGGGACCCAAGGGCTTTCCGAGAGCGGCGTGGTCTGCCTTAAGTGGCGTCTTGCTTTTCATAATGTAAACGTGAGGCTCCGAGCTATTCCCATAGCGCTCTTAGTAATCAGCCCTGGTATGTTGAAAGGCATATTTGTCATGTCTCAGCCGGTCTCTTGGAGAAACAGTCACAGGTCAGGTTAGTTACCTAATTTATATGTCAGGGGCTGCAGGAATGAATCAACAGCATTTTTTTGTATTATTCCAGACAGTAGCTTGATATTCCTGGCATGTTGAACCCTAGGAGTTCCCTTGCTTTTGTGATCATTTGCAATCCCTCCTTATTTGGCTGATGTTACAGCAATTCAAGCAGAAAAAAGTGCTACCAGCACAGAAAGCCAACGTCTCCCTCGTAGAGGACTCTCTTCAGAGCAGCTCGCTTGCATGCATCTACACATACCATGGTGTGAGCTAACGTCTCCAGCGGCAGGTCCCTGGCACCAGTTTGAGCGATCATCATGTCCCCATGCAAAGAGAGATGGGATGGGTGCTTAGTCCCTCTCCATAACCCCGGTTATGGAGCGGGCATTGCTGTGGGGGAAAAAACAGCGGTGTGTGACCATCTGAGCACACTCTGCTGTCGCACACACAACTACATGCACATACCATGGTGCAATTCCTTCAGTGCAAATGCAATTCGTGTGCATGCAAAAGGCGAGGAAATTTTACCCTTGGAAAACATAACTTGCCAGACCTGGACCACTCTGTCCTCGTCCCAGTAGAGCTCCCAGGGGATGGCCGAAATGAAAGCAGAGAGCTGGGGTGCGCCAGCTCCAGCCAGCCCCAGTGCCGGGGCGAGAGGCTGCCCAGTGCCGCTACATGGACATTCCCACGGGGACCGAACACGATCCCATCCAAGGGATTTCAGGCAGGTCTTTTCCAGCATGTCAATCTATGTTTGTTTATTCCCATCCAGCTGTATGTGTTTGGGACGATGGGCAGGAAACCATTCCTGATGGGAGCAATATATGAAACAGAAAGCAGCAGGCTGTGCAATTCCCTAAGCACCGCGGGATCCGTTTAGAACCACCACGATGCTGGGTGAAGCAGGTGCAGGAGGAGCCCTGCTGAAGGGGAACCTTGCTGCAGCGTGCAAAGCAGAGAGCAAATGCCTCGATGCTCTCAGGGCTTGAGAAAGTTTTTTCCAGGCATAGGGGTGTAGGGGTGGCCGAGGGTTTAGCTCACATCTCTGCAAGGGTGTCTCTGCATTCGGGGAGGGTTTAACCTCGGGTGCAAGGAGGGGAGCAGGGCAGGGCTGTGGCTGCCTCCGAGCACAAACCGCTGTGGCCCTTGAACAGGAAACACAAAGCAGAAGCAAAGTGGAAGATATTTTACAAAGAGCCTGTTTACTCCAGGCTAGCAGGGGGATAAAACATGCGGTGAGGACAGGGCTGTGCCCCCGTGGGCCGTGGGAAACATGGACAGGTGGGGAGGAAAGAAATAAATCCCAAGCAGCGCAGCTTGCCATCATGGAGGAACACAGAGGAGCAAATTATTAGCTTGGGGTTTTTTGCAAGATGAAAGATGAGCCATTAACTGCCTCTGGAAAACACTTTCCAAACCCTTTTGTGCAGCAGTTTCTCTGCAGAAGGGCTCTCCCAGCACCCCGGGCGTCCTGGGCGGCAGCAGGGGAACGCCCCACGGCCGGGGCTGGAGAGGTTTGAACTTGAACTCGTTTATTTAGCTTTGACTTTTCTCTTGTTGGAGTCTCTGGACTTAGCCCAAACCTCAAAAGTAAGCTATAGCCAAATATTTTTGAGGTTGGTAATGGATACCAAAGCCGTACTTAAAAAAGAGCCCTGTCCCAAATTCCCCTGCAGCGCGCGGGGCCGAAGCTCCATGGGTGCAGCAGAGCTGGGCTCGGTGGCTGTGGTGCTGTCGGCCGGCCCGAGCTCAGCATCCTCCTCCTGTATCTCAGGAGCACGGCTGGGTACGGCCACACCACCATAGGTGAGCCAAGTGCTCCCCCTTTTCACTGTAAAACAAACATTTGAACGTTTCCGTCCTTGTACACCCGCCGCTCAGGGTTAATTGCGACAGATCACGTCTCTCCCCACCCTAAATTCCTGCTTGGCTGCTGGAACCTCCTGTTTTCCAACAGCCTAAAAACATGGCGTGACCTGCAAAGGCTCTTCCAGGCTGCAAGAGCGCACAAACCCACTTCAGCGCTTGCTCGTGGGCTGCACGCAGGAGCACTGCCCACGGCGTCGGCAGGGCTGGCAGGACCGAGCGGACCCTGCTCAGGCAGAGACACCTAACCTAAGCCACCCGATCCGCTTTGCTCTCCGGTCAGGATGTGGCCCTGCGTTGCTTTCTCTGCATAATGATACCGGTTTCGTGCTAGGCTTCCTTGCTGGCATATTTTTTGCGTTGTATCTTAATGAAACAGAGCAACCCTGTGAAAGTAAGGATAAATGTTTTGAGATCTCTAGGCTCCGGAGCAAAGCAATGTTATAAAAATCTGCAGTGTCCCTGGGAAAATAGCTGATGATATATTTTATGCCCCCCTCAGCAAGGGAAAGGGTTAATTGCTTTGGTTTCCCCCTGGTACTTATGGCTAATGCCAATCAGATCTGGAAGGATAAGAATAAAATATGATTGAAACCTCTGGCTCTTCAAAAAAAAAAAAAAGCGTATGTTTTAATTAAATTGAGAACTAGCTGGTTAATCAGCACAAGGACTAATGGTCTGATTAGCAGGAAATGCCTGCTGAAAAATAGACATTCTCATCGGCTGGGCTGGAGGGAGAGCCAGCGGATTGGGGACACAGCCCTGGGCTGAGGGTGCTTTGCAAAGGGCACCCCCTCGGTGTGTTCCTGCCCAGAGAGCATCGAAGGGGACCAGGGGACTCCAGGGGGGAACAAATGAAACCTCTCAACCCAATTACCTTTGAGAGGGAGAGTACAAGGATGGGGGAGAGAGGATTGCAAAACCAATTTGAAATTTATTGTGTCAAGGGAAAGGGAAAAAAAAAAAAAACAAACCCAACCCAAACCACCCCCCAAGAAATAAACTTTTAAAATTAAAAAAATCAATGGAGAAATGTCCTTCTGGCCGCCCCTTCCCCCACCGTGCAAAGCACAGGCTTCCTTCTGATTAAAGCTCAGCCTGGAGCAGTTTCGGTGGCAGGAGGCCAGAAGAAAGCTTAAGGTGCTCTCTGCAGTTTAAGGTGGAGCTGTTTACATTGCCTTCCCCAGCAGCACCAGTTCTGGCCACGCAGCAGCATCCTCTTATTTACACCGGTTACACCCCGTCCGTGCCGGGGCTCTGGTTTACACCATCCGACGAGCGAAGTCAGACCCTCGCTTCGCAGGCGTTCGCTGGCAGATGAGCCTTGGCGGGGTTTTGTTTTGCTTGCGGCCGCCTCTGACAAGTTTTTCACTAAAAAACCTGAAATGAAATGCAAGGTGAGAGGGAAGGGGTGTGGGAATGTCCTGCCCCATGGCTGGGGAGATGTGGTTGGGATGCTCCCACTGAGCAGTGGCCGCACATAGGGGTTTGCTCGCAGCTCTGCGATTCGGGACCAAACCCTGCAGGAGCTTCGTCCACGGTGGCCTCTGACATTCCTGCTGCAAACACCCAGCACAGTCCTGCTGCCTCCCCGAGATGCGATCGGTGCTACAGCACAAACAGCCCAGGAAACACCTGGAGGAGAAGCGTTCGTGGCCCATAAAAAAATACAAGGCCATGCTGACATCGGGATGGGACAAGGAGCAGGAAGGGCGTGCTGCCAGGCAGGTCTGGACCCAGAAAGTGGGTGCAATCCCATCATGAAGGGTTTACTCCAGAGACCAGGACCAACACAGGCAATCCATGCAGAGACCTGTTCCAACCCTGGTGTTGAAGCTACGATGTCTGCTTGATGCCCTTTCTCTACAGAAGATGCCTCAGCATAAGGTGATGGGTCTGATGCCCACCAGAAATGCTTCATCCCAGCCAACAGCCCTGTCCTTGCCCAGTGAGGGAAGGAGCACTGGAGAGCCTTGGCCCAAAACCACATGGACCCTTCTCCAAAGAAAACTCAGCTGCAATTTTGGGGGAAGGCTCAGCTGGGGTTCACCTGGCACCACAACTGCATCCCTAACCAGATCCCTGCAAGAAGAACATCTCCAATTTGCTCCTGTTACACAAATCCCCCCCCCAGCCTCCCTGATACGGGTGTTTGTAGTTCACAATTACTGACCCCTATTTGTGCTCCCGTAACTCAGGGCCAGCACGGTGCGATGGTGTTTCACAGTCTTTTAGCTCATAAATTGGGAAAGGCAGTTCGGGTGTTTCTTCTTAAAACAAACACGTGCAGCACATGTATATCAGGTATAGCGCCTTCCCGAGAAACAACTTTTTAATAGGAATATTTACTGTGCGTTTGGTGTTATGGGGCGATAAAGCTGTTAATGCCTATTCACGTCTCATCATCCGTAATCGCTTGGAAGAGAGAGCTGCGTCCGCAGCCGGAGCTGGGGCCTGTGGAGTCAGCGGGAGCGTTTGCAGGGATTTCAGCTGCCCTCGGATCAGCCCAGCCCCCGGGACAGCCTCCATGGAGGGAAGGCACGGCGGGGCGCGGGGTGCTTTTCCTGGTCTGAGAGGGAGCAGCAGTGCAGTGAGGTTAAGAAATAATTTACAGGGGTGATGCATATACCAGCAGGATTTAAAAAGGGGCAGTCCCAGCTCTGAGCCCTCCAAAATACACGCAGAAACCCATTTTTTCAAACTTTCAGTGCCACCCACCCCACTGAAATGTCGTTTAGCATGTTGGCAGAGTGGCGGTATCTCCCGTTTGAACGTAAACACATGAGATTTCAGATCTTACCAGGTTATAAAAACTCAGCAGACACTGAGTTTTTAAATTGTGCCTTCTGCAGCATACATCTTACATAGATTTTTTGGGGGATTTTGTTTAAAAGTGCTGTGTGGAACCAGGTGAAAACCACCGAGCAGCTCTCAAAAAGCCCCAGCTCCCTCTGCATGGAACCGTCGCTGAGACTGGAGAGCTGCCAAGCGCAGAATCTATAAATCGTGAATCAAGCCCCCCATTCCTGTCCCTAAATCACAATTGTTTTAAAAAGAAATAAAACATATTGGTTCTTTTAATTCGCCTTTTGGAGTCTGTGCCTTTAGGCACATTTTCCAGCTATTCTCCAACACGAGGACTAGAAACTTCCTTTCATTTTTCAGTGAAAGCTGAGAGTCTCACTTAATTACTTGCATCCAAGAGCCGCAGCTTTATGAAAAATTCCAAATATCAGAAAATTTGTAATAAAATCACAAGGGCTGGCAACACTGAGGCTCCAGTTAGATGCAGGATATTCCTTTTATAAGCGTCCAAGAAGAGTATGCACCACTGGGATGCTGGTTTGCTACGAGAGTAACAAACATAATGAATTTCAGTGAACTGACGCAGAAAATGACCTAAAGCCGATGTTCCTTGGCCAGGGCGTTCACGTTGCCGCTCTGCTCCCACCGCCGTTCGGATAGGCAGTCCCTGTGTGAGCGGTAACACACACGGGGATTTAACTGGGAACGGGGCAAAGGTGGCTGGCACTTGCGCAAGGGTTTTGGCAACGGCAGTGCAAAGCACCTGGCAGGGGCGAGCGGGAAGTGGGAAGGTGCCAAAGGGAGTTTGGGGTTTTGTAGAGAAATGCCTGGTGAAATTATGTGATATTTGAGACCTTTTCTTGTTCAGGTCCCAACTTGCACCCCTATCAAAGCAACTTTGTTGACCTGGGCTGGTCTCCAGCAGCCCTGACCACAGGAAGCATCTCAGGATGCGGCGTCCTGCCATGCCTTGGGGCTTCTCCTCGGGTTTTCAGTACCCTCCGTGGCAGTGCGGTTTCTTCCGGGTTTACTTTAGTGGCCATGTCCACCCAGCCAGGCTTGGTGTCCCAACAGCACAAGCACCCTGAGGAGCACCACCCACCTTGGTGGCCCCAGGTAGGGGACGTAGGGAGGACAGCCCAGCATGGGCAGTGCCCTCTGCCACCGCATCTCCCTGGAGAGGCTCCCCATTGCCCCTGCAGGGGACAAGGACATCCTCACATGGGCAAAACAAAGCATCTTCCCATGGCCCAAACCCAAAGGGACCTCGGGGACTGAATCCTTCTCGTCTCGTCCCTGAGCATCCCTGGCCACGGGCCACCACCTGTGTGGGCACCATGAGGCCAATCTTTGCCTTCACAGAGAACATCGCTTGTCGCTATTCAAAGAAATGATGAGATAATGGCCTGAAATCTTGGTTTCTCTAATATAATTGAAAATGGAGCTAAACTGCAACTCTAAAAAGGAAGTCTAAATTAGGTTGCAGAAGAGAAAAGGATATTTGACAGCAGGAGCAGGCTCTGGAAATGCAGTCATTGTTTCTACTTATGGGTTTTGAAATGTAAATAATTTAACACCCAGCTAAGCAGAGGAAAATCTGCTATTTTTGGTTTATTCTGAACAAAGACAGCTGTGTATTCTAAAATATACAGTTCAGCATTTAAAAAAAAAATACAGAAATAATGCTGGCAAGAATGTCTTTAGGTATTTAAGATTCAGCGTCAGGGTCTGGGCTGGTTGTGTCTTGTGTTACACCGGTACCTTTGCAGTGACCTCAAGTGTTACCAGGTCATCACAATAAACCCATAAATAAATTATTTGGATGGGCTAATTCTAGGGTTTCATTAAAAATTTCAGCCAAAGGATAAAAGCACGGGGGGAGGTTGCACAGGCAGCATTTAGGTCTTCGATGAGACGGCGCCAGGGCTCTCCTGGTCAGGCTGACTCCCAGTTAGGTGTTCGATTCAGAGTCAGAGCGAGACGGATCGTGCTGTCATTAGCGAGATTCCCACGGCAGCAGCCGCTGTGAGGTACCAGCTGTACTCAATCCAAAGTAGCACGGACAACCAGATTGCAATTCAAATTCGGGTCCCCGTTAAAATAAGGAGAGCTATTGCAGACACACGGGCATGTCTCCGGGAGGTGAGGATGAAGCCTCTTCTTTCAGAGACCTTCACCGAGTTATTGTGCTTTTGGGAATTAGTGTAATCAGCTCTGATTTGTTTTTCTGCTCTCTCAGCTCTCAAATACACATTTTTTTAATAACTTTCAGGGAGAAAGGGTTAAATACCTCCTGGCTGTATAAAACCTCCTGCAAATGTCAGTGCCTTCCCAGCCGTGCTTGCTGCCTGCTGATAGACCCAGCAATGGTTTGATGAGATTTTGGTGGGATTCACTCCTGGTTTGCTGCTGGCTGAAACCAGACAGGACGATGAAACCCCCATCCACCACAACAAGAGTAACTGCAGTATTAAGAGTAACTGCTGCTCTTTCTTTAGTGTTCACAGGGTCTGGCCACACGAGACCAGGAATGTCGTGCTGAGACTCCTGAGACAGGAAATGTTTGCAGCGCAGGGAGGTACTGCCAGGTCCCTCCTCCTGGTCCAGACTCTGCAGAGAGGACAGATCAGGGAGGAATTTTTCCCCAGCACAAGAGCCCAGTTGCCCACGCCAAGGAAGGGCTGCAGCTTTGTGGGCTGATGCACATCCACCCGCCTGCATTCCTGCAAAGGAGGGCAGGTCTCTCCCGGAGCTGCTGCTCTCCTCATCCTCATCCCCATCCTCATCCCATCCCCATCCCATCCCCATCCTTATCCCCATCCCCATCCTCATCCCCATCCCATCCCATCCCCAGCCAACACTGGTGGTTCAATCCAGGCTCTCCCAGCCCCAGCGAGGAGACCCCCACAAGCCTGGCTGGGGAGGAGAACCCTGTGCTGGCGCCTGCCCTGGCAGCACCGGTGCGTGTCTCAGCCAGCCGGGCACATCTGGGATGAGTCGTGCGGCATCTCTTCTGCCATGGATGGAAAGTTAGATAATATCCTTTAGAAATATAAGTGTATATCTTGGGCGGCCAGGGTTTCCTACGCAGTGCAGAAACTCTTCTTGCCATTGCCAGGCTGCCCGGCTGTAAACACATTACAGAGCTGGAGGGCAAAACACCTTGGTGCTGAGTCTTCTTGGAAAACCTGGCCCTGGGTGTGGGGAGCACCTGGAAATCTTCCTCCCAGCTCTTATGCTAATCCGGCCCCACGGGCCTCGCTGAAGCTCATTGAAATTCTGGGGGAGTCTTCCCATTGAGTTCAGCCAGCTTTGAATAAGGTCGTTTTTCTCTTCAGTGGTTTTTTTGGTGTGTTTTTTTTTTAAACCTATGCTCACTCTGGGGGAACATGTATTTAAACACAGAAGTGCTGCGTTTGCAGCTGTGCTGCTATTGTCTCCCCAGCGGCGATGCAGCTCTGTGAAAGGCTCTGTTCCCACCGGGAGGTGGTTAAAGGGGATGGCCTCCACTGCAAAGGTGGCTGAGCCCATTTCTCCTCACTCCAAACCCACACAGACGCTGTGGGTCCAACTGGGCTGATACAGAGTCAAATATTGCTTGGGCTGCACTTGTTTTGCATGTGAGAGAGAGATAGTCAGTGAAAGAGGTGGGCTGGCATACCTAGGATAAGATTTTCCTTGGTTCGGGAGTTGATCCAGGCTCCTTTCTATGTGTGCTTTTTATCTGTGTACCAAAATACTAAGTTAGGTCTTCTGTAAAATGCCTTATCCACGGAACTCGAAGCACCTCTTGAGGAAGAGCGGTTGTTCCCAGTTTACAGATGGAAATGAGACTTATCCAGGGTTGCACACAGCATTGGTGGCCGAGCTGGCAATGCAGCCCATGTCCCTGAACGCTGCTTGGTTCTCCTTCCCCAGGGCCACCATGTCCCCTCGTCACTGGTGCTATTCAGTCAGCATAAATGCTGCTGAACCTCCTTTTATCCCAGACCATCTCCCTTTCCACGGTGACACGGAACAAAGATTTGGCTGCTCTTAGCCAAGACCATACGTGGGGAAGCCGTAAAAGGCTCCAACAGCGCGTGCCCAGCAGCCACGCTCCAAAACGTCTCATTTCTGGGAGAAAACTCCTGGTTCCCACAATCTTGCCCTGACTTCCCTGAGGTTTGTGGTGGATGGGTAGAAGATCTGTGGAGGAGCCACAACGCAAAGAATCTTCACCGCTTCTGCCCAGCCAGCTTTCCCCTCTCGGCAGCTTTATCAACCTTGCATCTTTGCCCCGGGAGCTGTTTAGACTAGACAAGCAAGGTTTGAGTGTTTGCTGCTTTCCCCCCCACCCCCTTTCCTACTAAGAATCTCTCCATCTCCCGTCCCTCCTCGGCGGCGATGCTGCCTCTCCCGCCTGCAAACACAAAAGCGAGTGAGTCAGTGCAGGGAACACCAAGTGCTCCAGATATGAAGCAGATGGGATTGAACAGTCTGGTACAAATTGTCTTTTTTTAATTCATTGAAACTCTCTTAAATTCCCCCCCCCCAAGACTGCTCTCCATATTCTTCATTAGCAGGGAGATGAAAATGAAGCTGTTCCTTCGCAATCCAGGATTTTGTAGTATCAGCCATAGGTGTGACTTTGCCCCACATTATTAATAAAGATGGTGAATATTGCAAATAGTTCCCTGTGAATATGTGCTTGGATGCTGGAATTAATTCACTGGGTGAATTTTGCTCCTTTCTTTGTGCTCCACCTTTCTTTGAATGTTCATGGAGTGCATCATACTGGAATTAATGTCTGTAGAAATTGACTTTTGTAACAGGATGAAAATCTATAGAAAATTTCAGTTTCTCTTTTCAAGCTGAATCAGATGAACATTTTGAGTCAAGGTAACAGAATGTGTCACGGGTTGGAGAGAAAGGGTCAATCAAAATTATCCAAAATCCATATTTTGACATTTTCCATCATAGTGAACTGATCAGATTTTGCTAAATCCTGTTTTCCGTGACTATGAATCATGACACAGAAGTTTTCATTTTCAGTTACTTCTGTATTTAAGGGATGGGTCCTACAGGGCCTCTGGGGACGTTAGCAGCCAGATGCTTTTGTTCCCCTTTTCCCTGCAGGATAAACTCCTTGTTTTGGTGATACCCATCCACAAGACTTGCATAACACACCACAGGCTGGAGGCTCTTTTTGCCTTATGCAAGATTTGCTCAGGGTAAAATTTTGGATTTTACAGTTACGTTTTTTGCTAGATAAATGTATTTTAATGGGAAATTCCCAAACTACTCTTGTGTTGTGATGTTCGCAGAAGCAGAAATCAGTGTTCAGGGAGCACACTTCTTAAGCATATACCAGCGTTTATTCATTTCAGCCATATTTTGACACCTGAGCAAGGAGGTAAGTCCCATATACTGTGATCAACACCAACTAACCATCTAGCTCAGAAAAATAATATTGAAAAATCAGAATCAATCTCAATGAGTGTAACGAGTTAAAAACCATTTCAAATAATGGCCAAGTCTGGCAAAGTAACAACCTGCTTGCAGGACTCCACAAGGAGAAAAAAAAAAAATCTAAATTCATTGGATAAATTATTTGTTGCAAATTATTTCTTCAGCTCTAATTAGTAATCTTCATTTTACACAGTAGGCCTATAATGACCTGCTTGACAACTATGATGTCTGATAGACAGTGGGGATTTGCATGAAAATGAGTTTTGTTTTCTCCCATCCCAGCCATAAAACGATAACCGCAAGGATGCTCGGTTTTACCATGGAAAAGGGGAATACCCAGGCACCCAGGCTCTGGGTGAAAGAAGATAATTCAGCTATATTTTGGGAAACAAAAAAAAAAAACCAGGAGGCACTCATTCAAACAAAAAATAATAGCACGCAGCACACAAACAAGCCTAATCAGATACGGTTAAAGAGTAGAATCATGTGAATAGCAGATGATGGAGCAAAAGCAGAAGATACAGGTCTTGGTGGAAACACGGTGACCCAGCTCTAATGGGTCTTGCACTGTTGTTTTCTGTGATTGAATAATCTTTTGCCTTTTTACAGCAAGGGTTTTTAAATGTTGGACCTATTTCAAGTATGGTATCATCTCCTGTCTGCTGATAATTGACAGGCTTTGGATCCTTCTCTGGCTTGCATATCCTGAATCCAGATAGATTCAAGCAGAAGACGATGCTCTTGCCAGTCACGAGCAGCTCAAATAAGGTTAAAAAAAAGCAAAAGAAAATCAGGAAAAAGCAACAAGCTTGATGTCCCTCCTGCAGCTCTAAGGTTTTCTTTCACCGGGATTTGCTGGGTGGTTGTTTTTTTTTTTTTTTTTGTGATTTCAGCAATATTATTCCCAGCCCAGTTCAGCACATCTTGTGCTTTGACAGCTCACTGCACCTGGAAATTATTACTTGATAAAAACTGGCAACTTCTCTCATTTTGGAAGGTTCTTTTGGAAACGAGGCTTTATTCTTACTTGTCTTCTGGACTTCTGCTGGCATAGAAGGAGGTGAAAGTGGATGTAAATGTAAGGTGCAAGAAGCACTGTAACACCGCCTGCATGTTGATGGACAATATTCTTTGAGTCTTGATCTGGTGGTGCTAGCAGAGAAGGGGCTGGTGGTTTGTATTTTGGGAAGCAGGCGCGGGGTGCACATATATAGTCTGTCATCAGATGAGCTGCCATGGGAACCCTGTCCACTTACTCGGTGGTAAATGTGAACGTGATGGCTTGAATTGCTACAGTAAATTAGTGAGCTACTGGGTAACTGAGCTCAGAATCTGACCTCAAAAGGAGTCTTAGCTAATCTTTTTCTTTTTTTAAATTATTTTATTCAAAATAATATTGTCATCACATCAATTTGTGAAGAAAAAGGCAATTTTTAGTTGCCGGTCATCCCTTTCACTTGATTTTTCTTTCAATGATTTGGCAAATGATCTCCCAGCAAAACAAGATAAAAGATGTAATAAACTGCTTTCAGCCGCTTCTCTGCGAATTGATCCCACTCCTTCTTCATGTATTGTTGATCTTCTAATTTAATCACTTGTCCGGAGGGCATACACAATTTTGTAGGAAGTAAAAATGTCACACGAGGAAAAAGGAGGAGAATGAGAGTGGAAATCTGTTCCCTTGCCAGGCTGCACATCCTACATGACAAGCAACCCCCGGAGCAAGCGCTGCCCTGGGCTGGGAGGCGGAGGGATGCAGAGGAGTCTGCTTTCATCCCCCCACCATCGCCATCACCGAACTTGGCCGGGCGAAGCATAAATCATTCGGGGGCGGACGGACAGGCAGCCAGAAATACATCCACACAGTCAGCATGATTGCATGAGTTTTATTTTACCAGCAAGCTGACCTAAAAATAGGTCGGGGAGGGCGCAGGGGGGGTCCCCCCTGGGCTGGCAGCCCCCGCCCAGGTGAGCTGTCCCTGCACGTCTTTGCAGGGGCAGCAGCAAAAGCAGTTTTCTGCAGGTGGGAGTCAGGAAGCAAAGTCTTTGTAGTGCTGGTTCAAAGGGGCAACGACTGGCCGGAGGCGGAGGCGGCCGTGGTTTGCAGCGTTTAGCTGGTTGGCAATGGCAACCTCTGGCTTTCGCGTACCCAAAAACACAGAAGCTGAAGGATTAGACATGGCTGCGCTTGTGGATGCAGCACTTCAATGTTTTATTGAATTCTTTTGTGTGTTGGTTGTTGTTTTTTTAGGGTCAGGAGTTGCTGTTTTAAAATGCTCTGTAAAAACGAGATGTGTAAATCTATTAGCTTTTAAAGCGCATTTTTATGTGTTGGAGAAAACCTGCTCAGCCTCCACGGGCTCTCTGACGCCAGCCCAAACCCGCAGCCCTGATGCTCATCCCACACAGGTGCTCAGCCCTTCAAAGCTTCCCCCGTGGAATTCAGCCACCTCCGGGAGCTCTGCACAAGGTGTGGCACAGCCTGGATCCCCCGGCCGCAGCCTGCGTGGAGGGGACACATCACAGCTCGCTGCTGCTGGGTCCCCAGGGACCCTCTGCCAAGGGACCAGAGAAGATCTACGTCTCTGGGAGAGGAGGAGAAAAAGCAGTGGGCAGCAACTTCTGCAAGTGCACGCGGAGGGGAGCAGCCGTGGCGTGGCCGGGGAGGGGATGGAGAGCTGCAAAATGCAGCAGCTCGGGGCAGACGGTGCAGGAGGAGAAGTGGCTGAGAAAGTCCTTTCTAGGGAGTTTCCGTGAACGTCTCCAACGTGTAAGGTGAAGCCGGGATGCATGCCCACAGGCCTATGTATAGACCCTGTCTAAATCTACTCCTAATCTCCTCTAGGCTTAGCTGGGCTGATCCGGGCTGCAACATCTGACAGCTCTTCTCCTGAGAACCAGCAGAAAATGAAGATGTCCATGGGCTCTCCAAACCTGGGGCTGCTCCACGTCCCCTCGTCGTCCCCTCATTGTCTCCCGGGGGCAGGCTGAAGCAGCGAGCGGGACCGCTGACCAAAATAGCCCTGTGTGCCTAGAAAGTGATGGTAGCCGGGGTCGGAACCTGGCTCTGCATGCTTCAGGTCACGGCTCTTGTGGTTTAAAAAAGAAACGGGCTGTGACTGTGGGCCAAGTCCTGTAGTGGCATAAATGGCCACAGTCCCACTGAGCAGAGTTCAATCTATTTATACCGGCAAAGAATTTGGCCCATCAGATAGAAGAAATCCTGGGATCCTCTTTGACTCTCTAAGTTTCTGCCCCGCAGAGCCACGGAGCTGGGTGTCCATAGAAAGGAAAACTAAGGGAGCTTTTTCACAAATACTGTTTTGTGAAAATTGCGGATAGAGGGAAAGTCAAACTTTTCATAGGAACACACCCATCCTGATTGAACTTTCTTTGGAAACAGTTTCTCAGCAGGCTCAAACCGTGAAATTCTCCCCCAGCAAAATTTGCACCCCGCCACAGCAAATCGCTGAGTTCAAACCGTGCTGAGCACCAGGGATGTGAAAAAACGGGGAGGCAAGGAACTCAAATTCCAGCTCTCGCTCTGCCTCTGGGACTTTCACCACCGGGGAAGCGTCTTGGTAAAAGGGCGATTTGCTCGTCTAGGGTGTTCCTCTCGCTGGGAGGGTGGAGAGGGGATTTGATTTTGCTTGTTTGTTTTAAAAATGCTTTGAAAAGCTTTGGCTTCCTCTCAAATTCAAGGGAAGAGCTGCAGAACTCTCAAAGAAAAGAAAAAAAAAAAACCAAACCAAACCTTCATGGGTTTTGAAAGCTCTTTCCTGCCCTGTTCCACAAGGGGTTGTTAATTGTAGAGCATTTCAGTTGCAGAAAGTCTGACTATTCAGTAGAAGAGTCTTTTTGAGTCTAGCCAGCTGTGTGGGGCTTTTGTAAGTTGCTCTCGACGTCGCAGAAGCTCAATATAGTTAGCATTGCTCAGAATTTTTATTACCACTGGTTGTAAATATGTCTGTATGCATATTTCATTGTAGAGACCCCTACGAGCATCTAGAAACCAAAACTTCCCTTCCACACCCCAGCCACCGAAATTAGATTATGTACTGATTGCATAATTACTGTATAACAAGGTTTGCTCAGCCTCTCAGTGCACAATGCCTGTTTTCATAGCATTTTAATATGAGTGACATAATAGGCACCAGCTTGAATAGCCGCATGCCAACGAGGCATTGCATTCCCCAAACCAGCTTGAGTTTGTAAAATCTGGTCCAGCTGCTCAGCACACAGAAGGGTGACGAGCAAACGCCTTCCAGCCCGCGCTGGGCCAGGAATCAGACCGCGCACGGGGAAACGCTCCCCTTCCCCAGCCAGAGCGGGCTGGTTGGCACATAGCACTGTCTGGGTTATTTCTTTGGGCTACTACAAGCCAGTTACATTAATGCTATGTCCTTTCCACGTGTGTTGCCTGCACCAGCGTTTGCAGATCTGGACTGATAATGGTCTCACTACTATTGCTCTGGCTGCTGCTGCTGCTGCTGCTCTAGTCTTTCCTCTTTGCTCTGAGTTAATGATTTAAAATGGCTCCAATCCTGAACAAGGCTCATTTTTCTAATAAGTTAGGCAGCAAATTTGCTCATGTATTCAACCCTGGCTTTGTCCTGAGTGGTATGGAACTGGAACGGCCCATAAACAGCAATTTGCTCATCTTTTAAGCTTTATTGTTTAGGCAATGAGTTTTACTTGGATGGTTGAAGACCAACCTTCTCTTCGCACAAAATGTTTTACCGGCTCCAACAATAACTGCAACCCATTCTTTCTGCTTTGCATTTATTTGCAATTAAAATAAATGGACCAAATGCTACCAGATGAAATGAGCATGACATTTCTGGTTGACTTGCCCACAGTTCCAGCAGGTCCCATCGCCCGGCGGTCACTGCGTGTCCTCCCCGCCCGTTGAATACTGCTAACGTTTTGACTCTCTCATAAAACACAAGCCCTTCATGGGCTCACTGGATCTTGTTCTCAGCTTGTCCCTGGAAGAAGCACGTTGACAGTGCATAGTTGTTACGGGAGGGTGGTCCCCAGTTCTGCACACACTGGTTTATTCTGGGGGGCTTGCGGAGAAGCAGAGCTGGGACCTGTCTCCCTGTGATGGTAGAGTTGTCCATACGTGTTAGGCTGTTCAGAGAGAATGGCCCGCTCATGGCAAAGCGAAGATTATGGGCTTGGGCTTACTTAAGGTAATTTTTTTAAGGGTTAGCATTGTTGAAACATGCTATCTGGAAAAAAAAGGGTGAAGAATTTTGAGAAATTTTCAGGCTCTTTAGCATCAGATGCATACGCTTTGGGGAAAAAGGCTTTCCTGTTCTCAGCCTTTCATTTTCCTTTAACTCGTGGCTCAAAGTCACTCCGATCATCCTTGTTTTGCCACCCTGCACTGCTGTGACTTGTCTCTGTGGTTTGGCAAGTGCCCGGGGAAGTGCCCAGGAATAGCTGCTGCTCCCTGCGCCGGCCAGGCTGACAGCTGGGAGAAAGTCAGGCATGACAAACTCGGGGCGATACATACCCGCATGTGGCTGCATGCAAAAGAAACCCATCTTCCTCCCTCAAAGCTATTTTCTGTTGGTGATATAACCAGCAGACAGCTATTTGGAGGAAGGTGTTCTAATTCTGAAGTGTACTAAGGCAGGCGCTCAGGCTATCGGGAAGCCAGTGCCCTTGTTAAAGTTACTGCACTCCTTTCTCTCAACAGGCTGACCCGCTGCCGTTAGCACTGCAATAGCGGCCAGCACGGACACAATCCGGAGTCGGGGTTTTTTGCCCCTTTGTCATCCCGAATCACATTTTGGTGCAGAAGTGTCAGTGATGTCAGTGGGACTGCTGGGGGATGACAGCGATGCAGCAGCGCTGGAAGTCAGCGGCTCCTCGGAGAGGAGGGGACAAGAGAGGGACAGAGGAGCGCGTATCTCCCCATACGTTCTGGTGCATTGAGATGCAGCAGCCCATCAGCACACCGATGGCAGCGCCTGCCTTCCCCATGGCTTTGAGGCACTTGGGGAAGAGGGAGGGCACGGGTCAGCCTCCATGAGCTTGCGGGTGTCTCTTCCAGGCAGCAATTGGGGATGGCCAGTCCTGTTGGCCCTGAAGGTGAGCTGCATGGCCAGAGAGAGAGTCCATCATCCCCAAAGCCATCCTTTGCATCCCCAGCCTTGCAGGGAGCAGCCCCAGCATCCCGCCCTGCTCAAGCAGCTCTGTCCTTTGCCGAGTTGACACATTTTTACATCTGTCTCCCTCACTTTGCTCCTTTGCTTTGGTGTCAGACTCACCACTCTGTGAAAATTAATTAAACAGACTTTTCAGGCGCAAAATATTCTAAAAAAGAAGATAACTTTAGTCATAAAAATTGCTAATTGTGGGTAAAGGGAATTAATTCTTGTACATCCCTGGGGAAAGCAGTGACTGGCACGATAAGAAGACAAATGACTTTTCGGAAAAGTTTGCCTACCTTCCTTATCTAGATTGTGCTATATTAAGTGTGGAAAGAATGATTTTATTTTATGGAATCACCCCAGCAGCCAGTGACGGCTTTAGCTGGCTCTCCGAGGACACGCCAGTTTGCACGCTGCGACGGCACGCAGTTCACAGCAGCACTTGAATATTACCTCTGAACTTCGTACCTCGGTGTTGCTCTGTGCATCCTGTTTCCTGAAGTGACAGAGGATATAATTTGTTCAGAAACTCAAGGTTTCTCATTTAAAAGGACTTTAGACCCCACCTGTGGGGTTGGTCCTTTATCACTGATGACGGGGGAGGGGACCTGAACAACTGTGAAGCACAGAGGTTTCTCTTGCAAGAAAGCTGGTTCATGGGACATCAGCCAGCGCTATTCCTTGACTCAGCCCAGCTGGGGTGGGAAAATCAGGGGGCAGCATTTTCAACACCACCTTTGAACATTTCCCCTCAAAAATATTGCCTGGAGAAAGACCTTTGGAGGGGATGTGCCATTTTTGCAAGGGCTCCCCAAACGGCTGCACCACTCAGCCCGCTCCCAGGGCCACCAAGCCACCCACGGCCCTGTGTCACCTCCTGCAGCGGCCGGGCACCGTCTGCACGCAGGTCCGGAGACCAGGGCCACGGAGGGGTAAGCGGTTACCCAACAACCCGGGTATTTTTTTTCTTTTCCTCGAATGAAATCAGCCCCAGCTCAGAAGGAAGCTGCGGTTCAGGCTCCAAAGCAGGCTGCAGCCCTCGCTCCGCAGCAGTCGCCCTCCGCAGAGCTGGAAGCAGTAGTTTAATCTCACTGTGCCGCGATTTCACCGTTTCCTGTGTATTTTGGAGTCTATTAATGAACCCAAGTATTCTCGCATGGGAAAGGCAGCCCTTGGGTTTCCTCCACATGCCAAAGGGGTTAAGCATGTGACGATGGTGAATCTGGCAGAGGAGAACGGTTTCTGTGCTTTATTGTAAACTTCCTGGCTGCCCCGCTGCGAAGCAAGGGGCTACATTATTTAGAGAGAAGCTGAACTTTTGGGGCACATAGTACATTGCTGAAGTATTGTGTCTCGCCCCCAAACAGCAGCTCCACTTCTCCCAGCTTAGTGGTAATATAAGGACCCAGATTTCAGATTTCAACACCTGGGAAGTCCATTGCATTTGTCTTACTGCAGCTCACAGGGTCTGGGAGATCACAGCGAAGAAGTCAGCCTCATTGCAGCAGTCGTCATCAATCAGCAGCACAAGCGAGGGGCTGGTATATGAAAGTGAGACTCCATTTGAAGCCATTTCCTTGTTCACTAAAGGCAATGGCTTGTGCTGTCTGAGGTCAGAGTGGAAATTTCTTTGGGTGTAGGAGGCTGGGAAGGGACTTGCTGACTTCCAGCTGGGTAAGGCTGATGATTCCCGTAGGTGGTCTCCTCTTATGTCAATATAATGGTTATCTCAAAGGCTTTTAAGTTTTAGTTGATCTGGAAGATCACAAATTTGTCCAAAGCTTTTACAAACTTGCAAGTTTTATAAAATCATATTACCCAACTGGAGAAAAATTTTGTCTGGCACTCCCCTCTGTGCATCGTTCCAGCTGCATAGACCCCCGCGCAACGACCCCAGTCCTTTGGTCTACAGGGGTTTTGATAAGTCTCTCTGCATCCATAGCAATAGGGAGGTGCTATTTCTCAAACCGCTCCAAGGTCAAGGACGACCAATATCTGCTAGTTCTTCTTTCAGTGTCAAAGAATACTTCTTCAACACGATGATGTTAGGACTAAACTATCCAGCTATAATTGGTTAGCCGCTTTCACGGAAAGGATCACAAGGCACTTTGTGAGCTAGACGCTAAATACGCAGCTGCACTGAGACGCTTTGGGACGGAGAGCAGCAGAGGCGCAGACGGTCAGCAAACACGTGGGGCAGGAGAGGAAATGTCAGTGATTCCTGGGCAGACGTCCGCTCCTGCCAAGTATGCCATCGGGCCTTTAATATCCCTGCAGAGCAGATATTTTTAAAGTCTTTGCTAGACCTTAGAAAAAAAAAAAAAATCAGAATCTTAAAGTCTTTCTAGACAGACGTACTGAACAGAAGACGAGTGTGTCCGTTTAGGTTGGCCTGTGCCCCACCAGGGTGCCGGCACGATGCATTACCAGGTCAGCGTGATCCCAAACATGCTGAACATTTCAGGCAAGAGTGGTCACGGTGTTTTCAACTTCATCTATTTTTATCAAAGCACACGGGTTGCTTTGAGCACCGATGCGTCTGGCATCCAGGCGTATCCACCCCGTAATTGCTCCCGGCTGCACACACACCTCGTGCCCTGACCGTGGTGAAGAAGGCAGGGGAAGACCCGCAGCGAAACGAGGATCTCTCTGCTCAGAAAATGGACATTTTGACAGACTCCCATCTCACATGAGAAATGTTTTGATTCCGCTTCCTCTGCAGAACATAAACAGATTTTGAAACGTCAGAAGTTGCCATGAAACAAACCCATTGTTCCCCAGCCAGCTCTAATTACGGCTCACCACCAGCCCTTGCCTATTGAAGTCAGAAATTACACAGGGGAGGATTCTGGCTCTGCACAGATTTGTATGGAGAAATGTGATTTGTCACTATTGTTTAAAGCAAAGTTAACTCTTAAATTTGAGATTTTTTTCGTGTCTGTTTCCTGTCCCTCCTTACTACCAGCAAATACCTGCAAAAAGGATCATACATGCGGTGTGATGATGGGAAGGGCTGATGTGAGCACAGCATGTGACGTAAGCGTGGCAATGCGCTCTTTTCTCTGGCTTTCATCCCCAGGAGTGCGGGGACCCGAGCGCGGCCCCCGGGGGAACATTTCCCGTGCACCCCAGCATGGCACGGGCACCCTGAGGGCTGAGCAGAGCCCAGAGTGACAGCATCCCCTTCCTCGCGTGGGCTGGGTGCTTCCTTCACCCATGTGCCTGTCCTCTAAATCCACAGGCTGAGGCTTTCAGGGTTGTCCTGGAGATTTTAATGCCAGCTGCAAAATAAACGCAAAAGAAGCAGCAAGGCATCCAATTCCCATACACAGCTTTGAAAATATCAACCCTGACAGCTTCAGAGATATCAACCTTGTATTTCTGGTCAGCTCATGAGCTCAGAAGTGCTGACAAACTGGAGAGAATTAGGGAAGAGCAAGAAAAATGATGAGGTGCTTGGGCAGAGGGTCTTGGCTGGAGTGGAAGGAGGTGCCAAGGGTTGCGTGGCCGTGTTTGAAGAGTGAAATGCCCGAGGGGCAAGTGGGGTGGGTGGCTGGACAGAGGTGGCAGCTCTTGACCAAAGCAAAAGCCAATGTGGCAGTGCACCAGGAAACCTTTCCTCAATCCGAACTTCAACCTGTTGTGAAACCTTCCTTCTGGGGGAAATGCTGGAATCCCCCGAGTTTGGGTCAATGATAGCGGGGCTGGCCAGAGCCCACGAGCAGCCCCAGGAGGATGCTCCCCTCAGTGAAATAAAGCTCTGAGGAGAGCTGGTGCACTCAGGCTCTTCTGATTTATCGGATCACATCAAAGCAACCCGTCCTGCCGGGCTCAGCACAGGCAGTGACATGACTGGCAGCCGGGTTTTGCAGAGGAGGAGCAGGAAAAGCCAATTTTGCAAATGGTTGTTCGAGTTACAACAGGGGTGCATAGACCCATTGCATGAACATGCACTAAATCTACAGGCCAGCGTTTTTCTTCAGTATCAGGGCTTCATCTAAGAGAAAACCCTAATTTCACTGTTTGATACAAAATGAGTTGATGGCACTGCCAAGAATTTATAAATACAGGACTTCTTTCAAAATAATCAGTGCTGCTCTTGACCTGAATTCAGGCTGTTCGGTTTTTCATCCACTCTCATGATGATTTTATTTTATCATCCCCGCCACTACATGGATTTTTCTGCAATGACTAATTTTGAAGGCGGTAAGCTCACTGCTGAAAAACAGCATCAGAAATGTATGGTTATCAAGAGTAATAGGTGCCAAAGGCACAAATCTTACAGCTGTGTGAGGGGAAATGACGACAGTCATCTGAATACAAAATTATTTGCATCCCGTCTTTGTCTTAGAGCTTCTGTAAAAGAAAAACCATCCTTTTCTTTTTAAAGTGTCTGAGGAATAACATCATAAACCAAAAAAACTTCCACGTTACTGTTAAATTTCCTTTGTGGTGTCTGTAGCAATCCCTCAAAAGGGTTAGCTCTGAGTATTTCTTAATTTTGCAAGGATAACACAGGAAACAATTGCAACCGTGCTGGGTAAGTACACAGCTTGCTTTTTCAATGAATTCTTTGTGTATTTGATTTCCATTTATACTTCTGCATTTTGGTGAACCAAGACAAATATTTCTGGTAGGAGCAAAGGAAGCACCAAATTTTTTTGTCTGAATTGACGCTTTGAATAATTTCAACCGGCTTGGAAGTTGGCTTAAAAATGAGGGTCATCGTTTGGGAGGAAAATTGCCTGGTTTATTCCACATTTCCCCAATGTTTCAAATTTAAAATCTCAATATCATTTAGAAGTTAAAACGTGTTTATCTGTGGCCTGGCCACTCCGCTGTTCAGGAAGGACAAGTGTTACGTGATGTACCGGACATGTCATGACTCATGTCACATGTCTGAAATAATCTGAGAAATCATTGAAGACTTTTTTTATTGCAAGAAAAAATGGAATTCTTTTCTGACAGAGGATAAATAAAGTTATCATGTTTTGCCCACAGAAAATCTTCAAACAGGGAAAGAAGAGATCACATTCCTCTGATCATTTCTTCGTGTGTCATTAATTGCTACGATAATTCCATTGCCAAATCCTTTGGTATCTGAAAGCCTTTGCAATTGTCACCTTTAAAGTCAAAAACCAGGAGCCTGCTTCTCCTGAAACCCTCCATGTTCTCCCTGATGGCTCTTAGTCTTCACTTTTGCACATTTGTGGAGCTTTGGGGAGTTTCCAGCCCAGCGAGCGGCAGGGCTTGTTCGTCTTAGGGCAGATGCTTCCAAAACACAGTGGGAGCTGGGCACACATGTTTCCAATTATCGTATAAGAAGAAAAAAAAAAAAATACATTTTTAGAGGTTTCCAGATTTAGGCCTAAATGTTTATAGAACTGGTTTCAGCTTTTAAGAATGTATTTTCTGGCTTTGAAGCTAAGAGGAGCCCCTTGACTTCATGGGACTTTGGATGGGATCCCTGACAGTTTCTGGAGCTCCAGCGCCGGAGCGGTTCAGAGCAGGGGCTGGTACCCACAGCTCCATCTGCGTTGTGCCTGGGGTGGGAGCGCTGTCCCCAGCACCGGTCTGCCAGCCCCACCGACTGCAACACCTTTATAAGGTTTGTTTGGGCTTTTTTAATGTCATCCCATAGGAGAAAAAAATTGTTGTCCTATTTTCCAATCTCTGAGGAGGCTTTGGCCAGCCCCGGTCAGGAGGCACATTTGTATTCAGTGATGTAAAAGCTAAAAACCCCAGAGTATCCTCAAAATCATGGTGTGGGGAAGCAGGGAGAGAGAAGGGTCCTGTCTTTGGACACTAATGCTGGATCGCTCCCTGATCTGACCCCCTCCCTGTTTTGTCCAGACTCATTATAAATGTAACATAAAAAACCACCATCCCAGTCAGTCTAAATAGAGTGGCTGGTAGTCTTAATGTTTTAAATATATGTCCTGTCCTTTTTGCCCTCTTTGGTTTTTTGCTTCTTACATGAGCGGCGAGAACCAGTGTTATATTTTATTTTCCTTCATTTCAGCATTTGATCTACCTCCACGGAAAGCTGCAGTTATTCCATAAAACCAGTCACTGAGGTAAATAATAGCAATCTTACCCCATAAACCTGCTGAAACTGTTGAAATACATTAAAAGATTAGAGCAATCATTATTAATATAAATTACAAGAAAACACAACATTAGCTGAATCTGTTATATAAAAAGGAATTTTTTCTGAGTTAGTTTTAATTTCAAATAAATAACACAAAGAATTTTTCCGGGAACATGAAGGATAGCTTTATAACATCAGTCTAACACAAATAATGCCCCGTCGGCTCTGTTCTCTGCCATGCACGTTGAAGTGTTCAGACTCTAAAGCGCTGGTTTCTTTTCTTCAGATACAGGGGGAAAGTACTGATAATGAACATTTCATAAAAACACAGAGACCTTTACCAAATGAAAGGATGCATAATGCATTTTCAGCATTATTATTATTATTATTATAGTACTTGCCTTTACACAATTATTATTTGATGTTTAGGTTTGCTTGAGAGGAACATCTGAAAAAGATCTGCTAAGTCAAATCCAATGCTTTTAAAAGGCACTTAATGAATTTTTCTTGCTCTGTTTATATTGAGAGGTTATTTATTTGTAGATCATCTGTCATTTTTTGTGCAAAGTGTTTGTTTTTTTAATTCTATTAGTAAAATCACTTGTGCAATGGGTGTATGTTTTCCCATAGAGGCAGTCCTGCAGAAGCTTCCAGCGTGTTGATTTAGTGCTTATGAAATAGGGCTGTCGGGCCTCCCTGGAGACCAGGTTTTTCTTAATCGGTGTAGATACAGACACGGCTCTCGCTGGACGTACCCGACGTGTCCGCACCCCCCAGTGCCCAAGGACCTGGGCAGGCTCAGCCCAGCGGTGCTGCCGACATCGAGGGGTTTGGAGATGCCCTTTCACCTCTCCCATCCGTGGGGACCTTTGGGATCAACCCACTGTGGTTAGGTACAGCCTGACCTCCTGAAACACCCATCTGGCTGCAGGGAGCCAGACGTTGCTTTTTTCAAAATAATATTAAAATTCAGCCTTTGTAGGAACCAAATCTTTTTTTTCTTTTTCTCCTACTATTGATGGAAGTTTTCCATTCCTTAATTTCCTGAGAAATTCCTGCAAAATTCCCTGAGAAATTTCATACGGGAGAGGACAACCACTCCAGGTCAACTCAAATACTTCATCTCAGTATCACGGCAAATTTTCATTCCCACTTCACCCCTCCCACACCACGACGCAAGAGCTGGAAGGTCGACGCAGCAGTTTAATTTAATCGGCAGAACATTAAACCATGTCACATTAATATTAAAAATAAATGGTATAGACCAGACATCTGAAAATCACGCAGGGGGAAGGATTTTTTTTTTTTTTTCCCCTCTCGGTGTCTCTTTTAACTCTGCAAAGGCTGTCAGAGCCAGAGCAGTGGGTAACACAGAAAACGTCACTTTAAATTGAGAGTTTATCACTTCAGCTCTCCTTTCCCTCTCTTCCCTGGCCAGTTCGCATCTGTCAGCACAACCCCATCTCTCATTAGCGACAAGGCAGGAGACGAGGCAGTGCTTGGGCGATCTGACACTTCAGGCCCTGGTTTTTACAGATTGCCTTTAGCAGCTGAACTTGTCAGACATTTTGGGTAGAAAGAGCAGAAATGAGTAATGGAGGCATCTGATTATAGCCATAAAATTCACCCAACCCCAAAAGGATGCAGAGCTGCTCCAGAAACCCCAAGCTGATATTTTAAGGCGTTCGCAGACTCCGGGGCTGACGAGGTTGTTGCCAGCAGTAATAAACTCCTGTGATCCAATCTCAGCGCACGCCCAGCCCCGGTTTTATTTGGGCGAGGTGCAGAGGGCAGAAATTCCCTTTGTTTATTTTCACTCCCAACGACAGGGTCTGTGCGGAAACCCAACGATTCAGGGCTGTTGTTAAATCTTAATTTTATCGCCGTTCCCTCAGGGGACCGGCATGAGTGCGGTTTTCTGCACTCCTCAGGGTTTCTTTGGGGGACAACGGTGTTTTGAGATCCCTGGGTTGTCATTGCATAGCTATGTTAGATAAAGCACTTAAAACTCCGCCTTTGTCAACCAGAAGAAGCGGAGGTGGCCAGGAAATACAGGGACGCCTTGCAAGCCGGTATTGCAGCACTGCAGCATCCGCTCCTCTGCCCCACGCAAGCCAGCTTGGTCTCCTCCTCGAGGTGCAGGGCTCGGAAAGCAGAGGCATTTCTCATTCCTGGCCTGTTTTACCTGAATTTTACTTTTTACCTGAATTTCGACAGCAGAGGATAGCACTGACAAGAGTTTTGTGTTTTGCCGCGTTCCTGCAACAGGCAAATGGGGATGGTTTCAGGCTGGGGTTGAAGCAGTGGGAGAGAGGATTTCTCCTCCCACGCTCAAATCCCCTAAAACTGGGCATTTATGTCCTGGAAGTGTCTGACCCCAGGCACTCATGATACTTGCACAGACACATAGAGGAACATCACAGGGCCAAACGGGAGTGCGCTGGACTGGCACCAAACTCTGCTCTCCGTTTCTCCACCGATTTAGCCGGCGATGGCCGCATTGCCAGCTGGAGGTCAGACAGACCACATAAAATGGAGACACCTGCTCACCTGCTTTGTAAATGGAGAACAACACAAGGAGCTGTAAGACAAGGCTGACCAAGCCAGAAACCTCATCCCCAACAGCCCGACTTGGTCAGCCTTGATGACCCTGAGACAGCTAAACCTCCATTTAATCATGAAACATCGGATCCCGCGTCCTTTCTCGGCCATCACCAGCTCCATCACCATCCCAGCCAAGGTCAAACTGGCACGAGGAGTTTAATGCTGAGACTGGGTAAAAGATTTCTGTTTGCTGAGCTGACTGAGAGGCTGGGGATGCTGGATGGGGGAGAGTCAGGGCTGACATGGAGCAGTGAAAAACTAATGGCTTTTAGTGCTCCTCATTTATTTTTTCCATTTATCTTCTTTCAAGGATTTTGTTTTCCTTTCTGCTTTATTGTAATTACCTCTCATTGTTTCAAACTATTAACATTCAAAAATAAAGCACGTTTATCTCTCTCCAATATTTTTTCCAAGATGTTTTCATTCAAATCCATCCAATGAACCAACCTGAATTAACTGATCTAACTAGGCAGTTTTTAGATAAAAGCAAAGGCAGGAAGACATTCCTGGTTTTGCTGCTGCTTGTTGATGCCCACCAGGCACCTCGTGCAGCTACTCCCTGAAAATAATAGGAAATGATCCCAAAGAATTAGTAGCTGCTCTAGCTGGACCCCTCCTGCCCATTTATCGGAGGATGCTTGATGCTACTAGCAACACCAGAGCAGTGCTGGTTCATCTCCTATGGTTTATACGCAATTATAGAAGGGGCAGCTCACGACCAGCCGCTGCCGAAAGTGGTGCCCGCTCCGGCACGTTTACCCTCGCTGCTCTGCCAGTGCCCACTGCTGACACCTCCGCTGCCTTCGATCAAAGGGAAACGTGAGGAGCCGTTTTGCTTGATCTGAAGAAAGCTTTTGACACAGTTAACTGTGGCACATTAATTAACAAACTTCAATACCAAGGCTCCTCGGATGCAGCTCTCACAGGGTTTCAAAGCTGCCGTGCAGGAGGAGGGAGGGGACGGCGATTGCCATGTTCAAGGAGGTTCACATCTCTAGGTCCTTCACCATTGCGGAGATACAGCATCCAGATACAGGACCAGCGGCTGGGGTGCTGGTCTGGGGTGCCAGGAGGGGACGGAGCCGCAGCGGGCTGGGGCTGGGCATCCCCCACCCACCCAGCGTTAACTTGCAGCCCCGATAACCCGCAGAGGGGTTTCTCACTGTGATTCGGCTCTGTGAATTTTAAAGGAGACGGGAAAACTCGGGTTAGAGCAACCCATCTGCAAAGCGCCTGCCCAGCTGCGGGGGCTGCCCGGCTCCCGCTGCCCCACGTCCCAGCTTGGCTGCATCCACATTTGGACCCGTCGTGCTCCCGTGGAAAACTGAACTGAGAGAAAATGGGGCGGCGGATGATAGCAACGTCACCACAGCCCCAGTGCACGGCGAGAGCAGGCCATGAAATCAGGTCAGTTTCTTCTGGTGTAAATCAGCACTCCTTTGCTGAAGCCAGTGGAGTTAAAAGAGTGCAAGAAAGACCAAAATTAGGTCAATCAGATGCACGGCTCCTTTTATGCAGCAATGTAACCCTCTTCCTCCTTCCTACTACTTCTCTGCACAGTCAAGTAGGTCAGAAGTATCTCCTATCAAGCAGCTGGATCCACCAAGGTAGCTCTGAAATATTCTCCAAATCAGCAGGATACCAGGAAAAGGCATCCCTGTCCCCTCCTCGCACTGCGGTCTCTCCAGTTGCCCATCTGAGCACCGGTCTGAGGGGGAAACGGGCTCTCAGTTGGGGGCTGATGAAGGGAGGGGCTAAAGCACCCCAAAAAAGCTCAGTCCAGGCTTAACTAGAGGTAAACCTCACTTCTAAATATCCCATTAGTTGCACTGGCCTCCTGTGCAGGGTTTTGCCACGGGCTGTGCTTGCAAGGGACATCACAGACACGGCAAGGAGCTGCTCCAGTGGCCCCCCGCAACCCCTCAGCCACCTGCACCGGAGCCCGGTCCCCGAGCAGCGACCTGCAGCCTCCTAGCGCCGCTGGTGCTGGGGCGTGTTTTCCCTCCCCAAATCACTGCTAGGCCGGTCAGCACAGACTTGTCCGCAGTGAGCGGGGCAACGGCTCCTCTATTTCTCTGCAGAGCCCTCTTACACACAAACTTCTGTACGTGTTTTACACGCCTTGAACCAGTGAGACCAAAACAACCGCTTAACACCCACTGGAAAAGAAGCATAATTGAAACAAACTGGAAATAAAATTATTAGTGAAGCAATCCGGCTTCCTATTTTCATTCACCAGGAGCGGTGCCAAAAGGTAATTCTGAAGCCGGAGAAACTCTGCGGAGAACCGTGGTGGAGTCAGTGGAGCCGCACGGGAAGAGCTAATGTGGGTGAGAAATGGTCTTGAATCACTGAACACATTGTTCGAGGTATAATGATTCTGTGATTCCGACTGAGAACTTTCTGCCTGAATCATAAAATAAATAAGGGTCCTGGAGCACCACGGTTTCGTACCAGCAGCCAAGGAGATGAAATCATGAGACTCTGAAATCCAGAGCTGCTCCCAACTTTGGCAACTCCCCTCTGTGGTAAGGAATGAAAGCCCTGTGCCAAGTCAGTCACAAATTACAAACAATCCTAGAAACAGCGATTTCTTCTCCCCCCGCAGCCTTTTTCAATCTTCTCTTACTCTTCTCTTAAATTGCTCCACAACTCGTGTTGGCCTTATCTCCTATCTACGTGGAGTCTCTAGCTGTCTTCAGAGCATCTGCAGTACGTGCCTAACACGTGTTCGCACCGGTCCTCCCACTGGGTGCCTACGGAGCCAGGATGCGACAGGCTGGATAGTGAGGGGTCTGAACTGCTTATCGCACTGAAATGTTATTGTAGTCACAACACCTACGTGAGACAGCTATAGTAGCATCCAGAACTTGGTCCAACAGAAATAACAATGAATAATACTAATTTCTGCAATTATTTACCACTCAAAGGCAAATTAGTCATCTCTTTGCCATACCTGAGACGGTAGATGCCACAAAATACCTTCAGTGCCATCTAGCTACTAAGTTACGTGCAGAGATAAATTTGCAAGTAGCGCTAATTGCCGTAAGGTCCATCAGTGGCGCGATGTCCCTCAGGGGTCTAATCAGGATGGTAATGCAAGCCACAAAGATAATTTGCAACCATAGAAAACTCTGCTTTAAATGGATGTTTATTGAAAGCGCTGCAAAGTGAATTCCTCAGAATGAAGGCTAAATAAATAAATAAATAAGTACACACACCCAAAAACCCACCGGATATTTCTTTCCACTTGTAAAGGCAGTTCAGTATTGCCAGCCTCTCTGAACAAACCCAAGGTGGAACAACAGTACCTTTTGGCTTTAGCTTTCGTATCATGAAGAGGTAAAGCAGCTGTGAAACAACATCTCCTTTTCTGTCTAATAGTCTTGGGTCTCACGTCCGTCATGGAGGTACTGGAGCGCTCTGGCCCCTGACTGTCAGTTGTCTCCAGGACTGATGGACTTTTATCGAGAATACAAGAGTCTACTAAATTACCGTGGCCCCATTTTACTGGTGGTGACTCTATTGACCACCTATGATGACTGCACCCACGACGTGCGTTCACACCACAACCAAACCCCACGCATACATTCTGCCAGGCTGGCGGCAGGCTGGGGAGCGGCTGGATACCGAGGGATGCAGCAAACACCTGCCTCTCCCTGGATAACTCACACTGAACCATCACCGCGTGGAACTGAAAATTACGGCGGCCGATCAGCTGTGCGAAACATGCAGAAATGGAAATGTGAAGTGTGGGACCACAGCCGGGGCTGCCTGCGGCAGGCTCTCGGCACGACGAGCAGCGGCTGCAAGCGGCAGGGGAACGAGCTGGTGCTATCCTTTTTCCTCCCCGGCCCAGACCATGGACCGTTGCCACACAGTCCGGTATGTCCTGGACCATGCAAAAAGCTAAGAAAAGCAAAATATAACTAATTTCAAAAAGAGGTTGTTTTTATGACATACTGTACTTTGGTGAGGTTATTCCATTTACAGTGTAATTTGTCCAGATAAAATCCATCTAGAAGTGACCTTATGGTCTGGGTATGATGCTGACAGAGGAAACACACACGCTCATGCTCCCACGATGTCAAACAGCAATGCTTGGCCAAGGATCAGCTCCTCAGATGGAGCAGGCGAGCACCACTGCCCGGTCTGCAGGCCTGATCCTGCTCTGGGTGCACGCTCATGAGAAGGTGAGCTCAGTCCCACCGACGAGAGCACAAGGACCGTCCCTGGCTGTCGTGGCAGTGAGCATCTGTCAGCAACACCAAACCTGCCGATGGCAGAAGACATCAGTGCCTGTCGCAGCATGGTGAGGACTTTCGTCTCCTGTTTGGAAGTCCTCGCTACCTTAATGCTGGAGAGTTTATCAAGGCAAGAGCAGATTCTCTCCAGCTGACAATGTCCATAACATCAAAGTCAGTGGGAAAGTTTTTGGAGCATGTTACTAATTGAAATTAGTGCTGAGGATATTCACCTTTGACGATGAACCTCAGCAGTGTGAGGTGTGTCTTAGAAGGAGCATCCGTGCAGCACCCACAAGGAGACTTTTAGTTGCTACTTCAAGCTTTCACCATGAAAGGTAGATCCTCTGTGGCAAAAGCTGGCAGCTGAAGCAGAGAAGGGCTGCAGCCCTCAGGTGTCCCTCTGAGCTGGAATTACCATACAGACACTTAAATAAAAATAAGACGGGTGCTCAAACCTGACACCACATCTCAATCCAAGCCGTGCTGATTTACACCAGCCAAAAAGAGACCTGACCTGCAGGGCCAAATCTGGCCCATGGTTATATCCAGGCAGCTGTGGTGATTTAAAAGCTCTGTCAGTGTCAGTCACCAATGGTCTCATTGAAAGCCAGATTTATCTTGTAATCTGCACCAGGAGGCGTAAACTGCTACTGGTGCTCCCACACAAAATAAATCAGCCCAACGCAGCTGAGAGCTGGTAGCTACGAGCGTCAGCCCTCGCTCTCCCGTCTCCCTGATTTATACGTCCTCATGCTGAAGTCAGCGTTGGTCAAACGCCGGTAGAGCCCTTCCCCTCTCGCCAACGTGTTTTACACCTCGGGTTAACGTTGGAGGGACTCCTGGAGCAGGCATTGCGGTCAGCATGGGGACCTGCCTCCTCTGCGGGCTCTGGCCAGGGCGGTTCGTAAGCTCTTTGGGGGCAGGAACAAGGTTTTTGGTCAGGCTGATGCTATACCTGGCATCTCCAGGCTGCCAGTCCCCAGCCGGAGTTTCCCCACGCTGTGGTGGTGTGAGCAAGCGCTCCTGCGAGGAGCGCGATGGAGCAGCATCACCGTCCTGCCTGGGGAGGGGACCCCGCTTGGCTTGGCAGAGCCTGTGGGAACACGTGAGCACATCATGGGGTTAACTCTACGTTTAGGCTCGCGATTATTTCAGGCATCCTTCTCTGGTCCTGAAAGACAGGCTGACGAAAGTCATGAAGAAAGACAGTAGTATAATAACCGCCCAAATGCAGTCACAGGGAATACATGCCTCCGATTCTTCACGTCCCAACTGTGAGCTTATTATTGCAGCATCTCTCCCCTTCGGGATTCTTTCTTATCACATAAAATGAAGAATGCACTTTTTTTTTTTTTTTTCAATCCTGCACAGCACACACTTCCACCGCCCCATCACTGCTCTGGCACACTCACTTTGGAGACAAAGCAAAACCCACAGGACATGGGCAAACGCTGTAGCCCACCCAGCAAAGGGAGCGCGGGATTTTAGGGGTGCATCAGCGAAACAGTGATTGCCACCGGTCCAAAGGCCGTGGGCCATTGCAAAGGGCGATCCAAGAGCTGGAGGGAGGATGATGCTGTTCGCCTGGTCGTGCCATGCGGGCTGGTGGCGAAAACCCACGCCGTTCAAACGAGTCTTCAAGGGTTGTGCTGGAGTTTGCGCATTCCTCGGTGTCGGGTGAAGCCGCAGGGGTTTGGCAGAGCGGCTGCAGCTACGCCCGGTCCCTCCACAAATAGTGTTGGCAATTTCAGGGAGCGAAATAACGTCCCGGTGCTGCCAAAAGCCACAGCGATTATCAGCAGTGTAAGTAATCAAGTAAAAGCACTTTTCCACAGCCGAATGACCAGATTGTCAAGCATGCAAAGAGTAGTAGCTAAAATTGATTGCAGCTCACATGGATAATTTCTACCAGAATTACGTTATTGTATTGAAACAGTAATGCATAATGTATGGCCGTGCATCTCTGCAACAAACATTTTACATTTAATTTAGAAATCTCTGAGTCATTAGAAAAGTTCTCTCATTATGTTGCAGAGACCTTTGTGGAGTCAGCAATAGCAGAGTCTTTAAAAAAAAAAAAATAAGTTAACGATGAAGGGAATCAGACGGACGTGAAATACCTGGGCTGGGAATGGGAGCAGGAGCCGAGCGCTGAGTGCCAGCCTGCCCCACACACCCACCGTCCTGCGCAGGACAGCCCATCCCGGGGGGACCCAGCCACCCCATCTTCAGCATCCAAATTGTGCTGCTGCACCGGGACGCTCCAGGTACTGTCGGGGAAGAGAGAAAGAAGGCAATTCCCCGGGGCAGTTCAGCCAACCTAACATTTAAATCACCTTATAGGGTTGCCTACGTCTCTGCGCTGGCTGCAAAGGAGAGTGCAGGTGGGAAAGCTCCTGGAGCGGGTGCGTGGGAGGCAGGAACACCCCGCAGGGGCCGGGAGCTACGCGGAGAGCAGAGGTCTGTGCTCGGCACTGAAGGCACGTTGTCGTGCAACAGGCTCGTAGCAGCAGAGGAAAAATCAGCATGCCTGATCCTGAAGCTCTTGCATATGTTTTGACTTCCATGGGAGTCAAATCCCTGTGCTGGCTGCCTTGCACCCCAGGTGAAAGTGCCAGCTGGGTGGAGAGTTGCACCCGACGTGCACCCAAGGTGGTTCCCATTGGAACTTGCTATGAGTTGTGGGGCTGGTGCACAGAGACATCTGTAGTCCCTGCATTTTACAGGAGGGAGATTCACTCCGTTCTGCATAAAAGTCACTCTCCTCCATATGTTAGCTCTTTGCCAGTGCACAATAACCCTTCACATCTCCCAGAGGGCATTTTCCTGCAGCAGTTTTCCATGGCTCCAACATGGGGATCAACACCACAAGGGAGCAGCCACATGGGTCTTATTGTTTGGGTCCTCTCGCCGAGCCCTTCGTGCTGACGGCAGCTCGTGCAGTCTGCTTGCCACTGCTCAGCAGGGTGGATCAGCTGGACACGACAGCGAGCGTGTCCAAAATGTGGAGCTCAGTGCTTGATTCAATGTGAAAACCACCTCCATCAGCTGGGGACCCAGGTCTGAATAGCCCACGCGATTTTTTTGTTGTCTGAAAAATGAGATGATCAAAATGCCGCTTGCAGGTAGAGCTGCAGAACGTGGTCCAGCAGCAGCGCGGAGTGCTCCGTGCACCTGTAAGAAACCACAGGTCCCTGAAGTCAGTGTGCCAGAGTCAGCAAAAACAGCCTACAGACATGAACTTTGTTATTTCTTACATTCATATACTCTTTAACCTGATCTTTCTTTTTTCACATTTTACATCCTTGAATTTTACTTGGTAATCTTTCCTCTCCACGGACAAGGAAGGTTTTAGAAGTTACAGAATAATAAAAGCATTGGGAAAAAGAGAAGTGATGGGGTTTTCAGGTGCTGTGCAGTATTGCACGATGGCAGTTTGCAGCTCCAAGTGCTATTTCTAGCTCTGGTGTTGCTCTGCCCTGCTCCTCCTCCATCACCTCTGATTCCACCCGCACGGAGGGGCTCACGCCACTGCCCTCTCTGCAGAGGCGCTCGCTGTCCGTCAAAGCTCAGCACCAAAGAGGCATTTTCATTACGCGTGTGAGGAACTGGAGATCTTTGTCATTATCCAAACATTAGCAGATTTAATATTTGTTGTTCTCAGATTCTTGTCCAACAGCCTGTGCAGCTTTCCATATAAAGACAAAACAGCCGATCAATATTTAGCACGGCCGTGGCCGGCTATTAATTCCTCCCTGAGAGGGGGTTTTACCAAAGTTGAATTACAGGAATAACCTGCAAAAATCATAGCAATTCCAGACTTTAGTGGATGTTGAGTGGCCGTATGGGCTTCCCACCTACCATCAGTTACTAGCAACGCAACACACTTCACTCCAGAGATGCACACTTAGCTTTGGGTTAAAAATAAATAAAGGAAGGAAAGAAAAGCATCGTGATTATTTGTATATCCGCACGCTTGCCGACTCAGCAAAGCGGCAGGGTTGACCCAGTTCAGCCCCTTGGCGAGGGGTCGTGGCTTTGCCCCCTCCTCCTGGAAGATGCTGTGTAGTGAGGCAAGGGACAAAATACAACGGGGATTAACAGCAAAGCAAAACGCAGTTCAGATAAGGACAAATAAAATGCAGTTCTGACGTACAAGGCCTGTAGGGAGTTCCCGTGCATGGTGCCAGAGCCTCACGTTAAATACTGAGCTACAAGATGGGGATAATGATAATTGGGTCGATGAGCAGAGGATGCCCGCACCACGCCTGCCCTGAGCGAGCAAACAGCCTCACGCTGCCGGCTGCTCGCGTCAGGGTCTGCTCAGTCGGGAGGGGAGCTTTGCAGCCTGGGCCCGAGTGCTTTGCTGGTACTAATTACGATCACAATCAATGCGGGACGTGAGTCAGCAGGAATATGTTTGGCCGTGGCAGAAAAGGCAGCGTCGTGTAAACGAGTTCAGCAACAAGGCTTCCCCTCCCACCTGGGAGACCACCCCAGTGCTCCCAGTGCTCCCAGTGCTCCCAGCAGACCCACTGGTGGTGCGGGGACAGCTGCCCGGGACACCCGACACCAGAGCCGCCTGGCACGTGGATTTGTGTCGTAACCAAGCCATCAGAACCGGGCAGACCTTAGCAGGAACACCGCGGAGCACGCCTGGCTTTGGGGCACAGCGTGGCACTGGGGACCCTCGTCCCTGGGGCTGCTGGGGACGGGGGGGCGGCGTGCGGACACGCAGCGCGGGAACCACCCTCAACCTCCAACACGCTCAAAGCCGGGATTTTGGTGGCCCTTGTCTCTAATCTGGGACATCAAAGTGTGAATGCTGGGTGCCCTCACACAGCCCTCCTGAACCAGCGGGGTGGGAGGGCCGTGGGGACGGGGCTGTGCAAGGGGAGGGGATGGAGAAGAGAACAGGGACATCAGCGTGCGCATGTGTGTGTGTGTGTGTGCGCACGCGTGTGCACGCACATGTGTGTGTGGCACTTCAGGCACCACCTCATGTCCCTGCTTTATTTATTCCGTGAAGTATAAAACCACATGGAAGATGTTTGAGGTTATCTGAATGTTGAAATAAGTTAATCTCTCCTAAACAAACGATCTACTTCTGACTCATTTCTAAGAAACTTGGGCTCCTGTGACCAAGCTTCCTTTACAGTCATTAGTGAATTTTTAATTATAAACTGAGAGGACATAATTTTCAGTGAAAGATGCCTCCTGCGCATTTTGTGGGTTTGGTTTAGCAGCAGGAAGACGATACTGAAATATCTGAGTCGAAAACAATTAATGATGATATTCTGGGGTTTATAGCCGTATCACAGTTCCCACCATGGGTCCCCTTTGGTTTTTTTGCACTGTTAACAAACACAAAGGTTGCGTATCTTTACACCCAGTAATTGCCTCCACGTTCATGCTAACCTTACAGAGATGCACTGTTTTTCAAGATCCACGAAAGGCCGTGACCTATAAAATTCAATTTCAAATGGTAAAAATCCCTTGGCCACCGTAGACGCTAGTGACAAACTAATGTGTTATGTTCCATAACGGTCTGTTTTGAGTACTGGCTTGACCTGTAAGTGTTCTAGATACAGCCTGACTAAAATGGGTTTTATTATTTTCCATTAGTGCCTGCCGCAAGAAAATCAACTGGCGGTCCACAGGGGAAATAAAAGTATTTTCCTCCTCTAGATAGCATCTGCTGCAAATGTAAACGGACCCTTTCCCAGCCCTCTCCTTCCTTCGGTTTTCTTCTAGCCTCTGATGTGACCAAATCTCCCAAGATTTGTGCTTTGGTTGCAAGCCCCGAGGCAGGGTGAGGGCAGGAGATGCTCCCCGGCCCCGCAGGACCTGATGCTGCTCCTGTGAAGCTCCATCACACCCCCGGCCCGGGAGCTGCTCGAGGAGATGCACCGCGGCAGCGCGAGAGGAGGAGTACAGCCGGGCGGCATCTCCCGTATTTGCAGTCAGACTCATTGAGATTAGGAACTTTGTTTTTTTTTTCTACGCTACGCACACTCGTGCTACACCCGGGCACTGCGGCCGCACGGGGCACCGCCTGCCCTGTCCCCACAGGGACACCCCGCAGCTCCAGCCTGACCCTGCCTGGTGCTGCCCCCCCATCCTGGGAGGGCTGCGTGCCCCTCGGGCTCTGCTCCCACCTGGCTTCTCCTGCCTCTCCCCAGAGAAAGCGTCCCAGCAGTGCCCACCAAGCTCGTTTGCCCTCCTTACATTTCCCCAAACTTCTTTTTAAGGCAAATTATTCAGTTAAAAAAATTCCCCAGCATTAAAACCTGTCTCACGTCATCTTGTCTCAGTAAAACAATGACATTTTCCCCTCTTTGATGCTCAGATCTAGCTCCACAGGAAATTTTACTACCATGACTCTTTCATCTCTCTCCTGGTTTGAAGATAAATGATCCTTGGACTCTTCTGGACCTGCATAAATCACAAAAGCAATCTACTGAGAGAGCTGCCTGTGGCACCGACTTCAGCTGGAATTGAAAAGGACAGTCAAAAATATCCATAGTGCTTACACAAGGAGTAACAGAGCTGGGGTAATCCAGTGTTTTCTCCTTTCAGCAAGCAAGAACCAGGGCATGAAGAAGAGGACCATGGTGGGACCATGGCACCGGGGGGATGACAGCCCTGGGATGCCATCCTCGGAGACACTGGGGATGACCGGAGAGAAACCACAAAACTGGGTGACTTCTGAGGACATGGGACTTGGTCCCAAAGACAAAGAAGTCCTGGTGCATCCTCCCGGCTCGCTGAATTCGGTCCTGGGTGTTAGATGCGTGTGACACTATCCCTTTCTGACCTGCACCCAGCTCTGCCTGCAACCTGGGGGGCTGTCCCCCAGTCAATCTCTGAACAAGAGGCTGAGGCCAGAGAGGTGTCGTCTTTGTGGACTCAGCTCTGGGGTTTAGGAGAGGCAGCCTGTGTTATATTGCAAACCGATTTCAGCCTTTGCTGAGGTTTTATATTCAGGATGGAGAAACTTGAATGGTTGCTGCTCTGTCAGTCTCAGCATCATCTTTTCTATGCTCAGAAACTCCCCTTGAGGGTCTGATGTGATGGAGGTTACAACCAAAGCACCAGAAACTTGGCTTGGGGGTGGGGTGACAGCCTCCGGGCAAGACGTCTCCTGCTTGGAAACTCCATGAGCAACCACAGGGGAAGAAGGGCAGCATATGGCCTGGGGAAAAGCTGGTGGTTGATCTCCTCACTTGAGGCTCATTTGCCCAAACTGGAGCAGGGAGCATGTGGGGAAAATATCCTGTACCCTGAGCTTGCTCAAGAGATGCCTGTAGGGTGGGCAACAGTGACCAGCTCACAAACTGCCAGAGCAAACATGGCTTCAGCTGCACCTGGAGTAAAGCAAATCCTCTGTTGCATGAAGGTTTGGGTGCTAACGAGAGCAGGGACCGTGTCTCCAAGCACAGCTGCAACCTGCCAGCGCCCTGGGACGGGGACCGAGGGACTGGCCAGGTTGCAGCTGCAGAGAACGCTGCTCCAGCAGCCGCTGATGCAGCAAGCAACTGCTCCTGAGTGAGTTGTGCTTTTCCGTGGGTGGGAGTGTGGGCTGAAGAGATATTTTTGTGTCTCACCTCGCTTTCACCCGATTGCAACCGGATACCACAAGCCCCATCAGCCCCGAGCAGAGCGTACAGCATAGCTAATGTAAAGCACTGTATGCTTGCAGGCAAGGAGATGGGGTTTCTCACTTCTTTTTTTTCCTTAAGCAAATTTTCAAAGCCGTATTTGCCAATTGCGTTGCTCATCGCTCCTCGTAATTTGGGAACATCTGCTGAAATCACTCAAGCAGTGTAGCTCCCCATTAACAAAGGCATTATCTTGAAACTGGATTATCTTGAAACTCCTTCCAGTCTGATATGGCACCCCACCGATGAGATAGCAAGCAGCCTTGACATATAGCAAGGAGCACGTGTGACTGCTGGGACGTGGGGATACCTGACATAAAGCATAACAAATGATGCCCTCTATTCTTGCTCCATCTTACTTGGTGTTGCGTAGGTGTTCCTACTTTTTTCAACTCTGACTACCTTTATTTAAGAGGTAGAGAAAGAGGAGACAGTACATGTCACTAGAGCTAGTGTTTTGAATAATTCTCCTTTTTTCCATCATGGAGCTGTAAACTGAAGCAACATCTTGCTCTGAGCTCTAAGCCCTTCTCCTGAGATAATCAAATCAATAACTCAAAGCTCTTCACACATGTTTAGGGATTCCCACACTGGCATATCTTTACTGAAGCTTGTGAAAATCTGCTTGATTTTTCCCCTTCTCTCTTCTGACTTGGAAAAACTTGGAAGTGTTTGTGTGGCATTTTCCACATGTGGAATTACTGATCTAATTTTGGTTTCTTCCGTCCTTTTATTTGGGTACAGCCAAATAACGGCCTCTCGCCACAGTGTATTTGTGGAAATGGCAAAGGGACGTCAGCCCGGAATGAAACCTCGTGAGCAGGAGGAGGACAGTCAAGACAGGGAGAGAAAACGGCCTGAAAAGCAATGGATGGACAGACAGGAGGAGGAGAAGGGATGAACATTTCCACCTCAACGGGGTGTTGCATGTGCGGAAGGGAGAACGCTGGCCGTGACATTTTGCTCTCTTCAAGACGTATTTCTGTAAAGTCAGTTGACACTGTGGTCAGTGGGACCCTCGAGCTCCACAGCTCACCCCTGAAATGAAGCTCTCCCAGAATCTTCCCGCAGCCCACGGAAGGATTTGCCTGTTGTACTCACCTCGTGGGGGGTTTGCAAAGAGGTGTGGGAAGATTTTCAGTATTTGAATGATTTTCCCAGTGTCTTCACTACAAAATGGAGGGACTTACATGAAATAAAACCTATGGCAGCCAAGGGAGGCTTGCTTGGGCTCCTATCTGTGATGTATTTGTTGAATGCTGCATAAAAATATGTACTTCTTTTTGTGGCGGTGCTGTGGAAATTCAGAGCAGATTGTCACCTGCTGTAAATCAATGGATCTGATAAGATCTGTCCTCTGTGAAGTGGATCGAGCTTCCCTGGCAGAAGAATATGATAAATCTACCAGTCCATGCCCACAGGTGAAAGATAAATACGCAGGACACAAGCTACACCTATGAGACGCAGGCTGCACGCCTCTCCTCATCTGCGCTTTCTGCAGGGCAGGACGTATGAGCGTCTTTGAATCTTTTGGTGGCTTCGTTTGCACGGTATGAAATCTTTACATCCTGAAAAAAAAGCACATTGCAATGCAGAAGAGAGAGCTGCAAACTGGCATAACCGGCCATTAGCTACATCCCATACTTTTACATGAATTTGCACCCAGAATAGGGGAAAAAACCAAAAGCCAAAGTCTTCCATGAGCCCTCTGCAGTGGCTGGACCACTGCTCCGATTCAGTGAGAGCAGCCCACGAGGTGCCGCAAGAGGGGCCAGTGGGGCAGGGATGTTAACCTAGGGACGGGGGTCGGAGTCGTGCACTTGGATCTTTTTCACAAACCAACTACGTTGATTGGACAGAAATGTCCTTTTTCTTTGGGTGCTTTTCAGTGTGAAAAATTACCGGTGGGCTTCAAGGCTTACTGAATTGCTGATGGGAATGAGTGCTGGTAGAGTCCAGCGACAGGTCCGGGAGGCTCAGCTAGCAGCCAACACCAGCTTTCTTCCTTAGATGGTTAGGTAGGTGTTTTCAGAGCTGGAGGACTACAGACCTAGCCTTCATCCCACACTCAGCTCTGTGTTTGTGATTTATCTAGTAAATCTCTGTGGGCTCTAGGGTGCAGTTATATTAAAATATCCTTTTTCCCTAACTCAAGAGGATGGTTGCAAAACATACTGAAATTTGTTTTTCACTCTTTAAGGCTTCCAGAACTTTGTGCTCATCTATCTCACGTTATTTTTCTTTCTATTTGTGGTTTTGAGGTCATGGCTCCAGAAATGTTAACTCTTCAAGTGAAGTTCAGAGACAAAACCAGATTCTTCTTGGAGTAAATACCGAAATTTCTACCGCTGCCTCACAGCTGAAATGAATACGCACGGTAATTGATCTATCTCTCTGATCCAAAGGTACCTCAGCACAGTTATGTACTCATGGAAAATGCTGTATGATAGTGTTGGGTAGATAACGCAAACACAAACTTTCCCACAAATATTTGCTTGTCTTAAATTAATCTGCTTGGCTGTGCTCATAGCTCTTCGGAGTTTATTTTCCACAAATATTCTAACAAGAGCTTGTTGGCAAGAATACACCAGTCAAGGTAATATCTCAGGAAACTATTTTTGAAGGTCCATTTAAAGGCCAGCAACCCTAAAACCCTGCTATTTTCATGCCTTTGGACTCAGCAGCCCTGAGGAACGGGCAGCATTCCCCTTGGAGGAGGCCAGGCGTGGGGATGTGGCTCTGAGTCATGAGTCGGATCCTCGTTCCCCCTCTGCACTGGGGAAGATGTTGATTACCCAGTGAGCTGGAGAACTGAGACTGCATTTCCATGGTCGGAGGAGAAGGACTCTAGAAATGCTCTTCCCCACTCCCTGCCTTTGCCCTTCCTTTCCCTTCCCTTCCCTGGACACTTAGGAGACCAAGATCCTGCTGGAGCAGGCTGCAACACGAATCCTCCAGGCAGTTTATATATAGCTGGAGAGAACCAAACAGCATTGTTTTAAGTTCACGAACTAGTCTCCCAGTTCCTTGTAGCAACCACAAGGCAGCTCGAGTCAGACTTGCACTGTGAATGCAAGACTGGGGGCATCTTCTCTCTTCGGTGCTTGAGCAACGGAGCGGATTCCCGGGGAAGCGCTGCAGCGCAATTAACTTGTACTGCAAAACCGGGCTGCTGGGGCTGCTCTTCCAGCTCCCTGCAGAGCCTGACTTCTTCAAGCCTGGCTTCATTTTGATTCAGGAGAAAATTTCTGAAACTCTCCTCAGAGCCAAAGGGAAGAGCGCTCTGGATAGATTATACTAAGACTCCTTTATTTTCTATTTTTATAATGTATAATAAACAATAAAACTGGAAAGACATTCCAGAGTGAAAAAAAAATATTTCACAGTGTCTGCTGGTTTTTTTTTCTTTTTTCCTTAACCTGGTTACCCTTTGGGGAAACATGCATGATTTTGAGAGCATTTTGATGGAAGTAGGTATCTCATTGGCAAAGAGTTTCAAACTTATCCTATCGGCTCTATTAATAGCACCTAGCACTTATTCAGGCATCTCAACCAGAGTTTCTCGAAGCACGTTATGAAAGTATATCATCAGTTCTATTCTAGATCAATCTGTCTGAAGCTGAGCTGGAAAGTTTTTAATTTCCATGCTAAATCTCCATTGCCAATAGGCCTCCGTGAGTTACACTTGCACAGTCAGGAAATGAAACAATTTCTCATGACGTACGTCGAAATTGGGCAGCACGAACTGGCTACAGCCCCCTGGATAGGACAGAGCACCGTGCCAGGAATCAGAAGATTCTGCTCTGCCACCACCTTCCCATGGGGCTGTTTTTTTCTTCCTTTAGGCTGCCGGTTGTGTTTAGACTGGAATTCCTCTAGAAAAAGCACAGTGGCCTCCCACTGCCATTGCCACTGATGTCACGGGGCGGAAGAGCCGTGCAAATCATTTCGGAAGAGGAGATGTGACAGGGTGGAAGCAAAAATCACAAGTATTTTTTGCAGAAATGCTGCATCAAAGCATTTTAACAACTCTTTTGGTTTTTAACATCTGTTTAAAGAAAAATTAAACAGCACAAAAATTACTCATTGGACTTACAGAAAAGAATGACTCTTGCAAAACATGATCGCAAGCAGTCGTGATATTAGCAACCATCCCTTCACCATTATGGTTACGTAGGCATTGAATGAGAAAGGCAGAAGGGTATGTTTGTAAAGGAAACCAATTTTTCATAGGTTACTCCCTCCACAGGGGGAAACCACAGATTGAGAAGAGCTGACTACCCTTCCGGTAGCAATAATGCAATTACGCTATTCATAGCAAGAGAGAAAAACACCGGTTGATTTTCTTTGCATCATAATCTGTTAACCTCAGAATTAACCTTGCTGGACACAGATCTGTTAACTTTTACCATGCTTCTCCAGAAGGCTGAGACAGAAATAGCTACCCACAGCTGTTACGAATTGATATGTTCCCTGATGATGCTTGGCGCTGCCTACAGAAAAAAAAAAAAGAAAAGTTTCTGTGCCATGAAGTTAACTTTTTTTTCCTTTTTTTTTACTATTTTTAATATTCTTTCATTGCAAACTGATGGTATTAGACCGTTCTGCTTTGCTTTGCTTGGAATAGAAGGCAGACACGCTATTTGAGTACGGTCTGTAATGGTAATTTCATCCCTGATATTTTTGTTTTAGAAAAAGGAAGGGTGGCGGGTGCTTGCAGGGCTGCACAGCTCGAAGTGCATCAAGTTACACAGGCGCGTGCATTGCACTTCCAGCGCTAACCAGGAGCTACAGACACTTAGATGTCCTCTGCCCAGCTGGGAATGATGGCAAGAAAGGGATAGACCCACTTGAGGCCAACGTCCTGAAAACACCTGCTCACACACAGCGGCAGCCGCTGTCTTAGTGCGTGCTCAGAATGGAAATCCCCAAATCTGGAAACGGCAGAAAAATGGCAAAATCCCTAAATCTGCAAATGGCAGAAAAACGGCAAAATCCCCAAATCTGCAAAGCCACCTCTGCAAACTGGTTTACGTACGTACCAAGCAAACATGGATCTTTAGAAACACATTAAGTGAGGTCTCTCTGATGTTTCCCACACCTGTTTAGGACTCTTGAGAGCCGGCCATCATGGCTGAAGGACATTTAAGCACTGGTTGAATGTCACATCCGCAAAGTAAACCTTTCATATATCTTTTTGAGCCTTGGTTGAAGAATTAACTTAATTACCAACAGTCAGATTATGTCCTTGGGACATAAAGCATGATTACAGGAAAAAGAAAAAAAAGGGGGAAGATGTTTAAAATGAGAACAGTGACAGCAAAAACCACACGAACTGCTGACTCGGTGGCAAACCCATTTCTCCGGTTCAGGCGAAGCAGCCCAGCTGCCAGGATCCGCTGCACGGCCCTTGGCAACGAGACACCCGGGCACAAGGGACCTGCCCGCAATTTAATTTGGACTACAAAACACCCAAACCTGCCCGTTCACGGGGCCAAGCAGAAGTAGCGGCACTTTGGGAAGCCGCATCATTGCAGGGCACCCTGAGGTGGGAAACCCACCCACGCCAGATCCACGTGCCCCACTCGTACAGCCGTGCCCTGGGCCGTCTGCGGGCTGCCCCTGCGGGTACGAGGCACCGTGCACGCAGTTGCTTTGCCAACCGGCATGAAACCAGCCACAGTCCTCCACCCACAGATGGGCTGGTGTAATACTGATGGGGCTTGGTGCTCTTTTCCGTAATCTCTAATGTTGCCTTGATTCAGAACAAATGAAAGCGTTGAGTGTCTCCAAAAGCTCCAAATAACTTGCGTTTTCTCATCTTATGCCCCCTGCTCCGTGCATTACTCTCGTTTGCCTTCTCTTGCCCTGCATCTAGAGGAGAGATTACAAGTTGCACCATCAGCAGCCAAGCAAGGTCTAAGCCACAAGGAAGGATCTGAGTCATCTCCCTGAGAGAATATTTTAGCCATACATCATTGTTTGTTTTCAGGCAAACCAGTACAATTATGCAACATAAATTCTTTTAAAGCATTTGGGACTTCAGTTCAATTTAAAATCCTGTAGGTTTTATGGCCAGAATGAGTGATTACTAAGTGTGTGCATACAAATGAAGACTTAGGAAGAAGCATGTGGGGTGGATTAAAGGGCATGTGGAGCCTCATGCACAGACTGGGCAAGCTCTGGCCAGGCTCTAGCAGAGGATGTGAGACTCGAAAAGCCCACGTCAGAAGGTGGGTTATGGTATTTACAGCTCCGGAGCACGGTTTTGCTCTCCCAGTGCAGCGAGCATTTGCTGTGAGCACGAGGCCTGACCGCGATCTCCTGCGGGTGCATTTCCACGGGCTGCAGGAGAGCCAGGTGACTTTGCCTAGATTAACTCCTGATTTATGCCGGCTTAAATGGGGATGAAAATCTGATCTATTTAAAAACAAGACTCGGTTACAACAGGAACAGAGGAAGACATTAAAACGTCTCCAATCTGAATATTTTACGGCTCCAGGAAAGTGTTAAGCCAGAGGTATAGGGCTCAGCTCCTGGCACCTTGCGCCCATCGGGCTCCTCGCTCTGTCACAGAGTAGCTGCGGGGAAATCACTGCCCTTGCCCAGATGCTTTCACCACCACCCTCTGCCTCCTTCCCCCCCCGAGGAGGGGGACCACAGGCGGGTTTTGTCCCTTTGACCTCACAGGGTGCCAAAGGCCTCGTCTTACCTTCCTTTTCCTTTGCTTTAATTAATAGATGGAAAACAAATCCCCCCCCTTCAAGCACAAACTCCATGCGATCCTTTCCTGCGTGAGCAAGACGCAAAGGCCACGTGTGTAACCTGGAAAGCTGCATCCACATCTAAAGAGCTCAGCACCTGCGCTGAGCACCGGCAGGACCTGCTCGGTGCCGAGTGTAACCGCTGGTCCTGGGACCGGTGGGGCAGGAGGCAACCGGGAGGAAACACAGACCCAACCCGTGCCCCGCCAGCGCCCAGCTCAGCGCTCAACAGCACTGCCTGCTGTGGTGGGAAACGTGCACAGGTGGTAAAACATCACCAGGAGCAGGATGAAAGCATTTGCAAAGAAAACCAAATCGTCAACAATAGGTTTTCTATCATCATCATCATCATTAGTACTATGTAAGGACCCAGTGCTCGCTGTCGCGCTGTTATGTGAGACTCAGCCACCGCTGCACAAACAAGGTCGCGGTCCTTGTGAACTGCAGACCCCAGCGAGAGAACCAGGAGCTCGAGATGCAACAAGCAGAAAGCAAAGCAAACGATCCCAAAGCTTGGCTTAACACGCTTTCTTTGAAACATACTCTCATGATTTTGGGAGGCCTGGCAAATAAATCAGAGTTTACAACGCCAGCTACCTATTTATTTATTTCTTCTTATGTGTAAAGGAGTGGAGTCTACAGTATTTTTTTTCTCTATTTTTTTAGGGGAATATACAGACGGATTTGTATCTCCGCATTCATTTTTTACTTACACAGATGTAAACTCCACTAAAGCTGGGGGACTTATTGACAACTGATACTGAGACAATCCAAGGCCAGACTCTGACCTATTGATTTCCTCGAGATTGCACAGGACGTATGTAGTTCATCGCAGAATATAGTCTTTGTTTGTTTTGTTTATTACTCAATATATAACAATGTGGAATAAAGAACAGCGCCGAACTGCAGAAATGCCGGAGGATTTCTCTTTAATTGAAATCAGGACTGGGAACATCCTTGTAAATCAAGAGCAGTCAGCCTTTGAGAAAATTCACTGCTTTTGCAAAGTTTACTTTCAAATGGGATTTAGCTTTAACTCTTTGTCTCTCACACCGGCTCAGCTAAATAATTTTTAACAATTTCTCTGAAGCGGCTACGTGCTGCTCAGTAGCCTGAAAACTTCCGAGCACAACAGATGCTGGGCAGGATTCTTATTTATACTAACGCTGTGAACAGTAGTTGATAAAGATCAAATACACACAATTATTAAGACATTCCTGATATCAGACCAAATCCATATTTTTAAAAAGCTGGATGCTCTTCAGAATCAGGATTTTGGTTCAGTCCATTAAGAACCTGTGGGCTCTCCCTGTAAAATTATGACCTAGATGATCTGAATTTTACTGAAGTTTGATGCTGCTTTAGATTAACTTTTAAGTCAGAGCCCTATAACTGCAATGCAGAGTGCAGGCCACAGAGAGCACTTCACTCCATCAGCAGTTTGGCTTCAGCCTCCCGATAGATGGGTGCCAGCCACAGTAAGCAGAAGAAACGTCTAAGCTCCGATGTCCTAATTACAGTCCCCTCATTTCCCACATCGGAGCTCCCTGCGCATTGTGAAACATCCGAACAACAGTGTTTCTGCTTAGCGAAAGATTTCACAACGGGACTTTCCTTCTTCAGCTGTATTTTTCCAAACTCACATGTTCAGAGGCTCTCATTTCAGTGTGTTTATTGGATTGAGATGTCTTGTAATTATTTATAACAAAAGGGTTCGTCCTTCCAGCCTATTTTGTAAACGGGCAGCACACTGAAGGCTAAGTTAGCAGCAGCAGGCTGCAAGAGGATCGGGCTATTAAGATTAATGCAATAAATTTGAATTCTTCCATCCCCTCCCTCCCACAACCCATCTCTGTGTGCGTGTGTGTGTGCGTGCGTGTGGCTGGGAAGGGAAAGAAAGGGCTCCTGTGCTCCAGGATAATAGTGAATGCTACTGCAGAGGGAAAAGGAAAACCCTGTTCATCCCTAGCAGGAAGATAATTGATCTATAGTCTGCACACAACTGGTCTCAAAGCAGGCAGTAGCTGCGCAGAAGAGACCGTAGCTAACCAGAGCCCGAACTAGCCTGTCAAACAAAAGCTTTATAGGGACACCAGGGAGAACAAAAGTAGCACATTTCATTCCTTCATAATAAATCTTCCATCTTTATTGTGCGGAGATGTTTTGCTCCTGAGCACGCCGTGTTTCGGAGCGGTGCCCGCCCCCGCCACCCCCACCGAAATGCTTGATGGCGACCCGGAGCATCCAGCCCGAGCCGAGCTGCTCTATCGGGCCGTGGGGTTTGTTTTCGCTGTGCACAGCCAGGCCCAGCTGTTCTCTGTGTCCTCAGACAGCGGCAGCCCTTGGGCTCCAGCTCTATCACTCTCTGTTTTATGTGCGCTAAAGGTAATAAAATAACCATTTCTAAATTTAACTAGCATTACATAATGCAGCTATTTATTATGTAAAGCTGCTGTTTACAATGCCCAGAATATTGATCACCATAAAAAATGCAATGCAGCTAGAGCTCGTATAAATTAATGTTACTATTTTCCTTTCTTTTTGCTTAAAGGATCAATCAAAGGTCTAATTTGTTCTCGTGAATTCACCTCTGCAGAGCATGCAAAGCACCAGGCAGCGCATTGTTTACTGTCATTCAGGCTCGTGTGCAGCACTCGGCTCAGAATCTGGCAGAGGATATGTAAAGATGACAATTTGTTCATTATCCGAACCATTGGAAAAGGCAAATAAAGCATACTAACCTGCTTTATTTCAAATCAGGTCATTTATTTTTTTTTTTCTCAGCTGTAAAGCAGCATTGGCAACCACTTAAGAATTCCAGCATTATGACTGTATATCATCATTAATACCTACAGTAGATTATGAATAGGTATTTTCTTGCAATAGCACATGAAGCCTGAGAAAATGAAAGATGTTTTCCTATTCTTTAGGCCTTTTGGGGGTAGAAAGAGGGATGGAAAAAGAGAATTAAATATTAACAGAGTGAACAGATCACTAAGCAAAAAACAATTAAATAGCACAGCATCCATTCAACAATAACACCAAATCATGATGCAACTGCTGAGCGTGGGGTGACATACTAATCATGGATTAAAGGGACTGATTTGTGTCTCATGAGTATTCATGGGCAAAACCTGATACGTGCAAACTGATCTCGGGGAAATATGTTTTGTGGGAAACATGAGGTTATACTAGTGTCTGAGCAAAACGATGATGGCTTTTCTGACTGTGCCTTAGGGAGAAAGGAAATATTTACCTTTTTATCTCCTGCTTTCTTTTTTCATGGAGTTGTTTTCCTCCTCTCTACTGAATGAGACCCAGGGGTTTTTCCCACCTACCTGCCCATTCTTGTACTTGCCTGTACAAATACAGGTGATCATAAAAAAACCCCTCCCATCGTTTGATGCCACCCAGAAAACCAAAGGTTAGAATGAACCACAGAGCATGCCATCACAGGCAATATTCCTCTAACGGCATCCAGTAGCCAGTGTTTCCAAAGATGAATCACCCCTATAAAGAGAGAATGAGATGGCGTGAATCCAGCCCCGTATCAGATGTGCCGTCAGCAATTACACACGGCTCGTCACATGGGGAAGAGACCATGAGACAGCAAATAGAAAAATGTCCCACCTAGGTGGGAACATCTTTTCTGTATGTTAGAGTTGCCTGGCTTGGCTTCAGTGCAAAGACTGTTGTTAGTCGTATTGTACTACACAGCCTTTTTCTTCCAGTTACCTTCAGCTCAGGATGTAGGAAAATTAAAAGCACTAATGGGCCAAATTATGGTCTCCTGGAGAAATTTCCTTCATAGACCAGAGAAGATCCCAAGAAACCAACTAGTCCAACTAGTCCCGTACTGAGAAAAGGTCAAATGTACTAAACAGTTTTCTCTCTACGCACTCCACGAGGGTGAAGAAGGTCACACCCTCCACGGAAAGCCACAGAGCTCTGCAGCTCTTCCAGGATCAGTCCTGTCTCCAGCTCCTGCTGCTCCTGTGCCTTGCATCATGGCACTGGAAGTCTTCTGCTGGCCTCCAGCCACTGTTGAAGCCATCAGGTAGCAGATACAAGAGGATCAGAGCTGCCCAGGCCCCCTTAACTCCTAGGGTCAAGGACCAATGTGCTTTCTCTGCTTTGCTCTTTGTTCTCCACTCACACTCCTCACTCAGCGTCCACCTGCCTTTCCCCAGTCTCCTTTCAGCCCCAGGAAGGAAAACTGTCTCTAGCGGTGTCTGAACAGCAGCTGTTGCCATGCAGGTAGGGGGCCACGTGCTTTGTGCAAAAGACTCTCGGGAAATGATCCTTTGCAATATTTTCCACTAAACAACTGCTCCAAAACAAGGAGGCAGCCACCCGTGACTTCAGCCTCACTGAGGAGGCCATTGCTGGGTATCCTGAGGCGTCTGACTTACGTAGCTCCAGCCCTGGTAGAGCAGGCTGGTTTCTTTTCCCCATTTTACAATTTGGAAAGTCCCCAATTCCTCCATCTACATCCTCATGTCTGACATCAGCAATGCTGGTGCAGGACTGTTTGTTAATATTGAGATTGCTCTTCTCAATCAGCCTCTGAGCAGTTGTCTTCCTCTCAGCACAGTGAAAAATCCAGCAGCTAAGGCAGTACATTTTTATAATCTTAATGGAGCTCGTACTTTAAAGTTTAAAGGAGCTTAAACAGTGGGAAAGCCCCTGTGGAAAATCCAGTGTTTTCATATGCAAGTCGGGTTTTTGGTTGTGTATTAGCTGTTGTTATTTTCAGTAGCTGGTGTTTCATTTCTGTTCAGAAACAAATGTAAAAAAGCAAGTGAGCAATTTATAATGAAATAATCAATGCTGGTAGTGAACTCGCTGGTGCCTGTGCACTTAGCCTTGCCTATGATCAGAAATTTCTCTTGGGGGCAGCATTTCTTACAGAGATGGATGGATTTATTTTCCATCTTCAAAATGTTTACTTGCACATCTAGATCTCCTGCTCCAGATGTACTCCTGGTTGAGGGCCAAGAGCTCCCCCCGCTAATGCCAGCGGGGGAGAGTAGAAGCATCATGAGGTGGAACAGCAACCCAAAGACAACCCAAAGGCAGGCCACTGTCCCTTTCCCTTCCCCTTCCCCTGAAAACCCCCCACTTAGCAGCCTTGGGTGGAGCATCCACAAGAAACTTGCAGCCCACCCAACCGACCGTCCATGGGCCTTCAGAGCCTTTCCGTCCCCCCAGGGTGGGCTCCCAGAAGCACCAAAGCTCAGGCTGCCTGCAGAGACACCGAGCACAGGGGATAACTAATGCTGGTGACTCTCTGAAGCTACGTCCCCACAGCAAGATGGAGCGTACGGAGCTGACTTTAGGCTGCCAAGAGCCCTAACTCACCTAATGTCTGCCCGCATTGCTTCCTTTAGTGCAGCGGGGATGCCCTCAGCCTCAGAGTGAGCAGTGTTGAAAATCTGTTTAGGAAAAGCAAGAAAAATGCCACTGCTGCAAGCTCTGGTGGGCACGAGGAGCTGGGATGTCTCCTGTGATGAGACCTGCATGCACCCCAGCCACCCCAGGGACATGAGCAGGACTCTGCCTCCTGCCCTAAGCCTTTACGGGGCTCGTTTTAAGGGTGGGGGATACAGACAGGTCTACTGATCCATAGGCTGGGGACCACGCCAAGCTGGCAGAGAAAATGCAGCCAGGTCAGACGCAGGAGGCTGCCCCACACAGATGCCAGGAGGTTACAGAGCTATCAACGTTTCATTGCTTTCCCCACATCAGTCCCAGGAGGTGAAGGAAGCCTTGCGAGGGGAATGGGAGAAGCAGATGCAGCGTTTGCTTTAATGCTCAGAACTATGGACTTGCAAACCCTGCTGGTTTCTCAGGAGCGGGCATCCAAACTAAGTGAAAAATATTGCTGAGGATAGCTAATTAACTGCGTGGCCATTGGCAGTCCATGAGGATTCAACTCTCCTGTGAACTAAACATGTGAAAAATATGGCTGAGGTTCAACATTTTTGAAAGAAAGTGTTGATGAGTGAAGGACTGAAGAAACTAAGCAGTACATCGTGAGAGAGATGAGAGTAAGAGCAGAAGGGTGTTCCTGCAGGGAATAGTCCCAGAAACCTGGATGATTACACAGCACAAAACAAAACAAGGAGCTTTACATCAACAAAACTTCACAAAACTTGCCAGGTGGGATGTCAGTTCAGTATTTACCAACAAAGCCATGGGGACAGTTGTACTTATAGCCAGCCTAATCATAGGGGCTCCAAAATAGATGCTTCTGAAAGCAGGCAGAGATAAACCCAGGCCATTTTTGGAAACTGTCCTCTTCTTTTTTCCCTTTTGTTAGCTCCAGACGGTCTGGAAACCGAGGTGACTGATTTTCATCTTGCTTACGTGACCGTAAATCAGAAGCAAATTTAGCAAAGGCAAGAAGGTGATGTGGGTGTAGCTGGCTGGAATGCCTGAGAACCATCTTTATTGTTATGATTAAGCTATAACTGCATGTGGGACTACAAATCAGCCCACCCTGCTGATGATGGAGTGTAGGTAGCACTACGCTTTCCGAACCAGCCTGAGGCTGGTGGGGTTTTCTGCCTGAGCTCCTCCTCTATTAGGAAGAGCCGTGACTCTTCCCTTCCCGTCGGTGGTGTGCCTGGGCCCCTAAAACCCCTCTGCTTTCTTCCCCAACGTCCAGATCTTTGTCCCTGCCTGTGTTTTGCAGTGTTTCTCTGAGCAGGTAGTCTATTCCGCAGACTTTTGGGCTTGTTAAATACAGCAGCTTTTCACAGGGGCGGCAAATACAGAGCAGAAGACCTTCCTTCAGAAATGAAGCCTAACAAAGCGTAATCTGCCTGAATTTATGCTGGATGTGGCTGATTACCTTTACTCACTGTCCATAGGTTTGGGAGAGAATCTTACTGCAGGGACATGCAGTTCTGTTCGGTGCTGTGAAAGACACCTCTGGCCTTACACTCCTCTCCCCATCCATCCATCATAGGGCAATTTCCTCACTTTTGTCTTCTTGCCGGGAATCTCCCCATTCCTGCTGTGTGCATCCTGCTCACGTCAGCAGCATCAGGGATCTAACCTGGGGTATTCCAGTGTCAAAACCAGGAGGCTGAACTGACTGATAAAGTCCCAGCAGTGATAACCAAGCAGTTAGCGAGCTTATAGACATCTCTGTGTGGGGCAACAACCAGCGGGTCAGACGAGATGCCAGGCAGAGAGGGGTCCCTCGTCCTTAGCTTCCTGGGGCCACTGCCACCCTGAGCCATGAAACCATCTACAGCTTCTTCCAGGACACTGCTGGGAGGGCCACAGAAGCACGGATCAGACCTGACATGTCTGGGTGTCAAAGACAGGTCATCTTGCAGCCTCTATGTCTGTTGTAAGCAGATCGTCTTGGCTTCGCAGTCAACAAAGGGTCCTCTCTTCACCTGCTGTGTGTCTTCGCATCCTTTGCTTCAATAGCAGGGCACTGTTTTCCAACTGCAACACTCTGTCAGGTCTTGGGGGAAGGGAGAGTAAGGTCCTTATCTTTAGCATCATAAAAAAAAAGCTACAGAAAACATCTTGAAGGGTGTCTAGTCCTCCCCCTCTCAGTCTACACAAGTAAACATCCTCGCTTAGGTGTGCCTTTTACCGTATTAATAGCTACTTCCCTTTCTGTAATCACTGGGTTATTGCTAAAGAAATTGCAGCAACGTTAATAGCAAGTGACCCACAAATTCAATACAACACCAAAGGTCGTGGAGTTATCTCACGCAACGAACTCACTTTTGATGAATTGGTACCATTCCCTGGAACATTTTTACAGTAATTTTAAGAGTCATAACATCTTACCACGTGCTGCTTCAACTTTTTGACATGCAGCTAAAAATAGCAAGCGCTGCAAAGCCTGGGAGAACAGCTTCAAGTTCAGATCTGAGCTGAAAATCCCCAGTGTTTCAGGATGTTCGCATGAGTATTTTCATTTCAACACACCATAAAGACAAGGTTAAACCGAGAAGTTTGGATATGAGTCCAGAGCAGGAAGGGGACAGGTACAAAAAACGAGTGCCCACCTTCATCCTATTTCTATTTAAAGAATCGCAGTATCAAAAGCCTGGCAACTGCTTTGAAGGCAGAGGCCAACTCAAAATGATAAGTGATTGTAAGCAGGTGCTGCTCAGGCTTTGGTTGCTGTGCTGTTTGCTGTCTGTCACTGCGTCACCACACGGGTGTAGTCCCCCGTCTCTGGTCTTGCTCACCCACTCTGCAAAGTGTAATACCACTCGTTTGCCTCTCTGGGCAGACAGGAGGGCATGTCAGTCACTTCGGTTTTGCCAAGCACGTTGAGATGGATGGATGAAAGGTGCCACTGTTACAATCATTGATTGCGGCATTTGCTGGCTCTCCAAATCCACCGTCCCACTGGGAAGGTAGATACTTGGGGAGGTTTTGAGCTCAGAGGAAAAAGAGGCGCTGAGCAAATGTGTACCAGGGTGGTGTGAACTCTGCGCCCCATGAGCCCACAGAAAGCCAGGCCGGGGCTTACAGCCCTCTGCCACAGCCTCTCCTGCACGGTGCTGCTTGGGTAAGGGAGAGGATCCCTGCGCTTTTATTATATCTGATTCCTGAAAAAATGTGGAAGCCTGGACCGTTTTTGTTTGTGTTTCCATAACTCCCCTCCTGCTTTTCTTTGATTTGGCCTGGATAATCTCACGCGCTGGGTTGTTCCAGCCCCCCGGGACGTGGGGTGACTGCATTCAAAGTGGCGAGGAGGAGGCTCTGCCTTGTTTATGTTTTGGAGCACGAACGCTAGCTTGCAATCCTGTGGGCTGTTCCGGTTATCAGGCACGGCACTGCTCTGCTGGCAGCTCCTCCATCTCGAGCTGTCGCGAGCGATGCGATGCGTTAGGTAATCCACAGTGTGGGAAGGGTGAACACCCTGCCATTTACTGGTTATTTATATACCCAGATTGGCTTTCTCTGCCTGCTTATTTCCTCTTTTTTTTACAAAAAGAAGATTGTGAAAATTCAAAAAGTCTTTTTTGAAACTGTTGTCTCTCCTCGCGCCTGGATGCGGTCAAGGGCATTTTCGAAACCGCCAAGACACGTTGCCGTGCTGAAGACAGGATGAACCACGGACCACAGCTGCAGAGGTGCCAGGCAGTCCAACCAGGGGACAGGAGCACAGCGTTTGGGCTCTTCACAAGGGTTTAAGAGCTACGGCTGGAAAATCAGCCCTTTCACTAAGGCCAAAAGGCACATTTTGAGACCGCGCATGCTGTGAAAGCCAGGTGGATGGGTGCGGATGTTGCTCGGTGGGTTTGGATCAGACCAGCATGTCCGCTGCTCCGCATTTCTTGCCATCCACTAAGTTAGATCTGATCTCTGCAGGCACCACAGATCCCAGTCATTACATCCTGGGCAAGCTTGCATGTGATGCTTTGGGGTAATTCAGTCCAAGCTTGTGTTGTGTTTGTTGGGAAGTAGATGGGAAGAAAGATTGTCATGACATAGTTCTCCTCCATCCACCTTTCCCTCACAGAGTATTATCACGCAAACACAGCTGGGGAAATAACAGCAGAGTGACATTTAACACTGCTCTAGTCCCGTTGTCACAAGTGGGGTAGGTAACCAGGCTGCTCTTCTCAGCCACAGGAGGCTGAAACCAATACGCAAAACCAATAAAACATAGAGGAAAAATTTTGCACTTGCACAAAGTCTTTTGTGCCAGGAGGTCTCAGCATCATGCCCACAACAATGCACCAGGCCTCCCGACACTCCTTTGGGGTGGATTAGCACAATCACACACTTTTTGGATGGCTATGGTAGAGCCAGTTCAGGTAAAAAATAATTAATTCCAGCATGTTCCACTGTGTGATAACTGGATCGGCTCATCAGGGTACCCCCTCTGTGGGTCACGGGGCCCTCTTCCTGATCGCCCACAACATCAGCCTGAAGCAGCAGATGCTCAGGCATTCCCTTAAGCTATTTCCCAGATGCTGAAAAATACCAAGATTCTGTAGGGACTTGCACAGCAGAAAGTGATTTGCAGGCTGAGTCGAAGTTGGAGAACCTGACAAATTCCCAATTTCTAGTTACTCTCCCCTGAGGACCTGTACAGCCGGAAAAGTGCCCTCCTGTGTGACTTTCCTGCCAGTCCTGGCCCAGCTGGAGGAGGACCTGTGTGCTGCCAGCAGCTCCCGTGGGTCCGTGTCACCAGAGGGCATCACTGAGACTCGCAGAGCCCAAACTCAGCATGGGTTAGACCAAGAATGCTACGGGGACAATAAACAGGGGAATTATGTGCATTTCACTGTTAACACTGTTAACAGCTCAGAGCTGTCTGCAAAGAGCAGCGGCAATCCAGATCATGAAGGTATCGGGGTTGGGATGGGAGATGTGCAGGTAGCGGAGATTGGGACTGCACCTCCTGATTGTCCTCGTCACCACATGGCCATTGTCCTTCTGCAGGGCCAGCAGCCTAGGAGTTATTAAAATAAAGCAAATAAATAAATAAATGAACAAAATAAATGCATAAACAAACATGGATGCTTGCAATGAAAATTAAGGGCATACTGCAGGAGAAATTGAATCCAAAGAATGCAAACAGCCAAACAAACAAACAAGCAAGCAACAAAAGAAAACCAATTATTTTTTGAGGGAGTCACAAATGAGTAAACAAAACAATGACTGCCTCTGGCCTGCAGCATCCCTGCACTGGCACTACCACAACTCCCTGGGAGCAAGGCCTGGGCTTCCTTCTGGAGTCGCTCCTGCCTCACCGCCATGCCCCTCCACTCTCTGGCTTGTTTATCTCAGATTAAAATGATTTAATTGTGACACACGGCTTTGTCTGATGGGCCTGGCACCAATTTTTTTTTTTTTGTCGGTTAAAGCCATATGTTAGACAAACTCCCAGAAGGATGAGGATTTCTTTTTTCATTTTCCTTGTAGCATCCACTTTAGAAGAAATTAATTTCTCCCCCCTCCTTGATTGGCCATGCAGTCTTACAAGATTTCCCTGCATCGTTTGAAAACCAGTGTAGACGGTTGGTCTATTGTGAGAAACCACAGGGAGTTTTTAAGCTGTCGCATCACAGTTACCAGCTTTAGCTTCACCAGGATGAAAATAGACAATAGCGAGAGGAAGGGGGTTCTGGAGATCTCCAGCTCACTGTTTCCAATTAGGAAGCGACTTCGGCTCGTTCCACCGCCGCAGCCAGTCTTCGTTAGCAGCATAAACTGTTTGAATCCTCGCTCCGGCTCTGATTCAAGGAAACCTCCCTGTTCAGCAAAGCACTTCAGCCTGTGCCCCAGTCCTGCTGAAGTCAACAAGGTGGACGCAAATGCTCCAAGCAGATCACCAGCTTCTCAGCCTTCCCCGAACCGGCGTCCCCAGCCTGCGGGACCGGGAAGGCAGAGGGAGTCCCCCGGTCCCCTCCATGCGGCCTTGGTGCTCCCTTGCGCCACCTCCAAGGCCACAAGACCTGACTCGAGCGCTTGTCTCCTTGTACTTAAGCTTAGCTTAAGCATAGGCTGCCCTGCTGCTTTCGGCGCTTCGTTGCCCAGAAGGGCTGTACGGTCTGCGTGTTGTAATGAACCAGCCAGCAGTAAATTTACTATTTACCCCACTTCTTGGCTAATTTTATTGATTTTAGCCAGGGATTATTCAGGCTTTCTGGCCAAGTACTCTTCCACGTCAGTGCGGGTGGCGGGATCTGTCCCTCATTTATTGTCCTTCCTAGTTTATTGCCTTTGTTTCTCTTTTCACAGATTAATTACAAACATCTCACTCTGTGGAGTGAACTCCCACTGTATGGTGGTTGTGTGATCTCAGCTCCATGAATTATAGATGCCTGACATATCACACCAAGCTATTATGATTTTTTTTCCACAAGCAAGCTATGAATTATGAAGATCTATTAAATTTATAATATTCTCTATCTTTGGTATAGGAATGGGAAGGCACAGCCTGACGATGCCTTTATATCGCCCTCCCGCTCCGGGCTCGGGCAGAGCAGTCGCAATACAAACTCTGTGTATTTAGGATAAATGATTGATGTCGTAAAGATGTCAGCCCCACAGTCCCTCCCTTTACTCATGGGAGCAATCTCTGGGTTCATTCGGATTGCTGGGGGCTGCTGTGGGCCCAGGACCCCCTGCACGAGGGGCTGCGGGCAACACAGCCCCACAGAAATGGCCCCACCACCCATGCCATGGCAGCATCCCTTGTTTTTTTTGTGGGAAAGCTGAGGGTGGGGACGTTTTCATGGAGGAGTGGAGGGAGGTTTTGACAGACGGCAGTGAAACTGGTGACCGCGCAAGAAGAGGCTATGGACAGCCAAGGACAAGAGCAGCCACATCCCCTCAGCCACCTCCCCTCAGGGTTCTCTCCTCGGTACGCTCCCTGCAGCCATTTGCCCTCAGTGGCCCTTCCTCAACCGTTTCCCCTCAGGGGTCTCCCCTCAGTGGCCTTCCCACAACCATGTCCCCTCGGCCATTTCCTCTCACTGGCCATTCCTCAACTGCGTCCCCACAGGGGTCTTCCCTCAGCGGCCTCCCCTCAGCACCCTCCGGATCTCTCCCCTCAGCCATGTCCCCCCAGGTCTCTCTGCTCAGCCCCCTCCCCCCCCCCGGTCTCTCCCCTCACCCCTGTCACCCCACTCGGGTCTCTTCCCTCAACCCCCCCAAGATCTCTCCCCTCAGCCCCCCGGATCTGTCCCCTCCGCCATGCCCCCCCAGGTCTCTCCTCTCAGCCCCCTAGGACTCTCCCCTCAGCCACCCCCCCGGTCTCTCCCCCCAGCCCGGTCGTGTGTGTCCCCCCCGCCCCGGGTGTCTCCCCTCAGCCCCCACAAGGCCGCCCGGCCGCGGGCACCCCGGACTGAGGGCGTTGCCCCGCCCCCCTCCTCGCGCTTCCCCTCCTCCCGCGCGCCGGCCCCGCCGGCAGCCCCGCGCCATGCCCGCGCGCCGCTGGTGATGTCAGCGTGTTATTGACTCTCCCAGTCTGAATGACTGAGCACCGAGGAGGGGGCGGGGAGGCCGCGCCGCGCGGCGCCCGGCCAGGCGGAAATGGGCGCGCGGGCCGGGGCGGGGGAGGGGCGCGCCGCCGCCGCGCGCGGGGGGGGGTGTGTGGGGGAGGGGCGGGCGGCAGGTGGGGCCAGGCCCGGCCGCTGGCGGGAGGCGCCGCGAAATGGCGGCGGGCGGGAGGCCGCGGCCTCCCCTCAGCACCTCGCTCCGCGCCCGGCCGGCCCGGGGGGTGGGGGGTGTGTGTGTGTGTGAAGCCGGGGCCGCCCGGGGGCCTGCGGGGCCTTGCGGCCGGCGGTGGGCAGCCTGGCGATGGGGCAGGCTGCAGGCGGTTGCGAGCGGCCTTTGCACCGTCCTGCGCTCGTAGGCGGCCCTGGGGACAGCGCGAAGGCCGTCGGTCGTCGGGGCGTGAGGAGTCTGGACCAGAACTGGGGGCGTGCGCCCGGCAGTTGCTGCCGTTGGTCACAACTTAGGGCTTTCGGCTGGCGTCACGCAGGTGTCAGCAAACTGCAGACGGCCTTAGGTTATCCCAAACCTCCGGGCAGTGTCTAGGGCACGCAGATCTTCTGGCTAGCGTCTCTGCAGTGTGGCCCCTTCCATATTCTGCCCCGGCCGTTGGTGCCTGCCCAGCAGCCCGGCTGCCACAGCCTCCTCTTCCTCTACCCTGACATGTCTGAGCCCGCCGCGCTCGGTGCGGAACGCAGCTGCACGGATCACCTTCCCTAGCCCGTCCTGATGACCGCGTCACCCTTGGCGTAGCTCCACCGCTTCACCTGCTGCATCGCATCGCTCGTACCCGTCTTGTTCTCACTTTCCGGGCCAGTTGCGCTGCGCTCACGCTGTCTGTCATTGAGGATCAAACGGAATCTATCACCTACTTCTCCAGTCTTCAAACAAGCCATTTTAAGCTTTCTCATGTGTTTCTAACTTGGCTTTGCCATGAGGCTCACAGTTTATTGTGGCGGTGAGGCTGCTGAGGTGCTGTGCGCCCTACTCCACCCCGTTGTATTTTCCCGTCTGGCTCTTCGCATGCATTGCCTGTAGCCTCGTAGCCAGGTTGGAAGCTCCCTGAGATGGGGAGTTGTGTTTCTCATGGGGAGAGAGCCATGGGAAGGGTGTGCTGGGTGCAGGGCAAGTTCCCCCGCTCAGCTTGGACCAAAGCAAAGGATTAAGCAAGAAACAGTCTCTGCCTGTAGCGCTTGGCCACCACCACTGGTGTTTTTTCCTGCCCAGCGAGCCATGGTTGGTGGCAGGAGCTGTGAGCAGTGGCTTTGTCAGGCACGGGTGGGATCTCCCCAACCCAGACCCACAGGACAGACGTTTCCCGGGTCATTCGAATCACTCGGAGCTTCCCTACCAACTGCACGTGAGGGAGGATTGGCCGCGGGGTGCCTGCCCTCGCGGCGGTGGGAATCACCCGCGCCGAGAGCAATTTGCCCTGTTGGTGGGGTGTAACTGGCAGCAGTGCAGTTCAATGAGGGACGCAGAGAGAAGATGATGGCATTTAATTTTTAGGCTAGCTCGATGCTATCATTGCAAACAGCAGGCATCCATTCTGAGCATTTGGCCAATATTTATGGGATCAAATATCTGCTAATAGCAGGGAGGTTTAAATTGTGGGATATGGAAACGCTGCAGAGGCAAATGCCCCAGTATTCATTTTAGTGCACATGCAGAGTGATTAAAGCCCAGACTGTCATTTACCACCTGAATTCTGGCTCTTGCAGAATAAAGCCCAGGGAGAAACGTCTGCAGCGTAGCTGAATTCTCTTGTCCGTGCCCGAGAAGAAGGCAGGGGCTTTACTGGAGCACCCTATGTGCGATGCCTCTGGGAGCTGCTGGAGCCAAATGAGATGGACGCAACAAATGCCTTCTGGATATAATCGTTCACAGGCACAGCAGAAGGAAAGGAAGACTTTTATAAACAATTATCTATGCAAGCTGCAAGAGTAGCATTTGCACTAGCTCTCCAGGGCCCTGATAATACTCCCCGAGATGGATAGGATTTATAAACCATGGATGGGTATTTCCTACATTGCAGCTCTCTCAGCAATATTATTCCATGAAGCTCTCTGTGGAAGACATATATGTTCATGAAAACATTTTATAGCCCTGTTGTGCTGGGATTAATATCAGACAAGAAAGTCCAGACCACGTGTAAGTTGTTCTTCCCAGCGCATTTCTGCGTCCGCAAATAGGAGCCCACAGGAGCATATGACTATTAAGTAACCAATATTCTTGCAACTTGATGCAATTTTGGCATTTCGTACACAGTTTTCACAATAATTTACAGACGATGCATTTCTTCAGAAGCAAGCAGCAGTTATGTACACTTCCAAAGACAGTGTCTCAGTGTGTAGATGCAAAGATATAACTAATATTTCTTGGTGTATAAAAGCCATTAGTGTTGCATGTGACATTATGGAGAAAGGCACTGGTTGAACCCAGTGAGTGGTTTTCAGTCACCCAAAATGTGTTGCAGGTTGCCCTGCCATGGGGGACCTTTTTGAGGACTGTGATCTTTAGGAACATCTGTAGACGCTGCTTAGCAGTGATTATAGAGCACCTGCAAGTAGCAGAGAAGGGTGGAGGTTGACCAGAACGTTTTTGGAAGCAGCCGTCAGTTGGATGAAACTGCCAAGGGCAGAGATGTGTTCTCCATTTGGTGCCTTTCTGAAGGGAACTGACTACCCAGCGCAACGCGTTGTGGGGAACTTACCGGACAACACAACACTGTAACTGCAGGGAATTGAAGACGATGTGACATTCAGGGGCTCAGATTAGAAACCCCTCTGCCCTTGTGGCCCCAAGCTCCTGGGAGAAAAGTGTTAGCAAGATACCAGCCCCAGTTGCAACTACTGACACCAAACCAGTCCACCTCATTTTTGAAACAGCTACTCTGTTACACTCACAACAGCCTGTTTTGTTGAAAATGCCAGGATCTATTTCATGAATAACATATATGAAGACTGTGGAGTCAGAAGCTTCCTCAACAGAAAAAGACGGATTCATCTTTCACAGGCCAGCATGGACCCATTTTGACTTACACCACTGTGAGAATGAGGAGGGCCATCTCCGGAAATCCAATTCCCCTTCCATAAGAAAGGGAATATTGCTGCTTTGCAATATTATCCACACACAGAACTTCCTCGTGTGGAGCGAGCTGCAGGATGGATTTAGCACAGCAGAACCTTCTGTCTTCAACACGATGAGGAAATCTTCTTACACGCCTTGAACATTCCCCATCACCAGCTGCTCTCAGCTCCATCGCTGTACAACCAGAGTGTCCCTGTGCGTTGCACACTCAGTGGTGTGCACAGACCCTTTCCATCTGCCTACGGGCACCTATAGTATCTTTAGGCCATGCCCTGTTTTAAGGGAGTCGGTGTTTGAGGCAACCAAGGACGCTCAAGCTACGGCTGAGTCTGCTGCAGCCCTCGTCCCAGGCCGGAGCACGGTCAGATGAGCGCCTCGCAGGGAAGGTCTTAAAAGGGGAACTGAACATGTTGTGCTGAACATGTTTTGTTTTACATTAGGCTTATAATTTTAGGTCTAATGTTTGGTTTGGAAGCTCAAAGCTGTGCTCGAGCCCACAGCTGCCAGCTCTAGAGCAGGCAGCGGTGTAATAGTCATTTAATTCCTCTGCACTGTAATCTGATGGTGGGATGTGCTCCCAAGCTGCTTTTAGGTCTGACTGGGGAACGAAATCAATCACAGAATGCACATTACAAGAAAAGCGCTGTTGGTGTCAATTACCTAAGCTCTGCGAACGTAACTCTTCTAATTTCCTGTTAAATCAGTAATGTTACCAATCTCAGTCTATTATTTTAATTAGGACTGTGACTGCAGTTGCTAGGAGCCGAGCGAGTGCAGACAAATGCGAATGTGTAATTAGTCCCACAAACGAGTGGCAAGTTGAATGTGTCAACATCGTGGATAGTTACAACATGGGGTGCAGCAGGAGGCCAAGTGATTTGGGCCAGATTCTGATCTCACTGGCCTCGGCGCCAGCCCAGGCGACTCTTCCGAGGTCAGAGTTACCCCGACGTGAGCTGGGGTTAGGGAATCTGGATCTGACCCCTGGCCATCAGCGTTTCTTGGAGCTTCACCGTGGGTTATTTTTAAAATGTCTGATGTCCCATCTTGTTTGATTAATTTTATTTTAATTTTTTTCTTTTTTTTTCTGCAATGCCTCCTCAGAGCAAATTACCCTGCAGCGAATGCTGCAGTCAGGTTAGCTGAACGTGGGTGTTCCCAGTCCCAGTCGGCATCGGATTCCAGCCCTCCTGGGGGACCGGAGCTCCTGGGGTGGGTATGGAAATGCTTGTCTTCTTCCTCTCCCTTCCTAGCTGTGAAAGAAACCTCTCAGCTTCTGTCACATCTGACTGCCTCATGCATCCCAAGAACAGCCTGCGCATTGACAAGGGAGGCAGGCGTACCGACAGCCGAGCAGCATTAGCTACCAACCTCGCCGAAAAAAATAAGCTGAGGACAGAATCCCTGGCTAAATATAGAGCTGAACTGAGGGAGAAAACAATGTGGCAATGCAGCTCCATCAAAATTAAGAATGAAAATCTTAAGCCGCTGCTGGGTGATGACCGCAGGCTGCTCGCAGAGACCACGGTGTGCCCGAAGGTCCAGCCTGCCTCCGGTACCTAGCGCAGAATGGCACGGGGGGGAGAATGCTGCTTTTATTAGCACTTGGCTATCGGTCAGCGGTCCACGCTCCACAAATAAATGAACAGGCTGGGTGCATGTCATCCCAGTTCACGTGTTACAGAAATAACACTGGACTAGAACCAGAGTTAACACAGCTGAGATTTAGGATGTAGCTGATTTTGAGAGGGAGGATGGCGGATCCTAGTTAGGCTGTACCTGCTGTTGGAGGCAAACCTGATTTACAGCTCAATCCATCTTCTACAGTCTAATTTTCCTGCTTTAGTAGGTCACTCTCCCACTTCGCTTCACAAGGTACTTCTTTTGGAACAAATAGACTAGGAAAAAGTCAAGGGTTTAACGTGTATTAGATGGACTGATTCAGTTACCTTTCCAAGATGAAAATATTACAGATATAGTATGATAAGAGAGAGAGCACCTTGAGGTTTTTGTGTGAAGGTTACTCACAGGGTACCTGGGCACCGTGTAGTGATACTGTGACAGCATGGCCGTTGCACTGCTGTAGGTCCCGGTACCTCATTTGGGGCTGGCTGTGGCTTCATGCTCTCACTTATGAGTTGGTTGGGTTGGGTTGGTTTTTTCCTCCTCTCTCGTGACTTTTACACAGAGGTCAGGCACCATTACTGGATGCATTAAGCTTTGAGCCCGGTTCCTCAGTGACGGAGCCTCTGCCATTGCCTTGTAGCAGCTGCTGTGATTTTGCAGAGGGTGCTTTACCGCGCCGTTGTTTTCTTCCCACTTACTTTCCTTGGTCCTACAGGAAATCGCTTTAACCAAAACCACATTGCATATGTGATATGTATAATAATAATCTGTTGTTACTGTCATCGATGGGTTTTCAGACTTCAGCCCTAGCCCAAAGCATGTGTGTCCTTGTGACAGAAAAGCCAGCAGCCCACCGTCTGAGCAGGGGACAGAGGAAGGAGCTGAGGCTCACAACTCGTGATGATCAGGCGCCTGTTCCATCCCAGAGAGAGCCCTGGACCAGGTGCCTGTCACTGCAGGCCTGTGCTCGGCCCCCAAGTTGTTGCAAGTCAACATACTCATAGCCTGGATCAAAGAGCCCAGGGGCTGGGCCCCCCAGCTCCCTACGCATCCCACGAGATGCTTGTTTTGTGCAGAAAACACTTGTCTGTAGAGAATTGCCATCCCCACGCCCCTGCCTGGACACTGCAGGAGCTGGCGGCATGCTGCAGCACGGCACGTGCTCTGGCGATCCTCTACTCCAGCTTTCCGCAGGAGGGGAGGTGTAAAGCAGCCGTGCTGTCACGGCTCCAGGCTGGCCGGGCAGGTTCCTCCAACTGCCGCACAGCCCTTTGAGGTGAACAACGGTTACCCTGTGATTAAAGTCTGTGTGATGTCATGTATGTATAAAGACATCCATAGCCATAAGATTGTGCAACTAGCTTGTAATGTGCATGTTAATAAGGCTATTAAGGTTTACAAATATTCTGCTCTTCCTTACAGTTTATAATTTAATTAATTGCCAGTTAATTGTCTTATTTTCCCCCTGTGATTGATGTCAGTGAGTGGGATTAGGCAGCATCAGATGACAGAGGAAGGAGGAATGAATGCAGCATCCTATGACGGTATGAGAGGAGACGTTTTTATGGACAAATCCTTTCTGACATGGATGAATACCTCAATGAGATATCACAGAGTATCAGCTCAATACATATTGTAATGGGATCATTAGCGGAGGTACCAGCTGTGTGAGGTTTGTATTCACAAGCCACGAGTAAGTAACGGGGAAATATTGGCTCCTTGGAAATGTTTGCCAAGCATAAATCTTTCCCTTTTTACAGAGCTGGTGCTTCATTTACATGAAATGGGAAAATATTCTCTAAGTGGGACTGCTCCAGCTACCCCTGAGGTCAGTCACAGCAGGGGAGCCTTTGGCTCCTATGGCGGAGGAGGGGAACCTAAATTCAGCCCTATTTGTCAATATTATTCCATGGGGAACATGTAAAGAGGAGGGCCTTTCATCAGCCTGCGTGAGCCAGGCAATAGCTCTGTCCCTAAAACAAGATTTCTTTGCAGGGAAGGTGGGATGCCTGAGCAGACACTATCTTCTTCTCTCCCAGAAGCAGGATTTTGAGTCTCTCGCCAGGCTTGTTCTCACCCTGCCCACCCCAAAATGTATGTTTTATTGACGAGTCTGTGCATCACAGGTGTCCGGACGTGCTGGGAACGTCGTTCCCTCAGGTGCCGTAATGCCTTTGGGCTGGGGCGGCTGGTACCCACTCGGCCAGGTTGGGTTGGCTGTTGACCTGCTCTCTGTGGAGAGGGAACCTGGAGATGCCGCAGAAAGTACTTCAGAGATTTTGCCTTCCCTGAGTCATTTTGGGTAACCAAAGGCAACCAGCTCTGGATGGGAAAGGCATGCCTTTAGCTCCCAAAGCCTGCAGTGGTGCCAAGCAAGGGGATCCAGAGTAAACGAAAACCCAGTCTTAATGCGACTTTTCACCGGACTTTGATTGCATTTCAGCAGAATAAAACTGGAGCAATTCCAGTGGCTCTGGTGTGAGCGGGATCAGGCTGTGAAGCTGGGCTGAACAGCAAATAAACTGTATGTTCCCGTCTGGGTGCGTGCGCGACGTATTCCAACCCGTGCATAAATCGGCGTGAACTAACTGGGTTATTTCTGAGGCTGTGATCGGAACAGAGAGTCAGCCAAACCGCATCTGTCTCCTTTAATTCATTCCTTCCATTTTGGGGACTTGCCTTTAGAAACAGCTATCGGTGATTACATAAAAGAGATTAGCTAACATTTCTGCATAAATCAAGACCAGCGCAAGATGTTTCCTACGGGCGTTGCGAAACCCGGGGCTCGTGGAGGACAAGTTCCTCCTCGGGGAGCGAGGCTCCCCTCGCCCGGTGCTGCAGGAACTTGGTGGGGCTGAGGATGAAACCTTCCTGCTTCTCAAAACAGCCTTTCACTAAAAAAAAAAAACCCCAACCCTCTCGAAGAAAACATGTGCATGGTGGGGAATAGTCTGCCCTGGGTTTGTCTGGTGTGTTGTGTTGTTTTTTTTTTTTCCCCAAGAGCAGATTTTCTAGCCAAGATACATGATGGAAACAATGAAAGAAAGGAAGGGGCAGGAGAAAACCTTGTTGTAAACCAGATTTCCATGTGTGAAGAATGCAAATCAGTCTTGCTGCTAAAGGAAGAGCCAAACCAGAATGTGTTACATTTACTCTTTTAGCGCAGTTGCTAACAAAATATCTTGATGTGAACACTGTTGGATGACTCAACAAATCTTTTTCTTTGTTTCTTTTTTCATTTTGAGGCAATGTCATCATTTTTCCTCTGTTTGTTGCTCTGTTAACACGAAGGGTGAGGTTGTCCCAGGGTCAGGGAGTTGGAATTTCCCTTCCAGTGTTGTCTTACTGCTCCTCTCCTTTTGTTCTTTCTTTTTTTTTTTGCTGCAGGTCAGAGCAGATCTATAACGAGGTTGGTGGTGGAAGGCTCAGCCCTTCTCTCCCATTCCATCCACCCTGGATAGTGTCAGTCCCCTGACGGGAAGGCCCCTGACTCGATGTCGTCCTTCCACCCCATCATCAATATGTCTGCATCCTCGCTTCCCTAATGAGCTTTTAAGCCAAAAATACCAAAATCAGTCTCGAGTTTTTGATTCCTTCATTTTTGAGGAACTGAACTTGAGCCGCTGCAGCTGAGTTTCAACACTGCAAAATACCAGTAGCTCCTGTTAGCTGCTGAGTACTCATTGCGTCTTGAAGTCAGGCCTAGAGTATCTCTTAATGGGATTTATTAGAGGAATTTCTGAGTGTAGAATTGTGCGTCAAACCTGAGCAAGGCCTGGGAGAAACTGAAGAAAGGGAGATTCACACTCCTTTCTTTTCAGATGGGAAACTGAAACAAAGTGCAGCTTAAGGTTTGCTATTTAAATGTACCTTGGGTCCTCATGATGAAACCAGCTACCCAAAGGCATTTAGTAATTAAAAAAAAAAAAAAAGCAAAGCACAAATTTCCTATTGAAATGTGTAGGAAATACATGCCCAGGAAGAGATCTGAAAATGAAGGTGGTTATCTTTCTTCATCCTTTGATCTCAAGCATCTTTCAAAATCTGGCCTCCAAGTGATATGCCCAAGGATGCATGAAATCAAGTGCTGAATCTTTATCTCCTCCACTTGTGCGTCTCTGCACTGCAATTCACAATGCAGATACATTCCTCCTCGGGACTAGCCTTGACTAACAGCGATCAACAAAACTAATCCCAGAAACATGGATACTGGGCATTGACGGGGCGGAGGGGAAGGAGTGGTCCCTGGGACGTGTCCATGCTCCAAATTACAGGGTGGTGAGCGATCATCCTGCACAGACGCCCTCCCCGTTCCCTCCCATCCAAGTTGCAGCTGCATCTGGCCCTTGATTCTCCCCAGATGTGTGACGAATTTAAAGATGTACCCCTGTCCTTGACCTACACTGAGGACCACAGAGCAAATCATTTGTGAAATAACATCGATAGAGAATCTGAGACCTTTTCATGCTAGAAATACTGTAGGGAGGAGAGTGCCTGTAGACACCACCCGCCTCAGTAGTGAAGGGAAATCTGAAGTTTCCCCTCTGCTTTTTTGTGCATAACAGCATCTGTATGCCTCATTTCCATCTTCACAGCTCCTGTAATTTACATAATGAACATTTGCAAAGCCTGAGATCTGGGTTCACTTTGTATCACATTTACAGTAGATGACCTTCAACGTATCATCAGAAAAGTTTCCCAGGCAATTTTCCCAAAGGGTATGAATGTGAAACATGAGACCATCAGGAAAGGAGAAAAGGGGAATAAAATCAGATTTCTGAGATACCCATCATTCAAAGATATATTTTCTCTTCTACAACAGGACAAAAATATTTGAGAGTTAGAAAAAAAAGGAGTTTTGGCTTCAACAACTTGCTTCTTTAAAGCAAGTGTTGGTATAAGGTCCCTCAATAAAGTAACTTTAATTAGGTTTGCCTTCCTAGATCTGCAGAAAGAATATTTCCATAATAAAATGCATTTGAAGAAATGTTAAGTAGACAAAATACATCAGAGAGCCAGTTTTATTTGCATTCCTTTTTAAGCAATGGCTGGAAAACGAGTTTATCCATTTTGGTCCCCTGATCAGGTAATGAATCCAAAAAAGTCTGGTGGCAAATAATTGGCAATCTAGGCAGGATTCACACCAGGAGGAATCCTGACCTCGAGGGACAGGAACAGGGCAGGAGGGTGAGGACAAGCAGCTGATGCTACTTCTGCCTCATCTGAAGGTGTCAGGTGCAGCTCTGATTGCTGCCCCCATAGTGCTGCAACGGGGATAAACCAGGAACTGACCCAGCTTTCCTTCCACCACCCATCCTCAAGGCACTGTCCTTGTCAGGCACCTTCTGAGTGCCAGCAGAGCTCGGCTGACTGCATCCTCGGAAGCTGCAACTCTGATGTTCTGTTGAAATTTATATTATACTGACCTGGGGCAGCAGGAGAGAAGCTTCTCCAGGTGTTGGTTGGGTTCTGGATAAGCACAACTCAGGGATAATCCCTCATCTGAGGAGTGCCTGTGAGTTTACTTTTCTTTTCTTTGGCTGTTTAGGCTATCAAGCTGGTTATTGTTCAGTGAAGCAATGGGGGAATGCTTTGAAAGAGGAGATGTGTTTTGTAACTGATTCAGGACTTGTTTGTATAGAAAATGAATTGAAAGCTGAAGTACAGAGACTTATTCTGGTGATGAAGAAAGGATCTCATGTCAGCTGTCATAAGACTCTTCAGATAAAATGGATCTTAAGCACCACCGTGATAGGTGTGCTGGAAATGCCTAAAGAAGATAAATCTGACGCTGTTCCCATTGCTGTAGGCCGAGCATAGACAAAGTATTGCTCTACACAATAAGCTTGAGGAAGAAAGAAAGCAAGCTTTTTAGAGTCCTTTGCACTTTTAAAATAGTGCCCTGTGTGCCTTCCTTTCAGAGCAGATCTGTACGTTTGCGTGCTGTCAGGTAATTACAACGTGACTGGGATTAGGTTGTACCTGCCCCTTATGTGTTGCAAGTGGTTTATCCGTGTATCCTGCGTGGCTTGATGCTACCATTGTAGGGTCAGCGTATGGGTGAAGACTAGAATCTGGGTGAATCTTCACCAGCTTGTTTCTTTTGGTGTGGTCTGGCTCTTGGACTCCAGTCGTTGGCTTGGTCTATAGATAATTGTATAATTTAAGTATTCAGAACATAGACTGCATGTTGCGAACTTTCTACCTTGGGACCAAAAAGGAAAGGGGGGGTGGATGGAGGGAGAAGAGGAACATCTCTGTCCGAGGGACCTCCTGTCCTTGGTGGCACAGCAAGCGGGGTAAGAGGAGCGTGTGTGTGTTGGATGATGCCGTTGGTATAACATTATCCTGAGCCACATATAGGTTCTCAGCAGCTCTGCTATCCACCATCCTAAAAGGATGTGAATCCCCTACAGTGGCAGTTCAGGGCTGCTGGACCTTCCTTTTGGATTGGGAGGGTTTATGCTTTCAGCCTTTGAACGCCCCAGATGGTGGTCGCTGGAGAAGTCATGAACAAATGGTTAACACAGCTGCATGGCAGCCAGAGAAGCTCTTCCTTGGGCTTAGGAATGTTTCCTCCTTTCATCCTGCCTTTTTTCTGTTTTGTTTTGATTTTTTTATGGTACCATATAGTGTTTAATAATTCAATATATACATAATCCAAAATAAACACACTAATTAACCTTTGTTTTGAGAAGTCTCTGTTTGGATTCCAAACAGTTTGGAGTGGGAAAGGTGCCATGGGGAAAGCATGGTGAATTATGTTTAGCGCTGAGCACCTTCAATTACTTAAACAGTAACGTGGGCTGGACCAATTAAAAAAAAGTTATTATACAGGCATGTACATGCTAAAATATCTTCATGCAGCGTTCCCAAACTCCAGTCTCGCTGCAGAACGGTAAAATATATCCACACATAAAGCAACTATATGGAGGAGGGAGTGTGGTGTCCCAGGAGTGACTCTGCTTGCCAGGAGCCCCAAAACCTTCCTGCTGTGCTCGGGGGACAGGAGGGGCGAGGGAGGAACTAAACTCCGCTGCTGGCAGTGATTGCCCACCCTGGCTGGGTGAAGCTGGAGGGCAAATCCTGCTCTACGTCCCAAATAAACGATGAGCTTTCTGAAAGGTCAAATGCTGTGCTCTGACTCACTGGTCCTAGTCATCCACAGCCCAAATGCCTTCAAAATATATTACTGTAGGATAATAATTTTAGCCAAATACTCAAGCTTTAATATTCTTCCCCAGCTGAACTGTAAATAAAATTATTTCCTAAGAGCACTTATTTGAGCTTGATTATTAAATACATTGCCAAAATCTGGTCGGTTAATATACTGCCTGCTACTTGAGCTGAAGTATCTAAAAGACAAAGAACGAAGTAAACGAAAAGGAAATCAACATTTTGCTAAATTGCATGTTTTTAAAAATCCTATAATTGAGGCTGCTACTTCATTTCCATTTGTAAAACAGATTGAGTTCTCCTTCCATCTACTAATGGATCTGGTTTATCTCTGATACTAATTGCAGCATTTGCATGGTTTGCACAGGCTGCTGGTGACAGGACGTTGGGTAAGAAAAGTCAAACTGCTCCTGCTGAGCTCCGGGGTGTCATTTAGGAGCGATACTTGGCACCGAGCTCCACTGAACTTCAAGCTCTTGTTCTTTTTCCCGTGGCTCCAAAGTCTGGGTCAATCAACCAAGATAAACTTGTTAATTCGCTGTCAGGATTATGTGCCTCAGGTCTCGCTTGAGAAGCAGTGGGAAGGTTCAGGTGATAATAAAGCAACACCAGACAGTCTGGATGTTTAATTAAACTTGTCCGTGCCCTCTTTGACCTAGTGACTGGGCTGGAAATGTCACCAGAACAAAGGTTGCTCATGAGGTTTGCACGTGGGCCTTTCTGCTGCGCGGGGCTTTGGGGAGAGGCGCAGGTTTGCAGCGTCTTCTCATTCTTTCACGTTATTGTTGGAAAGGGAATTGTGCTCTGAAGGTCTGGGGGAAAAGAAAACGGGTGGGTTTTTGTTGTGGGGTTTTTTTGGTTTTTTGGGGTTTTTTTAGACGAATGATTTTTTTTTTTTTTTAACCTGCTTTAGCAAATCTGTGCACACACCTGAATTAAGCAGTTTTGGGCCTGGGTCTGGTGAAAACATGTGGCTTTCAATCCACCCAGTGCTCAGCTCCTAGTCAGCACCCACTCAAGAGCTCAAGTATATGCTTTTTTTACTGCTGGAGTGGGGAGGGAAAACAGCTTTTCAGAGGATTGTACCCAGGAATGTAAACTGGAGACCTCTCCCCTGCCCCACGGTCTCTGCAGCCCGGACACTTTTCCTGGTATCCCTGTGCACAGATCTAGGCTAAAAGCCTCCGTGGTGTCCTTCAGCCTCTAATGCTGCTTCGGTATCAGCACCCACAGAAGCAAACTGAGGATTCACCCTTTGCTTTCCATCATTTCATTTTACGTTTACAAACAGAGGTTTATTTTTATGATTATTTATTCCAAGGCACTCTTGACAGCAATCCATCGGATTCCCAGGGAGCTCGGTATGGCAGAGGGAACCCTGGCTACAGAGCGGCCTTTGTGGAGCAGGTCTGCGGGCTCTCTGCCACCGGCGCCGCGGGGGAGCCGTGTAATAACGACACCAGCGTCGACCAGATGTCTTCTGGAGGATTTGGTTTCAAGACGCATGGCTGCTAGTTCACGAGAACATGTGGGGGGTTTTCTGCTCTAATATACATGATTTGTTTAAAAAGTTTGCAGGTGTTAGAATTTTTATTGAAGTCAGGGAGCTGAGAAATTATATCCAGTCGGTGAGGTAATGCTTGCTCCGCTCAGACTGGGAGCGGGGAGTACACACAAGCTGCATTAAATAAAGGGCAGCTGTGTTGCCAGCACAATTTTATATGTATGAAAACTAATCTGAGCCATACCACACCAGACCTCCATTCCTGCAAAGCCTTGTAGGAACAAGAAAATCCACTGATTGCTTGCTGCGTTCCTCCAAAAGCTGGTGAGGACCCTCCCCGTGGCAGTGGGAGCCCCGGTCCAGGCTGGCATCCCTCCGTGGGCTGCACCCCGACAGCTGGGGGGGGATGAGCTGGGGGGATCGGGGATGCTGCAGTGGGGGAGCCATCCCTGCCACTCGGCGTGGGCTTCGGGGGAGCGGGAACAGCTGCTCCGTCTGTCATCACCCTGCTGATGCCTGTGACGTGCGGCCCCGGTGGGGCCCAGGTAGAGACGGGTCCTCGCTTCTGCTCCAGCTGCAGGGTTTGGCTCTCCTAAGCCAGAGAAAGGAGGAGAGCACACTCTGGCAGTTGTTCCCATGCAGCTATTCAAGGGTTTTGGGGTTTTTTTTCCTTTTTTCTCTGGGCTCAGTTCTGCTACCTGCCGAAGCCCCAATAGAGATTTGAGAAGGTTTTTTTCTTATTTATTTTTTTTATATAGGTAGGTTGTAATGTCAAGATATGAGGTTGAAAGGGCAGGTCTGAGTCAACTCTTGGATGAATTCTGAGTATTTCCTTTCTACATGGATGAGATCCAGGCATTTATCTCAGTTCAATAAACCCCACTTATTTCTGATGCTCATTCAAATAGACTTTGAATCCTTTGTGCCCATGGACCGGGGCTGGTCATTCAGGATCTCTGGAGAGGCTGGGCCATGCAGAGTCAGCAGGGGAAATATTTCTGGGGTGGTAGCTGAAGTGGCCTTTTTTTATATATATATATATATATATACACACACACACACACACACATATATGTGTGTGTATATATATATAAAAGCAGGCCCACCCAGTTTTGCCATCTGTACGTCTTACTGGCAGGAGAAGCTTGCCGTGCGGTGGCTGGGATGTGCGACGTTTCCTTTTGGGTTTGCAGAGAGCGATGCGCAGCCCTGCCCGTGTCGGGCACCGTCAGTGATGGTGGTTTGGCAGATGGGGGTATTGGCTGACTGGACAAACTGGTTTAATTTATCATATCTACCACTTGTCAGGATCCAGCCAGTAAGACTCGGGTAGCATCCTTTCCAGTACCTGGGGGCAGAAGGACCCTGGCAGATGTGAGTACCGCTCTAGGGGTGCAGGTCCAGGCTTTGTCCTCAGCACAATCTCACCCTGCCCCATCACAGAGGTTACAGAAATAAGGCTAAAATTAGAGCAAATGATATTTCACAGGTGGAAATTTGTCCCCAGGAGCTCATGGGGTTTCTACCAGCTGGGACTAAGGAAGGTGCAGCTGCGGTGTGGGGCTCCGGTGCTGCCGGGGTGGCTTTGGGGGACCACAGTGCTTTGGCTGGGGCCCCTCTGCCAGAGCCCCCTGCATCCCGCCGCACTGCGCCCGACATCCTCCGCATCCCTGGGCCTGGGCTGAGTGAGTCCCACGGGGTTTTTCAGCTGCCTGAAGTAAATTTTCTCTTATTTCCCTCCAGGCTGTCTTTTCCCCTATTGCTGAATTTCGCTCAGCATAATGATTTTGAGGGCACCATTTTCAATTGCCTCTATGGAGCCAAAATTAATATTAAGTTTATGCCACAGCGTAGCAGAGCTTTAAGCATCTACCAACAGCGTGCATATTTCAAAATAATGTAATGGCTCCTAAACCCAAATACTGCTTAAAACCACCACCATGCTCCACTGTAAATATCAGCGATGCCCGCCTGAACTGCGGCGCCAGTAATAATGACTCTGTTGGTAGTATTTATGTGCTCATTAACATCCCACCGCGATGACCGTTTCATTACCACCAGGAGTGTAAGCACACGCAGAGGCTGGGACCGTGGTCGGATGCTGCTGTGAGGCAGGGAGAGGTGCTGGTCCTCGCCTGTGGGAGGGGAAGGGTCTGGTGGCACCGCTGTTGGTGATCTTCTCTGGAAGGAGGTGTTTGGGGATCTCTGAAAGCGTCCTGTTTATGAAAAAGGACGTGGCCGCAGCGTGCCTTGTTGCAGAACAGAGGTTGTTTCCCTGCGGATGTGGCACTGCTTGTTTCGGGATGCGGATGGAGCAAACACGTGGCTCTGCACCCGCCTTTGAGCATGGCGTGGCTAGAGGCCGGGATGGAGCTGGAGACCTCTCGACAGCACTGGCCGAGATGACGAGCGTGCTGTTGAGCTGACTTTCATAGTTTGTGTACTGGGTTTGACCAGAACATCCCTCCCTCCTGGTCCCCACGGAAGCCGGCCAGCCCTTGCCCGTGGAGGACAGGCTCAGCCCCTCGGATTGCCTTGCCTGATTCTTCTCCATCAGACCTCGCAGCAAGGAGCTTCTCCTGCTAGGAGAGACTCATTTGCAGCTTGCATTTTTCTCTTTCCTTTTTCAGCCCTGTCCACGTAGGGAAGCCCCTCTCCTCTCGCTTCCATCACTTCTCTCTCATCATGGCTCTAGCTAAAGGCCAGATCCAGGCAAGAAAATTTGGGTCTGGTTTTCTTGTTCCTGAAGATTTGTGGGCAAATTTTTGAGATGAGGGATTTTAGCTCAGTTATGACTTCAGTGTGCGTCCTTCTGTTTATGCCTCATCCCTTACAAGGGACGTGGCCCCTTTTTTTAAGCAAAACATATAGGTGGGAGGAACAGAGGAAAGTTTGTCAAAATAACAGGTTATAACTGATTTCCAAGGCTATGGATTTACTGAGCACGTTCGCTGCCTTGGGCCGGTGATTTTGACTCTGTTTAGAAAGGAGCAGAGGGATTCTAAGAACCCGTGTGTGCAAAAGTACACAAGACATTAATTATGGCGACCGCTTCGCGATACGGTCTAGCAAGAGCTAATGGAGCAGGAGAAACCTGTGGAAAATGTTAGCGAGAGCTGTCAGGATGTTTGTCTTACGAGCTGCTCTGGATGATCTCATCCCTCCCAACGTTTCGGAGGGCGCGGGGTGTGCCGGGTCAGCTGGGGGCGGCGGGCAGACGCCCCGGCCTGGAAGGAGGGCGATGGGCTGGGGGCTGCGGGAGCTGATGGGCAGAGAGAGGTCGCAGGGACCCGGGTACCTGTCCCTGCGCTCCGCCGCTGGAGGTGAAAAACACGGGTGGAAGGAGTATGACTCGAGGGCCTTCGGAAAGCATAGAATTGTGTCTTTTCTTTCTGCTGCTCTGAAACAGGCTAAATAAAATGTCATTTGCCATTGCGTAACCAGGCGAGTGCGGGGCGCGGGGGCAGAACCAGAGCCCCCCGGGGGGGGGATGCAGCGGGCAGGAGGGATGCAGCCAGGCTGGGGAGACGCTGTGTCAAGGCGTACGGGGCAAGGACGCTTCCTCGGGGGAATTCCTTCTTCCCCCAGCCCTTCCCCGCACCGTGGCTCATGGAGATGATGCCCAGGGGACCGAGCGATGACAAACAGGACAAAAATGGTGGCTTGGTGATGCCGGGGCCAGAGGTCAGCTCGCTGCCCTGATTTATAAGAGATCTTGCTTGCTGTGTCCCAGGGCTGCCTTGGCTTTTCATTCATGCTGGAGATGACGAAGAGCTGTGCTTAAACAGCATTACCGTGCTGGCACAGGCTGCTTTTAGGAGCAGGAAACCGCTCCCTTTATCCTCGCTTGATCTTTCGGAGTGAAATATGTGCAGTGCCCTTGTCGGCAGTAAGAGCCTCCCAAGGAAAAAAAAAAAAAAAGCGATGTTAGCAAGCAGAAACAGATGTTTACCTTTAACTTCTCGCTTTGTGTGGATAGGGAAACTGGAGGAGGGAGGTGTTAAGGGAGGAAGGTCTGCAGTGCAGGAGAAAATGCTCTCTGAAAGCTTGAGAAAGTTGTGTCGGATTGAATCTGCTTTTCCCTTGATTTTGCTGTGGCTTTTGTTTGGCCTGGCATTTTTATTATTATTATTGTTATTTAAATGCACTGTTCTATTAAGAGCAAGATAATTGCTTTTTCTTTCTTCTGCCTGAGCTTCTCAACGCAATTAAGATACAAAAACCAAATGCCTGGACATGAGGATGATCTGATAGGCACCGACCAGCCCAAGTCACTGTGGCCCAGTGTAAAAACATGGCACTTCTCCAGGATCTGTTTGTTTCTCTTAATACGGTGATTTGTTTTTCTATATTGTTCTCTATAATTATCATCACACTGCGTATTTGCTGGCTCTAGGTTCGCTGTAATATAAATCTGGAATTAGTCTATTGAAGTCAATGTCAGATACATTTGCTTTAACAACTAAACTAGATCTTAGTCTCATTTATCCTACCGTAGCTCCAAACTAACTCCATCAAAGTAAATACAGCTTCTCTTTTGCCAAGGTTTTCCAAAAAGCCTTTGCCATGGTCCTTGGCTCCACCTTCCACCCTTGTGCTAAACCTCACGCTGCCGCAGAATAACTCCTGTGGCATCTTGCTGCGCCTTTAGACTGAGCCTTGCCTTAAAGCCCTGCTGAAAGCTGCCTACGTTTGACCTAGCTGGAGAAGAAAGGATGGCCGGGTGGGAGCCATCGCCTCCCTCTGCGCCGCTGGCGATGCGGGTCGGCATTCCTTCGCGGCTCTAGTTCAGCCTCCCTCCGAAACGCCGGGTGGACCTGGGCTCAGGCTGCTCCTAAATCTGGTGCTTGAAGCTTTTGTCTTTATCTGGAGTGCCAGGACAGGAAGCGGCTTTTTCAGGCCCATGAGATCTCTTGGTTTCTTTGTCTCCCCACATAACGCGTGCTCGGTTAGTGCTGAATTGGGGTTTGTCCTTAGGGCCCGGTATTTATCCTTCCTGGGCTTGTTTTCAGTAGCTTAGGGGGAAAATTAACAGGAAAACACTGAAAGGTAAAAAAGCAGGCCTGGTTTAAAAACAAACCAAAAGAAATAAAAATCAGTGTTATTACTGTTAGTAGGGTTGACACCTGCTAGTCAAAGCTGTTGAATCGGAAATTTCAACTCTAAATCCTTGTGTTTTGGGATTAAGCACAGGAGCTGCACACAGGTCGCTTCTTTCCACCATCAGGCTCAGTCCCGACTCTGTCCCCTCCCGGGGAGCTGCCCAGCGCCTGGCAGGGGCCGTGTCCGTCCTCGAACGAGAACTGAAGCCGTGCAGCAGCGCTGACCCTCGCCAGCCCTCCTGGACCCCGCGTACGGCTAAACCGGCTCCGCTGGGCGGGCTGGGTGCTGCGCCCGTAATGAGATGCAGCCCTGGATGTTTCCCCTCCTAGAAAGTTCACTGTCAAGAAAAAGTTGAGGTTTACATTCAGAGGACTCCATTTCTTCATTACAGAAATATTTTAGTGTCAGCGCGTACATCTGCTCTGGACAGCAGCTCTTAATGGCGTGTGTCCTCTCAGTTTGCCGGGGGTGCTGGCAGCCCCAGGGGTGATGGCACGAGCACCCCCGGACCCGGCGGTCACGGGGCTCAGGCTCGGCAGGGACGGTGCAGCCGGCGCCGTGTACCACAGTCACCCGGCGTAGTCCCCTGGGGGTCCCCTGGAGGGGAAGGGTTCCCCGTGCATGTAATTTGGGGTTTTTTTAGCAGGTTTTAGCGGGAGCTGGCCACAGCGATGAGGTGCAGCCATGAAAAGTAGCAAAACGCACGGGATGGGATTGATCTCCAGCCACACGCGCTGCAAAGCTGATGCCAAAACTGGAGGGGCTGTATATAACTTTCACGTCTAAGCAACGCGCTCTGCAGTCTTGGATGTTACCTGGTGAGTTGGGTGCTAAATTTGGGGGTGCAGGGCCTGCCTGCACAGCTCGGTTTGGGAAAAGCCCTACTAACTCTGGGAAACCTGCGAGAGGAGAGGAAGAGGACTGTGAATATTGAAGGCGATGCTGAGGGGCAGGGAGGCAGCAGCCAAGCTGAGGTTGAGAAAACCTCTCCCGGCTGGCCGGGGGCCACGGCGGCCGGAACCCATCACAGCCCCGCGGGCAAGCGCCGTGGGCGCAGGGAGCTGGGGGGTGGATGCGCATCCGTGGCTTACCTGTGTGTGCAAAGTCAACAGAGTTGGATGGAGGACTTGGCCTCTGCTTGGATTTGCTCTTACATGGATAGATATGTGGAAACTACCAGGGAGAAGGCAGGTTGCTGTGCTGCACAAAACGGCCGCGGTGCCGTCCTGCCGTGGGTAGGACCACGGCTGGTCCCTGCTCTTCTCCTGGAAGCAGCCAAGTGCTCTCCTGCAGACTCCGGTAGGCGTTTCTTTAAAAGAAGCAAAAAAACCCACCCCCAAAACTCTTCAATCTCTTCCAATTTTCATTGGTGGTAATCTGGAGAAATTCTGATATAGCTGAGGGGGTTTTTTTTTTTCTTTTCTCAGAAGGAGCCTGTGCACGTTGACGGGTGCCCAAAACACGCCTCGTGCTTCCCAGTGTTTTCCCCAATTTTTTTCTTCAGTCACTGCACAAGAGATGCACTTCACAGCTCTGTGCTGCAACTTGATAAGAGAGCTAGAGAAAAGCTATTTTCTGATTTTCGGATACCGTAGTTTATCTCTGACGCTAGTTTTCACTGGCAGTTTAAGAAATTCTTAGAAAACTCTTCAACTTCCCCCTTAGTACCAAGATGGTAAGAGGCAGATAAAACTTATCGTTTACTAATAACCAGCAAAAAAGTTTAGAGTTTTTTTTAGATGTAAGATGAGGGACCTGTTATTTGGTTTTTTAGAGATGACACGCAGCTCACTCCTACCCCAAGAAGAGAGGGAAATGATTAGCAGTCCTTTCTACTAGACTTTTAAAAAAAAATTACACACAGAATGTAGCATTTTTACTGAGAAGGTAAAACTTGAAGATTTGGGGGCAAAAACTTTCAATTCAAAGCTTAAAGCTCTGACTGGGAAATTTCCCCAAGGGGATTTTCTCGCCGGGGACCTTTGTTGGCTGGGCCGTACGTCCAGTGTCACCCCGCCATGCCCTAAAAATGGCAATGATGATGTTCCCAGTCATGGTGCCTCGTTGGGGATGAGATTGGGCTTGGGAGCTCTCCCCATGAGGGAAAGAGGAAGCATTTTTTGTTAGGAAAAAAAAAATGCTATTTTCCATAGCACAGCAGGACTGTCTCTAAATATTTCTGTTACAAACCCACCATTTTTCTGGAAAACATTGTTCCCGCTGGCTACGTACATCACTTCAGAGCAGAGAGACCTTCCAGTCCTTCCCTAAGCGTGCCCCAAACCAGCAATATCTGACCAGCTCCTGCTCCCCATTAAAATTCAGAACACAGCCTTTCTCGCCGTTCCTTTTCTCGGATGACATTTAAACCTGTCAGCGGTTACAACTGGTGTCGTGGAATCTTTGTCACCAATGCAAAAATTGCACTCCTGCTTCCTGATGGCTTCTAAAAACAGAAAAAGAAAGAGGATGGCTAAGAATGGACATAAACACACCGAAACACCCGTGCTGCTTTCCTTGTCGCTGGTCTGACAGCGTTTCCACTGCTCCTCCCCTCGGGAAGCAAAATAAACCTGGGCAGCGGTGAGTAATCACGTGCAATAAGCGGGGATGACAAATACATTTATCAGCAGTCAAACAACACGGACAACGTGTCACGGCTGTCCCCACGCCACGTTCGGTGTTGCAGAAGTATCACTACAGATACGGAGAGGGTGCTGGGATGTATCTGCCCAGGAGTCGGAGTTCATCCTTGTAGACCAGCTGGAAGGGGATCCCTAAAGAGATCCTCAAAAACCCCCTAAAGGGATTCTGTCACCCACAGGCTTGACCCTGGCGTTTCAGTGCCAGGCTGGTCCCATCCCGGTGGGCTCGGATCCAGCCCGTGGGGAGGAGGTAGAGGGCAGCAGCGACCCGTGACGTGCCATGAAACCCATCGGCTCTCAGGCAGATACCTTGTATATATGTTTTTTCTAGATATACTCTAGGTATAGGGTCCCTGGGCATGTTATAGACAGCAACCGCTGACCTCTCTGTGCACAAAGCCAGCGCCACAAATACTGCTTTGAATACACATGCGAAACATTTTAATTGCTTTCATCTGGTACGGCCGCTGGTAAACAGCGACCTATGGTTGTTTACATAAAGTACAAAGGGTGCTGGACAGCCCTGTGGAGCTGTTTTCCATTTCTCCGTGATTAATATATTCAAGTGTATAGTAATTTGTTTTTATAAACTTCACAAACAAAAACTTAATGTTGATGTTTTGGTACCAAGCTCAAATATGGGAACAATTTTATTCTCAATGCCAGCGTTTCTGATGCGAGAACTGAAAGGCATCCAGAAATGCTGTGTTTTCACTGAATGTTCTTTGGTCCCAAGATATAGCGTTTTTAAAGCATTACAGAAGCAAAAACAATCCCAGTGCCTTGAAAGCTTTTTACACTGACTCTGCTTCATGGAAATACTGACTCAGGGCCAAATGGCTGATTATATCCTATGATGTAAGAAGGAGTTAGAAAGCTTAGCAGGGAATTAGAATAATGCAGTTTGGATGTGTCTGTGCGCAGCGAAGGGGGACACAGCATTTATTAGAAAGCTTTAAATCTTTTGCAGCTCTGTGTTAGCCACTTGCAAAACTCTTGCAGACCCTGTTGAAAGCGATGGGGATTCGATGCGCGATGAGCTCTTAGCTGCTGAACTGAGCTCCTGGTCGAGATCTTTTCAGTCCATTTAAAAGCTACAAAATCTCCCGTGTCGGAGTGCGGGGGAAGTAAACGCCACCGCTGCTGTGTGGCCAAGGAAGAAAAGGACTTTGCTGCGTTATACTTCTGGATGGGGAATGAAGGATGTAGCAGTGCCGGAGGCGGGGGAGGCTAAATTCTGGCTTGACTTCTGCCATCAGATCGAACTAAAGGTGGAGATTTGGGGATAGACACTGGAGGGGTGCAGGGCTCCCCGGATGCGGATGCTGGCAAAGGGAGGGGTGCGGTGCAAGGGCAGCTCCTTCCCTGCTGAGAGCCATTGCGCTGGGGAGGATTTTATGGTTTACTTTATCTTGTTGTCCTGCCAGGGAGAAAACCCATTCATTGCAAGCATGAACTCTGAGACGAGTAAAAATCAAAGATGACCCAAGTGCCTGGAGGCATAAAAACAGCTACTGAATTGTTCGGCTTGTTTAATGAAATGGAGCAGCACAAAGACACAGTTCATGTACAGATTTATATATACAACAACACAGGCACTCAAACAAATTACAGAGCTCGCTGCAAATTCTAAGATGGGGAAGCCTGGCTGCTGTCAGCTGTTTGAGAGAGATTTGGGATGGAAAGTCCTACCGGAAAACCTGCCCTTGCTGTAGTGCTGTGAGGAACGTGAAGGACCTGGGGACACGCTGACTTTGTAGCTGCGTTGAAGATGCTTCTTAAGTAAGTTGCTGCTTAAACGTGGGCTCTGGCTGCAGCAAAGTGCTGATTGGGGTCATCGTCTTGCAGAGCCGGAGCGTAACTCGCTGTCCCCGCTGCACCTGTAGGACAAAGCTACCAGGCGGATCTGCTGCAGTTCGCTCCTGCTTTCTAAATACACGCGTTACATACGTACACTTGCATATACACGTGCCACAGCAGGCCGTGCCATCCCTTCCTTTGCAGCTGCCCCTGGTTCCAGCAGAGCGGCTGCCCTCGCCCTGCCTGCTGCCCTGCCCGCGGCGCAGCCCCCGCTGCCTCTCCTGCCTGCAAGGCAGCTGCGCTCAGCCCCACGGCCGTGTTTTCTGCCAGCCGGTTACTGGCGTGGAGGGTGAATAAGGCTGTCTCATTGTGCAGCTTCCCACCTCGAGTGAGTCATCGGACGAGATGAGATGCAAGCGCTGAACTATATTCGATGCCTGTATCTGAAACACCGGCTTTGAATGATGGTGCAGGTCATTAGGTCCTTAATTTCCTCTTTAATGGATTTTCTAATGCATTTGATGAATAAATAGGTGCTCAATAGTAAATAGAAATACCATTTGCAATCTTGGACTTGAAACGGGGCCTTAATGTTGCCATTATTTATGTTTACAGAAGTCCTGTGGACCTTACGGGAGGTGGAACATGCAAACGCTGAAGTGATTGGGGCTGGCAGTGCACAGCAGCGTCAGCCCAGGCCGCTGCCAGGGGAACAACTCGAGTGTGCGTGACATTTTCAGACCATGAATGAACCCATTGACTCCCAATCGCCTGCGGATGCGACCCAGGCTGTGAATGGGTCTTGTGTTTGCATGGAAAGACAGTCCAGAAGGATCCGACAACGTTTCCAAGCAGACATCGCTACATGTCGCTTTGTAGGTACCGAGTACGTCCCCCGAGCCGTGAGGGCTGGGGACCCTGGGGACACGAGGGCCCTGGGGTCCTGGGTGCCATTGTGCAAGCCTGGGGCTGTGCTCGGGGAGGAGGTGGTGTGAGCAGGATCCTGCCCGCGTCCTGACCCGCTCTGAGGATTGGACTTAGATCACGCTCACCGCACAGGTACTGCCATCCCTCGATGGGAGCTGCTGCCCTGATGGCTACAGCGATTTGAGCCTCTTGGTTTACTCTGCACCGACGTGGTACTTGTAATGGGATTACACGTTCACATCAATTTGTGTAAAGCCGGCAGCATCCTTGGCGAATATTTTTGTACTTCCAGTTTCTAAATGGCATTACTCTTAACAGCAATGTATCATCGTTACCAGCAAGGCTTCAGAGGATGCACGAGCAAAGTGTGATATTACTTAAACCTCTGCAAGTACTGTGTGATAATTAAATCAGGCATGGGTTGGTTATGTTTTCATCTTACTTGGTAGAGAATAACACAATGCAATGGAGCAGGATTTTGGTGACAATTCTCTGGTGAGCCGATCCCCACCAGGATGTCCGAGCCTGGCTGCACCCCTCCTGCCTGCTGCACCCCTCCCGTCTTGGACAGGACCCTTGGTTCCTCTGGGCCGGGTTCTCATCTCTGGCACCGACCCGGCACTATCTGATGCCTCAGCAGGAAGAAAAAGACTCGCACAAGGCTTCTGGCCCGTGGCGCTCTTGTATGCATACGGGGAGACAGCTGTCCTGACCTGGGGGGATCAGCTCACCAGACAATCTTAACCAAAATCCTGCTCCATTGCATAGCATTGTTCTACCCTTGCTGGCCCAGACGTTATTTGATTTTTGGGGTCTCATCCTGCAGCTGCTTTGGCTGCTGTGCTCCCTACAACCGTGCTGTTATGTGTTAATAGGGGACGGAGCTGGCAGCGGGAAAGGGTAGCAGAAGCACGCATTTGTCTTGCTGTCCAGTAAGCCACATAACAAATAGCGATGCCAAGTGTAATCCCGCTTCAGTTAAAACTGTTGCTTTGGTTTGTCATCATTCATTGTTTGGAGTACAGCTGCTTAATGACAGGATGTGGGAAATGAAAAGGTTTTTTTATGTCCTCGTAGACTTTTTAAAACAAAAATTCCTGAGCAGCAGAGGGAGAGAAGGCACTCGCACAGAAACGCCTGGGTTTGAATGCCGAGACGCAGCCTGGCCGGAGTGAGCTTCCCCTCAACGAGGCTCAGGAGACGGAGGTTTTGCTCTTAGCTTTAAAAATAACCTGCTGTGTAAAGCCAGGCAGTATCTGCGCCTCAGCTTTGTTTGCTTACGTTACACATCTGGTGCAGCTGTCTCTGCCCAGCACCTTGCAGAATGAGACTTGCGTTTGATAGGGAGAAATGAAAAATAAAAGACAAATGCCATGTATCTGCGTGGGGCTGCTTCTTTGCAAAATGCCCCGTGTCCAATTAAGTGAGCAAATGTTAGATTTTTGAACCTAAATATAGCGGAACAGAGAGAATTATCCATACGGACTAGGAGCAAGCTGAGGCAGCCAGAGTTAAGCCAGTAATGGCAGAGACAACCCCAGCCCTGCTGAAAGCCGGGGTGCGCAGGATGCCTTTTTCATTTTCAGCTCCATTTTAATAATTATCTTAATTTTTATACAGGCCACTGTGGGCTCCACCCCTTCGCATGCTAATTGCTTCTAGCTGACGATGCAGAATTACCCGTGGGCGCGTGATCTTTGCTGTCAGTGGGAACTCTCTTACCTGGGTGCGCTGCACATCACGTAAGCAAATAGGGAAGCTGATGGGTTTGGTGGGAGATGTGTTTCATCCAGACTTTAAACTCATTTCTGGCAGGCACAAGCCCTTGAGGAACCACCAAAGGCTGGGATGTGGCCAACAAATCTGCATAATTGCTAGCCCATCCCCTGCTCCACTCTGCCTCGAGAAATATTCTCTCTCTCTCTTCCTCTAAGTATATTTATTAAGCCCTGTCCTGAACTATGTGAAATCAGTGTGGAATTTGCCTGAGGTTCCCCTCCGCTGGCCCAGGGCTTCTTAGCAGCATAAGCAAAATTAAAGGAGGTGCTGGGGCTGGGATGCTTCTCGCAGAGGGAGAAAGAGGAGTCGGGTGCTGTGCTCTCTGCCCTCAGCGCTGCAAGAGGGACGGAGCAGCTGAAATCCCCGCTGTGGGCTTCCTGCATACCTGGGACTTACAATGTCTTGCAATCTCAGATAAATGTCACCTTTTTTTAGGATTATTTGATATATTCTTACAGTAATCTATTACCAGCAGATCGCCGCCATGCTCATCACCACTCTCTCAGTCCAAAAGTTTTTTTTTTTTACTTTTTTCTTTTGTATCCCTTGAAAATGTCTATTTCCAACAAACCTACTGTTATCTTACTTTTGCTATTTTAAGTTCTGTGGCACAAAAAGGCTGACTCACAGAAAGCTGCGTTGTAGGAAATATTGGCTCAGCTGAGGAAATAATTCTCAGTTCATTCTTCCACCGTGTGCTTTGTTTGTTTTTTTTTTTTTTCTGTCCCTCTCTTTTTTTTGCATGCGTGTGTCTTTTGGTCTCACGTTATGGCACACATCTAGCACCGTGAAAGATTGAGAGCTATTTCTAATGCACATAGCAGTGGTCTACCCAGTCAAATGTCTCTTTCTGTATATACCCCGAAGTGTTTTATGTACCTGCTAGAAATGTTACACAGGATGCTCACACAGCTCATAAAATTTGGTCTCGTATTGGAAATGGTTTGTGGAAATATGCTGCTTAATCTACTGCAGCCATTCACAGTTAAAATGTTGTCGTGGTGCACATCAGAGGGAGCGAAGATTGCAACGGGCTCAGGGAAGTTTGATACGTTATCAGAAGTCCTCAAGAATAAAACTGAAAGAAATGGATGTTCAACGAAATGTAGATAATTGACTGGAAAAGGGGAAATAGAGGAGGCCTGGGCAAAGTTGTCCTTCTGGCTAGACTGTGCTCCTTCTGATGAGTACCTGCAAATACCCCTTTACAGCTAAGGGACTGTATAAAATAAGCCCCGAACCATGGCAGGGTGTGCTTTAATTGAACGCTAAGCACATCAGCGATGTGCAGTGAAAGACGAGGCTGGAGATCCAGGATGAAATCCTTGCCCAGTGTGGTGGGGCGAAAAAAAAAACCCAACCCAACAACTGCAAAAACTCTATGGACTTCAAGGGCTTTAATCACTGGAGCAAGTTGTCTAATAACATATTGCAGGGTGTGCTTTGGCACTACCGTGCACTTCATTTGACGTTTAATATGCCAGAAAATAATGCTTAGCGTCTTGTAGATGTAGGTATAGCATATCTGTCTACAGGAAAGCAGCTGACAGCTGTAATATAGTGAGAAGAAAAATCAGGGACTTCTGAATGTACCTATTGATATTTTTTTTCTAAACCTTTTTGGCACCATCATTAGCAAAACCTAATTAGAAGGTGGTTTTCAACAATTGCTGTCCTCAGGACATAAAGTATAGCCCTCACATAAATAATATTATCATCTTTAAAATACTTTATAAACACTAATTTACCCTCCCAATTTTCTTATGAGACAAATAATTATGTGTTAACAATAATATCATCATCATTAGTAGCTGTGTTACTCCTCTCTTTTTATAGATGGAAGCTCATGCCCTGATAATAAACAGCTCGCTGAAGGCCACATGAGGAGTCTTTCAGGAGGCTGATTAGGGAGCAAACAGCCCTGGCTCCGTCCTCCGCTCACATAAAGAACCAGAACAATGTACGTATAATGAAAGAAAAGCCAGGCTTTAGGTACCGACAAGAAAAGGGAATCCTCTTCAAGTTGGCCAGATTCCTGGGCTGCAAGGAAATATAAAAATAGTATGTGACAGAGATAAAGGTAAATATCTAATAAATATCATACGTTTTGTGCCTTTATTTACTCTGCAGTAATTATACCGAGTAATGTAGATTATATTATGAATCATGATGACACTTACAACACTGAATTTTTTGCAACCACATCCTGGCCCTGTGAGATAATCCATTTTGATCTCACACAAGAGCCAGATATGTCTTGCTTGAAACTTAAGAGTTGTGTGATAGCTGCTGGTACACACCCTTTTTTGTAACCTTGTTAAAATAAAACAAGTTTGGATTTGCTTAGCCGTTGTAGGATGTAACATGAGTTACAGCCCTGCTGTGAAGGGAGCTTTGCTATAACCATGGAGTTAACAGGGCCCTCTTCAGTATTTCTATTCGAGAAGTAACATGGATATTTACATATTCAACTGCAAAAAAAGAAGAAAAAAAAAGTTAAAGCAATCCTTAGAGAGTGATTAAAGCCAAAAAATGAATTTGTTCCCATGTCTCTAACTCGGCTCGCTGTATCTAAACTAATTACTACAGGAACTTGGAGGCAGCCTGGCCTTGCATTGCTGGGTGTGCTCGCAGAGAGGTTGTTTAACAACAGCCTGCCTGCTGTCATGGTACCCGCTGTCGGAGCATCGCCTCTCAAGGAAACAACCCCAGCTCACATTGAAACTGCAGCTCTGCACCTGCGATAACTAAACCTGCTGGGGCTCAGCCCGTGTTGTTTTCCAGAGTCAGGTCTGTATCAGCATCTTTCCGTGTTGTTCGCTCATTTTTCTCTTCTCCACAATCGTGTGCAACATCCACAAATCCTCCCAGGGTCAGATTCTGGGTAGTGAGGGATGATATGCAGGCTTTCAACACGACGCTAATCGTGCCGGCTGGTGGCCCCGGGACAGCTCTTTCACTTTGCCCTCCCTCTTGTGCCAGGAACCGCTTTGGGAGCCCAAGGGGATGGTGGCATCCTCTGCCCACAACGACAGCCCTCTGCAGGCAGGGAGGCCCTGGGACAGCAGCAACAAACCCCATTGTTTTTCCTCTCTCTCTCTCTTAAAAAAAAAAAAAAAAAAAAAAAAAAAGAAAATGTGCCCCAGTGGGAGCAGCCGTTCCCCGGCAGGAAGACAAGGTGCAGAAGCCCTTGCTTGAAGGGGGCTGAAGCAGCTGGCATGTCTTCTCCTCTAAATATAAACCCATTAGGGTTTGCTGGGCCTCTGGGTAGGAGGTCAGCAGCAATGAGACAATAAGGCCGAGGGCTTTGTTTGGTAACTCTCCCAATCCCGCAGCAGCAGTTCTTAACTTTGTCATCTGTGGGCTATGCTATTTGTGGGGGGCCTGCTGGCAGCTTTTAAAAATAAAAACATGACATTTCCCCTGTGCAGAACGGCCGGGATGAGCCAAAGCTCTGTACATAAGGAGATGCTAACTGGTTCACGTGTCTTAATACCACCGATTCACAGCAGCACTAAACGTGCGCTAAGCGGCATAACTTGTGTCCTGAAATTTCTGAAAGAGCCACTTCATGGCTCTGGATCACACAGTTCATCAACTGTGTATGAATGAGGGACTATTCGCCTGGTCATGCCGTTCCTCTGCTCTCGGTGTTTATTCTGGGAAGCAGAAGCCTCCGAGATCGATTTGGGTAAGCGTATCAATGAGATGATTGTTTTGGGATCGAATCCTCTCCGCCTTATGGAGATCTACAACATATCTGTCTGTGTATGGTTTAAAGCAACTGATGAAAATAAAAAGTAGTGCTACAGGCATGTTAATCACTGTGTTAGACTTTTTTTACCATGTGTGTCCACTGATCAATTACTGATCGATTTGCACACCAAGGTAGTGGCAGATGCTCCCTACTCAGAAACAAATCCCTCTGCCAGCACGTCCTCTCCTGCAAACTCACTGTCAGCAGCTGCAAAAAGAATAGAAATGGTCCCTTCAAACTGGTGATCTTCCATTTCCTCTCCTGGTATGTACAACACAAAGATAATTTAGAGTTTTTTGTTTTTTTTTTTTTTAAATTGGTATCATCTTCCTCACATTAAAGGAAAAAATAAGTCTTAGAGTATGAAAGCTAAATGCTCCAGATTTAGAGTTGCAGACATGGGGAAGTCACGGGGAAATCACTAGGGTGCGGGTGTACCTATCTCTGCTCTTTCCCACTCTTTTCTGGCGTGGCAGCATCATTAGGACTACAGGTCCTTTGTGGTTTAGATTAATCCACTTTGCAACACAAACTGAAAAAAGCATCTTCGGGGGGCATCAGACAGTTCGTGAGGGGAGCCTGATTCCAGCACCCCATCCCTCCTCCGCCCTGACAAGTCAAGCCAGGGTGCTCCCCCAGTGGGAGCCTGCTCCTTCTCCTGTTTAAGTCAACAGGGTTTAAGTCCTGCTTGTTTAAATATCAGGTTTAACTGGGGCTTGCCTGCATATCAAAGGCAGTATGGTAATTTTTACGAGGGAAAGGGTTTGCCCTGGTGTTGGCCAGACTTGTCCCTGCTCTCCCTGTTGCACAACGTGGTGCTGAGTCATGACTGTTTCTCACCCAGTAAGCGCTTGCATTTTCTTGGTGCTGTGTTTATATAGGATGGGGTCCTGTAAACGCATGCTGTAACCGGGGGAGCCTTTGCATAAACAAGAGCTAAAAGTGAACAAAGAACCTTCCTGGTTCGCTGATATTTATGCACTGCCATGCATGGCAAATTTCATTCTGGCACCTAGATTGTGTGGTGGACTGGGCTTGAACTTGCTTTTCTGAAGTCAGTCATCTAATTCCTACCGATATCTCACTGGGCTTTCGGTCTCGCCCCAATCTGCAAAAGATTTATGGATATTATATAGATTTAACACAATGCCGTGGCTTTTATTATTTGCTGGAAAATGTTAATAAAAAACAAGTATTACAGATGCATTTTAATCCCTGAAGTGATTTTTGAGTAGAATGCATGAATTATTAATTGTTGTTATTGTTATTATTGCAGTGCATACCTCTCTCACAGGACATTGTGAGGATTAATTAATTCTTGTAAAGATGTAAAAGGCCATATAGGTGTCAAGGGTTATGACTAAAGTGCTTTGAAAATGGAAACCACTCTGTGACTGCCAAGTATTATTATTTATGGAGTCTGGGCAGTGTGCTTGGTGCTGTGCAAACACCGGTCCAGTTATTGCAAATATTTGCTTATGTGTGCTTAGTAGGCCGAGCACTCACTGTTACAAGTAAATTCAACTATTTTAAGGATATGTCTTACTAATATGGCCGTGAGAAGACTTTCCAGTAGTTGGGATGAGTGCGCCACGGAAATCGAGCAGCCATGTTACCGAAGCATTTTGAAGGCACGCTTTTCTTCAAACACGTGGATGAACCAAGACCTCAGATCCACTCCAGTTCTACATCCAAAAGCTAGGGTTTGGTCCCATCTTTCTCACTGCTAGGAGTGTGGGAAAGGAAACGTAACAACGGTTATTGTTTAAAAGTGCCTCTCTTGGCTCAAGGCAAAGCCAACTCCCTAAGCTCAGCTCACTTGCTGAACAACCCGCTGCAAACCATAACCTGCTCAACTGCCCTGTGTTACCCAACATCCGTTCTTGGAAACCTCTGAAAGTGAGAACTTCCCTCCCGTACGCTCTGGAAGTGGCCCTGGCAACTCTGAGCCCAGCTGCATTATTTGGGCAACAGAACTACAAAGTCTAAAGCTCATCACGGAAAGTAAGGTCTTTGTGCAGTCCTGTGAGGTGTTTGCCTTTGTAAAGAAAGAGAAACCAGAGCAAAACGGATGGGGTAAGGTTATTAAGGCATAAATCTGCCAGAATGCACTTTGTAGCTTCTGCAGAGCAGAACATGTACTCGGGTAATCACCCAGTCGAGTACATCATCATGTTAAAAACGAAAGCCTGGCACTCTGGAGTTGTGACTGAACATTTGGAGAACACCAGACCACGGAAACCTTCAGCCAGATGACTTCAGTTCAGCACGTTGTCGCTGCTCAGCAGATGGATGGGAAGACGGGGTTTGCAGTTCCTGTGGGCCAAACGACGCACACTTGAGAGGTTTTCCCTCCTCCGTTTCTCACACAAGCTTTCTGCACTGCCCGTCACTATTTCATGGACTTCTTACAGCTCCTGCCATACCCTTCTCAGGCCCCTTGTAAGAGGTCCCTTGTCTTCTTTCCTCTTGCCTTAGGCCACCTCCATACTCCCATTCCTCTTCCTCTGCCCACTTTTATCTTCTTTTACCTGGGAAATAAACCATTCAGAGTATCAAGAAACTAAACTTTTTTAGAAGCACGGACAGATCTGAGAGTATAATGTAAGGAGGTGTTAATGAGTCCCTTGCCACCTTTTTCTCCCCCTTTTAAATGTCCCAAGCAAAGTGGTCACATTTTGGAATTGGATCGGATATGGTCCTCAAAAATTACTGCTGTTTTACATACCTAAATCAGACAACCTACATACCATTACTGAAAATGTTGCCCACTTGGGCCATCTGAATCATTACAGAAATAAATGTTGAATATCAAGTGGTTTGCAATTACAAATATGCTCCCTGGCTTTCTAGAGAGACTTTGGTTTCCTCATATAGCTCAGGCCTCTTCAAGCACACCAGGGCTTTCTCAGAATTAAATGATTTTGCAATGCAAAAAAAAAAACCCAAACCTGTTTTCTGCAAGTACTTAAATATTCTTCTTCATAAAAGAAGGAAAAGTGCATGGGCCTGGCCCTGAAAAAAAATGAGCGCTGTGAGGCTATCCTACACTCAGGCACCCACCCATCTGCTTCCGTTGAGGTTTTGTGGAGTCAAGGGGTCCCATCTGCTTCTGAGATGAGGCTCAGGTAAGAGAAATCTGCGTATTGTATGTCCCAGTCGTTAGGCTGAAGGTAAGATCCACCCTTAACTCCAGAACTGCCACCTTAGGACTAGCATAATTCTCCAGCAATGCCAAGCTCTGGTCACAAAAAAACCCCACAAAACAAACAAACCAACCAACCCCGCTACATTTGTGGCCCCTCTATTTTCCCATCTTGCCAGCCATGGTAAAAGCATGTTCTGCAAAAGCACAGCGACGTGGAGGCCCCATTCAGGCAGCATCAGGCCTGGGCTTACGCGCGTGGAGAGCCTTTGGCAGAAGCAGGAATGACATCTGATGTTGCCGTCAGATCTGTGCATGGTCTGTGGTCATCGGGACTCTGCATGAGTGCCAACGTACGGACACGAGGGTGCTGGATGAACGCCCAAGAGTGCAAATTGTGATTGCAAAAACATTTTAAGATGGAAAGGGCTGCCTAGTGATGAATGTGGTTTCAATTAACAAAGCTTGCTTTAAAAAATAAACAAACCTGCGATATAAACGATAAACAACACTTCAATTCTAAAAACGAACTGCAGCCACGTAGGAAGCAACATTGTTACTGCAGAGGATTATTTTCATTAAATAAAATTACAGGGTGGACGCAGTAACGGACGGAGGCATTAAGCATCAGACCGAACCCCGGCACCGGCCTGGATCCCCAATGCCAGGTACCCCTGCCAGCCGCGACGCGCTACCAAAAAGAAGTAAAACCACCACGTTAAATCCTGCATTTACATAAGCGCTTTTGGCAGCGGAGCGCAATTAATAGCTTTCCTAGAAAAACTTCCAGGGCCGCGCCACGCTGCCCGGGTGGCTGCAGGGCCCGCCGTGCCTTCCCCAGCCCCCCGCTCCCTCAGGAGCCGACCACCGGCGCCCCGAGGCGTGGGCGCAGGCCCCGGGCGGCTGCCCGGGCTCCGCACCCGCGGGCAGGCCCGGGCGGCCTCCTCTTCCTGTCAGGGCCCCGGGCGGCCTCCCCGCAGCCCGCCTCCCCTCACGCACGCCCGGCCGCCGCTGCGCCTGCCCGGAGAGCGCGGGGGGGGGTGAGGGGAGAGAGGGGGAGGAGGGGAGGGAGGGAAGGAAAGAGGGGGTCCCCCCGCCCCGGCCGCCGACCCCCGCGCTGCCAGGGCGGCGGGTTTGTTTAGCCGGGCGGCCGCAGCAGGCCGGCCCCGCTCCTCCTCGCCTGGCCTCGCCTCTCGGCTCCTTCCCTTCCCTTCCCTCCCTTCCCTTCCCTTCCCTCAGCGGCGGCGGCGCTTTCTCTGGCGCCCATTTCTGTGCGGCTGGCCACCCTCTCCCCGCGCGGAGTGTCTGAGGGCCGCTGGCTGCTCCGAGCCGCTTGGCTCCTTCCCTTAGTAACAGCTTTTACATTCTGCCTCAATTCCTCCTCAATCTAAATCACACACACACACACACACAGAGATATTACTTTTTTTTTTTTCCTCCTTCCTCGGGACTTAATCTCTAACCCCCCCCCTCTCTCCCCACCCTCCCCCTCCCCCCGGCCCCTGGCTCGGGATATAATTGAATATCACAGCACTACTCGCTGGTTATTTTTTTTCTTCCTCCTCCCGTGTGTGTGTGGTGGTGTGTGTTTTTTTTTTTTCTGTTTTTTTTTTTTTTCTCCTCCTCTTGGTGTGGACACCTCAGCTAAAAAAAAATAATAATATTACCGATACATATACGTGTGTACACACACACACACACACAGAGAGACACACAGATGTGTATATATATCTAAATGGCTGTATAAAAAAAAGAGGAGAGACAAGGGTGAATTTCTTGTGCTTCCATTCCCAAGGAAGGGGGGAGCAGCCGCTCCGCCGCCACTCGCAAGGTAAGGACCGGGGCGCTCCGCCACCGAGCCCCCGCGGGCCGAGTGCGGGGCGGGAAGGGGCCGCGGCCGGGCCGGGCCGGGGGGGGGGAGGGCGCCCTGTTTGTCTCTGTGGCGGTTGGAGGCGGGCGGGGGATGGGCGCCCGCCTAACGCCAGCCGCGGCCCCCCCCTCACCCCCTTTTTTTTAATTAATGCTTGTGGGGTGCGGGGGGGTGGGTGGGTGTGTGCTCCCGTGGGTGTGTGGGGTGTATGTTTTTGGTTTTTTTTTTTTTTGTTTTTATAAGCAAACGGTATCCCCCCCTTCCCCTCCCCCCTCTGCGCCGCTGGCCTCCCCTCCCCCCACCCGATTTCATTTTTTTAACAAGGATTTAAGGGTTTGGGGGGGGTGGGGGGGGCACCGGCTTCGGCAGCGAATGGCACACGGGAGCCATGGCGAGCAGCCTATTTTTAGCCCGATTTGTGTGGAGAAGCGCCCTCCCCTCCCCCTCCCCGCATATTTACTTATGGGGGGGAGGGGAAGGGGGGGAAAAGCGGGGTGGGGGTGGGGGGGGACCCGGCCGGGTGCGAACTCCGCCGGGCGGGGGAGGGGCGGACGCCCCTCCCCCGCCCGGCGGAGTTCGCCCCCGGCCCTTGTATTTTTGGGGGGACATGCCCAACGTGTGACCCCCCTCCCCCACCCCAGGACGAAGCCTCCAAGTTATTGATCAGTTTTCCTGGGAAAGTTTAGAGCGGAACGTGAAATACCCCGGGGTGGCAGGGAGCTGGGCCCGGTTTGAGGCGGGGGGCGGGGGAAGAAGCTTTTTTTTTTTTTTTTTTTTTTTTTTTTTTTTTAGGGTTCTCTCTTTCTGGGCTTGTCCCTGCCCGAAATCCTGGTGCAAATTGTGCATTGCATCTTTTAGATGGGCTTGCACGGTTGATGCAATGTTATCTGTTTTCTTGGTAGAGGATATAGGTCCTGCAATAGCAGGACATGTGGCTTGTTATTATTGTTGTACCCTCTCCCCCGAAAGGGTTAAATTTATCGTGTTGTTCCAGGTGAATTTAATCTTTCATCACCAAATTTCCTTTTAAGGCAGCTTGAGAGAATAAAAGTCTCCCCTCGGTAGTCTTTTGCTTTATCCCCCCGAACAGCAAACTTTATATGTGCTTTATGGCAGAGGCTTGTTGCTGCAGATGACACGTGAGTCTGGAGGAAAGTTTGGTTTGTAGGTCGCTGTGTAGGAAAGTGAAGTTTGCTGGTGAAGTTTTTACTACTCTCCAGTGTGCTCAACTTCCTCGTTTTCCTGTCTGTGTAAATCGAATTCCTAACTGATTTATGAAGGGGGGGATCACAAAACATATTCCTTCTTTATTATAAAAGCATGAGAGGCATGATAGGAGAACCAAGTCTTTGTCGTGTAAAAAAAAAATATATATATTTTGGGCTTGTCTGTTTCTCTTTCCTGTCCTGTGGTATTAAAATAAATGTCTGAGCATGGTAAATGCATGAACAAGGTCCTTTGGTGTTGGCGGTCTCTACCCTTTGGGGGTTCTCGGGGCTGTGGTTTGTGCCCTTTTGAGAGAGAGGGCACCATTTGCAAAACTGATGTTGGGTTTTGAGTTGTACCCCAGCTGTCAGGGGCACCGGGCAGTTTTGGTCGCTCGTCTTGCTCTGAGTGACCTCCAGGCTGGTCTGCATGAGGCTCATGCTGGATTTGGGGCCTCCCTTTGGACTCTCATATGTTCACTGTCTTTTCAGAATACATTTCAAATGAGGACTGATCCTGTAAACTCTCATGTATGTCTCTGAATTTAAGTAATTGGGTACATGTTTGTGGATGAGTGTCTGAAAGGGTTTTTTCCTCTTAGCCATAGCAAAAAAGGGCTGTGGTGTTGTGGTGATGGTGCTTTGGGCGCAGGTGGTGCCCTGTAAATGATCATAGCAAACTTTCGGAGGTTTCTTGTGATTTTTTTTTTTCATTGCTTTTGATTAAGATCTAATGGAATAGCAAGGTATTGTATTATTTACCTAAGATCACCTGAGCCTGTATGCTGTCCCTGTCTTAAGCTTTCTTAGGGGAAAGTGGATTTGTCTCTATGAGAACAGGGTTCATGTGGTACTGTGTCTTGGGAACTTGGTGGCGTGCCTCCCAAACTGTTATTGAGAACACCTGGAAAATACTTAGTTCTCACTCCATGAGGAAAGGGGAAGGAAATGTAATTTAAATGTATGAAAAGAGTTGGGGTTTGGCTTTCGAGCTTTTTAATTTTTTTTTAAGACTGTGCAAGAGTTTATGATTTTTGTTCATTTAAATGTGTAGAACCATAATGCATGTGCATAGCATAAAGAATGCAATAATTACATGAGATTTTGTTGCTTAAGCTTTTTTTCCTCTTCAAACAGGTAGTTAAGATTTTTTTCCTGTTGGGGTTTTTTTATATGAATACTTCTTTCAGTTTTACTCTATATATGGTAATTATTGATGTTTGTGTAATGCTTTGAAGTTGTAAGGCATGGTATAAGTGCTAAGTACCCAACAGCAGTACTTCATAGTCATTTTCCCATCATGAGAGAGTTTGATGCTAAAAAGTGGTACAGCCCTAAGCATAAAGAGGCTCTGGATGGATTAGGGGAAATGGTCAAAATTGCTTATAATGTTGTTTTCAGGTAATATTTTTTAGTTAGGAAGAACAGATCTGAATAATGTAAAGCAAACTGAGTTATTTTACCTAACTTGATTTTGGTTCTGGAATTTAATTTAACATGGACTTCACATTTGAGTCAGAATGTGTTTGCTCTTATAAATTTTGTAGAGGCAGTAAAGACCCGCATCCTACAAGGATGTAATCATGCAGAAGTCAGGAAGTCCCGTAAAGAAACACACACGACTTTGAACATCAGCAGTCTAGTTCGGTTGAATAAGCTCTGCAGATGTCTGAAGTTGTTCACAGAATTCGTGTGTTTTGTATTAGCGGTGGCCAATAGGATGTGAATCTTTCATGACACTGATACTTTTTTTGGTATCCCAGCACTATTAAGCATTTTGGGGAAAGCTGAGGCAGCGGCAGGCGTGACACTTTTCTTTCACTAATGCTGTTCCTCTGCTTATCTGGAGTCCCAAGAGTTAGCCACCCCCTGGTTTTTGCTTGCTTTGCCTGTCTCTTCCGTTCCCCCCCGGACCCGTAGCCGCTCAGGATGCGGTGCCCACGTGAATTCTGACACCTTGCTGGAGAGGATGCTACTGGCAAGCAGAGAGGAGACACACACAAACCTGCCACCAGCTCTTCCCCTTCTGAACCGAGATAGAGAGGTCGTAAAGTCGTCTGGCCTCTGCTTTTGGAGAGGGTGTACTGCAGGACTGGGTTGTGTCAATACTGCAATAGTGTGATACTGAAATGTATTGTACCAAAGTACAACTCATTTGAAATCTAATTCAGCTTTATACTGAGAATTGCGATACTGTTATGTGTGCTGACCATCCTTAGTGTGTGTGTGTTGGTTCACACATGCGCACACACGCAGAGCACAGGGTGTAATAATGACTATATTTAAAGCTCTAAACATCAGCTCATGCAAGTAGCTGCAGGTCAGGAGAGAAGTGAGAGTGTGTATGCACACTCTGTAATTATGCGTGTTTGGCTCCTACAAGTGACTACTGTGAAAATATACTCATTGCGTGCTCATTTTTAAATATAAATTTAAGTGTTTGTGTTAGGTGAAGAAGTGTCAGAAGTTTTCCATTAGGAACTATGACTGACAGCTCTTTTCAGTGTTTTTGAGCTGCATTGCAGCATTAATGTAAGACGTTTGAATTAACAGGTGATAATGAAACAGTTCCTGTGTTCCTGCTTTTGATTTAGCTGCCCTGTCCCAAATACATGCAGCTTTCTAGGCACTGCAGTATGAAGTTAGATGGTCTTAATTTCTGTGAAGTAGCTTAATGAAAAAAAGTGACTTCACTAGAAAAAGGCTCATCTGGTGATCCCAAGCAGAGTAGATGGAGACCGCTTTATTCAACTCATAATTGGTTTCCTCTGAGATAAAGTATGACAATGAACTGAGGCATAAGAAATATCTTTTCAGTTGAAATTGTAGGGGAATATATTGGCTTTCTTTTAATTTCACAAAATTGAATTAGCTAACTTGAGGTAAGAAGTAGTGAAGGCAAGGCAGCATAGCTGAGAGTTGATAGTTTGAGTGAAAAAGTACAGAAGTCTGGTCTAGAAATGGTTCTGCCACGTTGTGTGAAAACTGTGAACTTCTTGTTAGGGTTCTACCTTGTGGTATCTAATTCAAGCCAAGAAGGCCCTTTTTTTCCTTCTCGTAATGAAAACAAGGCTGAAATTGTTTATACAAAATGCCCTAGAGTCTTAATGGCCGCATTTGAGCTCAAGTTAGAGTTTTTCCTTGGTTCTGAAGGATCTGTAGAACTGTAACTCAGCTTACTCTCTGAAACATTGATTTTTAATACTTTACCACAAAGTTTTCTGTGCCATCCTTTAGACTCTCCTTTTTGTATCAGTAAGGAGCCTTAAAAAAATTCTTCCTTGATAAGACGTGGTCATTCCAAGCCGGAGAATGTGTAACCGGAGGGGAAAATGCATGCACCGGTCAGGTGCGTAGGATCTAGTTAGCTTGGCTAGCCAAGGAGTGAAATTGCTGGTGTTGCAGCTCACCCCTGCTCGCTTGCTTTCTTGGATGGACTGATTGCTAGAAAGACTTGGAAAATATTTTCTTACCTGTAGAAATAATAATAAAAAGGCTTGGTGAGTCAGTGTAGCTTTCTGAAAAACTTACTGAAAGAACCTCCAAAGTGATGAGGAGGAGTTTTACAGAATTGTCTCGGCCAGCGTATGCAGCATCTTTTGGAGTCCCCTCTCGGTCTTTGTAAGTGTATGCGGTGTAGTTCAGTCCTACGTAGAGATACTAAGGTCCTTCTAAACAAGTTAGTGACATACCTGGGTATGCTATCAGACTGCTACGTCTTTTTTGCGGATGAGTGGTGCAAGCAGGCTGGATGTCAACCTGGTGGTGCTTGGGCTGGTTCCGTGCCCGCACGTGGCCCTTTGTGGGGCTGCGTACACCCTGCACAGCAAGGGGTGGTGGGAGTGGATTTGTGCTGTAGTTCTGCTTGGTGCAAGCATGACTCTTAAGAGTATGAACTGGCATCTGTATCTGCAAAGTAAGATATTAATACAGTCATATTTTCAAAGATGCTGAGTCCCCACAGTTGCATGTGAAGTTGGCAGTCTCTGTGTGTGCTTAGCATTTCTAAAAATCAAGTCTTGTGTGTGGTTTTTCTGGCTTTTGCAAACTCCCGTTAGGGTGTAGTTTCTGTTTCTTTCTGGGAGCAGTATTAGTAAAATGCTATGTTGTGTACTCTGACTTCTGTTTATTGTTGTAATTCTTAAGTCTCCATGTTGCAAAGGAGCAATCTTGTTTATTAGTAATGTCTAGCAGTAAAAAATCAGAATCATCCAGAGAAAAAACAGTTGGGTTTTTTTTTTTATGATCTGTGATTCAGTTCAATCTCTCTTCAATGTAAGCGTGTATTAGAGAGACACTCTCGGCAACCATGTGCCACACGCAAACATACTGAGTGTTATTTCAAATTGCTGGAGGTGCGTTACTAGAAATTTTAGCTGGTGTGGTGTGAGTAGTAGGCCTTTCCTTCCCCCCCAGTGGGGCAATAGCTTTGCCAACCTGGCAAGGCAGGCAAGCAGCTGTCTCTGCAGAACTAATGCTCCTTTTAACCCGTTGGTGGGTTTGAGGAATGATGCGGTCACTTCCTCAGCTGCATGCAGAGCTCCCACTGAACCCCACTGACATCAGGTCAGCAGTAGACTTTTATGAATTAGGACTGTGAAAGTGACTCTGGAAACTTTCCTGTTCTGTACGCAGCTACGTGCCTGCTGGCAGTGACTATGGAGCATACAGAAAAGATCTCTACACAGCCTAATCGTGAAGCATTTTTCCAAGGTTATGAGTTAAGGGTCAAATATTTACTATTCATGAAAATGTAGTGCTAAATACTGTGCCCAGTGCCAAAACCACAGAAATTGTCAAGGTTTAGAGCCCTAAATATAACCTATCCTAAAAGTTGCACCCATTTGACATTAACAGTGTTAAAAGTTCAGGAGCTTCACATGGGTGACCTGTCGCCGGCAAACCCTGAGCTGGGAATTCGCCTGATTGCGAGCACACGCGAGGTGAATTTCAATCCCCCGATGGTTCCCTAAAAGTACCGGGCAAAGAAGAGACATTTTGATTTCCTGGAAGAAGTTGTCCAGGCTGGCCAAGGAGGGGAATAACAAGTTTTATAGCTCTTTTGTGTTTTTTGGACAGGCTGATTATTGCTTGAGTGTCAGCATGACTTCTGAAAATACATTTTTGCCTTGTAAAAATAGTAATTAAAAGATTTCATTATTTTTCACTTCTCATTGATATTGGACTAACTTAGTCCTGTTGGAACAAATGAGAATTTTTGCTGTTATTTTCAGGAGTTGGGAGAGTGTTAAGTGTGGCTGAAAAATTTACCTTAAAATACCAGTTGATCTTAACAAACATGAGTCTCTCTGACCCTCCCCCTCGCTTCCAGGTCTGTTTAGCTCCCAGAAACGATGAGAACTTTTCCTCTTTTAGGTTAATTCTAAATTTGTGGGGAAAAAATAGTTTTGATATTGCATACACCTATGGGGGAAATAACAAGAGATCTGGGTCAAAAAAGTAGGACGTGCAAGATTTAGAAGCTGTTGAAGTGTATTTATTTGTCCTATATTAGGTTAAAGGAAGTATTGGTGCTTTCAGTTTGGCAATATGTCCTTCAGTCTGCGGTGTTCTGTAAAGGGAAGACAACTGTTAAACAATGAATCATAGCTAATTTTTGTATGGATGTCAACATTCTTCTCTAGTGCAGAAATTTTTGCTTGGATATTAGCACAAATATGCATTCCTAAATACACACTCTCAGTGATAAATTTTAATTAGGAAGTGCTTTGTAAAAATATGGATTTTTGCCATGATGATATTTGTGAATCTGTAACATATTTACCTTGGGGTTACGTTTGTTCAGATTTAATACTTTTTAATGTACTTTTCAAGCAAAGTTAGCACGGATGTGGATGGAGGAAAATGAGGAACCATCTATTAATGTTGACATCAAATAACTTGTGCTAGAAACATAACTGGTGTAGCAGTGGATTAGCCATTTCCCATAACTAATGTGACAGATCTGGGGTTTTGAGAAGCAGGGTCCGTACTCTCTGTGTAACGTGAATGTTTTGCTGATGGTACCTGATTTTTCATTTTGAGAAATTTAATTGTGCATTTGAAATAATCTGACGTGTCTTGTTTAGAGTATAAATTTCTAGCACTGCCTAAGATGAAAGAAGTCAGGAATATGAAGCCTCAATATGTTGAATTGCGATAAAACTTAAACAAAAATACAGTGAAACAGCCTACTAAGCAGTTTTGGTGAGCTTAATCTGATAGCAACAACGGATATCTAAATGTAGCTGATTAATAGAAACCAACTTTTTTCAACAGCTTTTACCATTATAGTAAATATTTGTTAGAATTGTCTGACTTGTAAGAAAAATGCTTTATATTTCTGTGACTGTCTTCCAGGGCAGATTCTGAATGGCTGTTGATTGCATTAGAAATATCAGTGTGTTTATCTTACTGTTGGCAAAGTCCATGTTAGTTGGTTCCTCTACTGTCTACACTTGCAAGGTTATTTTGATATGGAGTATTTATTTCTAGTTCATCAAGGCCCTTTGTAAGATTCTTTCTTACAGTACATATAGTACACACTAAATACATGAGAAATGAAGTTCCAAGAGTCTGTTCCAGCAAAAACAAAGAAAAAACCTCCTTCACTGTTAAGGTGCCTGGGCACCAGAGCCCTCCCAGATACATTACTTTCTGGTAAAACTGATGGGTATTGCTTATGTCTTAAAAAATAACCCTCTGGTCTCTGTGTGGTTCTGAGGGCTGGTGGTGGAAGCACCAAACAGAGTATTCCTGTCAGTCTCCTGTTGCTGTCACCATACCTGGGCTCAGCACAGCCATGGCCCCCTGGTAGAGAGATACGGGTTGCTTGTTTGTACTAGGGAGCAAGACTGGACTTTTAAAGATCCTGTGTGTATTGATAGAAACTCTAAGAAGAATTTAAAAAAAATTATATGAAGGTTAAAGGGATGGAAATTTTCAGAGATAGCCGGGGAAAACACTTTTGATGCGTTGTGACTCGCTCTTTGACGCTGTGGATGACGTCATATGAGAGACTCGGAGGGTATGTGAAATGCAGTGTCAGACGCCAGCTAAGAGCACGTCCATTATGTAGACTGAGACTCTCTGTTGTTTTAAATTGCTGAGAGTGCCAGCAGCAAGGCTTGTGTATGTTGGACATTGCTGAAGAGCTCCAGAAAGCTGCATTGATGGTGTTAGAATATGTAAAATCTCATTTGCGTGCTTTATGTGCCTCCCACTTTACCAGCTGTGGTTTGTAACTACCCGCTTGTGGAACAGAGTTTTTTCAATATGAGAAGAAAGCAATGCACTGTTTTTAAAAACACATGTTCAGAGATCAGACTAGTCAGATTTCGTTTGCATTTAATGTTACTGTAAATGGTGAAAGTTTGGAACTGCGAGATACTTTCATGTGCCTACTTTTATTTGTTAGTCTGGTGCTGTTGGGCCGACTACTGTTCTGTGTGATTAAAGTAACCCCCCAAGCCCTCCCCTGTGTAATTGAAAAAGTGGTGGAAGATTCCGCTGCTTTTTTCTTTCCCAAATTAGCCCCTTCCAATGGTCAGTATGGTCATGCTCTCTCCTCTGCTTGGCTCTGCTTCCTTGTCCGTGCTGTAGCATGAATGTGGCATATTGGTGTAATATACTGGGGTGTTTTGTCTCAGTTCTGACAGTTGACTCATTTAATTATTATCCCTTCCTAAGGCTTTATTTGATTTTTCTAATCTCCCCCCTACCCGTTTTTTGCCTGGACTTTCTCTCTTCTTTCTGGACTTTCTTTCGCTTTCTCCCTATCTGTTCTTTTGTCAGTTCTTTAAACCGAATTGGTGCTTTTTTGTTTCTGTTCTCCAGGTTTGCTCTACATTCTTCCTGTTTCTCCTAACTTTAGTTGAGTTTACATACAGGACTTGATCCTATGTAGTAGCCCTCTTGAACCAGAGGGGTTAGATGTGTTTGGATGGTGCAGCCCTGGTCTGTGGTGGAGCAAAACCTGCCAGGTTGCTGAGGAAATCTCATTTTGCAGGCAGCGAGCAGGGCACCGAGCAGAGGTGAGCGAGGGGCCTGCCTGTGGGCAGAGGGGTAGCTGGGACAAGTATGCAGGGCAGGAGACAGACAGGAGAAATTTTGGCATTTGATAAAAATAATCTTGGCTTTAGGCATAAAACATTGATTGAACTCTTGATGAAGTCAGAGGGAGGCTTTGGGGGAAGTTGGTGTGTTCAGTGCAAATGCAAAAAGCCGAGGAAGTTTGAGTGAAAACCTCAGCGTGCTGTGAGGTTAACTTTGGGCTTTTTAAAATAAGGGATTTTATGCAATACGTTTTTATTGACATTGTGACTTAAAATTAGCAAAAACAACATCAGTCATCATGAAATCAGTGGCAGCCTTATCTTATTGTTTTTATTGTGGGTAGTGTTGACAAGTCACATGCCCCATTGTTCTGGGTGAACAAACACCGCTTTGAGACCGCAAGCTGGTACGTGCGCACAGGCGCCTTTGTCCTGTGCTGCACAGATGAGTGTGCGGAATTGCAACTACGGAGTTGAAAGATCGTCTTTAAAGAGTTCACATCTAGAAAATACTCTGTTGCTTGATAATTAAGCACCGTTTTTATTTGATGTCTCGTTGTCCAGAATCTAAGAGAATAAACAGAAGAGAATAATGCATCATAAACTCTCGTACCTTGTTGCCCAGTGAGACCTATGGATAGCAGGCTTGTATTTGGTCTCTGAAGTAGATGTGCTTGGGACAGAGAACGCAAGATGTGCTTTTTGAGAAAGTCAGCAAAAGATTTTTGCTTGAAAGTCTTTCAAATATAAGCCCTTTACCGCAAAACCGTTGACACCGAGATGATAATAGTGAACTTCATTTCCACTGAAGTCACAGTTTTGTGGAGCACCTCTAAATTACTCTTGCTGTTTATAAATTCCTGTAATCAGGATATGTTTAGTGTAACTAAGATGGGTGCAATACAGATTGGCTGCAGGAGCAAACTTGGCACCTGGTGGCTGTGGATGTGTCTATATCTGGGGGAGAATCCCACTGAAATTGCTGTGAATTTTGCCTAAGGAAGAAGGGAAGATTAGTCTTCCATGCCTACAGTGATTTTTATTAGGTTGTTGTGTTTAGCACATCTTAATAATGCCAATGTAGCTTGTTGTCTGGTTCAGTGTTTTTAATTCGTAGAATAAGTTTTTATCTTTTTGTCAGCTTGTAGTCTTGCTTTTTCCTCTTCAGAAACTGGTGCTTGCAGTGTATTTTATACCAATACAAGAGCATTAACCAAAATGGTCTTGAATTGTCAGAGCTCCGTAGTGGCTATTACCAGGATGCTTTAATATGAAATGGCACTAAAGCTGGTAGAAATTGTCAGAGCTCTCTTGACTGTGTGTTGACAATGTCAACTCTCTGTGTGTGTGTGTGTGTGTGTGTGTGTGTGTGTCTGCCCTCTAATATTAGAAGACTTCCCCAGTTTTGGTGGCTTAAAGGCAATCTGTAAAATACTGCTTTAACTTCAATGCAGAATGAATGGCAAACTTTTGGTATCCTAATGTGGGTACTATACAGTAATGGAATATATCCTGTGGGTTACGGTTCAAGGTTTTCAGACTTTTTTTTTTGTTTTTGAGCATGGCTGCAGTTTATCTACACAGTCCCTTCATAGGGACTGCTTGGATAGAGGGAATTACGGAATTACTTTCTGGTTACAAAGTCTCTCTAAATTTTCAGGGGCTTGTCTAGATCTGTGGTGGATCCCCAGAGACACACCTCCACTCCCCACACCCGCAATTTTGCTTTTCTGGGCTGACCTAATATACCTGTATGTAACAGATAACTGTATTTATTTTCAGTTTACATCACTGAAGATTTTCTGCCTGCATAATGATTAGGACAGAAAGCTGGTGTCAGGATTATCTGCTATTTCTGCCACTGTGTGACCTTAGCAAATGGATTAACAAATTTACCCATGCACCAGTGATTTAATACTTGCTAGGAGTTTTTTAGACCAGTTCAGTGCCCTGAGATCTGGTGAAAGGCTGCATAGCAGTGTAAAGTGGCTGTTATTTTTTTAGCCTCTGCTCACTTGGAGTTTTTAGTTGAGGCAAGAGCTCCTTTTGTGTTCATAGGTTTTGTGGTTGTCTTCTAGTTTTATGTTGGACAAAACGTGGTCTTTCACATTGGAAATATTTGCTGATCGTGCCCATACATGATAAAGAATCATGCTTAAATCAGGGTACTTGGTTCATAAAGTTAGGCATGTTTGTGCCCTTGGTAACGTGGAAATACAACCTTATATGAAGTTTTGAGATTCCTGCGCTTTTTCCAGACCCTGGCAGCTCTTTGAGGGGAGGGGAAAAAGCTGAATTGTTTCGGTGGAGCCACTTCAGGGATGGGTTTCAGACCACAGCTACGCAAGCAGCCACTTGTCCCTGTGGGGGTGGTGGGACTCCTGAGCTGACCCTGATCTCGGTGGAACGGGGACACAGAACAAAAGCTACAGGTGGAGCTCTGAACTTGTCTGGAGAGAAAGTCTCTGTCCTCAGCCACGGTTTATTGACTGTCCACCATGCTGATACAGTGGTTTATTGGCCCTACAAACATCATCTCTGGAAGGATTGTGTTAAAAATTACTGCTGTTTTGGGGGGGTATTAAAGTCTAAGTGGTTTTGCTGAACCAGTTTACAGCATGACTCCACCATGAAGGTGGCAGTAAACTATAGCTTATGCATAGGAATGAACCTATAATTGCTGAGGGTGGGCCATGAACTTATATCAGCTTTGCTATCAAACAAAATCTTCACAAACTGCAGTGGGCCAGCTAAGCCAATCTTACACCAACCTTTCTGTATGTGGTGATAGCATTCCTCATACTGTCTTGACTGCTTGGATTTGTCCATATATAAAATGGACATAAGTGATTACATGATCTTTGTCGTGTGCTTACAGTTCTACTTGGACAGGTCCTCCTTAATAACTTCCCAAATGATTCTTGTTTATAAATTTATAATTAAGCAGATTTACAAGCTTGTACAAAAATGGGTTTTTTTTCCCTTTCCTAAGAACCAGTGGTATTTTCCTTGCTTGTCAGAGCTGTGTGGCCCGGGCAGATTGAGCATTGCAAGGTCTTGTCAGGAGAAATGCTTGTGCAAGATGTGCAGTCCTAAGGTAGGACGTTGCTTTTTGGTGAGAGCTTTCCCTGGCAGCATAGGTGTCTCCTAAAGTACATTGCAGTCCTGGCCAGCACAGTTGTGCTAGTGATGCTGATAAGCACAAGCTTTCTGTTACGTTGTCTTGTTTTCATATGTTGTTTGGAAATTTTTCATCAGCCAGAAAATGAAACTTTAGGGGGTGTTTTAATTTTAGGAAATCTCTTCAGTTTGGGAATAGTACTTAAAATTGTATACATTTGGGTTTTGCTATTGTAAATCGTGCTGTTATATTGTGCCTTTTCTTCTTGTCACCATACTCTACAGTGAGAAGTATCGTCTGGTTAATTGAAAAAGAAAATCCTGCTAGCACTTTAATAAATCCCTTAAACTTTACAAGAATGTATTTACACTTGCTAGGTAGCATGGCTTGAAGTTAAAAGCGTGAATTTACAGTGCATTCACATTTTTTGGAATGACTCCAGAAAGCAAGTGTCTCATTCCTGTTTAGTGTAATACATATCTATATATCAGCAGTTATAGCTGTTGGTGTAGTCAAGCCCTAATTGTTTTAAAAAAACCCCCACTTTCAAGTGTGATCCTTGGGTATTTTTAAAAGAGCCGAGTTGAACCATTTTCTTGTATTCTGAGGCAATCTACATGTTCTTCGTAAGAAAATATATTATTGCTCCATTGAAGTCAATTCAGGTTCTCTGGAAATGATCCAACCTTCAGGAAAGAAAAATATTAGTGTGCATGTTGAGGGAAAGGGTTTCCCTTTATTTCGGAATTTGCTCGTCATGTTTAGCAAGTAAGCCATTTTCAGATGCATTAAGGCTCTGCAAAACTAATTTTCGGGGCTTACAGTTTTTTAGTCTTGGGTTAAGCAAAAAGATTTAAATGTAATGTTTCCGTTTTTTTTTTTTTTGTTAAATAGCTAGGGATATGTACATTTGTTCAGTTATGATTTGAGTGCCATGCTTGTTTCAGGAGAACAGGAAAATGAACCATTTAAAATGATGACGATGGGGTAGCATTCTTTAGCCACTCATTTGTTTCAGTGTCAGAAATGCTTTGTTGCCAGTTTAAATGTTGAAATTTATGGAAGTAGCCTTTGCTTGGAAGACTTAAATATTTGCAATATGTTGTTTATTTGGTTTATGAAGTTTTGTGCTGTTTGAACGCTGATTTTTATTTTAGTTATGAGTTTTGGCAAAACACATTCAGTATATGTAGTCAGTCATAAACAAGCTAGAGAGTACTAGTGTTTTAGGCCTGTGGCTATATCAAAGCATATAAGGTTAAAATTAAAATTGTCTGAATGTCTGTCTGTGTGTGTGCATCTTGGACCTGTGCTCCACTGAGATCTTCAGGACGTTCATGTAAAAATTCTGTGCCTTCTATCATTAAAGCAGTGACAATCTAAACTTGTCATGGGCAGTTTGCAGGTTTCTAGGCTTGGTTTATGGCTGAAGACCAGCACTGCACATACACACCTGGCTGAGTTGACTGCCTGTGCTCCAGAGCGAGTGGGGCTTTGGTGATTTTTTTCACTATTTAATGTGTTTCACTCAAGATGGCAGGGATTTGGCAGAAGGCTGCCCTTCAGTAGTTGTATGCTCTTCGAAGTTATGCAAGCCGGATCATTTAGCAATCAGCTTCTGAAGTCTGCAGACAAGCTACAGAAGAGTGGAGGCAAGGTGCAGTGAAGAAGAGCCCCAAGATCAAGGACTCTTCTTTCAAGGCTGCTGAAGGATGCAGGTGCTGGGTCAGACTGCTGGTGCTGCTGCTGCTTGAGCTGCCCCAAAGGAGTGTCACTGGGAGGACAGTGCAGACAGCCTCCGGCCCAGGTTAACAGGAGAAGAGGTTGGAGCCTTCCCCCAAACAGAGGGGTTAACTAGTATGTACTTGAGCATGGTGCTTCTCCCCGAAACTGTGTCTAGTTGAGACCTGCCCTTCATTTACTCCTCTCTGATTTAGCTACCAAACCAATGGTATTTTTCTTGCACCTGTCCAGAGCACTTTTTTCAGTGTTGGTTCTGAACCAAATGCTGTCTTTGCTCCGTCATTGCAATCATAGAGCTGCAGTTTAGAAATTATTATTGTTTTTTTAATATTGATACATACTTCAGATTATTTTCCTAAATATTTTGTTTAGACTTTTAACGTCTTAACTGAAAAACTGATAACTGGTTTTGTTTGGAACTAATTCTTCCTCAGGCAGCAATCAGACCTGAAATGTATTCCTATAAAGTTTGTTAAGAAAAGCTCTCTGGTAGCAATTCTGAGTTGTTGAGATTAGCTCTGAATTTCCAGATAATGTAATTTTCTTTTTTAAAACGGCTCCCCCCTGACTCCCCAGCAAGCCCTAAAGTATTCTTTGTGTGAATGTACTATATGATCTCTAATTATATGATCACATACCATTCCACAAATAGTGCAATACAATAGCATAGAATTATTTCTAGGATCTTGTAGAGGTCTATTCAGTAGACTACCTTAAACTCTGATCTTGCAAGTTGTTTTGTGTAAATCAACTCCTTTGCCTCCCAGAAGTGGTGTTTACTGTAGCTCTGCGTTAAAGCCCGGGTTCAGAGCTCGTTATAGAATCAGGGCTTGGGATGTCAGTTTTGAAAGTTGCCATTTAACTGCTCTTGTACAGCGTATGCATATTAAGTAGGATAGCAGAATAACAGTGAAATTGCTCACCTAGGTCTGCAGATGAATTACCATAATTAACTGCTTCTTCCCATGAATTGCACCTAACGAGGGCTGTGTTGTTGGCTGAAAATAAATTGCATAATGCATTAGTGTTGACTAAATTATTTACATACCTTAGAGAGGAGATGGTATAAAAGTCTGCAAAATAAGTGCTGGACCATTATGAAAATGAAATGGGGGGGGGAAATATGAATCACAGATAGAACGTGGTGTAGCCTGCCTTTTCCTGGGTCACTAAAGAGTACTGTATCCTCTTTGCAATATAGTGTGTGACTTCATGGTTACATATTTATCGCATTGCATAATGTATATGCGGGGAAAGCAGAGTTAGATCTGTGCGTACAGCCTTGGGCCTGCTCTTAAGAAGAGTGTATCTATGTGGTTATAAATTGCTAAAAATGTTGCTTTTTTTTTTCTCTGCATAACTGTGGTCCCAAAATATGCTAAGTCAAAAGCAAAATGTGGGTTAACAAAATCAATTGTAAACCAAACTGGACAATTTTTGAAATGCTTGCTGTTCTGTGTTTACCTGTGAAGCATCCTTTGTGTGACTGTTGCGTGGTGAGGTGGTTCAGAATTTCTAGGCTATATTCGTGACCTATTTTTCTTAACATCTTACTTAGCCAACAAGTATTTTAAAGCACAGTACTTAGATCTGGTATCATGTGGAATCCTGTAAGGCCCTATTTATTGATAATCATTACAAAAGATGGTCCCACTACATAGAGATTACTTACATACTAATTTACCAGAAGAATCATACGATAAATATGTGAGCCACTCCACGCGCGAGCATCGTCAACACCAAAATAGCTGCAAGTGACTGAAGATGGGCTCAACTGGAGGTGATGATTTGTGTTAGAATTTGCCAAAATAAGACTTGTCACAGCTTGTGTTCTCCATGGGTAAAAGCCAGCCTGGAGTTGTAGATCTTGATTCTTACTCTTTTTGGGTTTGCTTTTGTCTGGGACTCTGGTTTGGGCCTAATCTTGGAAGTGATTGACAAAACTTGAAACTACTCTTCTCTGATATTTTAAATGGCGAACGTCAGGGTCTTGTCTCCTGTGCGTAGGGTTGTCCATCCCTCTGCCCCATCTCAGGGCTTTCCTAAGGAGAGATGGGACTTGGCATGGGGCAGAGGAGGCTGCAAGTGGCATCATGGTCCTCACAGAAATTCACCTGTCTATGTGATTTCTTAGGGTTATGATCCCGATGGAAATGTGGTTGCAATGGGGAAAAGCCTTGTAAAAACAATTAAGCTTGGGAAATTGGATCACATTTATGTTTTTCTAAGTAGGCTGAAATATTTCATGATAAGGTTTGTATCAAAGACTCCCTTTCCTATCAGTTTAGCTGGAATAGGTCAGATGGTGTGATAACAACAACAGCAAGGAAAACTAGTAAGTTGGGTTTTTTACCTATTAAAAAGTTTTCTTGAAAAGCTTTATTTCCTGTTTGAGAATATGTGCTTGAAGTTTGGCAAAGATGTGACCTTTGTGTCAGGGATGGGAGTTTTTTGTTTTTCTTTTGTTTTGGGTTTGGGGTTTGTTTTTGTGTTGGGTGGGGCTATTCTGTAAAACATAAGGCTGACATAGGCAACCTTAATTTTTGCATTTTCAATACAGTAGACTGTTCAGGCTAGTGAGTCACTTACTGTAGAGGGGTTGTGTGTAATATTATTAAAAAGCTATAAATGACAAAATACCACTAATTGGTACACAAGCAAAAGTGTAAAGATAGCAGAATAAGCTTTGAAATAAAATATGTTAATGTTCATCTAACACTTATGATATACATAGCATAATTATGACATTATTATTTAATAAAGATGAAAGGATTGAGACTCTTAAACATTGGCTGGTATAATGAAAAATTCTAACTTAATATGTTGCTTACCTGGATGGACACTTCCCATTCATTTTTTTCCAAAATTTCAGAATGCTTTCAAACACTTTGTTGCACAATATACCTCATAGTGATGAGTGATTAACACTACTGCAGATACGTCCTGTGCAAAAAATACCACAGAGGAAAAGATTCATTGGTGTTTTTTTTTTTTTTTTAATTTTATTTTATTTTTAGTCTGCGCTGTTTACATTTTTAGGGAATGGTCCAAATGTAATTTACGGAAACAAATTAGAGATTTCCATGGCAAAGTTGTAGGATTGCAGTGAACAGAAAGGGAGTCTGATTATGGTTAGTATAGTCCTTCAGACGTATGGTGAATCCTGAAGGCACTGCTGAAGGACAGAGCCTTTTCTGCTGTCCTTCTGTTGTTGTTGTTTGTCACTGAACTTCTGAGCTGTTATTTAGGAGAGAGGGATGATCAGAAAGGACAGCAAAGACCTTGGAAACACTCTGCCAGAATCTGAAATCTGAACTGGGGTGTTGCGAATGCATATTTCCTTTTTGAGGATCGGGAGAGGAGACTGGGGACGAAAGAATATAGAGGAGGAAGGTGAGAAGTTGCATTAATTCTGTTTGTTTCTCTTCTCTTTCAAAGCCTGTCTCAGAGCTTATTAATCTCTGAATACTCTGAGCACTGATTACACAAATGCATTAAGTTTAGTGCCCTGCTTCAACATGGTAGGAACTTCACCAGCTTCCTATTTCTGTTTGTTAACAATCAACTGTTTTATGATTATGAGTGCGTTACAGAACACTGCCACCTGATGTGGCACTGCTCATTGCCTGTGGGACAGGGATCTGTCAGCGGTCTGGTCACGCGACATGGCTTAGTTGTGCTTGATTGTCTACGGTTTTTAACCTCAGTAAAAAAAAATGAGGCAGTAGGTGAATGGATACAGAGATGAAAGTGTGTATGGGAGTACTGATGTTATATTGTCTGGGAAGAGGAATGGTCATTTCGGTAACCTGTAGCATAACTGACTTCAAATTTATTTGGCTTGCTTGGTTGGAGTTTTTTCTATGTCACAGAAAAGTTTTAAGAGAAATGTTTCAAAGGGAAAAAATGAACAAATTTTGTGAAAAGCCTTGGGACAGTGAGAACCTATTATGAAGCATGAGTAGAAGGGGCAAGGCTTTACGTTTAGGTTATAATTATGGGTATGGAACAACTGTAAATTTGCAGGTGAGAAAATACTCTGCTTGGCATCATAGGTTAAGTCCCAGTTGAGCAAGGATGGAATTTGTCTTGGCTAACATCTGTTCCTTTCAGGAATAAGTGGCTTTAGAGGAAGGCATGAAATTTGAATATGATTTCTGTTTACCTCAATCTATCTCTTTGTATTTTCAAAACATATTTTATTTTATTAGTTTAAAAAATAGAGGCTACCTATGCAAGCTGCTGGCTCCTTGAATAAGTGGTCATATGATAAGTACAGTTAGATTGCACTTCAGCAATACTGGAATCACTTCCATAGGAAGCTGGCTGGCTGCCTGGACATCTGACGTCATCTAGGAACTACGCTCTCAGTCTTGGTCAAATGTCTTTGGCACAGCCCTGTGAAAGTCACTGTGGTTGGGATCTGGGTGGAAATAAGCTCTAAAGTCTGAGCGTTTACACCTAATGCCTTCCCGGGCATCTCCCTCCCCTCAGATACTTTTCTGCATACTTCTGAGTAGCCCTGCTGTCCACAGACGTGGGGAAAGTAACGCCAATCCTCAGCCATTAAGCAGTCCTTCATATGTAATGAGAATTTTCCATTCAGCCTTCCAGACTCTTGTTATGTGGTGTAATAATCTGGGATAAGGACTCAGTTGTGGCCAACGTAATTCTTGGTAAACAGAGACAAGGAATGATGTCTCATTAAAAAATGTAGTGTGGCAATACAAAAATCATGTTTATTACCAGTTCTAGAGTTGTATAAATATAGATGCTAGGCATCTGCTGAGTATTGCTTTAGTAGAAATACTGAAATCACTTTTAGTCGTGTTAATAAATCCTGGAGCTAGGAAGGAAAGTAGTGGAATGATGGGTAGAAGTAATGCAAACAAAATGAGTGGTGGAAGTCAGATGATGGGAGAGGGTTTTTTGCATATATTTTCACAAGGAGGTAGTTGCATAACAATATTCAATCTTTTAGGATTTTATCTACTTATGCTTGTTGAACAGGCATGGCAGAATAAACATGACTACTGAAATCCTTGCAGCAGGCCATTAATTGCGCTTTTCCTTTAGGTGGTGAGAGTATATTGGACTGGTGGTAGTAAGAGCTGCATCTGCAGAGCAAGTGTTGTCTGAACAGTGCGGAGCTCCCTGTACTGTTGGGTCAGTTGTGGGGGGATTCCCAAATTGCAGAAGGTTTTTATGTCTCCTTAAACATCTGCAGGATTTGGTCTTGAAAGACCATTAACGCTTCTCATACAATAAGTGTTGAGTTTGTTGGTTTGGAGTTTTTTTCTTTGTTTAGGTTTTTTGGGGGAGGTTTCTTTTTGTGTGTTTGTTTTTTAAACAGTAAATGCATCTCAATAAAATTTTTCAAAAAACCCCCACCGAACCCACACAAAAACAAACAAAAAACCCCCCGCTTTTTTTGTGTAGTCCAGTTCTAAGCTACTAAAGAACTGAGTTGTTGTCTAGATTTGAATCCAAAAATTAAAAGAGTAATTTATTACCTGATGCAGGGATTTCAAGCTGTCAAGCTGTTAAAACAAACATAACCAGGTAAAATCCCAATACATTGAAGAATGTTATGCGTCTGCTTTCATAGGAAAATATTCTCTCCTGTCAAAATCGGTCACTGGTGACATAAATGATGTATAGTGTCCCCTGTGTGACCAAGTATGTGTTCTTGCAGGATCAATGGTTTTACCAATTGCAGCAAGAGAAAAATAGAAGGTGCAAGTGTCGCATAGCATAGTTCCACAAATAGATGCCAGGATTTTTCTTTTTAATATAAAAATTGATTGAAATTAAGAGAAACTTAGAATTTACATCAGGTATACTTCAGACTGGTTTGATAGAGTTCTTATTCTTATCACCACTCTGTTTTATTTGAGTTTTTTTTTACCCTAACATTAAATCTAATGCTTTTTCTTTCATGCTTTCACATGTCTTGTCCTCAGTTTATACCGCTGGATCTGCTATATTTGTCGCTTGAAATTTGCAGGTTACTCTGTTGACCACCAACTATCTCTCGTCTCCTGAGTTTGTATTCAGGATTTTTTTTGCTTGTTTAGGAAAAAAACCTCATAAAATAATTTGTGCTATTTTCCATTCAAACTCCTCCTTACTGCCTGAGCAAAATTGGTTTCGATGGTAGTAATGTTAACTCAACACCCATCCCTTCCCCTTCTCGTGTTGGCTTTCCTCAATAAAACCACATTTCCAGTTTAACAACCAGCTCCCCCAACCCATTCAGCTTTAATACCAAACCAGATTCTCTGTGGGGCATCCATTAATTTCTGCGTTCTGATCCTACTGTTGGTAAGATTTTTTTTTTTTTAAGGTTATTTTTAGAAATTTTATAATAAAAATCGATTGTGACCAACTCAAGCAGGAGGAGCAGGGCAAGAATTTTTTTTGATCCCCCGAAACATTCTAGCTTGAACTTTTTTTTTTTTTTAAAGAAAGATACATTTTTACAGCATGTATTTTGAGGTGGAAAAATTGTAGCATTTTGAATGTTGTCCAAACATGCCACAAAACTCAGTGACTTTCTGACTGCAGGCTGGATGTCTGCTTTGATGTTCTGTGAACACAGATGCTGATTCATGTAAATGAATCATGTAAACGAAATAGTTGCATTATGTTTAATTTGAATGGTGAAAATTATTCTGGTATTTAGTGAACCAGTATGATTACTGGAATGGGGGTGGCATGGGAAGACTGAGGGACTTAATTATTTATGGGGTAATTTTTATTTTGTGGTTCATTATATTGACTTATAATTAATTCATTGCAAGGTCCCTATAAAATTGCTTTGTGTGAAATACTATTTATTTTACCTTTTAATAAAATGTCCCGTCCTGTGATAGGCATGCAAATAATTGAAATTTAAATAATTATTTGCATATAATTTATAAGTATGGAAATATAAGTGTGATGTAATTAAAATGCCTGGACTCTCGTCAGTGCTCCTAGGTGGAATCTTCGTAATGATGTTTTTCAGCTGCATTTGCCCATGTCCTGCTTTCACTCTGTTCAGCGTGAAGTTTAGCAGCAACTTGGGTCAACTAACCAGAGCGACCCTTTGCATTAGAAAGACAGTCTGGGTCACGTTTCTAGTAATGCCATCATGAGGATTTTAGAAATACCTAGGGAAGAGAACACTATTCTCCTTGCTGCCTAGATTTAAGGCCTCAGATGGTTTAAATCTGTAACTGCTGGGGTCAGAAAGCTGATTGACTCCTCTTTGGTGTTGGGCAGGGCTGCAGCTCTGAAGCCAAAATCAGAGCATCGAGATGGGCTTTGAGTTATACAGCCAACTCTTACTCGGATTTTGATACACAGAGGAGTAAGGAAGGCTCTTTAGGACCCTGCTCGTAGGCAAGACATTAAACTATAGCCGGATCTGTGCCTTTCCTGGGTATCTCCAGGTCCAGTTTCCTCACATCGTTGTTTTCTGACACTCAGAGTAATGTCTTGTCCTCAAATGATATTAATCATCTTACATGTATTGAAGTGTAGATCTGACTGTGACCCAGAACAATTGATCTTTTAAAATCCGACTTCACTTCTTATGAAAATAAGTGGCTCCCAGAGGAGAAAGGACTTCTGTTTTCATTTATCGTTCATGGTGATGAGACGTACTTCATAGCTTGAGAAGTCCCATCTTGTATTGACTTCCTCTGTGTCTGAGTTCGTGCTGACAATGCGATTGGCTTTGATCCCAGCCTTGACTGGGAGAAAATCTTGTCATGGTTTGGGTGGCTCGTGGACAGATCTGATAAGAGACAGTTTCTTATTTTTCGTGAGCATATCAGGCTGGAATTGACAGAAATACAAGTTGACGTAGATTTTAAGCACCGAGAGGGTAGGTATTGCTGAAGGAAAAACAGCTCATGCGAAGAATTGAACTGGCTTTGGGAACGGCCCTGGAGTGAGGAATTATTGGAGTAAAGGCTGTGAAGGTTGATCTTTTGGGGGTTATTGCTGGAGGATAAGTGAAACATTTTACTTTCATTAGACTAAACTGTGAGTGTTTTCTTACTCCTACCTTATCTCTACACCACAATGGAAGGAAATTACTTTTTGTCCTTTTGGATTGCAGTGGGTGTGTCTGTTTAATAGTCAGTTTCAGGTTTTTTTTTTTTTTAATTAAGAATGAATGGTCTGGGACTGAGGTAACACACAGTGCACAGGTTTCAGAGTAGGAAGGGGAAAGTAAGTTCTCAGCATGTGTTTGCCCACAGTGTACTTGGCTGAGAAGAACATTTAATGGTTTCATTGAAAACTGTTAAGAGGTGGGGGAATATTTGCTTAAATTCACCACGTTAATTTCTAGATGATGTTGGGTAACATGGGTATACAGGATACGTTGTAGTTTCACTGCTAGGTGTGGACTAGTGGGCTTTTAAAGAGTGGTCTTCCACATCTGCCCAATGCCAGAATTTTAGACAATCTGTAAGACAAAGTTGCTCTTGTAGAGTAGTCTGTTTCTGTTTTGGAGACAGTAAGTTGAGGTGGCAATTTTTATTTGATATTTCGGAGGCTTTCTCGTTGTCCTCATCCCTGTTGAACTGGACAAAATAGTCAAATTTTAAGGTGAAAAATGTAATCTCTTGTGGAAGCTAATGCATTGCATTATTCAACAGCAGCCTCCAACCAGTTAAACAGTGGTATTGATGGTTGCAATACCATGCTTCAATTTATTTGAGATTAAAATAAGTGTGTGTGAGAGAATTTCTGGTGCTTTGTATTTGATACGTATATTAATCATAGCATATTTTTCATTTATACATCTAGTTTCAGGCCTAATGCATTACAATTGTGATCCTTCATGGAACACGTGGTCAGAGTTGTATGTCTGTGCAAAGGCACATTGCTTTCTCTGGCCTTCCCCTAAAATGTGGGGAACAAGCTGCATGGAAATTGGTGCAGATTGAGAGCCTGCAACATGTTCTTGTGTTATCCTGGTTACCTGCCACGGCAGTTTGGGCTCCTGTTCATTACAGTGTTCCTTTTTTTTTTTTTTTTTTTTTTTTTAAATTTCATTTAGGTAATGCATTTTTTATCATGCTGATGAAAGCAAAATCTCAGGAGGCCATGCTGAATGGTTACAGTTATTTTGTGCAAAATTCAGAATGAAATTTGCCTTCCTTTCTCAACAAGCAAGAATACAAGAATTCAGTACTGACTGAGACCAGATTTCCTATATTGTTATCTTGTTAATGATAATTTTTAGTTACAGCTTGGGGAAGGAGAGATCAGTTTACCCAAAGAATTAAGAGTAGTGGGTGGAGGAGTGTGGTAACTGGAAGAGGCTCTGAATCTCTGAACTGTTCAGTCAGCACTGAAAGCATTGTGTTTGTGTGGAGGGGATTGAATTAGTTTTCCTTGCTTGTGACTTCTGGTTCTGGGCCGTCTTGTGCAGCAGTGTGTGGTTGGATAGGAGGCAGGACACGTTCTTGATCAGCAATGACTTTCTGTTGCATTTCATTGAGTTACATGTTCCTGGAAATGATAAACTTTTGAGTGGCAGTAGGAGATTTTGGTCTTTTCTAGTTATCCTGAGCAACAACTGTAGACAGCTGTACAGTTTCAGAGGGTAGCTATTGAAGAACCCTAAATCTCTATACCGCAGTTCAAGCTTCTTGCAGTAGATGCCCTTAGGACATAGCCGAATTGTAAATGACAATCCCATCTGTGTTCTCTTTAATCTGGCTGGTTTTAGTCTGATGTAGAGACTAGATAAGTTACCTAAACTACCTAAAAATGCAAACAAAACTGGACTTAGGCCAGGGCTCCATGTTCATGCTAATGGATGAGTCAGCAGTGTGCTTTTTGACTCTTATTTCCAGGAAATCAGCAATGCCATGACCGATACACTGCCTTTGGAGGAGATCAAACCGGGCATATGTCAGATCACAGCTGCTCCTTTGGGGTTTTTTTTTTGTGCAAATTCAATCTGGCAACATAATTTTGTACCAGCTCCTCACTTTGTCTTGTGTGGCAGTTTGCTGTGGTGTTTCACGTTCAGCTGAAAGAGCCCTTGACCTGGTTCAGCTGGAGTCCTCAGTGTGGTTGCAGAGAGAATGGGAAAAGGCTCATGTTTGTGGCAAAAACCCCCTTGCAATACAAGGAAAAGTATTTGTCGTCGTAAGAATTTCAAATTATTGCTGTGCAAAGTGTGAGGAGAAACCACCTCTGGTAGCCAGTTCTGGAATAAGACATCGTATTTTTCTGGTATCCTTCTCAAGCTGTTCAACATGCTTTTTCCTTTTGTATCTGAAGACTGAAGTTTCTCCTTGCAGTCCTTCTACGGTGGACCAATCTACCACTGTGGATTTGATGTATTATTCATGAGATTGCTGGATGAGATGTATTGTACAGCTACAACCATGGGACATGTCCACTAGATATCATTCCTTTGTCATCTTAGCATGGTGGTAGTCCGTGGTCCCAGGCTCCAAGACTCCAGGCTCCTGCGGATTTATCTAGTGTCCTCTTGAAAGTTCCCAACAGCTGAAACAACTTCCATTAAACTTGAGGATAAGTGAGAGAGAGTTTGCTTAATATAGAAACAAACTCCACAATGTTTTCTGGATGTGAACTTCTGACATAGGACTGTGCAGTTAAGGTAATTTTAAAGAAATGGAAGTTATTTTGTGTGAATGGTGGACTCTTACATCTCTGTATGATTTGCTTGTTGGATTCCCTGTTGGCAATTCCCGATCTGTCCTTCAGGCTTGCACTTAATGGGCGAGTTGTTCACTGCATATTCTCCTCCTAACTACCGCAGGTGCTTGTTTGCTCCTATATGGCCTGTGGCACTTACAGGTATGCCTCTGGAGTGAGGAAATGAGTAGTCATTAAACTAGAGGAAACTCAAAAATAGCTTGCTTCAGGCAGCTTGTTGCAAGGTTGTTTAATACTATTTTTTTTCTTAATAGCAGAACAAAGCCACAACAGTACAAACGTTTTAAAGGCTTTTTCCGCACTGCTGTTACTTGTTTTTTTCTTGTTTTTTTCTTTTTTTTTTTTATTTTTTATTTCCCCTCTCATGTTATATTATGCAATTTTCGGGCTGTTATCTTACCATGGGTACCGCTTTAGCGAAGATGAAAATAGTAACCTGAGTAATACGGTATGCAAGGATGGCAACAACACCGTCACTGGATCAGCGTACAAAGCTCTCACTCTCCTGTTTAGCAGTGGGATAGGTGATATGTCGACCTCTCGTCTGTGTTTTGGCACTAAATCCAAGCTAGACTTTCTCCCATGCCCAGGGTGTTCAATCGCTCTCTACAGGCACACGATGGGAAGCAATGGTGTTAACCGATGGCGTCTGCTGGGCTGTGCTTGCGGGCGATGGCACACCTGGGAAGCAAACTGTGTTCATTTAAACAGCAGGCAGAGCCAGGCACCGTGTGCTTGATGAGCAGCGCTTGGCTTTGCAGGAGCTCCAGCTACTGATTCTGACGTGGGGATGTTTGGGGACGTTAGAGGTGAAGAACAACCAGTTGTAAGGTGGAACCCAACTGCTTGGGGTTGCAAGGCTTGGCCTGGGAGGGAGAAGAAAGTGCCACCAGCCCAGGAGAAAAAGCAAGGGAGTATCAGGCATTTGGGGTGGCAAGATTTGAGAACAAAGGAGATGGCAGCAAAGGCCTGGGAGGAAAAATGGCTGGAAAGTGTCAAGGCAGTAGACAGAGGTGGCAGAGGGTGAGTAGCTGGCAGAGGAGAAGCTTGTTTCAAAATGACTGGGACCATTTGGTTTATGTTAACACATTCTACTTCACAGTTTGGGAGGAGTGCAAATAAACTAGGTCATCTCATGAAAGCCTTGTTAAGAGAAACATGAAAAAATGGCTAAGTGTAGTAAGAGAAACTATGGGAAACGTCAAAGATAAAATTGTTTGATTTTATAATTTTTGAAATTATTACTTAGTGAGGCAGCATGGGTTTTATTTTCCCTGATGCTATAGTTAATGATTGCCCTGCATCTTTTGAAGACCGAAAAATAACAGTGGCCGAGAGTGGCTAGGACTTCGGAAATAGCTGTGACTCAGCAGGCAGTAGTTCTTTAAACGGATGCAAGACATCCCAGAAAAGGATATAAAATTATTTAACCATAAAGCAGTGAAACCATAAAACCTTTCAGTGTGTTTACCAAAGTTCTTATAGGTTCACGCTCAAAGAAAAGAAAACCAGTAATAGAGAATCTCATTAATTTGTGTCTCAGTCAACTTTAAATTTGTACCAAAAGTGGATTTCCTGACTTAAAAATAGGAATTCATTAAGATGTTACTGCTGTGCTGTGGGTATCATGGGGAAGTTGCTCATCTAGTGAATTAATGGAGGCATACCTGATGAACTCCTTACACAGCCTTTCCCTTTTGCTGCCTATAGCAGGAACTTGATCACTTTTTTCCCTGCTGTTGCAGAATAAGGAATTGGACAAGGAGGCAGATTAGGCTCTAACAACAGTTGCATTAGAGCTGCTACCGAAGTGCACGAGAACCAGGTCTGTGGCTTCCCTGCAGGTTTCTGGTTCGTCACAGCTACCTCGTCATCCTCAGTAAAGTTCAACCCTTGAGAGAAAATCTAATTTTTTTTTTTCACGGTAGTAAGACAAGGTGTGGAGACTGAATAACCATGGCAGCTGGGGGAGGATCTGAGAGTCTTCAGTATCCCTCGCTGTCCTTTCCCTTCTGCTGCCATGGGGGATATGGAACACGTCTCTTTTCCTGGCAGCAGAAATTAGTAGTGCTGACACCTTTCTTTGTACACTGAACTCAGCATCTTATGTCCTTGAGGTAGAACAATCCCAGAAGCCTGTCCTGCTAACGAGAAAACAAGTTTATTTCTTTTGAAGTCTTCGCTAGAAACTTAGTGATGTGTCTGCTCAGGTTCACAGGTAAGGTCATCTCCACAGTCAAAATCAGCAGCGGGAGAGTTTCATTACACAGACAAGTAGTCTCTGGCTTGGGTGGCAGGAACCCAGCGACGGCTGAGTGAGGTGGTGGGAGAGGTTTGTAAGATCAGGAGCATTATGGTGAAGGTAATCAGGGAGTGATTGTTACTCTAATGCAAAGACTAAAGGCATCAAATGAAACTAGAAAGTGATGTCCGAAATAAACACAGTTAGATTTTTTTTTTCCTGGAGTATTCCTGCAGGATTCTTTGCCTCAGAACACAGTAATGCTAGTTGTTTATGTGAATTCAGAAAGCCATTATATATATTCATGGCAGAAAAATTCACCTGGGGCTACTGAACATGCAGTTTTTGTAGTTGACATGGAAAAGGAGACTTTTGAAAAGGGATTTGTCCTGGTTTTGGCTGGGATAGAGATAATTTTCTTTCTAGTAGCTGATATAGTACTGTGTTTTGGATTTAGTATGAGAATAATGTTGATAACACACTGCTGTTTTTAGCTGTTGCTGGGTAGTTGTAGAGTCTATGCTAAGTCAAGGACTTTCCAGCTTCCCACGCCCTGTCAGGTGCACAAGAAGCTGGGAGAGCACAGCCAGGACAGCTGACCCAGGCTGGCCCAAGGGATATTCCCAACCATAGAACGTCATGGCCCGGATATAACTGGGGAAGCTAGGTGGGAGGCAGGATGAGGCTTTGGGCAATGTGGTCTAGTGGAGGGTGTCCCTGCCCGCAGCAGGGGGGTTGGAACTAGATGATCTTTGAGGTCCCTTCCAACCCAAACCATTCCATGATTCTATGATCGCTGCTCGGAAACAGACTGGGCAATGAGTTTTTCCTTCCTCAGGTGGTGATCAATTGCATTTGTGCATCACTTGTTTTATTTATTTATTTATTACTATTCTTATTTTTTCCCTTTGTTTTCTTATTAAACTGTCTTTATCTCAACCCATGAGGTTTTTTCCATTCTCCTCCCCATCCCACTGTGGGGGAATGGGTGAGTGAGCAGCTGCGTGGTACTTAGCTGCCAGCTGGGGCTAAACCACGACAGGATTCAAAGGAGACTTGTGAATTTGGGAGCACCTCTCATAATGAGCGCTATGTAAGAAAGCATGCTGATGCTCATTAGAAAATATGTCAAGTGTATCATTAGCCATTTGGAGGTAGCTGAAGTTACCTCTTTGGTACCAAATCAGTGATAAGCAAAGTGCAGAGGTCCTTGTTGGCTATTAAAATAGAAGCCTGCTAGGTGTGTTATTTTTTGAGGTGTTACAAAGCGAAGCTGGTGAAGGAGTGCAAAGAGATGTGACAAGACAAAAGACAATGCTCTTTTCAGAGGGATGCTGAGTGGATTTGAGTGGGGCAAGCTTGCTTTTGCCAGGTCCAGTATAAATTCAGGTATGAGATAATGAAAGTCTGGATAAGAACTTCAGTTGTATGAATGGATGGATGAAATAGGCCATGTTCTAGAGGTGCTGTGCAGAGAGAATTGTAAAATTAGATATAACCTACTGAAATCTACAGTTTGTATAAAGATAGAGGTATATAGACTAGTAAAAAAAGTGGGTTTTTTGGTGAGTGGCACTGATGTTTTACATCTTGTATATGTATGTACTTGAGCGTTTTGAAGATGTACATTCACAGTGTCTAAGCCTACAAAAATGCTTTCAAAATAAGGATACCTTTGGTTTTTATTGCCATTTGCTTCAAGTATAAGGAACCCTGGAATGTACACTGAAGTGTACTTCAAGAAGTAAAATGGTCTCGCTTTTCTTTGAGATTATTTAAGGAGTAGATGTTCTAATTGTGCAGACTTAGTTAAGAGGATTTATATTGAAGAGCAATGGAAATTGAATGATGGTGTATGTCAGCCTTTCAACTAATATTCCAAGTATATGCTTTAATTAACCTTTTTTCTTCTAAAGTGATCATTATATGAGGGTATGTTGTGATCTACCAAGTACTGCTCAGGTACATGTCATAAGTTTTGGTTTTTTTTTTTTTTTTTTTTTGAAACCTTAATTTGTGAATGTTTATGGTATTTTTTCACTTTTTGTGTTAGGAGATTGAGTTTTACTGTGGGAAGAAATTTTACTCTAAGCAGATATGTAGCTAAAGAGAAAAGAGAGGAATTTTGCAGGTATTTCAAAATTCTAGGAACACTATAAACTTCACCTTGCCAAATTAAATCTACTTTAACCTCAGGTTGTGTTTTAAACCTTAGTTTTCAAGAGAATTCCTTTTAACAGCTCTGAACTAGATTTTTATCTATATAAATGTTAGAAGCTTTGTGCTTGTACAATTAAAATATGTCACTTAAGTCAGTATGCTTGTGCGATGACTGTTATATCTTGGAATATTAGCAAGATGAGATGGGTTGAAGGTAAGACTGCTGTTCAAGCTTGGGAAGACGTTCATGTTGAAGTTTCTTGCTTCCTCTTCTTCCCTCCGGATGCTCTTGGTTTAACCTCTAACTTTCTCTTTGTGCAGCTGCTGTTCTGTTTCCCGGCAGAAGATAACTTGGGCGGGGGGGCATTGGTTACAGCGTGGGCGCACGTGCTTAACTCGCCTTGCGTGTAGGGGAAATGAAGCAGGGCTCTTTATATCAAAGCAGGGCTTTGTTGTTCATGCTTTCAAAATGTGCTTCTATATAAAATATTTAGAAGTGTGTGTGTGTGCGCATATATACACATATATAAAATAATGTGTTTATATGAACATGTTTCTTGGATAGATTTGCTTTGTTTTGGGTTAGGAATAGCAATTACGTGTTCACAAATTGCCTATTACATATGCCTAGTATACAATTTTTCCAGTACATTTGTAACAGTTTGCTCAGTTCCAAGCGTGTGTGAGCATGCGCTGTCTCTCCAATGCATACATTGATTTTTTCAATGTGGAAATAAATTAATTTTCTTTTTGCGTGTTAAGTACTGTGTTAACGAAAATTCAAAGAGTGACTTATATTTATGGGACCTCACAATTGCTTGGTTTTTAACATGCTTGATAAGGAATCAGAGTTAAATACAAATTCAAGGAACTCCTTTGGCAAATGAGCATAGATGCTCATTGCAGTCACCATGTGGCACTTTCATGCACATAGTATTTACTTTTGCAGCATGCACTGTAGAATGTGCCCCTTAAAGTGCCAATCGTGGCTTAACTATAGACACAGGAATCACAATTTTCAGTTATTTTGCTGAAGGCTCTGCACTGACTCTCTCTGAAGCCAGATTGCACATTTTGGAAACAAAAAAATTCACAACTAGCAGTACCTGCTGGACATAGATGTGCTGGTGTCACGCTTTCTACCAGAGCTACTTTATTTTATAAAAGAACTGACAAAATAATGTTATTAAGGTTTCAAAGTCATCTACTGCAAAGGCAGTGAATAGACAGAATAAACCATTGTAAGATCAACAAGGGCAGCAAGTACAAAATGCCGCTGGCTGGCGCTCGGCTTGCTGCCTGCCAAGACCCGCAGGCTCCTGTCAGTAGAGCTGCTCTCTGGCCACAGGTCCCAGCCCGGGACGAAGCAAAGGCTCTTTGCTCCCTGGAGCAGCGGTCCGTGCTGAATCGCAGTGGGCTTCTGGTCCCTCTGGATGACAGCCCTGCCCACAAGCAGAGCTGCTAGTTGCCCCCAAACCTGTGTAATCTGGAAGCTTGATGAGAGTGTGTTCCCTGGCTTTCTCTTCAGTCATTGATAGAGATGTTGAATAGGCCAAGTCCCAGGATAGATGGCTCCAGTATCCCACCTATTACTGGCCTCCAGGTCAGTAACTGAAGAACTCATTAACTGCTGCCCGTGGAGCCCAGCCATCCAACCAGGTTTCTACCCATCTGGTGGTCTCTCATCCAGATGGCAACATCCCAGACTGGATATATGAATATTGTGGCAGGCAGTGTCAAGCCTTGCTAAAGTTGGGGTAATAGCCTCTACTGCTCTCCCTTTTTCTGAAGGTAGCACAAGATCTGCCTTTCTGCAATCATTGAGGACCCCCTCAATCTCCTTGAGCTTTCTAATGTGAGAGTTGCCTTGCGATGGCATGGGCTCTCTGCAGCCTTGGACACAGCCCATCTGGTCCCATGGGCCAGGTTGTATCAAATAATCCCTGATACGAGCCTCGGCCACATCTCCATCTGCTGTCGCTAAATCATCCACCTCCTTCAGCAACAGGCCCTGTTTAGCCTTTTACTATTATTTGCAGTGTTAAATGTCAAACTATTTGCTAAGCATTTTCATGAAACGTTGATTTGAATAGTTATGGTTTATCAGTGAAATGTAATGCAGTATGTGTGTTACACCACAATTATGTGTGCATTAAGTGTTCTCATAAAAAGTCTAAAATGAATTTTGCAAATTTTTATTTAATTATAGACTTACATTTCGGATGTATTAGGCCACCCACTAAGTGTGAGGGCGTTCTAGATTGCTCCCAAAGATCTACTGGTTGCTTTGGGAAAACTTAGTTCTCTGTGTCGTCAACCTGATGAAGTTTACAGGAAATTTTCCCACAAAAATGACAGCAGCTCTCCTTTGACTTCTCTATGTGATAATTTAATTTAAAAGACATAACATCAAATTTTTTTTAATAATGTCTTCCTAGAGAAAAGTATAAATATTTTTCATTTTTATTTAATATTTAAAGCAAGTGTGTGAATGTTTTAGTGTATGAATGTGTGCATTTGTACACCGCATAGAAAAATACTCAGCGTATATGTGTGCTTCATTCATTTTACAGTTATGAAAAAACCCCTTGTATGTCTAGCCAGAACAGAATTTTACTGTAAACCTAATGCAGCGTGTTCATTTGTATGGGTTGCTGCAACTGGAATTCTTCAAATGCATAATGTGGTGGTCATGATAATGTGTTTACAGAGTGTAAAATTTCAGCTTGAATTATGATTGCTAAAATAATTGATCATCAGCATTTGTGCTTTGCATAAGAAGAAGACTTCAAGAAGGCTGAATATTAAATAAACAGCATCTTGGATGAACAGCACTTCTCTTTCCTCACAACTCGTCAATGAAACAAAAACAAAGAGAAGAGCATGTATTCTTATTGCCAATTACTGTCCAAGGAGGATAATGATACAATCTTTATGACTTGCTAGAACTGTATGCTTAAAATAAATTTCCCATTACATTCTTCTCAGTGTTAAAATACAGTCTTTCTACCAACAGATATGTTGTGCTAAAAATAAAACTAGAAAGGTCTCTCAGACGTAGTTTCTGGTTATTAAGTAATGTGCGCGCTTTCCATCCCTGTCCAGTGGGCTCTTCCGGTTTTTCCAATGGCTGTGGGAGTTCCTGCGTGAACTCAAGGAGTTGGTGGATGCAAGGGGTGAATGAACAAAATTAAAGTCCTCTCCTTAGAACTTCTCACTGATGTTGATCATCTTGCAAATGAGTTGAAATGCATAAACTTCTGTTTAGTTTAAAGCAATGTTTACACTGTATCTCAGATACCTACAGTAGAGCATTCAGACATCAAACAGGATCCTCCTTCTAGGGGAATTTTAAGTTCTGTAAGTAAGATTGTTACAGAAACTGTTAGGTTTAAGCTAACAATTTAATTTGTAACCCGTTTAATTTGTGGCAGTCAAAAGCGCATTCAAAATGTTTGATCAACCCGTATTCTGGGAACATAACCCTTTAGAGAGGCAGCGAAAGTACTCTGTAGTGTGCCTGGGCAAGGGGGAAGGATGCAATAAACAGTGCTCGGCTCAGAGTGGAAAAGCACAGTGAAACCTGTGCTTTGGTTTGAAATGGTGCATTTTCTGCTCTGAATGAAGAAATAATGCTGTCTTGGGGCTGAAGCCATCAACAGTGCAATAGGTGGAAATCTTTTAGAAGATGATGCATTAGTGACTCAGAGATGTTTACACCCCGGTGTCTTTGTTTTCCTGGAGCAGTGTAGCTGTGAAGTGGTAGTGGTGCGGCTGCTGCAAAACCAACAGGTTGCGGGGGTTTGGTGCAGGACGGGGAATGTGCATCTAGCGTGGCATGGGCAAGATGAATACAGGACACCCACCCCCCCCTCCCTGCCTTTGGCAGTCTCTACCGTTTCTAGTGTATCTCTGTGTGCCAAAATGATCAAATCAGTAATGATCATTTTTATAGCTTTTCTTGTTTCTTTTCCATAAGGAGTCCTTCAGGGCTTCTAAAGATCTCATTTCTATTCTTGTGATAGCAGGTGCCTTTGATAATCTCCTTTTCTCCACTTTTGATTATTCTTTTTCTGTGTTGTTTGTTTCATCCTTTTGGCAATTACATCCTCAATTTTGAATTATCGTAAATTTCTATTGCTGAAATCAAAACATAGCTAGTAAAAGTCTTTCTGCATTTGCTGCTTTAGCTTTGTGGGGCAGCAAGCCCCCTGCCCTTTCGGCATACTAGTTGTCCACGTATGGTAATTTATATTGTCTCTTAACTGCGAGATATTTTTTGCTCAGTATATTATCAGTGTTTGTTTGCAGTCGATCATTTTTGTTTAATAGCATTTTCTATTACATGGCACAGCAGTATCCTAGGAGAAAAGGTTTTTCTCCTGGTGCTCTAATGAGTTGTTTTCTTAGCTTTCCGGAATGGTGTCCCACTCTTAGAAACAGTCCAGTATGTGTCCTTGTGGTGTGGATGTACATCAGGGTTTGGCAGATCCATTCTGCCTTGTTTGGAAATTTCTCAGGCACTGAACTGAATAAAAGTGAATGCGACAGCAAGTTGATGGAGCCAGAGTGGCAATTAGATGCCAATCTCATCTTGCGGGATCCTTTTATGCACATTCTGCTGAGGGACTCCAGTGTCTGAGCTCAGCTACTTCACAGAAGGAATGACGTGGCAGTCCTCAGTGTCTCCAAACCAGGCAAGTTCTGAAATGAGTCTTTGGTGATAAAATCTAAAGATATTTTACGTTACTATAAGTAAAATCCTTCCAAAACTAACGAAAGGGTTGTATCTGCTGATCAAAGGGTACTTCCCTCTTCCTTTGGCATCTCCAACTAGTGATACTCAATGCAAAGCGAATTTTCAAAAAGCTCTCTAAAAATTAAAAGGTTAGAGGGGGAACAACCCAGAGATAAATCCTTAGAGATCATTCCTCTAATGTAAGTTTTTACATGAAATGAGAAAAAAACCTGAATGCCCATTAGAAGACAATTTCTCTGGCATGCATTCTTTTCACCACATTCCAAATTTGAAGATGTGGGAAGTTTAGAAATGCTTGATTTGTAACCTATTTTCTCTTTTGTATGAAGATCCATTTGATTTATCTCAGTGTTTGCTACGGTACAATTTACCATATTTAAAAAATAAATAAATTACTGATTTCTGCACTGTAGCATCTTATGGGTTGTATTGATCTTCAGGGTCTTCCACATTTTTGAAGACAGACAGTAAAACCTAAATTCAGAAGGGGTTTTATGAGATTTTTTTAATAATGTATATATTTCATATTATTATTGATTCCTTACTTGCTGCCGTACAAATGGGAACGACTTTATTATTTTTCTGACATTATTTGTAGTTAAAATCAGTCCTCTTGGTCTAGTCATTGGTGTTTCTACTGATGTTCCAGAAGGGATACAGAGGAGAAACTGTAAAGAAAACTTCTGGATGAGATGTACAAGTTAATTGTCAGTGAGTTGAGATTTTTGGTATCTAAAGCAAACTTTTGGGGAATGTTTGCCTGCAGAAGTGAGAGCAAGCGTGGCACTGCTGCATATGAATTATAGAAGTGAAGTACAGAAAGATTAGTTTTGAACACATACTGAATACAAAAATAATTGTAGGTACGATTAAGATAGGTGACTTCTATGTGGCAATTGCCTGCTTATTCTCTCCTCCTTTCTCAGTGTAATTACTTGAAGATTACTATAGTCTGGATAGAATTTTGTGTTTTATTTAAATATTGAATGTTTACTGAATTAGAATTAAGTGATAAAGCTATACTTAAAGAACCAAAGTGAAAACTGAAGAAGATAAGCCTGCTTTTTCTAATTATTGCTAATGCCTATATATTAATCTCTGTATTTCTGATTTTGTGATCTGTCGTGTGTTAATATCAATCACTGGAAATAAGGCCACAAAATTGACTATTGCAAAATAGATCAGGCTTACAAATTGTGGATATTTGACAATCTGATATGCTAAAATTAATTTAGAAAACCATACTTTGTCAGGAGAGGAGAAGGAACAATTCCAACACCTGAGAACTCGAGAACACAGTTTGCAGGTACTGTTCACTGTTCAGTGCCTACTCTTTTTCTTCAAGTGCTGATTTGATTTCCCCAAGTGTAAAGATGAATGCATAGAGGATATTACAAATCTCTTTCTCAACGTGAATCCCAGTGGGAGCCCTGTGACTGCATATTCAGTAGACTTGTGGCGTGCAGCCTTGCCGTCCCCTCCCTGCGAAGACCCTCTCCTTTCCGTTCTGCGTAGCCTCTAGACCTGTCCGATGCACCGGGTGCTCAGAGGTTGGCTGCCCCCACGTCAGAGAGCTTAGGCCTGTGTGTGTCAGAAGTGCTCAGTGCAGGCAGGTTGGAGAGGTTCAGGCTAACCCGAGAAGCAGAAGCAGCCTTTGCTACACGTGCAATTTCTGGGAGTTCATCTGTGTGCAGTGTGGGGTGTCCATTGCCTCCCGTTACCCCTCTTGCTGCCCCGTTCACTTCACTGGGGCGGTTCCGTGCTCATTGTCTTACATCTCTCAGCAGAATTTGCCTTTATCCTGAAACTACAGGCATATTACCTCTTTGCATAGCACATGGGGCTTTTAGTCAGAGTTGCGACCCCAGTGCCATCGCAGTGCAAATGATTGTAATGGATGCTACCACTATATACAAGAGATTCTTTTGTTCAGCAGCGTAGTTTTCCAGAATACCAACATCTAAGAGCTCCTGATCTGTCACGTGGCTCTTAGGGTAGTTAAACTTTCTTAATCGTTTGCTTGGTGCTCGCTGTTTTACCTCTGAAGGAGCACCAACCACCTCAGGATGTGGGTATGTCCTGCTAGGGTTTTCCTTGGATCTGTTTTCAATGACTTGCATCCAGAAGCAGAGAGACTACCTCTTGCTGCATGCCTTTGCTACCCTATTTAAAACCTTTTTCTTTTGCAAAAGTATTGGACTGCTCTTTGAATAGCAAGGCTTATTATAGATGTTGCTTTAAGGAGGTCTTTCAAGCCTTAATTTACACCTTTGACTACTTAATACCAGAAGAAATGTCTGCTAGGCCCAGGGTGGATCAAAGTGAAAACAATTTAATCAACACGCAGAAGCCCTTGTTTGTAGTAATTGATTGTAATTTTGTTTTGGATTTAGAGAAATCAAACTTTGTCGAGAAAATAACTGTGCTGCAATCTATTGAAATGTTTGATTGGCTACTAGTATTGAGTTGTTGTAGTAAAACTGGTGTTTCTTTTGCTAATCAGGCTGATTTACTGCTTTGCTTGGCTTTTGTTAAAGCACATAACTTAGCCTTCATTTATACAGATTATTTAAGTTTTCCTGACTTTTTATGAAGTTGGCAGTTGATGAATAGCACGTTTCTTATTTACTGTGTCAAACTGCATTTAGATGAAAGCAGGTATCTAATGCACAAACATGTCACTTGTTTTTACTGGATAAAGAGGGACTATTTACAAAAACTTTTGCATTTAAAACTAGGAAGAAGTACTGTTTTGTAAGTAGTGAAATAAACTGATTTTATTCTTCAGTATTTCAGAATTAGTGGGGGTTTGTCATCTTATAATTGGCAGATAAACTTCTCATCCTTGAATGTACAGAGTGCATCCAAAGTACCGAAGCTAGTCGAATACAAACTAGTTGGAGTATTAAAAATATTTTCTATGCTACTCTAAAAGCTTACCACTTAAGACTTTTAATAAATGCTCTTTGTGAATGCTATGTCTGTGATTTCCAACAGTTCCATCAGTGGTTTGGCTTTCTTTAAAACTTAATGTATTGCTTGAATATTTCATTTATCTGAAATTATTATAGTGGCTTAAATCAGATTTTGGTATAGGTTGCCAAAATTTGAAATTGAATTTGAAATTAAAATTTAAACTGAGTCTTAACAGGCGGTAGGTGTATCTTTAGAAAAAACCCTGGGCCGAGTGGTGCTGGTTCTGCTGCCTGGGGCTCAGCTCTGCCAGCCTGCAGGGCAGCCCTGAGCTAGCGCTGGGGTCAGCCGTCCCAGTGTAAGGTGTAAGCACACGAACTAGTGCTTTCCCCAGCGCACTAGTGTGTGTGCAGTTTTCGTCAGTCTGAAATAACAGTTTTAACTTCTGAACCTGTAAAAAGTTTGATACTGGGTCATGCTCCGATCATCATTACTTTTTAAAGGTAGGAGAGAGAGGGTCATGAATTATTTTTGCTTGCTTGTCTCTAGCAATCCATAAGTTACTCTATGGAAAGGGAACATAGTGATGTGTGATTTTCTGTAAATTGGTGTTGTGTTCTTGAGTTTTGAAGGTTTTCTTATGCTTGAAGGATCTCTCATGTGACTCGATACAGCCTTTTCCCTCAAGGAGCTTTTACAATAAATGTGGTGTGTATCAGAGCACGTGCACCCTCTTCGTCTGACTCGGCCAGCTGTTTTAGGGCATTGGTGAGATTTCTGGATTTCTCTTTTTGTCTCAGATCTGGTTGATATCAACCAACGTCTTTTAATCTCAGCCTTAAAATTGTATGATCCAAGACAAATTGTATAATTGCAAAAGCTTTGTTTTCTTAAGAGAGTAATAGCGCATATACCAAATATGCTGCAGCGGGGTTCTGTTGTTGTCAAAACACAGCAAAGAATTTAAATTAAAGAGGAACAAAAGATTTTTTTTTATTATTTTTTTAAATAGAAATTTTTGGCAAAGATGGAAAAAAATGCTCTTTAAAAAAGAACAAACAGAAATGCTTCTGTGATGTTCCCTCTTCTTCTGCTTTTCTACTCCCGTCATGCCAGGATTCCCCGGTGAGGCAGTGGTACCACGCAGGAGCCGCAGCCTGGCTGCGGGGAGCCAGAGATACTGCGCTCTGGTTCTCTTTACGCACCGTTATTTATTTTTGGTTTTTTCTAGTTGGTTAAAACAATAAGCGGCAGGGTTTAAAATTTATTGTGTGGTATCTGTAGGGTTTGTATTTAAATATTTGTTAATTCTAAACAGAACTAATATATCATGAAAGTGTCTATGCTCTGTAACTTTACCAGAATTTTTAAGTTCACCACGCCTCAATTCTGGCTTTTTGGGTCTCTCTGGCTGTGGATAACTCAGCTGATTCTCTCAGGCAGTGCCCATACCTTTCCTTTGTGAGAGGTGTATTGGGAACGGTCCCACGCACCTCCAGGCTGTGAGTAGCCACAGCGAAGTCCATCTGAATCTTGGTAATTTTATTCAGCTGATAGCGCAATAGCAAGGGCAGTGCTGCAGCTATCTGTTGGGAGGCTTAGGAAATGTCTCTCCTTTAAATCTGATTTATATCATTATTAATTCATAGTTAGCAGTGAGAAATGGTTAATTTATAAAAGGAAGAAAAAAAAAAAAGTGGCCACAGGAGGGTTTGGGTGGAGTGCCTCAGATATGACTGCTGAAATGACCTCACCAGCTCAAGTCTTCTGGTAACTAGGGATGAGCAGACTATTTAGATGCTCAGTAGTATCTTTCTGGCTTGTTAACCAAAAGAAATGCAAATGTTGCCTTTAATATTTTGCAAATACATCTCTCTTTCTAAAATGTGTCACATGAGACATTTTTACATGGAGAGTTACATGTGAAATCAAATTGCCCTATTGGCAATTTTGTTATGTACTAACAAAAGCAAAAACCTGAATCCCTAAGTTGTAATTGCAAGCCGAGAAGTAAATCTCTCTCTGTTTACATTTCCCATCATGTACGTGCATATACTGCATTTCATGACACTCTGTTGCCAGAATTCATGTGTTTCCTTATCTTACTGTTTGTGTGTGTGCTGGGACAGTGTAATCGTGCGCAGTGATGGGAGGCTTTGTAGATCACTGTCATACATGTATTACTAATACATTATGCTATTGTTGCTTTCCTGGCGTGAAATATTTGCACTTCACTGTGGCTGCGCACCCTCATCCACGCTCTTCTTTGCCCTGTGAGGCTGCGGGTGGCCTGTGGCTGGTCCACGGAGCCAGTATCTTTAAAATTTGTTTGTCATTTTCAGGACTGGCAATTGTCCAAGTCACTTAAGAATTTTGTAGTGAAGTCTTTACACACCAAAGTAATAAATTACTCTTCATATGGAGGCTAAAAGAAGTGAATGTATTTTTGTATTTATTTTTACTACTTTACAGGAGGATATTATTAGGAACAAAAAGTTAGTAATGTTTTCTGAATTATTGCATTAACAAATTATTTGGTTTAAAATGTCACAAAGAAATTATCTTAGCTTGACAAAAGAACAAATAGTGCTAATTGCCATTAAACTTAGCTCATTTAGTCTACAAATGTCACCAGCAAAACAGCATCCTTCTCGTTTTTGTGGGAAGGGGATGCTCTGTGTCTCTGTGGTGTGCACGCAACCTGCTACTCGTGCAGTCCAAGAGGGTCAAATGAGACTTCTCTGAAAAGGTGTCAAAATCAGTCTAGTAGCAGTATTCCTGTGAGAATATGGCAAGTGGATTTATTTCTGGATAAAGTTGGTGTAAAAAAAATTGCTATGTGTTAAGTGGGTCAGAAGTGCTAGTGTTGGAGACATTTTTGTGATTCTAAGATTTTGCTTGTTCCTTAGGCAGTGATAAGAATGATAAGACGCAAGAAAAAAGTCTGATAAATGATTGCAGCTGTACAATGTCATGCAACAAAAAATATATATATTGAACCTTGTTTTTATCTGATCTGGTAAACAGTCTCTTCTGAAGTGCAGCAGCTTGTAAACCCAGGTTGTTATTACTTGTGGGCTGTTGGAAGATACATCATTATTGGGCTCTCAAGTTCTATGCATTTATTATAGTGCTACATAGGTTCTGCATATCTGTTAGTGCTAAATACATCATATTGTTCCAGTTTAAAATTGTGCCTCTGACTTTGAAAAGCATGGCAAAAAAGCATGCTGGAAAAAAAAGGGGAAGAAAAACCCTTGACTAGGTGTGACTGAAATAATATCTATAGTGTTCTGTTTGGAGATGAACCAGACCCCAATATTTGACATGTCTGACATTGAAGGGAAATACTTTTGCTAGGTGGAGTGTTTTTGACAAATGTGTGTGTGTGATACTCCTCATCCGAGCATTTGTCCATTGTTTCCTTGGTTAACTAACCAGTGTGTTAGCACAATCACAAAAGAAAGTAGCAAAACGTACAGGCCTCTAATTTGTTCTTCATCAATAAAAAGAAGTAAATATCTGTGTGTTCAAACTGAAAATAGAGGCATAGCTTTTTTTGTTTCAATTTTTAAAAATGTATAGACATTCATCACGCTTCTTTTTTAAAAATGAAAATGGGGCTACTCTGTAGATGCTTTACTAAATTCATATCAGAGCAGCAAAAAACATGCAAGGAGCAAGTAATTTCAGTGATGGGTAGCTATCTAGCATATCTTAAAATTAAGGTGTGAATAAATTTTCTATCTTTCACAAGTTGGAAGATAAAAATTTTTTTTCCCCCCAAAGAGCAAGACCAGAGCACTTGAGTCTTTGTGACTTTCTCTAATCAGTCTAGTAGATCTCATTGATAAATGTAAAACCAAAACAAACAATCCCCAAACCCACCCTTTTCATGAAGTCCTGACAACAGTTGTGGAGAATTCTGCAGGCAACTGCAGAGACAGAATTCTGTAAATGAAATTCCCAAATGGTGAAATCCTTTATTCAGCCTATTCTTGTTTGAAGAGCAAGATTTGCAGGATGTGCAGCTCAGCCAGTTTCAAATTCCTGGTGTGAAACCATCAAGATAACAATCAAAAAGTAAAGAAAGGGAAAAGCTCTGTTAGATCAAACGCTATACAGTAGATGTCTCCTTAGGCAGAATTACTCCTTCCAGAGTCGCTACTCTTGCTTAAAACAACCGGAGCTCCATAACACAGGCTGCTTCTCGTAACTATTCTTCAGCTGGATGATTTTGTTTTCGGGAAGTTTTTCATGGTTATTTAAAATGTGTTTCCATCTACATCATCTTCAGTAGATTTATCTAAAACTGAGATCTTTTCTTGCCCTTGACTGTTGCTCTGGTTAAATTGTTGTCTCTCTTCTCCTGGTCAGAGATCTTACTTACCTGTACCTGGGACCTGATCATGAACAACTTTCCAAGTTAGCAGGTAGACTTTTACTGAGACTAAAAAGACATTTAATGCAGAGGGTAGTAACTAGTTCCATTTTTTTATTGATTTTGAAAACGATAAATAGCATGCTTGACAACCAATTTTTTTTCTGAGATGCTTTCGAAGACAGCGAATTTAGTGTCAGTTCTTCAGAAAAGCTTAAGTAAGCTTAAATTCAAGTCATTCTTGATAGCATTGACACATCTTTTATGGTTACTATTAGGGCATAACCATTACAGAGAAACAAGATGCTATTAACCCCGTTTACAGGGAGCTCTACTGAAGAACAGAAGAGAAAATAAGAGTTGAAAGGTGAGACATTGAGAAGAGTATTAGTCAGATTACTGTGGAGATAAGATTTAGAAGTTAATACTTCCTGAATTAAAAACTAATACGTAAGAAACTGAGTCCTTTAGTGGGTGTGAGCTTATGCTGATGATCACACATTGGCCCATGTTCTTTCAGAAATAGTCTTGAAATTTAGTGGCATTGTAACATTTACCATGTTAGAACTCAATTCCCAATTTCACATTCCTAGAGAAACACTTACAGATGAACACCTTCAATAACAATGTGTTAAGTGCTGCTTTTTTTTTTTTTTTTTTGGTGACATATGAGTGGTCCATAAGGTGGTCAGTAATACACATCCACTTCTGTCAACATGGTAACACTAGAAAGATCAGAAAGAGCAGGAGGGTTGGAAATGCCGTAGGAGACTTCAGTTAATCCCATGCAAAGTGTGCAGTTGTCATATCAAAATCTCATGTAGAGACCAGGTAGACCTGCAGCAACTGGTTAAGGAGAAGTTACAGCATGGGAGCGGGATATACGGAGGTCTGTGGAGAGGGTGAATAGGGGTCAGAGGTTTCCTTTCTCTTACAGGAGTGTCAATTTAAGCTAATAAGAGGCAGATAGATAAAATTGTAAAGACAGACACAAGCTATTCTGGTTCTGAGCAGGGAGCAGACCAGTAAAACTGCTTACCAGAAGAGGTAGATGCTAAATGTTCATGGGATTGAAAATGTTAATGGCAGATAATTCCATTGAGGTTACTAAATACACAGAAACCAAACAAATTGTGCTCTGAAAAGTCATCTGAGTTGAAAATAGCTGGAGACTAGGAGATTATTTAGGGGACTGGATCATGTTGGAGCTGTTTGCTCTTCCTATGGGCATCAGCCTTTGGGTTGCTGCTGGAGAGAGGGTAATGGGCTGGGGAGCCTGTTGGCCTGATCCCATATGGCCATTCCTCCGGTCTCGTTCAGGTCTCTTGTATTTTGTTTGGATTAAATCTTTTATCTTGTATAAAGGAAAATGTAAGGTGCTGGGGAACTAACATCAGCAAGTTTTTTTACTTTTTAAACTGTTTGCAAAGTGGCATAATAGATAAACAAGTGGAAGTGTAATTAGGTTGTAGGATAAACACCTGCTATGTGTTGTTCTGTACATGTAATAGATTTGTTCAAAGGGGCTATGAATTGAGCTGTACAGCTGCAATGACCGTAGGAAATTCAACAGAAAATATTTCCAATGAAACAAAAATACTGACTTCATTTTGGCAACAATTTAAGTTTGCTTAGGTTGTTTTGCACCCATTTGCAATAAAGGAAAACATTTTCCTACAGTAGGAAAGCCTAACATAATTGAAATGTTAATCAACATAATGAACAACATTTTTAGGAAAAGCTTTTTTTATTTCAGAATAGATCACCTAGGGCGGGAGGTACATAGTTTAATAGTTTAACTGTCTACATGTAGATAAGCCCCACTTTACTACTTATGACAGACTTGAATAAGGACACTTAGGTTGTTATCAATTAATCATAGCCTAGTGATGGTCTTGATGTGAGGCCTCTCTACTGTGGCTTCATTTCCTGATGCTCATCAAATCCTTTGAATATGCTGTCATTGATGAATCAAATACATTTGTTTTCCTTGATCGTGCTTAGGTCCTGTTGTTTAAAAAAAAAAAAAAAGGTGAAGAACAAGTGGCATGATTAGATTAGTCTAATGCTGCTGTTGATTAATGACTTTAATCCATTTATTTAATAAATGCTATTCTCCTTGACCATACTGCTAAAGTAAATATTTTGCTATGTTTATCTGTGCTGTAGGCTGCTTATTCTTTGGAACAAGTTTCAGTGTCTCTTACTCCATGTATAAGTCTGGTATCGAGGCAAGTATTTCCCTATTCAATCAATGTGACAGACAAACATAGTTTCTCAGCTCTGGTATCTAAATGGTTTGCAAAGACAACAGAATATTTTTTAATACAGTTAGTGTCTGTATTATTTCTGGTATGACTCACATTACCTAGTACATCATTCCGTTTTTGCTGTGAGATTTCTGTGCTGGGATCCCCATCGTCGTCCAAAGCACCAGGCATCCTTTGGAGACAGAGGTGTATTTTGACGACGGACCTATAGGTCAGTGCTGTTCCCGCATTTCTTCCCTTTCAGGGCTGTGTTCCCTCTTCCTCTCTTGAGCCAGTTCTGTCCTCTTCTGACCCTGCAGTGTGACGCTTCAGGAGCTGAGTGGTAGAAAACAAGTAATTCCCATTTTTTAGGGGAAAGGAAGTGGTGAGAGCATTCAACTGGGAGTGGGTAGAGGGGGGTACTGAGGGCTCCCCACTCAGTGGCATGTAGGTTTTGGCTAGGACGTGACTTGAGAATAAAACTAAACCTTTAAGTGAGCTACACCCTCGGAGCTGTTATGGACAAGAGGCAGCTTATTTGGGAAGGAGTGTGATGTCCCTCTGCCCTCGAAGTTTTGTAGCCACCGCTGCAGGGATGGCTTACCTGCTTGTGAAGCAGGCAAGCTTGCCATGGTAATGAGGCACAGTCTTTTTTTCTATGCTCTAGTCTGCAATTTGTCACAGTTCAGTAGCTTCTGTGTTAGAATAAGTTGTCCTTTTAGCAGGGATGGCTGGACAACCAGTGCATGAACAACGGCAACCCTCTCCGGGTAGGTTTTAACTCCTTGTGAGTCAGAGCCCTCCTACAATGCCACATAATTACCCTATTAGAGAAATGATGGGAGTACGGGAAGGGCAGAGGCAGGAGGGTTTGTAGAGAATAAGATATTGTCTACTGGTGGTAGGGTGCGGAGATTTGAAAAAGGGAAAAATTCCTTGTGTGTTGCTTTGGCTTGGGTAACTTGAACTGCTGCTTAATCACAGGGTTTACCTGTATAAAAAGAGCTTAATATGTAGGTTATTCATGTGAAAATACAACCACGACACAGAATTTTTATAGAAAGGTCGTGCTACTGCATGAGTACATTATGCACCAACTGTCACTCAGTTTTGAAAAATTCCTGGGGAAATGAGAGGGGACTCTAAGCAGAAGTGCAGCAGCTTTTGATGAGTAGTATTTTTTGAAAAAATACTTAATTATTCCTTGATATGTTTACTGGATGATTTCAGGGCAGTCAGTGTTACCTTTTTTGGCAGCATGAGAGGCTTACGCTTTTCTCTGGCTTTGCACAAAATAATAATAGTAATAATAATTTTAGGAAGAATCTGGAATGCATTATAAACACCCTATTTTAGGGGCGCTGCATCCCAGGAACAGCTGGAGTAGGTGAGCCCAGACTCCACCACAAGCTTTACTTTTGACCTCTGGTATGACTTTAAGTTTTCAGAAAAATGTTTTCATACCTATGGATTTTTAAGTGCTTTTGAGTATTAAAAGTAACTCATAATTTTGAGGGCTATATTAAAAGAATTCTTGGATCCCAGTTCTTCAGATGGTGCTATTATTTTATATGCCCAATATCACAAGTAATGGGGATTTTTAGAACATTTTGGTACACGTCTGTTTTCAAACCCGATACTGTGCTGCGAGGGCAAATATCCTGCAAGGCACTCCTGCAGACGGAAGGCAACCGGCCTTCCTAACGTGTGTTCTCAGACAGAAAGACGCACGCAACTTCAACAGCACTGGGCGTATGCGATGTTCAGGGTCAGTGGCCGCAGCGGGAATTCTTGAGCCTGTTGACGTCAAACTGTCTGCAAACACTGTGTCTTCAGCAGAACCCAAGTCCCGCTGCATCATGTAAGTGTCCTCTGCAGCTCATTAGCTTGACTCGACAAAAATGTAGATCGAGTTTTTACTCTGAAAGAATGCTCCGTTTGACTTCTGGTTGCCCAAAAAAGTAAAGGTGAGAGTGGTACCCGTATTGAGGGAAACACAGACAGGGCTCGAATGGTGAATACATTCATTAGGGTTGAAAATAACACAATGTGTCATGTCCTCTTGTTATTTGTGGAGATTTTCGTATTCAAATGTTTTGAACCCAGTTCCGAATGTGATGTCTGCTTAAAACATGTATTCCACCTCCCAAAGCATGGCAAATTTGAGACAGAATTTTAATGAATTCAATAAATTAATCTCTTTAAGAAACGTACAGTTGTGCTTTTCCCCCACTAACAATTTCCGATGCTTGCCATTATCTAGATTGGTTCTTCTGTAAGGCCACCATTAATCCCAAAGCAGAGACAGGCGCTGTTGGCAGAAGCACGGAAAATGAAGAAGGTATTTTTCCCAGGGAAGCAATTGAGCTTTGTTCCATATCCCCAAAGTGGAGACCAATTTAAAAGTCCTGGTAACCTTACAACTCTGTTCCCTACAAACTCGTTGCCATGTAGCAAAAGCAGGTGCCTGCCTCCGATCAGGCTCCTCCGAGTTAAGGGGCTCTGCGTGCTAAGGGAACGGTTGTTACTGAGAGGAGCGGCTGAGTCGATTTGGCAAGCTGGAGCAGGCTGAATGACTATCACGGGAAATATGACTCTTCCTACCTTGAGGAAAGGGAATGGAAAAAAATATTCTGATTTTTTTTTTAAGTCATATATTTTGTGTCTTGGTTCAGTTTTTAGGTATGTATTTGAGTTCTATAATAAACTTACTGAGAATAACAAAGTGACCCCTAAATGCTGCACATCAGATTTATTTTTTTTTAAACAAGGAAATTTTTTTTTCTCGTTCCAATTTGAAGTGAGTCTGCTGAGAGCACCCTGTTTGACAGGCTGTTACTCTCAGTCTTTTCTCTCATTATTCTTGCAGTGATGAATTTAAATTTCAAACTCAGTGCTAGAATAAAACCACAAAAAATTATTTATCAATAAGCTACTATTATCAGCATGTCACTAGTCATCATGTCCGCTATTTTCAGAAAACACGCAAATAAGAAAACACCTTGAATTTACATAGGTGAGATCCCGTCCTAGATGTAGCAGTCTGTGAAGGTGGGATTTTTTGACTTCTCTAGATGCCATAGTCCCTTCATGTAACACTCAGCGCTTTGAGTAATAACTGTTTATACTCTTTCCCAGTCTAGACTGCACTTAACTTCATTTTCTAGGATCCTTTAACTTTCAGTTTATGTGAATTGGGTTACTTACTAATGAATTTCATTTAAATGCCTTGCAAGTGAAATCATGCTGCAGCACGGCTCGCCCTTCCTCCTTCCCCGACGGTACCAACTGATGAGTATTGACAAGATTACTCTTTTGTGTTATGTGGTTTTAATAAACCTGGCTAAGATGGTTTTCTCTCCAGCAGTTTAGCTTCCTTTCCTTTCAGTGGGCTGTAAGCCATCTTCTCTGATTGCTTCAACTTTTGACTTTTATAGAAATTGGTGTTTAAACTTGCATATAGCTGCTACAATATTCTTTTGCTCTGGTCTGACTTTTCCTGTTTTGTAATAAAGGCCTAAAGATAGAACAAAGATCAGGAAATAAAGATTTCTCAATTGACAGAGAAAAGCCATTTCAGATAGAGTTTAGGAATATAGATGGATATGTCTCTGGGCAGGTTTCGGATTCTTTGAGAGCTCCCTCCCTGTCGAGGGTCTTGTAAAACACCCTTGGTGACCCCCCTCCATCTGAGCACACTCCGGTGCTGTGCCGCCGCTGTGCTCCTTGAGTGGAGTGTTGGCGCAGTTTGCGTGTGTTATTTTGTCACTAGGAACACTGTTGCTACCAAGTAGTTGCAGGTGATGACAGTTTTTAATGCTGTCTTGTCTGTGGTCCTGATTTTTTTTTTTTTCACCACTCATACATATTTGTTTCTCTTGTATTTTTTTGAGTTGGTATTTATCTCAATTCATCTTCTCTGTTAGATCTAAAAAGCAGATGTTATTGTAGAAGTGCTGAATTGTTTCAAAACAAAATTGCCGTACATCGCTGTGGAATTACGATTAAAATAAATAACTGATTTGCTCTGTTTATGTTCCAAGCACGGAACTAGATTCACCGCTACTTTTGTGTGTGTGTATTAACCAAATGAAAGGAAGGATTCAATGGAGTGATTAGTTTTCAATTTAGGCTTTTAAAAACTATTGTCTAATGCTTTTTGCAGCCTAGTTACTGAAGGGAATATCCAGGATTTAGTTATTTTTAATTCTGTTTTGATTGGGGGACACTTTCCAGATACTGAATCCAGATAAAAGCAGGATACTCAAGGAGAATTTAGAAGAAAAGATACTGTGTCCTTAGAAGGCTTTTGTAATTCACAAAGCACAACATCTAATGACTAAATTTGTTGTTAAAGCTCAAATAGTACCAAAATCTCAGAAAGCAGTATAAACAGTGTGATCTAAGAGGATTAGAAGAAAAACATGAGTGCACAAGCTCACATGAGGAACCGAAGCAATTCAAAGCTCACGCAGAAAACATTGTTTTAGCTGTAGCACAAACCTGGTGTAACTCTTTGTGTAATGGATGGGTAGGAGGAAATAGCATAAATGATGGTGTTTCTAGAAGAAACTGCTTAAACATTTTTGTAAATAGCTTCTAGAGAAAGTCTTGTTTTGAACTGATTATGTTTGTAAACAGGTAAGGAATAATGTTAGTGTACATCTGGGCTGCGTGTTTATAACCGTGTTTGTCACCGTGCAGTGCCACGGTTGTTTTTCTGTGGTTTCGTCTTTGGTACCACATGATTATTACTTGCTTGGTAACAGCAGCCCAACCTGTGCTAGCAGCATGGATGGGTCTTTGCTGTTTTGGTGGCTGGTTTGGTGTGTTAGTTTTGGCCCTGCAGATGGGAAATGCCTGTCTCTGGCAACCTGTTTGCCTGGACCTTTTTGCCACCTCTGCATGCAAGCAGGTCTCGAGTTTATGGCTTCAGGTGTTTCTGCTGCTCTGTGCACCGCAGCAGGATGCTCTTTCCGAGGAAATAATGTTGTAACAAGCGTTTGGGCACGGTGTCATGGGGGGCCACAGGCACCAGGTGTGTCATTCTTGTGTGGGCAAAGCTGGTGAGCACTAGCTGGGAACAGGTTGGTACGCACGCAGCAAAATCTTAATTCTTTTCAAGTTCAGGGGAGCACTATTCTGAAGGCATTGGTCATCAGTCAGTGGTGAACCCCAGCGCCTCCGAGACAGATCCAAACTTGTAAGCTACTGTGCGTTCCCCAGGTGTGCTTTATCAACTTCAAGGGCATCTGGTGGATTATTTGAAGTGTCGCATAGTGTAGCTGTTACTACACCTGGTCACCTCTTTAAATCACTGTAACAGGTTGGTATATAAAGGCAAGAGATAGTCTAAAATCAATATATTATAGCTGTCATCTGCATTGTTTCAAGGTACCTGCCAAAATGGCAAAATCCAATAGGATAAATGTGGAAAGAAAAAAGCCGCTGATGAGGCATTCGTATTGAGTACTTGATTGTGAAGAAGGACATCACAGAGTTTTCTAAATCTTTGTGTCATTTCAAGCGCTCTTATTTAAAACTGGAGCCTACAACCAATTAACATGAGCGAGGAATGAAGCAGAGTCAGTGAACCCTTTCTCTTCACATTCTCTGCTCTCTTGGGTCTTTGCTTCCAGCTAGTTTCCGTGTCACTGCCCTGTTTAGATACAAAGCAAAGGACAAGAAGCCTCTTCCACAGATCAGACGGAAAGGTTTCCCTCTCTGGCTTCGATGATAAGTACAGCACTCAAAAGATTGTACAAGGGCAGAGGGGTGTTGGAAAGAGACAGTTTGGGCAGTGTGTACTGAAGAAAGCCTTTTTTCATTGAAGAAAATGGTTTATGTTTGTGCAATCATCCTTTTATTTATGTTTGCCATGTTCCTTCCCAAATGAAATAACCCAAACCAAGCGTCACGCTCAGAACGGGGCAGCAGAGCTCTCCTCTGCCTTTCCCTACACACAGCTTTTATAATGATTTAGTCTGTTCTCAAAAGAAGAGCGCAGATATTGGTTGGTTGGTGTGTTGATCTGTTTTTAAGGAAAACTCTCCTTATAAGCAAGTAATGTTTGTTTATGGGGTTCTGCCGAGCAAGGTGATAAAGCTTTCTCTTCTCTGCTGGTCTGCAACTCTGGCTGTGGAAAAAGAAAAACTTTCTGAGTAGCTCTACATAGGAAACCGTGCCACTTGAGGAGTGGAGTTTTTCTCAGCCTTATTTACATAATTTCTGTGGCTTCAGTACAACTAAGCAAGGGAACAAGAGCATGTTTGCAAATTCTTTCAATTCCCAGCATTCCTGCATTCTTCAGCATCCTCTGCAGCGCCTCTGGCTTGCACTGTGAAGGTTGTGCACTGTGAAGGTTGTGCACTGTGAAGGTTGTGCACTGTGAAGGTTGTGCACTGTGAAGGTTACATTTCTGTCTGCCTTAGTGGTGCGGTGAAATCTCTAATAAAATAAGCCCTACTGCTGCAGCTCTTTTTTTGGCTGGGTCCAAAAATGGCTTTATAATAAGCCATGTCCTACTGGTTGAGCTTGAAAATTGCATGCGAGAACTTTGTGTTGATCATGAGCCCCGAAAACTGTAGTTATTCTTTACTCATAGTAAAAGTTTTTGAACAGAGTTTACAGATGCTTTGTAAATAGTTTAATCTAAAAATAGTTGGATAATTCCTTATTAGTCACCCATGTCCATCTGTCCCCGTTCCTGCTCTTTGAGTGGGCGATTAGATTATTTCCTAACAAGAAGAGTAGTCTGGCAAGTATTTGTATGGTGAGCAACCACTCAGAAATATTAGCATGAATAAAAATTGCTTGTCATTAATGAATAAAAATGGATATTACTGTGCATGAAGCTAGCGTATACTTGGACGTCAACAAATGTTTGCTTATACTTAACTAGATGCATAATATTATTGCTATGTAAAGAAAATCACTAAAATGTAGGAGAGGATGGGGGTTTTTTGTTATGTTTTTGTTTGGTTTTTGAAGATGGGAAATATTTCTCTTGAATATTACACTAGGAAGGTTTCTGTTATGTACACATTATCATATATAGTCAGCAACTAGTATGAGCTGGTTTTTTTAATTACTGAGGTCACTGCAGGAGTTGGTAACTGGATGCATGGGCACACCTGGGTACATAAACAGAGTTATTTAGTGCAGTATGTGTTAGGAAAACAGATCTCTCTCATTTTCCTGCTTTTCAGTGGATGCAACCATTTTGGAAGTCAAACCACTGGAATGTTGATTTTTGTTTGGGGCTTTTCAGAGTGTTTAGAAATCAGTAGCTGAGGTTTATTTCCAGAAGAAATTTGGCATGGGCAGAAGATACTGTAAGCTGCCTATTTTGCCTAGTTAACTTCCCGAAGCTTTTTTGGAGAGCTAAGGCAAAATCCAGACATCAGGATTTTCATACACAGGTCGTTTTGTTTGTGTGTGCTCCCGCTGAATGGGTGCGACTGTCTAGAGGTCTGATGGTGTAAGTATTCATTCAACAGGCTTATTTGTTCAAAGGTCTGTGTTTCAGGCTCCCCGCAGGAGCAGTTCGTGTGATGTGGGTAGCGACAGGATATATGCAAAACCCCAGCTCTGCGTGCTCTTCTGTGCCTGATTGCTGCTGCTTTGGGCTGTATACAAATTCGGTGGTAATCACTCAGCTCCTTGAACAGAGTAGGCTGCAAGAGCCCTGAAGGCCCATACTTGATAACGTCCTATCGTGTTAACACCACCGTTTTCAAAAAAATAAATTATTTATGTTTCCTATTTTGTCTCCTTATTTCCTTGTCAGCATCACCCTTCTGTGGCAAGAGGCACCTGAAAGGAAAACTTCCGCATATCAATGCACTGCCAATGGTAAGTACCTTTTTAACTGACTAAAGGTGGTGTGGTTCCTTCCTGCAGATGTACCGTGAACCGTCTTGTATTGCAAATAGTACTTTTAGAATAACTACTTTTTAGTACACAAGTGGATTATTTTAATTTTTTTTCAGAAACATCTAGACCTTATTCTGTTTGATAAATATATTAAAATTGTATCTGGATTTTATCCCGTAGAAAGTAGGGCAGCATGTTAATTTTGAAGCAAGAAGTGTGACTTGACAATAACACAGCTCATCCTGTTGGTAACTGGTTTTGCTTCCTCTTTTGGCCAAAAGCCTGTTTGGGGCAAGCTGTAGCCAAGCTGAGTGCTCTGTTGCCCCCACTTGGTGCTCTCTGCAGTTTGTTTCAGTATGAACAGCTTCTCCTGTTAAAAAAAAAAAAAAAAATAAAAATCAATGCAGTGTCAGGTGTGTTTTGCTTCAGCACATTTGACAATATTAGACTAGTGAAATTAAAATCTTAGGCCCTATAGAAAGGGGCTTGGTTGATGCGATCTTCTTACTCCATCTTGGGAATATTACTTGATGTTACAGACTATTAGAAGTTCGTAGTTGCAGACTGTCTTTGTGGTTTACTTCTGCTTTCTGATAGTTGTGCAAATGGAAGGCAGAGGTGAGGTCTGAAGAGAGGGACGGGAACTTACTGCTTCAGCTTTGATCAAATAATCTTTTTTTCAACAGTTTTGGTGCCTTGTGTTGTCACAGTTGAGGTGTAGTACAAGAATGGTAGTTGCAGCATTAGCCTTAAGAAATAAATGCATAAAGTGCCAGCCTGAGTTTTGTATTTCAAGCATCTTTAGATCATTGTACTCAGTACAGAAGTTAAAGGGATAATATTTTTAACCACTAGCTTTGAAAACTCAATTTGGGATCTAAGAGCTGAGCTGGGTTCCACTGCTTTGCGCGTGGGCATGGATCTAAAGAATATGTAAATAAATTATAGCTTCATTTATACCGTTGCCTCTCCACTGTCTTTGTCCTGTGAGCAAAATGACACTTCGAGAGAGTTTGCTTGAATACAACTGCATTACTTTGAAACATAGTAAGTAATTCTGTTGACTCTCAAAGACATTGTGGAGTGAAATGTAGTGCAACATATATTTGGCACTAAGTAAAGCAAATACAACACTGAAATCAGAAGATATACACCAAGTGTGTTTGTCATGTAATAGCCTGATGTTTAGGCTCAGAGTTGATATATGTAAAGTTTATATTGATTTGGGATGAATTTCAGCTGGTGGGAACACATTTGTTGAGTGAGAAGGCAGCAATTTTACCTGGTCACTTAGCCTGGAATTTTAACTTTCCAAACCAGGAAAAGCTGAGAGCACTGCTAGTTTCAATTATTGCTAAATTTTCATTGTTGTTGTTGACCTTTTTCCAACAAAAAGCTGCTCTGATTTCTTTTTATTTTGTATTAGTTGAACTTGGTTTTAGTTATGATTTAAAATACAGGTCTGTGTTACTGCTTCTCTGAAAAACATGACTCATTCCATATTAACCTAGTCCTTATACTTCATAAAATTTTAAAATACTGAGAGACTGTACTTGAAGTGTTACTGCATTTTGTCCTAATTTTCCCCCTACAAATTATATTAGAAATTCAGAATTGCACAGTCTCAAGGGCGTGCTAGTTGTTACAGTGATCATAAAACATACTCAACTGTTACTTGTAGTGAAGTGAAATACTCCCCACTCTTTTCTTTAAGGGCTGCTTTTGTGCTATAAGTTGTTATATTTTATTATTCTAGAGATTTCTAAACAATTACTCATCTCTTAATTAACTTTGAAACCATTTGAATGTAGATTTAAGAGACAAGCTAGACACATTCTTCATCATCCCAAAAGTAATCATAACTTAATCTGGTTTATAGTAAAAAAAAAAAAAAAAGACTTTTATTATGATGTTTTTCTCTCTGATATTTGTAGACAAAGTATGGGCCAGAGGTTGACCTGGAAAAAGCAGTTTGTGTTCTTCTCCCACACAGAACTTGGTGTAACTTGACTACCCATGGTCACTACATATATTTCAATCAGAAATTCATTTCTGATTCCCTTGAGAAATTATACTAGTATTTTTGATCAGTTTTTAAATCATGATTGTCAGTTCTGTTTCTTAGTACTAAAAAAACGCAACAACACAGCAGTTACACATCCTTTTTTCCCCTTTGCTTTTCTATTTTAAAGGTATGGAAAAGATGCTTATTTTTTGCATCATATATGATATGTTAACTGATAACTAAATAGGGTAAAATATCAGTTACTCCTTAAAAACATATTGTAATTGTTGGCAATTTTTTTTTTAATAAAATATTTGTACTGTGATATAGCCTGCTAAAAGAGAGTATGGCTGTGTTAAATTGGTCTAAGTTCTCCTTTGCATTTTCCAGTCAACTGTAACATTCCTCAGAGTCTCAAAGGAAAGATGCAAAGGAGTAACAAAAAAGGCCTGTTAAGTGAAGGAAAATTAATGTATGATGCTACTTCTTGTAGGATTTCAACAGTTCATTTAGAGGCTGAAAACTGGGTATTTAATCCACGGCCACAAGGATTAATGAATGTGTTGGAAATAAAAATCAAAAGTCCTGGACCTCTGGCCTAAGCAGAAGATTCCATCAGGTTTTCCACAAAGGCTTCAGCAAATTAATTTTTTTGTTATGTGATGGATCAAGTAGCTTACCTGAGAGACATTTTCCATTGTACCTTGCAAGGCTGCTCTTGCTAGTTTTAGAAGCAAAACAGGTTGCTTTTCTGTCTTCTACAAGTTATTGAAGCAGGCCTGCGTTTGTGTGTGTGTATGTATACATAGGTATGTGTGGCCATATATGGGTGTGCTTCTGCGTGCACGTATCGATATGCATATCTACATACATAAAAAGGAGCGCACAAAACCCAGGAACTTGGAGAAAGCTGGGAAGTATCTGTTTGTGACTATCGTGCAACAGCTTGCTGGGATGGGTTTAATTTCGTAGAAAGTAACTGACAAGGGCTATAAAAGCAAGAGCAAGAAAGTCAACGCGGTGGCCTTGTGAGAGGCATCCTGAGCAGCGCTGTGCCTGGGCTCTTGGCAGCTCTTCCTGCATGGTTAGTTTGACAAAGATCAGCACACTGATCAGTTAAAATGTCTCGGGCAGAAGAGGATAGAGGATGTTATCATTTGTTATAAGCTGACACAGGCAACGTCTGAGGATAGGCAGTGAGCGCAAAGTTACTTAGTCTCCAGGAAAGTGGGGTTGTCGACAGCTATGCCATGTCCTCATAGTCTCTTGAGGGGAATACAAAGTAGGTGTGTTAAATCCATTCTCTTCAATGCCATCTACTTTTAGGTGAATATATCATACTGTGTTTTGAAGGTGTAACGCACCCATTATGTGTTACCTCGGCTGCTCTTACATGTAAGAGACTTGTTACAGGTGAACAACTCTGCAGGCGCTAAGTCTCTTGCGCCAGGAAATTTTCACTGGTGCAACACTTCAAGGTGATTATCTACCCAGCAGATATAGCCCAGAAATGGCAGGAGTGGTTGGAGGAGCTGGGGAGGATGAAGTCACTCAAAAGAAAAAGGCATTCAGTGAAGGGATTGGAAGGCGTCTGCAGAAACTTCCCCAAGACTCTGCAGCAAGACTTGTTCTTTGAACCCCTTTGTGGTGCCTTCTGTAGTGTTGTCCTGTGACCTTACCACTCCTTAGAAGACAGCTGGAGAAATAAATGAATATAACTATTAGCCTGTGGTTTCACAACACCTACACACATCTAAATGCTGATCTATCTGCCAGGTTAATCTTCTGCCAGTCCACTATGTTAAGAAGGTTTCATGCAGAGGAAGACAAGCAAGGGAGAGGGCAGGAGCCTGCACTCGGAACTGGAGGAGTTGGGTTTGGTGTGGAAGCCCTGCCTCTGCCGGCACCTGCCAAGGACCGCAGGAGGTCCATGCCACTAGCTCGAGAGTTTGCACTGGAGTTGCAAAATTGACTTTGTTTCACCAAGAGCTGAATGTCATCTCACAACTATAAATATATACAAAAGAATATCTGCAGGTGGGCAGACCTTTGAAAGATGGTAAATCTGAAGTTTGGTTTTCATTATACTGAGAACAGGGACCTCTGCTTTCAAGAGTTTGTGAAACTTGACAGTACTTAAGATGTTGGCTGCAAGAGACATGAATAGTTGCTTCAGAATAAATAACCCTGCAAGACTAAGGTCCTTATTCTTCAAATACATACATATGTGTGTACCTGTATTTTCAAGTGTAGGAATAGTTCTTTTGAGATATAAATAAGGAGTACTTGTGTGCATAAAACTAACCAAGCTTGAAAGCACTTTCAGTAGTAGGGCCTAAAACTGCTCATGAAATTTATTGTTGAGGCTGTTGGTTGTACAGTTTGTGGACTACAGCTTTAAAAGGAAAAAAAATTTATTTCTAGCACTTTCTGAAATAGTCTAAACTAAGTGACTACATGAAATTTTTGGACTATTCCGCTTCTTCTGAAATCAGTGGATGCTATTATCAATGAAGGAAGGTGAAGTCCAATGTATTTTGTCTGATAATTGGTTATGGCTAAACAATTACATTTCAGAGTGTTCATCCATAAGTTCTATTTATTGGATCAGCATGAATTAACTGATCTAGTGGTATACGTGTTGAAGAGGAAGTGCTAATAATGCAATATAGAAGAAAAATTGTGTGATGTGGTAGGGTGTGCATTGTGATAAGCATTAAAAATTTGATGTTCTACTGCATTCTGATCCATTTTTGGAAGAGTTTTTTAATTTTCTTTTTTTTTACAGAAAGCAAGTTAAACACATTAGTAAGATCCCTTTCTGATTCAGAGGAAAACCACCCCTTGTCTCCTTTTTCTACCATTAAAGTTCACTACTGAATGAATCAACTGAAAGGGAAACTACTGTCCTTAAAAAATTTAAGGAATGATGGCTCTTTTTTGAAGTAGCATTTGTCAGAGAACTGCTGATTCTCTAAGCATTTTACAGTTCAGAAATAAGCTTTGACTAAGAATTCTCGGCAGAATCATAAATATGTAATTATCTAAGCAGCCAGGCTATTTAGCCCCTGGCAGGTGCCCAGTGCAGTGCAATCACAAGAGCAAAGGGAACTGGGCCAGTATCTCAAACTAGGGGAATGTCCTCTAAAACAGGGTGAGGGCCATTGCTGTTCCTTGCCTATTGCCATTCCTAGGTTTTAAATCTTAACTGTACCTGAAAAGAGGCTGTTTCTGTTGCAGTAGGTTGTCTTATGTTACAGAGTTTTTACTCTGTTTTCTTTTCCTTGTCATCTTCTTCCTCCTTTACCTCCCCTGCCTTGGGTTTTTCTGTCTTTAGCACTTTATACTGGTTTTAGTTCAATAGTTAATAGCAGCAGTAGCAGTGCAGCTAGCGTTAGATTATATCTTACTTGATCAGCATGCCATCTGCTTTAGAGAAGAGGGAGATTTTATGTTTCTGCTGTGGGTTCACTGCCATATGCCCATGGTGAAGTTGTGTAACCTGAAATGACCCTTTTCCCACTCTACTATATGAAAGAATTAGAAATACAGTGTTAAATGTTCCTGACAGTGACTAAGTTTGTTGCATATTTAAAAAATTAAACTGGATAATAGGTGCACATGAAGTAGGATGTTGCAGAGAAGACCTCAGGACAGGCTCTTTTGTGTCTGAGCACGTGAGTGTTACCTTCTGGAGAAGAGCGGGGCTTATTTCACAGCAGACCATGTAAATGTGTCACTTCCACGATCGGGTCTTGATCCTGGTTTTCTCATTGTCAACTGAAAGTTGATATTGGTTCAAGTCAACAAAAGTAAAAGCTGCCCTTATTTTCAGTGGTGTTGATGCTGGGAGATAATGAATATTGCTGCAGAACAACAGGAGGTCTGTAGGCTGAGGGCAATGACGTTGAGTATACTGACTTTTTATTTGCTCGGGAGAAACTGAGACCTGCTGGCCATCAAAGGCTAGGGACCTTGTGTCTGCATGGCCGTCACCAGGGATGCCAGATCTAGAAGCCTGTACTTATGTGCCAGTTCTCTAGTTCGCCATATGAATGGAAATAAAGATTGCAGCCATTGGCTTAGTGCACCCGTATTTGGAAATGACGGTCACGTGTGGTGTTCTTACTGTGATTTAATGAGCATATGTAAAAAACCTATTCAAGGCAAGGGATCTGAATCCTTCTGGGGTTGATATTTGGCATATGTATGTAGGATTGACATCCATGAATTTAGTATTTGCACAAATGGAGGGTATTGACGTCAAACGTGAGCCATAGTTTGAATACTTGTCCTCATTAATGATACTCATGAAATTTTCCCTTTTAATTTAATTTCTTTTGGCTGTAGATGAACCGTATTTTATTATGGTCTATGTGTGGTTTAAAAATGTTTTATCATGCGTTCAGGTGTTTGTCATCTGTTTAAAAAAAAAATAGATAAACCCAGTAGCACAAATTAAGTTCAAGTCCATCATAACAATATGAAGAGGACTTTAATAAAAGTAATAAACTGGCAACTGAGCTTTTATAAAATCAGCCATTTCTCTCTTTTGTAAGCTTCTTTATTAGCATAGTCACCACTTTTTGTGAAGAGCCACGCACTGCTGGTAAAGAGACTACAGTAAGTCAAAAACCATGTATGTATGATGAACTATGAAGAAGGGGTTTTAAGTGTGTGCTTATTAATGAGAATCTAGAATAAAGTCAGCAATGGTTAAATGAATAGAGGGCAGATCAGCTGTCAGAGCAGATTCTTTTTTCATGAATAAAAGAAACAAATTTAAAACTATCAGGTACATAACACACAAATTAAGGGGAAAAATAGATGGTCAAAGGTTAAAGAGGGAATGAAAACACAGGGTTTATGGTCACAAGATCAAATGAGGCATTAGTTAATTTTCCTTTTTTTTTGGTGCAGTTCACCAGGAGTTCAAGTAATTCAACTGAGAGATTGAACTGGAACAGAAAAGAGTGCCAGAAAAACTGATTACTAATAACATAAACTGAAAAAATAATCAAATGAACTTAAGACTTGATGTCAGCATTTCACATTAAAATGCATTTGAAAAGGCTGGAATTCCATCCTAGTTGCATGGAACCTGATTTACATAGAAAACAAATTTATAACAGCTATTCTTGCAACAGTTGATAAATTATTCTACTAATGAGCCGTCAAAATGGATTTAACCAAGAAGTGGCTGAAGCGCAGATGATGTTTGCTGGAGACTGACCATCTGGGAAATGGGAAGTAACCTGAGGAGTAGGTAAGGGAATTTGATCCCAAGGAAACGCTGTGAGGAGCTGACTGTTAATTACATACTTCGCAAATGGAAACAGTGTTAGAGATGCTGGGGTTTTGCTCTAAATAGAAGATACCATACAAGTTGTTATTTCCTACCACAGGCACCCCTGAGGTGATGTGCTGCTCTCTAGGCAAGGTCATTACTGCCTTTTCTCCTGCAGATTTCATGCTTTTTATGATAAGCAAGTAACTAGTTTGCTTATGAGTTTGTAAATGTGAATGCAGCTTGGAAAAGATTGTTGGCATACCTTTCCACTAGCCTAATTCCCAGTTTCTTTTATATTTAACTTTTTCTGAAAACAAAATCCTTTTGTGCTGAATCGTTCCATTTCGGTTATTACTTAGATGTTACCTATGCTGTTGTAGTTTACTAGATACCTGGTAGAAAGTCCACCCCAGGCAGCGGGCAGACTCTTGCGTGTCCTGTTTTTTGACTGAAGCTGAAAGCCGTGGCGAATAGGGTGTTGTGGAGCAAAGTTGCTTTCATTGACCCATCCGGTTTTGTTCCACTGTTCTCTTTGCCAAAACTGATTGAAGTTTCTCAGTAGGTCTACCTCCTCGTAGCCTACAGAACAAGCACTGCCTCTTTTTTGGTTTTTAATCACACATGCTGTGGTTCTCTCTATGGTGGTCCATGTCTTTCAACTGAATTTTTTTTTCTCCTAACCCAAACTAAATAAACTTCTGATTTTTGTCTTGCATTATGACCGTGTCATGGCAGTTGCAGGGATTAACCCACTGAGGTTGGTAATGCTTGTTGGAGTGCTACTGCTTCTTATTTTCATCAGACTGCTTTTTGTGCCTCTGCGGTCGGACATGTATTGTAGCAGGTTTGGAAGAAGAATGGATGTTCCAAGGCTTAACGTAACTGCAATCTGTTCAAATATCATGGTGCTAACATCCCAGTGTCTGGAGTTCATGGGAACTCTGGCTTTGTGTTGGGAGGCAACTCAGGAAAGGTTGCTACTCTGCATTTGTTGTGTGTGTGTGTGTGTGTATATATATGTGTTTATAATCAAAATAGGTAAGACTTAAGCACATGGGCTTCATGATCACGTATAGTGGGATCTGTGTGGTTTTCATGGAGTTGTTAATTTTGGTTTTAGACAAAAGAATAGGCTAGAGCTGATCTGTCTAGACTGTGGTATTATACTTGGTCCAGCAATACGTAGGAAATTATTAGTTAAAATACTGATGAGATGTTACAGAATTGTGAGGTGAATAAGAAGGGTGTTAAAGGGAGGTCATGTCATTTTGTGCTCACGGGGGATGTGGTGGGCCTAAAGGAAGTTTATTGTCTTCAGAATTGGTCTTGGGCCGACTTCAGTGTATTCACTAATGAACTTGGCACCGAAAGTAGGAGTGTGCTATAAAATTTGCCAGTGACATAAAGTTGGGAGGTGCTGTCAATATAGATGAGGAACAGAGTATCCTACAGGAAGAGCTGGATGACCTTTAGGACTTGAGTGGAAAAAGTGGACTGAAATTTCATAGCACAAGATGCATAGTTGTGCACTTCTGGATAGATGTGAATTTTGCTAACCTGGGTGCTTGTTTCTTGAAAATGACAGAGGAATAGAAAAACTTGGGTATATTAGCCAGTAAAATCAAAAGATACCTCTTCACTAGTACCCTGCAGCTCTGGAAAATGTAGTCCTAAAATCTGTGAGGTGAAGAGGTAGTTAGGGTAGAAATAGGGAAGTGTTAATGCTGCTCATGTGCAAGGCAGCACTGCTCAATCCCTGTGTGTAACACTGGACTACTCTGGTAGACCATGTTCAGGAAGGATGAATGTAAAGTGGAGCGGAAGAAATGCTTGTATCTTGGCAAGGAGTATATTCAGGCTAGAAATTAGAAAACCTCATCCATCAGGGGAGTAAGATTTTGGGATAATCTGGATAATCTTCCCATAATATAATGGGAGGCAAAATAGGCTTTCTAGTTTTGAGATGGACACTTGTTAGTACAGACTGAGCTCAAGGGGGGAGCCCGGTGGTCTTCCTAACAAGCACAGTTTGTTTGTGGAATACTAGGTTCTGTCTTTGAAAGGTGAGAGCTTAATTTTGTGTAACTGGGAGAGAACATGATTGATCTTTCAGCTGTGTTTTGTTTTGCTAGATTAGCAAATTTGACCCATATAGAAGTAAATCACGTCCTTCTGTTAGGAACACGGGACAGAAACTGCTGCCTAGGAGAAAACAATATAACGAATGTGAACATTATAGTTCAGGAATTTCAGAAGCATGTAACAGGTCTTGGACTCATTTTCGTCTGACTTGGAAAACAGTTTAATCTGTTATGTAAATGTCTTTAAATTTATGCTTTACATATGTAAATTCTAAAGCCTTCACGAGAGAACTTGTGGCATCTATATGTAGCAAACCTATGGAAAAAACATTCGTTTCTGGGGTTGCTAAGGTTTAGTTGTTACCCCAAGATTGATCTGGGACTTGCACGATGCATGAGTGGAGAAACATCGCTAAAGGCAAAGCTTGAGTGGAGAGTTGCTAGAAGTGCCAAGCTACAGCTGGGATGGGTGACATGTACTTAAAAGGATCTCAACTATGCAAGACTCATAAGTTAGGAACCCCAGTGCTTGCTTTTGAAGAAAAAACATTGCAGCTTAAGTGAAGTTAATTGTTCCACATATTTTTGTGACTTGTAATTCATCCGGTGGAAAATCCACAGTGATTTGTAGTGGTTTTAGGCTCTGGGTAGGGAAAGGAGCTTGGAGATCCCGGGAGGAGATCCGGGTCACTGCATACTGCACTTGCTTCCCTCTTCTCTTGCCCTGGCAGCATCTCATTTGTGTTTTGAACAGTACTGCCTCCTCGCGAATATTCCATTGGAAAATGAATGCAATGTTTTATGTTTAAAAAAAAAAAGCCAAAACACAGGACTATCTAGCCCTGTCTCACGTATCTCTTCTGGCTACACCTGTGAAAATTGCCTAGAAGTCAACTCAAAGGGCCTGTTGGGGATCAGAAGTGGGTGAAACAAGACTGCTCGGTGAGAGGTGTTCGTAGCCCTTCCTTGGCTGCCTTACGGGGGCTGAGTATCGCTTACGATGATTTGGAAGATAATGCTGTGGCTCGTTTACACAAGCAACTTGCTACACACTGTGTCAGGGTTGAGAAACAATAGTACACCATTAATACACACGTGGTTTTAGTATATTTGAAGAGCAATTTTGTGGCTATCTCGGCTTTAAATTCCCAGTGTGCTCTACAGCGCCTCTGCTATCATATGTTGAAATCCTGTGATAAGAGTGCTATAATTAGGAAAGCTAGTTGAAGAATTGGGTGGGGGGAACACTTATATTTCTTAAGTATAGTGGATTTGTCAATAGGTAAAGTGTTCCCTGACTTGCTGTGTATTCCTAGAAGATTTTCATGATAGACATCTAGTGTTAAATGAGAAGAACAATGCTGTCAAAAAGCAGGAATATAATGAAAGGGAGATGGGGATGATTGTTTCTGTAGTAATAGGTGAATGCCAAAAATCCTCCAAAATGGAGCATTTTAGGAGGGCTTTTTTTTTTTTTTTGCTTCCTTTCTCCTGTACTAAGTTGCAATGAGAAAAGCGACTGTAGGATCTGTAAAGCGTGGACTTCACTGTAGGAAATGCATCTATTTATCACTTCTAACCAAATCTAGGCGAGCTGTATGGATTTTTTAGTAACACCTAGAAAAATAATTTGTTTTGGGAACCTTAAATCTACTAAATATTTGCTGAATGAAGAAAGAATCCTAGACAGGCAGAAGTGTATGTGTAACATTTTGCCTCACACTAGGCTAACGGCTGCAAATTTCTAGAGCGTCAGCTGTTTAATAAGGCATTCCCTAACTCAGCCCAACAGCCAGAGCCAAGAACAGAAAAAGTGCCTGTTCCCGTGATGCTTTTTTCCTTTCCTTTCCTTTCTCAGTCTGTTCCCTCAGAACACTTTGCTGCTCGCTGGGCTCTAATCTAGCTCAGTGCCCGTATTTCTGCTGCGTTCGCTGGGGCCGAGCAAGGACCCGTCTGTAGGAGGCTGTTTGCCGTGATGTGGTTAGAAAAGAAGAGAAATCGCATTCTCTCACTACTAGCTGTGTACAGATTGTTTTTTCCAAACACAGCATAGACTTGGTGTATAGCTCTTTATCTAGCTTTTTTGCACATAAACCAAGGGCTAGTATTTAATCCTCCTTCAGTGCTACAGATACTTCATTTCACTGACCAGAGAAGTTGTTACTGAATTTAGTCAAAGATCACAATATTCAACGTTGTATTTATCCTAACTCAGAAACAGCTAGCACTTTCAGGAATGACTAGAAAAGCTATGTTACATCTCAGCACTTTCATTATCTTTGAAGACTCTTGAGTGGTTTTTGCCTCCCACAGAAGAGGAATCTTTCTTTATTTATTTATTATTGGGCTGTGCTAGGAGGACAGAATCAGCAGCAGCAGCAGTGATGCAGGCTATCTGGAGGACCTTGGTTGGTAAGAAAGAGTAGCAGATGGTCTGAGGAAAATACATTAAAAGAAAGCAACAAAAGTCCTGCGCAGTTTTTTTGTTGTTGTTGTTGTTACTGTTGACATTTTACTTTTATGTTGTTTATCGACCTTGTCTGGTTAGATTCCAATCTCTCAGCACGGGACCGAAGTCTTACATGTTTATGCAGCGTTACAACAATGGGGCCCTCATCTTGAAAAAGGGTCTTTTGGATGCTGTTGTTTATTCAAATAAATAGTGGTAATAATAATGTTTATAATGTCTAGTTTTAATTGTTCTGAGGGTTCCTTGAACAAAAAGAGAGGTGCCTGAAATAGAACAGAAATTTAAGTGAAATGGGTAAAATCCCTGTGATATGTTGCATGTGTTGCCTTTCAATTGTGTGTTTTGTAGATCTTTTTGTACAGCTCCATTTTATCCAAGTGCGTATAACCACATCAGAGTCTTTACAAGGGTTTGTATCAATGCACATTGTGATTTATACTTGGATAGTAAAGATGATGACTACCAGAGGTTTTTAGGTTTTATATAATCCTGCCCTTGCAGCCTTGTAATTCACTTACTATCTGTTTTGCAGTGCAGATAAGTGATATAAACTCTGTGCATAGACACGTTTGGCTTTTCCTTCTCTACAAGTCATCGAAGCAGCCCTGCGTTGCTTGCTACCCACTCCCCTGCGTTCATCCCTACTTGTTTTCCTTTGAGGCACTGATTTGGAGCAGCCTTGCTTTTTTCCCTCAGGTTTCAGTGTTACAAATGGAATTGAGGGGCAGGGTAAATAGGGATGAACTTGGTTATGTATCGCTATGCTGTGAAAAACGCAGCTCGTTTGTATCTAGAAATTGGGTCATATTTTAATTGCATTGTCAGGGGTAGTTAGCACTTAAATAGTTTGCTTCTCAATATAAAAGGGAACAAAAATGGATCTGCTATTATCTTTTTCTAGCACTTATAAAAAAGATAGTATGTATGTATAAATGTAAAGTATGATAGGTCTAGAAAGCCCTACAAACCTTTAACTACTTGGAAGTGCTCTCAGTTTTCTTCTTGACAAAATGAGGTTTTTTTCCCCGAATAATATATGTTGTGGCATATCTGCAGTGAACCTCTTTCTCATCTGAGTGTTGCTGTTCTGAATAGACGGTCAAGTTTGCTTCACCTGAGGCAGAAAATAACATTTTTTTTTATACATTTTGAATAACATTTGTAAGAGTCTAGCAGATTTAGGAGCCAAAGCTAAAGTCCGTGATCACTTGACAGTACCATCTCATTCATTCTCTGACTGCCTTCCATAGCCTGAATCACGCTTTTGCCCTCATCTTCATCCAGAGAGGTTGTATGACTTAATAACCATGTCTGCTTTCTTGCTGTACTGCATGGGGTCATTGGATTTGGCTCTTCATAAATGCAGTTCAGGTGAAGGATACAATGGCATAGGATTTATTGTTTCTGTGGTTATATAATAGAATATTCAGTTATAATAATTTCAATTCAGTTTAATATATTAAAGTCAGTGGAAAGGCAGCTTCCCTGGCATCTCTGAGGGGGGATACTCTTACCAGGAGATGCACCCAGCCTGACCGAGAAGTCTGTGGTTTGCGCGGTGGAAAGCAGCCCTTGGTAGTGACAGGGAACCTGTTGGATGTGGAACAATCCTCTGGAGACAGAGTACTTAGAAATGGACGTTCATCTACCAGCAGCGAGGGTTAAGTGTCCATTATTGGCTTGTTCTTTTTCTGTGGTTTGAAGAAGCTTTTGTTGTGGATTTTTTGTGTGGTCCGTATGAGCTAGGATTTCCCAGAAATCCACTTGCCTTCATCTCCATAACATACCCAAACCTCTAAGTTCTATCTCTATTTCTATTAAGATTAATTAAAACAGAAAAATCCTGTCAAATGCCCTTCCCTCTGTAATGCCGTTTTTTGCCTAGGATAAGTGTAACTAGAAAATAATATTTTCCTTCTGCTGGTAGTGTTTACATGCTTTAAGATAAGCTGTTGCAGTAAACTGATTCAGAATTGGAGAAAAATCAAAAGGTACGAATGAAGGCCTTGGCTGGGTGCTGGTTTGATATAAAGCAGGCAGTGTGAGATTGATTGCAGCGTTACAGCTGCAGAGGCTAATTTGCTTATCGATAGCTGGGCTCCAGTTTTTATTCATAGCTATAAGACATGCTGATCCCCCCACAGCCATTGCTTAAATGAAATTCCCTGACAGTGGAGACTTTCACTTAGCTGGTCAAGCCCACCCTAATCCTGAAATTTTTTAAATGATCTGCTTAGGGTTTAAATATTTTCAGCATGTATAAAGGAAAAGCCCAGCAAGGGATGGATGGGACTGCATTCATCTTTTCTTTCCTATCTCCTTTTAAAGTACCTCGCAGCTTTCCTGCTTGCATGTGGGACAGTTATTAGAAAAAATGTACAATGGATGTAAAAATATCCCATGCGATGAAAGTGGCTTTGGATCCCAGCTGGCTTCGTATTTTGTTTCTTCTTGCAGCTCTTGTTTCCTTTTCTCAATTTTGACTTCTCTAGTTTTTAATAGTTACAGTCCTAAAGTGAATTTTAAGATAAAAGGAAAATTTAGGAAATGGAGAAATATAGACAATCTTGTTCCCAGATAGCACATAATGATCTTAATAATTCAGGATTCTCTTTACTGCCCATGGATTTAAAAGGGAATCGGCAACGTGCAAAATTAGTTGCAGCTACAATTGATTTCCTTGTACAAATACTTTGGTATGCGTAAATACATGAGAAATTAAATGGTTGGCACAGGGCCCCTGGTTCCGTGCAAATCTTAAGGTTAGGAGGTTCCCCCCCCCCCCAAGAATAAGAGCTAGCTGTAGAAGGAAGTTCTGTAAAAGGCATTATTAGGAGGAGTGTGCTCCTGCAAGCTGATGGAAAGTGATGTGATTTTTATACCAAGAGAAAAGATGATTACTGTGTTTTTCTTCAAGTCTATCCTTCAGACATTTCTGAGTATTCCAAATTAATCTGCTGTAAAACTGTAAATAGACTATTATCCACCAAAATGTGAGCACAGCTCACCTCTTGTTGAAGAGATGGCGTTCCTTAGTCACAAGTTTGTTTAGAGAACCTGTTTCTATGTAATTCTTCCTCTATTTCTGTTTCCTCTCTGGGGCAGACGTACCCGAAACAATGAGTCCTGCTTCTTTCAGCAGAAGGCTTGAGGCAATTTAGCATCTATTGCCGGGACTTCTCCTGCCAGCTCTCCCTCTTCAGCAAACCTCTATAGGATGCTCTTTTTTTCCACTTTTTCTGCGGATAGTGTCAGGTATCTGGAGAGAGAAAGGGAGGAGAACTGTTTTCAAGGCAGATCACAAACACAAACCAGAAGAAAACTCGGTGGAATAGGCCATATTCTTTTAAAATGTAATTCAACACAGTGACTCTTGACCTCCTCTGAAATCCCCAACGTGATCTAGTTTTGCCAGAGAGGTCATGAATTAAACCATTTTTCAAAAGCTGCAGAGAAGAGGTGTCCCATACTGGTTGTACTTGTTTTTTCCATGATAGAAGAGAGGCGGTAGAGGAGCCTCTGCGTTTCCGTAGGTAGCCACGTGTAAAGTGCATCTTCCATCCCGGTGAGGTGGCAGTCACCAGGGCACTTGGTCTGGACCCAGTGTGGTTTTGTGCAGTGTCTCTTACGTAGGTACATACCCCTTCCCCCATCAACTGCCAAGATGTATTGTTAGGGAGGTGGTTTCTCCTTTGTTGGTGACTCTTCCATATGAATACAGTCTGAAGATCGAGTACTACGTTTTAGTGCATTTCATGGTGCGTTGCTTGTAGTACTAGCAATCCAAGCTTGTTTCTGGATGGGAAATAATAAAATAAGATCCAAGAATTTCTTATTACCATCTCTTGGACACACTTCTCCCAGCATCACTGCTGCACAGGACCTTTTAAGATACGGCCATACCAGTGTCCGACCCAGCTTCATAACAATAAATCACTTAACGCTGCTTTTTTTTCTTTTTTCTTCCTCTCTGCGTCAACTTCTATATGGAAGAATGTTTGCACTGGCTCATGTGATGTATTAAAGACTATTAAGATCTAGTATGACTTTTGTACGTATAGTTGCCTATAATGAAAGTTAGGTGTTAATTTAGAAAGGCACACAATAGGGGTATTGTAATTTAGCAGTGGCTGACATGTCTCTCAAAACTCAAAGTACGTTGTACTATAAATATAATCTCTTGTTTTGCAATTGACATTTTGCTAGTGGGTGGCTAATTGCTAATTTGAAGGGAAATAGACTAGAGATCTAATATTAATACCTAATTAATAGTTATGTGGATATTTTAAGTCTATTTTTCTGCTTATTTATAGGCATGTATTATTCATCTATGCTGTGTATCCTTCTTTGCATATATGTTTAATTCTGAAACTTTTGCTTCAGTAGCATTCATGCTTATGTGCCTTTGCAATCCAAAGCTTGAAAGCAAAGTTCATTGCATGTCTCAAAACCACTTTCTGTGGATGGTGATTTCAAAGTCATGACACTTAAACTATTTTCAGAAAAAGCCTCCCTCTTGAACCAAGGCCCAGGACGAAACCCAATGGTGCGGTGCCTACATATCACCTTAATTTGGGAGTCCTAAATCAGCATCAGTACTGTATGTTTTCCTGTGTATACAGGGCAGTTTTTAGGCCTCCCTTGGAAGTGGAGGGTGAACAGGAATAAAATAAGAAGGGGCATCACACAAGAAGCTTGGTCCTTTGGGATCAGAGTAAAACATGTATTCAAGTGCATGTTGCTTCGCACAGCACACATGTTACTGTACCAAAGAGATGTTATGTTCTGGTTTAATCTGATGGGGGAAAAATTTCTCTTCCACCTATTCACCTTGCCTCCTGCCTTCTCTCTCCCACTTACACTTCTCTGTAAATTAATAAGCGTGTGTGATACTTGTCCTTTTAATGAATTCTTACATGAATTTATGGTAAGGTGGGAATATTATGTGAGAGATTATACTTTGCATGTGCCTGATATTTCTAGATCTGTTTTGTCACATTGCCAAACAATTTTAAATGCATTCTACTAAACTTGATCGAGCAGTGCTGCGACACCCCAGTCTGTGACTGTTGTCTGTGGAATTTGTGTTCGTCGTCTTTTGCATCGTAACTTCATGAGCGCTCAACTCATGGGGAACAAAAATTGTTTCCCCACTATCTCTAGAGTTTACATTATTCATTTAGCTAGCTGTCCTACGAGGTTTAAGCTGTGTCCTAGAAAGCGTTTGCTGTTGTTGGATTAAAACCCTGCTGCCTGTTATCTGGAAACTCACCTGTTAGTGGAAGTATCAACAACCACATGCTGCATCTTCTGTATTAAGATTTTCTCAGCATTTGTTGCAAGTGTGAGGAAAACCCCATAGTAGTGCCAAATGTCTAACAAGCAGGTGTACTTTTCTGCCTTTTAATATCCTGGGTAGGGTAGGATACTACTGGAGGGTAGGGTGCTACAGCTGTTTGCTTGTTGGAGGGCATGGTTGGGACGCTAGAGGAAGCGTAGTGTGGGGCTTTGAGCTTTCACAGCCTTCCTGGTAACTGCCAGTGTCCTCTGAAAGGTGATGAGCTCCTGGTGTTTTTCCTTTGCTGTCCGTCTCCCGAAAGCTGTGTCTCTGTGCGCGTTTCAGTGTAGTTCAGAGCATCATAGTTGTGAAAGAAACAATTAAGGACAGACAGACGCTGCAGCAAGCTTTTTGCTTCCATTTTCTTGCAGATATCCAAAGGTTTCAATTTTAAGGTGGTGGTGGTTTTTTTTTTTTTTTTTGGGGGGGTGGGATGGAGTGATGGTGGGGATGTGTTGGGTTTGGGGTTTTTTTTTTTTTTTTCTGGCTCTTAGGTACTTTCCTGTGCATAGTACAGCTCTGGGCAGAGAACCAACCCAAAACAACTTGTGTTACTAATGCAGCGAGCTTAGCTGGAGAGATTGGCGTTTCAGGCATCGCTTGGGGGATCCAGGCCATTTCAAGAAGTGCTTAAGGTTCATTTATTCTCCATTGGTAACATGCAGCTGGTCACATTTGTCCACAGTGGTCCGAGGAAGAACCGACACCACTAAGCACTCTCCTGCTCTGGTGATGAGAGTTGTATAAGGCGGCAGATAACGAGGCCCGCGTTTAAACTCTGCAGGACACTTGAAGCATAATTTCTCTCATTTCACAGTCAGTTTGAGGCGTATTGGGAGTGACTGTCAGTGGTTTGTTTTGCAGTTTTTGTCCCTGTATATTTTTCTGACTCTTTTTGTGTGCCAGTACTTGTTATTATTTTCAGTTCCAGACCCCGGGGAATATTGTATCTGTGCATGTGCTTATTACATATAGTCCTGTGTGTAACGTAGTCCTGTTGATTTCACTGTAATCATGAGACTCCGTCACAAGGTGCACACTTAATCTGCCAAGGTTTATAGACAAATTTTAAGATTCTGTAGTAGTTAAAAAATCTGTAATACATTAAAAATTTACAAAAATTCTCCTGTGTTTCAAGCTGCAACTCCAGTGTTTTCTCCTCTGGCAAGAAACTTATCTTCATTTGGGCAATCCTGCTTGTCCTTGTAATATTTATTTGCTAATATTTTCTATCAAAAATAGTAAACCATAGTTGTCCATGTACTAATATAGCAGGCCGCAACACTTCAAGCATCTTAAAAATTACCTGTATGCCAGTCCTGGTACCGTAATGAAAGCGTCTGTCCAGTACCCTGCTCTGGGAGTACTAAGCAACAATTCCTCTGCAAAGTTCTCGTGTCTTGAACCGGTGCCGATCTACCAACAAATTCAAGGAACTTCAAATGCCCGGTGAAGGATTGCAGGCAAGGGCAATACAGTTGCGTGTATTGGAAGTAAACAAGTTCATGAGTAACGGTCACACCTTCTTAAGTTTTGAGGTACGAGGCTTTTTAATGGCTGGGTTTCTTGTTTAGTTTTGATGTATAGACTTGGAATTTATTCTTCGGTCTGAATGAATTTTTGACCTTTTTTCCTCTCACCTTTGTCTCATGTTCCGTAAGTATCTCAATATGTGCTTCTTTGGTGTTTACGTGTCTCGAGGTGGTATTTTCCTACACAAACGTGTAAAATTCTGAATAGCACCAAAAATTAGTGTCCTTTTGCAAACAATTTTTAATCTCAAATTATTAAAGGCCCATTGAGTATGAAAATTAAGTGATGTAACTTTCCGCAAACATGCATATTTTTCAGTGTAATTGGAAGATGTTTTGGATTACTGTCTTTAGGCCTATAGAGCCAAGAAACCAATTATAGGCATGGTTAGAAAGTGATAGCTTGCATTAGTCAGATTATAACAAGATTCCAATAATGTAAAATTGCTGCACGACAAATTAGTTTGTATAGATTTTGACAGTTGTTGCCTTTAATAAACTAAATTATTAAGCAATACACAGCTGCAATGCTTCCAAAATTGGAGAAAAATAGACTCTTATTTCCTTGTCAAAAATCTTTTCCATAGAGCAGGACCGCGGGCGTTGGTAAACCTGGCTTAAATTGTTTGCTTGACTTTGTGAATCCGTCTGTCCCAAGATAATTTTATCTCCGCAAGTAGATGACACACAGATTACAAGAGCTTCTTTTAAGACTTTGTCAGGCACCTTCTTTTTGCTGTTACTCCTGACAGATGCATTCACGATCTTTTGGGCTGCCACTTAGTTTACTAAGGTTTGGGGTTTTTTAACATGATTTATGAATAAATGGTGACTAGATTAATGCTGCCTGTTTATTTTCACTACAGGCCTGAGCCAAGAATTTAACTCGAGCCTCCCGAGAGAGTGCAAGAGCTATGTTGTAACTCCACATGACTACTCTATTGCAGCTCTGAAATCCAAGAACCTGTCTTTCCCTCTAGTAAAGTGTTACTACAATGCTATAAAATAAAGCAATATCTACCTAAATTCTAGAAATCAGGCTATTCAATCGGTAGCTTTGTTATGCTTTCATGTCCCGAGATAAGTTCCAGAGCAGGTTTGAGAACCGCTGCAGCTGCCAAATGATGTTTGTGTCTGCCTTGGCAAGTCTCTATTCTAGTAATACGGACTTCAGTTAGATATGACATAATTATGATCTAACCTGCTTTTGGTCCAGTTTAGGACCAAGTCCCACTATTTTTACGTGCATACCCAAGCACATTAAACCCCAGTTTGAGGTGTGTACTCCTTCCCAGAAGTGCCACTTGATGTTTATCAAGGAACCAAGGCTCCTGCAAGACATGGCTGCTGCTCAGCAGTTTGCCTCTTCCCTTCTCTCAGTCCACGAGCGGCAAGGGCAGACCTTACTTCTGAGTGTCCTTGTCTGCTGTCGCTTGGAGAGTTTCAGCTCTCGCACTTTTCGCCTGGGAGAACGTGGTGGCACCGACTTAGTGGGGGTAAATGGAAAAATGGAGGCTGCTTATTTTCTGTATTTGCAGGCGTGAAGCATGTAGCAGCCTTCTGCTCTGCGGTGGTGATTGCGGTGAGAGTTGCTGCCGTAAGATAAATTGCTAGAGATTATGTGCAGAATGGTGAGGGGGGGAAAAAAGAGGTGTGTGTGTTTTTTTTTTTTTACTAAATTTTAAAATGGCAAAATTGAGGATTTTCAGGAACGAGTAAGAAGACCAGCTTTACAATGCTTTTGATCGGCTTATGTTTTGAAAGCTGCTTTTTCAGGAAAAAGAGATGCAAGCTCCAGAGATCAATTTTAATGAGTATGCGAAGTAGTGTCTGTAGCCTTTGCAAGACCAGTAATGAAACAATACAAGTGGAGGCAACCTTTAAAAAATGAAATGATTCTGCCCTACAGTTTGGTAAAAATCATTCCTGTGTTTGATTTTTCACTGAGAATATACATATAAAACTTGAAGACTTTAAGCCAAATAGTTTTGAATTGTGATCAGGCTAAAGAATTGGAATAACTCTCAGATAGAAAGAATGAGAATTTCAGTGTCTTGTTTCCAAAATAGTCTGACCAATTAACTTTATAGAACTATATAAAAGTAGTGTCTGTGACAGTACATAAGCAATCTGTGGGGGGAAAAGAAAAAATAGCAATACGCATCAGCACCTTGGAGATACACTACAAAAAAGGAGGCGGGAGGGGGGAAGAAGGAAAAAAGCCTGTCTTCCATGTATGAAGAATATTGGGCAATAAAAAATGCAAGTCCCTTTGCTCTAGTTCTTTAATTCTTGGGTTGTTTTCATTTAGTGTTTGAAAGCCATATTTCATTTGAAGAAAACACAACACAATATAAAGCTCAGAAACCTGCCTGGTCAGTATACGCACCAGACCAAGCTCAGACAGATGGACACACGGCTTCCTTGGTGTGCCGTCAGCAGCTAGTCAAGTATAAGACTTCTTGAACACCATCAGTGGACTGTGAAAACATCCACTGTGCTGGTAATGTGTAAGTTCTTAAATCGTTAAAAGGATGAATTATGGAAATGACAGCAGATAAGGGAGAGAATAATGGATGTGCGTTCACTTGGGACGTTGCCTTGAGGGTAGTCAAAGCAGAACATTAATGTTTTACAGATAAAGATCTTAAACTTCATAGTTTCATTTTCAGACCCGGGAATAACTGTTTTGCTAACAAGAACTGTTTAACAGTCCGGTTACACTTGAAGATGCAATATTGCTGGAGCTTTGCTTGTCTGTAGCGTTTTAATCCATGTCTGGTTGTCATCTGCCTGGGGAGCTTTATGGAAAATATTAGTTTCCTGGGGGTTTTTCACTTGAGTATAGTTATGACCCAAAGACTTTTAAACTTTGGTAATGCTCAAACTTGCCTGCATACGTTTTTCAGTATCTGAGTAATCTCACTCGCAGTCCCTTTCGGCAGGATTAGGGCTGTTAGCAGTTTTGGAGTCTTCCTCTGCGATGAGTGTTCCTGTTTTCTGCTGAAATTACTATGTCTGCTGTTATCAAGGAAATACCGCTTTTATCATGTTCACTTTGTGATCATAAATATTATTCAGTGAATTGTGATCTTAAACTTTGCATGTGATAAATGCTTCATTGTCGGTTTAATTTCTGATGCTGTGTTTGCTTGTGCTGTGTGTAAGCTTCTGAATTACAACAAAATATTTAGCAATCGGTGCAATCCTACTTGAAAATTAAACAGATCTGCTTATGTTTCGTAGAGCGATTCTAAGAGGCCGTCGTGAATTTTCCAACCCAAGGCTTTGGTTTTCTCTAAGCTGCCTCTCCTGTTAGTTGTGTTTTTCTCTCAGGTGTGGCAAAAAATGGTGCTGTTTACAGAATCAAAATGGAAAAGCAAATCTTGTTTTTGTAGATGAACCAACCCTTATTTTGTTAACGTATTACTTGGATTTCAGTTTCTCTGCTGGTGACATTTGTTGGTTGGATGGTCTTTGAAATAGAGGGATTAGAGGGAATAAGTGGTAGCGAGCAGATCAAATATCTCAGCGGTAACATTTGGGTTTATGTAAATGGAGGGAGAAGCAGACCAGAAATTCTGCTCGCTCATAGGACAGACTAAAAATAAGACCTTATTCATGCATTGAGCTCTCTGAAGATCCAAAAGCATGCGTTAAGCATGTGTTATAACATAAAGTTCAAGAGAGAGACTTAAATTTTTATTTAAAGTGAGTTTATACTGAATTCTTTTTCTGTATGCGTGCGTTTCATTGCCTTAGTAGCAGTCTTTGCTGTAGTCATAGCAAAAGTCATCATACAGAAAGAAAACAACATCAAATACTATTAACAGGTGGTCCAGTGGGAAAGACAGCAGTAAACAATACTTCCTAAAAGTGGATCATTTCTCTCTCCCTGATGGGCCACATTCAATTTATAAAATGCACGTCAGTACTTTTTATGAGGACATAATTTACTTTTTTGTCTCTTTTTCCTAACTATACATGATTTAATATCAAAGCAAGCAAACCCTCTAGGCAGTCATTCAGAAAAGATATGTTACTTGTTTGTTAAAAAATCCATTTTTGATTATTTTAAAAAAAAACATTACATTGACTTCAGAAGTCCCCATCTAATAGTAGTAAGGATTTCAGCTATGAGTCATGGAAAAAAAGAACCTATAATGAAAATTGCTGCCCAAAAGCTTGGGAGGGTTGCAAACAAAGCTGTCATTTTAAGAGATTAAGTCAGTCTGGTTTGGATAGCTATGTTCCTTTAATTTAGAGAAATACAAGACACACTTTTCCCTGGATTTCTTTCAGGGAAAGGCAATGGATGAAGTGGGTACGTAGGAGTTGGTGCTGATCGAGGAGCATGCCCTCGTGGCAGGTGAATCCAGCGTGGCCTTCTCTGGTACCCCGTCCTCCAACTTCACTAACTACTTCGAGAGGGACGTTTTCACAGGGTCTTCTTTAACTGACCATTTCTGTTGCTGCCCTGTGCCGAAAGAAGTGCAATATGTTTACATGTGGCATCGTCATGTGTATTGGTGGTAGTGTGATAAAATTCTTGCTCTGCAATTAATTTTGAAATTAGGTAGGGAATTAGGGAAGTTAAGTATGTTTTTGTATATGGTTTTTAAATGCATAGATATTTTAAGCTGCAGAGGGAAAGATTTCATGCTCGTGATACACAAATTCTTGCATGTGACTGTGAAGCAATCCACAGCGTTACCACAGAATGAAAGTTAGAAGAGTGGATGGATATAGGAAGGGAAATTCTGCCCTGAGATTATAGGTGAGCCACCCTTTGATGTGCTTCATTTCATCACATCGCTTGGTAGGAATATAATTAAATGTGAAATTTTTATCCTGCGTGCTACAAATTCTGTTCATGTCACTAACTTATATTAAAAAAAAAAAAGTACACGTATTCTATATAATGTGTAAGTCTTTGCAGCACACAATAAATTTTACTCTTATTTATTAATTTGAAACAGGATTAAAGTGTTTCCAGGAGAAATATAATTTAGGGGATTCTCTGATGGTCGCATTATGTGATGCAAGTGACTGCAGAAGTAGCTGGCTGTTAGGCTCCATCTGAAAAACTACTTTTGTTTCCTAGTTATTCTTAAAAGACTTGTTAAGTTGGGCCGTGCATTGAATTCTTGCTGTGCCCCCTTCAGCCCTCTCCATCCCATGGCAAATTAGTTAACTGTGAACAGCTTTCCTGTTGTTGGTGTAGGGGAGGTTAATGCAATGAGGAATGTCTAGTGCTCTGTGCACATTGTGTTTTTGTGTGTGCTCTGTGGGCAGTTGTGGAGAGGAAAGGAATTCCTCTTAAAGCGGCTTCTGTTGAGAGTGCGGTGGTACGCCGCTCTGCTGCGGAGCCTCCTGGGTCTTTCTCCTGTTTGACATTATTTTTGGGGTGATGTCAATTAGCTACTTGAAACAGAATTTACTGTGAATGAATGAAAAACACTTAATGCAAATGGAAAATGCACAAATTTCAAAGCACGTAAATGTTGAAACTTATTGCCCCCTCTTGTTTGTTCAGCCAGCAGGATTAGCATCCCCTTTTAATGACCTTTTGCACCGTAGTTCATCTTGGAGTTAAAATTTTGTAAGTGTTTTAGACTTTGCTTTTGGTTTGTTGGTTTTTTTTTTGTTTTAGTTTGGTTTTTTTTTTTAAATTCAGTTTTAGCAATACAGTTGATGTATACAGTTAGGTTCACAGAAATGATCAAGGCAGTACATTAATAGCCTAGCAGAGAATTAAAATTACATTAATATTGGGTCAGGACCTTTTCACTGCTCTTGTGAGGCACTGTCAGTAAGTGTTGTTACAGAGAAGGACCAGGACACTTTTCAAGTCCAAGGTGGTGGTACTGAAGTGTTTTTCTTAGAAATGTAGTAATGAGTAAACAGACTTTTATTATGAGGAAGCTGGTGATCTCCAAGTGATGCTTTGTAGCATTTATTTCTCACGCCTCTAGGTCATAGTGTTTCTATCTTCTAATTCTGAAAAGGAGAACCATTAATATGTAAATATTAACTAAATATTAATTAAACAAATGCCGCAGTTTCCATGTATGTGGAGGAGTGTAGTACCATTGCCGTTCGGGGCATTCCCCCTTCTCTCACCTTGGGCTCTTCCCATGGATTTGAAGACCATGTCCACCCAGCTGTCAGGAAGGAGGGAAGGAGCAAATACTGGTTCACTAGAATCTCTTGGGAATTTAAATAAGGAAAATGATTGCTGAGCAAAATATTCTGTAGTTGCTCAATCAAAGCAAGGAAAAAACATTTTGAAGTCTTATTCGGCTCAGTAAGAGATTCAATAACGGAGGGTTTCTTAGAGGTCAATGATTATTTTTTAAGATGATGGAAAGGTAAATGCTAGGTGCTGCTTAAGGCATGTGTTGCCTTCCTTGGTTTTAGTCCTTGTTTTAAGGAGGTCTTTGGAAGTTTCAGTGTTATTTGTAACACATTTTATGAGCATTTGTGGATGGAGTTCAGTATTTAGAAAACAGTTTGCTGTTTTCCTGATCCTCTTCCATTTGGGGCAAGGTTATCTGATTTACTGTCAAGTATGTCCTGCTTCAAACAGCTTTTTTTGTTTGTTTTTGGATATGTGGATTTATTTTTTGTGGTGCCCAGGCAGTGTTCTCATGCTTTTACCTTCAAACCTTTCCCCTTAATCCCTTAGTTTATGTAAGATTATTCTCTAATGATTTCATCTGTAATGAATATTGGTAGTAGGAACCACTATGTTATACAAATGTAGGATCAGGAATTGTTCTGATCACAGATGCATATTATACTTAACTCCTAGGGAGTGTTTAACTTTTGAAGTCACTTATGGAAATTAACTCCATGAGGGTATTTTAAGGATTTTTTGATATAACACGTTCTTTTAAATTTGTTGGTGTTAAATTCAGATCCAAAGTGGTCAATTTTGAAAACACTGGGTGGTTTGATTATGGCCTTGTGTTTCCTATTTTTTTATCTTGCTATTGAGTCTTTTTAGTTGTATGCCCTAGCTAAAACTAAAGTAAGCTACCGCATCAGTACTTAGCCATTTGTAAACTTTAATCTGGATTCTCATGAAGTTCCCCTTTGTCAATATGCGCAGCCAAAAAACCCAGAAATTCCATTAAAAGTAATGCTCTATTCTGTGATAGGGGTTTCTCTTTGATTAAAAGAGTAAGAGGATAGATTTGAAACTGTGCCTATATTTTTTGAATAAATTTCATGTAAGTAATCAAAAGATGGTCTTTAAGTTTTGTTGGTTTCTTATCGAAGCATATATTGTAATCAGTAGGAAACTGAATGTTGTTTTAATGCTTTCAGTAAAAAGACTGGTAGAAAAATAGCTGTTACCCTTTTTTCATCCTTTAAAATAAATATTGATAGAAAGTATCATAATATGGTTTGTGTTACAGGTGGTGTAATACCAAGTGCTGTACTGCTGCCACATCACAATTTTGTGGGGTTTCAGAGAGTAGTTCTGGTAAGGACACTCAATGATTTATCTATTTATTTGTCATAAAAGTGGACTGATAAGTTTGGTACATTTACGGTATTTGCTAGGTATCAGTTTCTGCAGTCCGCTGAATCTTTACATTAAGTGTTCTTTTATTCAATGGTCTTTAACAGCTCCTTTTGGAACTGTTACTGTCTCGTGTTAAATCCATATTCATTTTGTTGAGAGTTGTTATGATATAACACATCAATTCACAGCATGGAACTACTAATAAACAGACCTTTTGACAAAACACCTTGTAAAAACTGTATTGTCTACTTGAAGCCTGATGAAGCTATTGCCTTAGTGTGTATCAATTTTTAAAAAAGGGTGAAAAGTTACTGTGTTTTTGATTATAGTGTGGTTTTGGGTGTTTTGGGTTTTTTTCCAAGTACTAAAGTCTTGGCTTCCTAAAGGAAAATATGAATATGTGGTTCAGAGGGCAAACATACAGACCGTGTGCTGTTACTAGTCTCTTCTTAAATTTAATGTACACTCACGATTTTGCAATTGTTTTCTTTAAATGTATGTAACTGCAATCCTGCTATCGTTTCTTTTGACTTTGCGTACTTTCCTTAAACGTATTTTCTTATCTCTTCTCCATGGCTAGAGTTACAAGGGAGATGAGATTACCTTACTTTTTCTAATAAAGGGAAAATTAGTTCTGAACCAGTCTGCCAACAGCAGTGCTTACGTATTGTGCAAGAGCACAATTGAGTATTTGTTCTTTCAGCAGTAGATAACTGATACCACATTTGTATCTGTAGAATTTTTAATATATGCTGTAATTTAACAAATGTCTTGTGGGTGTAGCAGATGTCTTGTCTTTTCGTTTTTCTCCCCCCCCCCTTTTTTTTTTTGAGTCACAATCCCTTAAAGTTTTTAGCAGGCTCCATTTGTGTACTATCTTAGGTCTATAGAGGGCACTCAAAGACAGAAGGAGTTTGTTTTACCAAACCTCATCTTGCAAGTAGACCACCACAAAGTAAAGAAGGATATTGCTGACTGTTCTTTATGGCCTTGCTCTTGCAGGGAACTATCGTACTGGCTCTGCTCCAACAAATCACTTAGGCAGTTGAAGTCAACGGGACTAGAATATGTTTAAATATTCTTCTGGATTGATCCGTATCTATGTATACTTTCACAAGCTGTTTTTTTTGTTTTCTAAAACCAAGATAGGGTACACAGGAACTTCTTAATGGGTTTCTCTAGTCAACCAAAGAAACTAGTAGTAGCTCTTTCAATGTTGAAGATATCAGTGGGGAGAGGCTTGCTTGAGAAGGATCTGGAGGCCAATAAATTAGGGAAGCAAAAGGATGCCATTTGAAAATGCAAGTGAGTTAGTGTAAAGATTGAAGCCATTTTCCCTGCTGTTGTTGCATTAGATGGGTCTATCTAAAATATTTGGGCGTGGTATTTGTCCTGGTTTCAGCTGAGATAATTTTTTTTTTTTTCTAGTAGCTGGTATAGTGCTGTGATTTGGATTTAGTATGAGAACAATGTTGATAACACACTGCTGTTTTTAGCTGTTGCTGGGTAGTTGTAGTGTCTATGCTAAGTCAAGGACTTTCCAGCTTCCCACGCCCTGCCAGTGCACAAGAAGCTGGGAGAGCACAGCCAGGACAGCTGACCCAGGCTGGCCCAAGGGATATTCCCAACCATAGAACGTCATGGCCCGGATATAACTGGGGAAGCTAGCTGGGAGGTGGGATCGCTGCTCAGAAACAGACTGGGCATCAGGGGTTTTTTTTCTGTGTGTGGTGAGCAATTGAATTTGTGCATCACTTGGGTTTTTATTATCACTATTATCAACATCATCATCTCCCTTTGTTATCCTATTAAACTGACTTTATCTCAATACCTTGAGCAGGTACAAATAATGCTTGTAGACTTACATTAGAGTTTCTAAATATTGGAGTGGAAGAAAATAGGCTTTCAGATTTGTATGAGAGAAATGGCATTGTGAAGTTTTGAGTAGCATTACTCAAGAATGTTAAACAGCAATTCTGCAAAGTAAAGGCATCACAGCTTTATAAATATTGTAAGAAAAGAAAGATGATGAGAGCTCTTTGGAGTCTGAGAAATACTGAAAATTTTTCAAAATGTTGTGAGCAATTTGTGCAGCACTTATTAAAGTATAATGTCATCTGGAGAAATCATGGACTTCTTCCTCTCTATCATCTCTTTATTTTCAAATAATGCTCCTATTACTGGAAATGGGTGAGCAGAATTTTTCATACGTGGAACCTGTTATTCCAGTGTTTGAGGTAAGGTAAAAATAACCTAACATGGTCGCTTTTTCTTTTTTTGAAAAGCCGTCCTATCTAATTTGTTTAAATCTGAACCAGCAGAAGTAGTTACTGTGATTGCTTAATTCTGCAAAAGATAGAGTAGAGGTCATTTGTGGGACAATTTGAAGACCATTTCAGTGCAGCTGCCTATGTAATAGTAGCCTGCAGTTATAAGCCATGGTGTATTTCCATCTCTGCTGATGTTTTAACTTGACTAAGCAAAACTGTTTTCTCTATGCGAAGTTGTGATCGTGTTTCCAGCTGCACCAGTAGAGGAGACTGTTTAATTCAAAATAGCACCTTCTAATGGAGGTGAGGGATTCTTATTGGACAGATGATGTGTCTTCACGTTTTAGATAGTTTGCTTCAAAGGAGATTAATTCAAAAATTAGTGAGAACGGATGTCTGATGTTGGCCTAAGCAGTCAGAAAGAAGAGGAAATGTCCTGAGTTTGAACTTTTTATCTTAATTGGATCCTTTGTGACTTTCAGCCCATTTGATAAGAATTTCTTCAGTAGACTTTCCTGCCTCTACTGTACTAAGCCAACAGTTTTAAATTCTAAGGTTTTTATGTGTGTGTATAGGCATTCATGCAAGCAGTTGCATACAGCTGTGAAGGATGCTCCCCTCAGTAAACAAAAACTTCATATACAACAGGCTACTTTAGCATAGCTTTTTATATCCCATGTGCTGTACAGACAAGCAAAAATAGTGTTCTTTTAAACCATCTTTTAATACATTTTTGGAACTCACTGCCTATCCCTCTACAGGTGTGTTCAGGTTCCTTTCACTAGTCAGACCCACTGTACAGTGCCAAATTAGAAAGAAGAACATTTGGTACGCTTCTTTAATCTTCTAAGATCAACAATGCAATTGCTTCTACAGATACAGGTGACTTTACAATGTGTAGGAGCCATCTGGGGCTGTGTTATGGCAGGCATGTTCATCGGATCTCTGGGAATTTTTCCTTCACAGTAGTATAAATACGCCTCTAGACTTAAACACTGATGAAGTATCAGAACTTGGCATTCATTCAAAGTTGCCCTTAGTCTAGGATAATTTGAGTTAGGTAAAATACTCCATTTTAACAGACAAGGAAAGAAGCTTGTTTTTATTTTTCAGGGCACTTTATAGAAGAAAAGACTGCTCTTTGATGATTCAGATATTGGAACGGCTCCCAGTTAAAAAAAAAAAGGATATATTGCAGGGTATGGAAAATCTGGTCGATGATGATGACTGTATTGCCTGTCTTTTCTATGTATTATAGACATATCACCTCAGCATATATGCTGTTCTTCATATGCTGCCAAAAGACCCTTGATACAGCTTTATTTAGAGAAAAAAAATAAGCAGATGCTGAAGGCAGGAAGGGAGACCAACTCAATGTCTAGACAACCTTTGGAGGCATGAGTGAGTTTTTCATTAAATGTATGTATTTGAAGGGAAAAATCAATACTGTTTCTTATGGAAATGTGGGTATAGCTGATATGGATGGAGACATTCTCTGCCAAAATACATAGCATTAAGACCTAGACAGTATCGTTTTTACTCATGACAACTTAGTCAAACTTTGAGATGTGGTACAGAGTAGGATGTAGAGATGTAGGGATTGCGTGTCTGCAATGAAGGTGGTTATTGTTGCAGAATCTGAAAGTTACATAAATTAAGGAGATACTTGCAGGCTTGGAAAACAATGTGGCCCTTGTTGCAGAGTTACTGGAGCCGAGGAGTTTTTGTCGGAGTTTCCTATGTCCCGGCAAGGGTCTTGTGTCTGCAGCTCAACTCCTTGTGTAGTTGAGTGTCCAGTGCCCTAGTGGAAGCTGGGACCATGCGAGTCATTTCATTGCCTCTCTCGTTCTTTGGTTGTTGCCTTGCTGCCTTCTAGACCGTGTGTCAGAGGAGGCAATGACAGCCGTGAGAGACCAACGGTGACAGAGTGGTGGCCGAAGAATGCCCAGTCTTTTATTTCAGTAAAAGTAAAGCAGTACTCTGCCCCCATGACCTGTGCCAACAGCCCTTAAAACGTGCCTCTGGACTGCCGTTCCAGCGCTGTCTCAGGCACACGTGCCTCCTTGCCCAGCAGCTGTGGCTGGTGCAGCATCTCTCAGATGTTGCTTGGGTTTGCTGTTGCTTTATTTCTCTATTACTTCTTAATAGATCGCATCTGTATTGCAGATTGGCATACAGTGCAGTGAAAGAAGAGATGAGAACTTTACGTTCGTCTCACATTTTTGTTATTTTAGGAAAAATAGGATAAGTATGTTGATCGTGCTGTGTCACAGCCTAAGACAAATGAATCATTGTGTTCTGTCTGTCGTGCTCATGAGTGGCCGTGCCCAGCCTCCTTAGGAGGGCTATGGTCATGGATATTAAACTCTGACTGTAATACTTGATTTAAGTTTGACAGATAAAAAGAGCTTTGACACTCTGAATATCAAAAATAATGTTTGTCAGACAGTGTTTGTATCTTAATTTATTTCATGGATTTTGAGAGGCACATCAGCTTGGTCTTAGGAAGTACCCAGAAAAGGCAAATACTTCACATCCTGTTCTTCATTAGAAGCCTTATTGGAACTGACTTCTAAGTGTTTTAGGTGCTTCTGGAAAAATTAGGTACTGAATTTCAAAGTCCACCTGAAGTTAAATATTGAGGTGCTAAAGTAAATATGGTTGGTTTCTGATCCACGTACAAATTCATTTTAGAAAAAGGACTGTTGAAGTGTTAAATTCATTTTAATTAGTACATCTCTTTCTGAGGAATACCCTTCATCATTTCTTCCTGCTAATTAATCTTTAATTAGAAAAGAGAAAAAAGTGTAGATGAAGATGGTTTCATACTGCCCTTTTGCACTTGATCTTGTTTGCATTGGTAACTGATGTGTCATTTAAGCTTAGACATTGCAATTTGATTATTCTTGAACAAAAACATGATACAGTTCTAGGACAGTTTTTAAAGACTCAGAGCTGAGGTTTGCACTTTTAAATACTGTTGTTGCATTTGATTTTATTTGGGAATAAAAGAAAATGGTGGTGTAGGTGATACTGGAGTGGTTATGAGGAAAGGATGTCTTGCAGATTAGCAATCTGATAAGGCAGAGATAGTGGAGGAGCGTGGAACTAGACATACCTAATGTAGAGTCGCACGTTGTTCTTTTTTATGTTCATATGACCAACTGCAGAAGCATGTTATCTATTATTTTTGGTTTTACGAAAGGTGGTTGGGGTTTTTTTTTTGTTTGGTTGTTTTTTTTCATTTTTTAAGGTCCTGAACTCATAATGGTTATTTACCTGCAGATTCCCACAGGCTCATTTCAGGCTGCCTTAGTAAACAGGGCTGGATGTGAAAATGCTTGAGTAAAGGAAAGAGTTGAGTTTTTAATCTGAGGGTAAACTTTCTTAAGCCTTCCTTAAAACTCTCCATTCATGCATAATGCTGCAGTCAATCATGAGTTACACATTTTTAAATCTTTTAGGTGAACATCTTGGGGCTAGAAAGAACTTGTCAGTTTACATTTAATTTATTCCAGGCTTTAGGATATGTTTCATGGCTGTAGAGAACTTTGAACACTAAATATGATGAATGTTGGCACATATTTTCAGTACCAAATTCTGCTGTCCAACTGCAGTTAGATTCTCAGCGTGTTTAATATCTGGGTTAATAGAGAAAAACATGTCTAAAGCACAGTGTATTTCTACTGTTAACACTTGTAAGTACCAATCTACCTGTTTGCCATCAGTCTGCAACTCATGAGTAATACTGGCCTTGTCCCAAGTAGTCAGAAGCCATTATAAAAACCAAACCAAACCCCTTGCATTCTTAGGATCATTAATTCATTGTTTTCCCTATCTCTAGGGCACTGTTTGCTTTATCATCTCAATTAAAAACAAAATAATAAAAAATATCTGGCCTCCTCTTCAGTAAGTAGCAGGTTCTGATGTAGTTGCTCTTGATTAATGGCCACTAAAGCTGGAGATGATATCTTTCCTTGTTAACAGTTTATATTTTCCTGACTTGTAATTGTTATAAATTGTAACTGAAGGATCTTCTCTGCGCCCTGTGAGGCTGTTAGGGTGTTTTTCCTTTTTTTTCACCCCATTATGATATGTTCTCATGGGGGTTTTACATTTCACCCTTCATTTCTCAGAAACAGTGGACTTGGAGCTGTTAGTATTCAACAAAACATCTGCCTCAGGAAAAAATTGGCAGCTTCCATGCATTCACAAAGGAATTTCAGAAAAATTATTTGTTATCCCCAAACTAGATGCTGCCAGAGTATATAATTCCAAAACTACTTTTCTCATAGGAAAGGTGTTTAAGACTAGCCTTAACAATGGGAAAACAAGCCAGGTTTATTTGCGTTTAGATAGATCAAACCCTCTTCACCTGCTCTGTGAACAGAGCACCTTGTTACTGTCTCTTTTTTTTTTTTTCTCCCCCCTAATCAAATTGCATGTTTATATCCCCAATGCTGCAGAGTTGTGCTATATCTGATAATTCAAGATCTTTTCTAAAGTAATGTAGGAGTTGGGGAAGATGCTCAGCATTGTAAATTCTTTACTCCAGTGGGGTTCATAGAGCACCCCTTCTCCTGGGTCTTCCACTGCAGAAAATGCTTCTCTTGTTCCATTTATGTGGTTAGTATTATTTATAGGGTCGTCCTGTCAACTTCTATGCTGAAAATAAAACCTGCTGTTGGTATTAGCTTCATAGGTGCTAAAAAAGCTGAGGTGAGAGTGCTCAGGCTCGTACACCAAGGGCAGGGCAAACAAGGAGTTCCTTTGTTGGAAAAGGTCATGTTCGTGTAGCTGTCTGTGTCCAGACTGATGTGTGTTTGGCTTTACTTTGTCTTTCGTCGTTCACCGGGAAATACTAACCAGGCCTCAAAGACCTGCGGGAATGTAGGATAATTACCTGAGTAATGATAGCAACCTTAATAAAACATAAAAACCTAGCATTTCACAAAACAGACTCAATCCAATTCCATGAGGCAGTAGTGGCCTCTAATGGGTGTTTCAAAACATAGACTCTAGCACAAGTCATTGCTGCAGAGCTGGTGATTTTGGATCCCCTCGGCAAGGGCTGCTGGGGTCCCGACAGCCTCAGCCTCACAAGTACCAGGGCTCACCACAGAGGAAGATTTGGGGTCTTTTTGGTTTACTTTTGGATATGGAGAAATTATAGATGTGCAGTATGGAATGGACTTCAGCAAGGAGTTGCCCAACCTTGTGCTAACGTGAGTTGTAGATGTCCACATGGTGCAGAGGGGTGCTGTGAGAAGATGCTGGTCGGCTCTGGCAGGCATGCTGTCGTCCTGGTTTCTGCACTTGTTTGGATGCTGCTAGCTCCGATCTCTGCTGCGCTTTGTTACTCTGCGTAGGTATAACTCCAAATTGCCTCAATTTGTTGTTGTTATGGTAGCATTAAAAAAAAAAAACCAAACCAACCAACCCTTCTTAATCAAGAATGAGGGAACCCACTGCAGTAAATACACTGAAGTGAGTCAGACAAAGGCCTTTCTCCTGCAGGCACTTCAGGACGTGACTCAGGGCACAAGGCTAAACAAACAAGGACAAATAAAATGAACAGGGCTTAGTTGGAATAGAAATCACTGTTATTGAAGATGAATTGAATTTTTTTCAACCACCAGAGTTTATTTGTGCAAAACGTTAGCAACTCGCGTGTTGTAATGGAAAAGTAGTGAAAGAAGAACGTAGAAAAAGAAATGACTGAAGGAAGTACAGATAAAGTCAGCGCTCTTGAAAGCGGTTGGAGAGATGAATTCAGGAGTGCAGAGTACGTGTAGGCAGTGCATGGTGAGGAGGTGAAAACCAGGGCAAATGCGTGATCACAGGCTCAAGATCGTATGTCAGATCAAGAGATGAAAGCTGGAAGATGGATCACCAGCTTGGAAAGATAGCAAGTATAGCGGATAGAAACTGTAAAAGGGTGATGGCCCTGGGAAATAGAAGAGGAGTCCATACACCCATATGGAAAAAATCGCCAGTCAGGATAGGGATGCTGTTGCACGAGTGCAGCGATATTTTTCCAGAGATGCTTTTAAGAACTGCATATGCTGTTTTATTACCATCAGGTAGCAATATAAATATATTAATTATAACAAACAGAATCCGTGCCAGGCTACACGGTCACTAATCACCGTTCCACAATAAGGTTTCCAGAAAAAAAACAACAAACAAACCAAACCAAACCCCAAATAAAACCACAGACAGTTGAAAACCAACTAATTACGACAGTCTGCTCAAACTTCAGTAGTTTTTCATTGACAAATGAGTCGCATTAGTCCAAGCTCAGATTTAATCTTTTTTGTAAGCCATCAGTATGCAGGTCAGCAGCAGCAGCATAGTGAAAAACTGTGTCACTGTTAGTGCACCAATATCCATCAGCTCCAGCGACTGATGTAGATGTAATCACTGTCTCTAATAGAAATAGAGTCAGGGTAATGGAACGTTGTCACAGGATCAATGTCTCCTGTTTTGAAAATAAACCCCCTTAGCTTTGCCTTTGCATTTATGTACCAGCAGGCGACCACATCATTCAATTCAATTGACACAGTCCCTTAGAGCCCTGAATGATCTATTGTGGGAACATCAGGAACAATGTATTGGAAAAAATGGAATGTTCTTGATCAGACTCACAGGCCACGTTATTTGGTGGGTTTTCCAGCAGCGAAAATGACAATAAATCAGCTGAGAGCAGAAATGTAGCACAGTGTGGAGATCTTTAACTCCATTTAACTGTTCAATTTCTACATGTTCTTGATCAAAAAGCTTGAACCGTAGTACTTGTGCTTATTTTCAGTGATGCACGGTCACAAATAGAAGACATTTTTTGGACATCGTTCCTCCCCTCAGTCTCAGCAGAAGCTCTTGATAGGCCTTGTTTTGCCTGACTCAAGAGCTCTTATCAATCAGTTATTTTCTCTGAAATTTTTACACAGTTTGATCCAAGCGAGGATTAATGGGTGTGCTCCCACATTAATCCATAATTAATTTTTTGCTAGGCTTTAATGCAGCACAGGAGATTAGCAGTCATATAGTTGCACGCTTAAAACTGGGCGGTAGAGGTATATTGCACGGGATTTTAAAGAACGTAGCGGGTAATGCTTCTTCCAGTTTTCATCTTTCTAGCACTTGATTCTCTGTCTCTGGATCCAGAGAATATTAGTAGGCCGTTACTTTAGCGCTTAGTAAAGCCATTTAACAGTTTTACAAAGCCTTCTAGAGACAAGGTCTATATGTTTGATTGCAAAATCCTTAGTTTATTTAAATTAGGTATTCCTGAAGGATTGTAGCTCTGTCTAAAGGGACATCCTTCTAATGGCCTAGGAATGGAAGCTCCCCAGCTTGCTTGATGGTACCACTGTTCCCGTGATGGCCCCTCTAATAAGAAGATTTCCCCCTTTTGAGGACAGATGTCTCTCCCTGGAGTCATGAGAAGCGTTTGTCTGGTACTTCCCTCTCCGTTACAGAGTAGATACAGGTTGGCATACGGAGCCTGGAAGGTGCACTTTGCAGGTCATCTTCTGAAGCAATCCATACTGGCCAAGCCTGTACTACTGATTCCCCAGGTAAATGTGCTAATTCTGGTGATCAATCAGAAGTTAACCGTTTCTAATCAATTTTAGAAATGCTGCATTTCCAGTTTTGCTGCCATAGGCATCTGCCCAGCTTGTGCGCAGATAGAGCAGTCTAACCCTGAAGGTCATCCCATCAAGCCACTGGTTCCTCTTCTCTGAAAAATGCCTTTGGTCTGGATTAGGTGTTTGATCAAGGAGAATTTCATAATGTTTGGTTATATTTCCTAGAGTGCTCTGAAAATTATTTAGGTATTGACAGAGGGCAGTGATTTAGCTTTTTAATGATTACTTCTGGACAGTTGTCGTTTAATCCTAGTTTGAGCTGTGTGATTAAAACCCCCTCTCCTTGAATGCCTTCAGGGGAGTGAGGTGGGATGTTTGGGGCTGGGATCTTGGAGGGAGTCAGGGAGGGATGGCTTTCACAAAGTAGTCAAAATTGAGGCAGGACTTTCTACTGGTGGTTTTACTGATGTATGGATGCGTGTTCTGAGCAGCTGGGTTTGGCTTTTAAGTTTTGAAGGAATAACGTATTTGATCCTGAAGACAGATGTATCGGAACTACCTCCATTTCAGCAGGATTGTAATTATCATGCAGAAGAGTTGTGCCTGGAAAGAGATGTTTGTTTTCATTGTTCCCCAAACAGCTGAAAAGTCTTTAAAATAGTGATATACAATACCTTTTTGCTATTCTGATACAGGAAATAAGGAGAAAAGTCTACCCCAAACGCATAATTTCTTCTTGTGTTGCACTGTAACAAGGAAAAAAGAGATTTGAGAATCTAAAGGGCATTGAATAAAGTGTCAGTACCAGAGATATCCATGTTTCTTTAGTCAGTCTAGGGATTTACAAAATATGGCTGCCAAGAATCACTGCAAGATGCCCTATAGCTGTCCAGGAAGATGTATTTTTAACTCTAGAAAGCATAGAAGTTTGCAGCTTTGTAGCCATAGCCCTGGAAATATGATACTGAATATACTGTCGCTCCTGTCTCTGCTGTAACATCCGGAATCCCAGTCTCCTGGGTCACGCAGCATATGACTTTGGGGAGGAGATTCATAGTTCAGTAATTAAATACTACTTTGCTCTAGGCAAAACCAACAAATGGGCTTCATCTGGAGCTTATTTTGTAATAGTACTCAGGACTGCGCTTGGCGTTTCTGGGGACTGAGTACTCAGATAAGTAGACAGTAACTGTTATTTTTAGCTAAGGTTTTGGGTGGTTTTGTTTTGTTTTTGTTTTTTCCCTTTCAGGGTTGTAATTCTTTTTCTTCAGAAAATTTCAAACTGGCTTTGTCATCTTGTATGCTTCGTACTCTCAAATTGGCACGGAAAGACAGAGACTGTTGCCATAAATTAGGTCACTAAAGCTGAAGTACAGAACACAAGTATTTATCGCCTGAGCTGAGGAAAACAATTCAGATGAGGGAAGGAAAAATTATTTTTTTAGTATTCGGAAATGAAGCTATATTCTTGAGAGTAAAAGCAAAGCAGTACAGTTAAAAGATGAACATGAGAAGCATCTCTTGTTTTAAATCGCTAGAAGGAAAACTAGTAAAGCTTGATCATATGGGAAATCAGTAAGAAGGTTCATTAGGTAGAATTACAGATAATTTTTTTTATGCAAGTTCACATTTGGCATAGATTATTGAATCTTAAAATTTAAAAAAGGGCACATTTAAATAATAGCAATTTAGAGACACAGGTAAAAATGCAGAAAATGAGATAACTTTCATTTTGAAAAATATTACACTAAAGCTTATGCTTTTAATTTAAAAACATTTTCCTTTAAATTCAGAAGGTTAGAAAGAATTCCTAATTGCAGATTGTCAGATAGTAGGAGAACTTTAATAAGGGCTCATTTGCATCGTGCCCAATATAATATTGGACCTGGTCTCTCAAATGAAGATGTGTAAGAGCAAAAAGGAATGTTTAGAGCAATTAGTTGATAGAGTTAAAGAAGACTTAATTTTTTTTTCTTCTTTTTAAAGTATAAGAAAATGTTCATTTTGAATGAAATTAATGCCCAATAAATTCTTATGCAGAAAGACGTACAACATCGGTCATACACTGCATGCTTGGCGTGCAGGAACCACTAATTTATTTTACGAGTTTTCCTTTATAAACTGTTTCTAAAGGGCTGTACAGAACTCTTCTTTGGCTGTAGTCTTACTGAGTGCAGCAGCCATTTGGGGTAGACCCACCATGTCTTGGGGAAGAGCCTTTGGAGAACAGCAGCCACCAGCGTTTTGTGGAGCCCCGGGTTAAAACTCCAGTTCTGCAAGCCTCTCACATGGTGAGAAGTTCTGAATCCTGGAGTTTGCCTGGTCCAAGTGGCTGGATTTAAGTAGCACCCTCTTCGCTTTCTTCAGCACCTGATAAGTCAAAGCGGACTTGGTGGCATTGGTGCCTCGCTGTCATCACCGACCTGGATGCAGTTGGGCAAGTGGAGGAGTTTAGTGTGAGGGCGCTTTGCTGGGCTGCGGGGTATTGTCTGTCCCTGAGCCACCGGCACAGCAATCGCGCAGCTGAGTTCAGCAGGTGTGTTTGCCAGCCTGAGGGATTCCCAGTGTTACCTGCAAAGCATAATGAAGAAAAATTGTGTATTGCACGCAGGACTTCATTTTGAGAGAGGTGATACAGATGTAAAGCAGAATTGTAAGAAAACTTTCCATAGGACTTGTATCCACCTCCAGGTTTTTTGGGTGGAATTATAACTACATGTTCCCAGGTTGGTTCATATAATTTGTTGGGGGTTTTTTAACCATCATGGCCATTAAAAAAAAAAAAAAAGGAAGATTCTTAAGCAGCAATTAAAAAAAATTGTATTATTGTATGTGTGCACACATGCTAGCAAAATATTTGTCAGGATTTCTTGTGAAAGAGGAGAAAATAAAAGGACTGGTGACAATATTCCTGTTGTAGGAGATTTATTGTTTCTGTAGCCAGACTTCTGTTTCTGTGGATAAATGTAGCAGTCTGTTTATATCTGAACATTAAACATTTTTCAGAGCTACCCAGAGCATTAGCTGTTCCCTTTAACATAGCATAGTTGGTACCAAACTAATGATTGGTATGTTTTGGGGAATTATCATTCACAGCAGCTTGCCAGGTTTTTCTGTTATCCTACCTAATTAGGATGTGTTAGAGCCCACCTAAACCTGCAGAAATGTTGCTTTCTTAGGCTGTTGTTTGATGATACAATAAATCTAACTCTATTAAATCTACCATGTGTTATAAAACTGTGATTAAGAGATACAAAGTGCTAATCTGATGTATAAACTTTCTCTGCCAGTTCAGGTTTGCTTAAGAAAACAAAACAAAAAACCCCAACAAAACACAACGGAAAGAAACTATTAGGCCAGGAGCCATATCAGGCGGCATCTGTTCTTTAGCGTTTGGCATGAACCTAGAAGAAGAGTACAAAGCTAGCATAAACATGTAGAGTAGAATAATAATTTGTCAGAAACGCAATCAGGTTTGTACTGTTGGGCACCCATTAGCCTGCAGATCTGATGTCCGTGATAGTGGAACTTGATCTCATTACAATGGATTTTACTTGTAAATTTTACCCCAAGTGTGAAAGCGTGTGAATGGTCCTCGAGGGGCAGAGAAGCCCACGTGAGCCCCCGCATGCGGGTGTTTCGGTAAGCGTGTTACAGAAATACAGGCATGTTTTTGCTAAGTGGGAGCTAAGTCAGAGTCGGCGTGCTGGCTCTGGGACAAGAAACCTCATTTCCTTTGAAAAAAGTAGTTTTTTGAATGACTTTTTGTTTGATTTCTGCTATGGATTCAGAGTTGGAGTGGGTGGGTCAGTTTGTCTAAAGCACAGATGTGTGTCTTGTCTGTTCTGACCTGTGGCACATCTAGTTCTTGAGCACATCTTGAGGCCAGCATGAGTACAGACAGTTGACTTTTATGGCTGATACGTTTTACACCTGATCAATTTTGGGAGTTCAGGGACTTTCTCTAGTGACATTACAAATTACCTGGGATATCTTGCTCCTGTGCTGATTCTAATTGAACAGTGGTGTTACAAAACACAAACTCATCCTCTGGTGGTTTGAGATGATCAGGGGGGAACCGGGTGACCCACACTGTAATACAGTTTCCTTGGCACTATGGCACTGCCGAGCGTTTGCAGGGATGTGTGTGGGTTAAGAGAGCTTGAGAAGAGGCGTGCTGAAGTGGACTTGGTTTTAAGCAGTGGATGTCAATTCTGGTGTGGTCCTAGGGACTAGAAGCCCATGAGCACTTGGAGCATATTAGTAAGACCTCATACACATCTTTATTTTTACCTGTTTTTGTTTTTAATCCTAGTTCTACCTGTAAGACTTCTTCCCGTACACTGGGACTGCTCCAAAGTGCAAAACAAACGTAGAGGCAAGTGGAGAGATTTCCTTTAAAAGCGCACTTGGAGCTAAAACAGTAGTGTGGGTGCACCGTGCAGTGCCATATTTCCTGTAAATCCACTGAATGTTTTGAGAAAGACATGGAATTTTTATAAGGGCCAGAAAAAAGACCACAAGTATCTTGTTACATTTTCAGAATGGATTTGGGACATACAAGTGTAAATATCTTCAAATATTTTTAATGGGCCCTTTGCAACTTAGGCTAGAAATCTACAACTGGTAGGAATTATGTGTGATTTCTCTTTTTGGATCATTTTTCTGTGTCTTTTCTGTTATTTAATTGCTTTATCTAACATAAAGAGCAATAATAATATCTTAAGTGCCCAAAATAAGTAGTTGATTGTGTATGGAAATAACAGATCTGGGGGGAATAAACCAGCATTAATGAAGTAGATCTGCTAGTATGTGGGGTATGTATGTGTACATGTATGGGTGCGTACATAAAGATAAATTTCTTTTTACGCCTCTAATTTTCTTCTTTTCAGTCTTTCCCCCTCTATTTCTGTTTCCATTTATATGATGCCACTTTTAAGAAACCTTCCTGTCACCTCCCAAACAAACCCTGGGGCATTAGGGACAATGGAGTTCATGTGGTTCGTCGGCTAGCAGGTTTATTTTCTTTCCCGTTAGTTTTTCTTTGTCAGACATCCATGGCAAGTTGTAACTTCAGCATGAAGCGAGGGGCTGGCCATGTGTGTTGAGCACCGAGAGCAGCATGGGTGGTGGCTTTGGGTCGGTGGGTCCCCCCTCCATCCCACCTCTGCTCCTTCACCCTCATCCCCTCGCTGCTGCTCTCTGGTCATTCCTCACCGGTTGCTTCCCGGGAAGCCAGGAATGGGAAGGCGGGAGGCAGCGCAGTTCCTGGGGCTGGAAACGGCAGCAGCTTCCCCGTTGCGTGCGATGGGGTTCACGCAGCTCTGAGCTGCTGCTTCAGCCGGGGGCCGGCTGGCTTTGCCCCTGCTTGCGAGGGTGGGCAGCCTAAACCCGGCAGCTGGAATCAAGCCTGGCATCGGTTAAAAATTTGCCAAAGGGAAAGAATTATTGTAGCCCCTCTTAGCTGTGCTTCTGCTCTGTTTTCTCTTTAATGTGTTAGTTTGCTTTTGGGATGGGAAGGAGGGTGGCTTGGTGTTGCTGGCTCTTCTCGCCGCTCCTTGTGCCCCTTGCCGTGCGGTAGCCGGACGATGGTTGTCTATGGGTGCTGGCTGCACCACTGGGCCCGTGATGGGGTAAATACAGAAACGAGTTTTCAGAACATTTAAATAAGCACCGACAAACTGAATAAAGCAGTATCTAGTTAAAAAGTGGAAACTTTTGCACCTTTTTCGGTTTCATGTCCTCATCAGGCAAGCAGTATTTTTATTGAACACATTTCTGTTTTTCCAGTTGTTTCGGTACAAAAGGCGGTGTTGCACTGCCACCTCCTGATGGCCGGGCAGGATGGCATGTGGCGGGACTCAGCTTGGCCTCACCACAGCATCTTGGGGAAAAAGCACTTTCAACCAGCCTTGAAAAATGATACTCCTTTGACTTGGGCAGGGTGAATAACACTTTTTTGACAGACAAGCAAAATGTTAGCTTCTTTTCTTTAGCTATCCAGCTACGTAACAGGTAATCTCCACAACTCTGCTTTGAGTGGGGGAGTCCTCTTTATATTAATAATGCCGGTCTTCTCTAGGTGGCAAATGGCACCTTCATCTGATTTCTGCATTTTCATCTGTCTTTTTGCATGATGCAGCAAGATTTTAAAAAGACTTTAAAATTTTAAAAAACAGACCCGTGAAACAGTGCTACGTTTGTGTGTGTATGTAATGTAAAAAGGTTTCTTTATGACTCTCTTTAATTACCTTTTTTTTTCTGAAGGAGAATATTGTTCCTCTTACTACAGAACTTCTCTGTAACAAGCAGCCTTAAATAAAGGTGATTTGCGCCAGGTATGACAACAAAACATAGCTGAATAAAATTGGTGTTTGGTCCTGCACATGGTACAATTGGTTGCTGATGCATGAAATGGCTAAAAATGACGTTCACTTCACCCACTGCTCAATAAACGAGCCCTCAAAGTATATTTTAATTTAGCAGATATACCTTGTGCATCGGGCATCGCTGGGGGTTGTGTGTGGAGTGGGGTAGGGTTCGTATCAGCGCACCTTTACAAGTTGCAGTGCACTAGCTAGATGTTATCGTACTGGAGATATTCTTTTTTCCTTTAGAAATGAGAAGGATTTAAGTAGCTCTGCATTTTTTTTTATTTCCTTAAGACAGTAAAACCATCTTCCCTGCCCTTGGCAGCGCAGTATGCTTGAGCTGCTCTATAAGCATGAGATCTGGGTTTCTGTGGACACGTCCAGCATCATGTAGGACCCCTCATTTCCCACGCAGGATAACCCCAGCTCTCCCACTCGGGTCTGGCCCCAGCTGGGTCTGAGCCCTCCCTGCACAGCTCTCGGACTGTGACATTTCTCCTGCGCCTTCTCCAACCCAAGCGAGCAGTGCGTGCTGCCCTCCATCCTGCCCACCGCCATTAGCTGGGTGAGTGGCTGCATGGCTGGGGCGGGTTTGGGGGGTCCACGTGCTCCTCGACTTGCCAGGGTTCATGTGCGGTTTTGAGTGAACACATTCCTGTTGATGTCAGAGTTCATCCTGTAGCCTCTCCTCTCTTCGAGGACCTTAGTTGGGTCTTTCCTCTACAACATTATGGGACTTATAGGAAAGTCACATCTTGGAGAGCTCTTCTTACTGTCAAATTTGATTGTAATTGGTAAAATTCAAAAGTTAGATGATAAGAACAAGAGTGTGGCCATTTTGTCATATTTCCTTGGGAAATCATGCTAGGAAAAGATGCCTAGAAAGAATATGCCTGGCAGCCTTATAATGCCGATCATAATCTTTATTTGTTGCTCACTGTTGTGTTCACTGCTTTCCCACTTTGAGCAAGAGTGGCGAATGGCCTGACCATGCAGCCATGTAGTGAGAACTTTTTACTTTGAATAATACAAGAAAATCTGTTGTTCAGTCCTTTTTTTTTTTTTTTTTTTTTAAATCAGATCCAGGTCAAACTTTGTCAAATAACAGTAGGAAAGTCTCTTACCTTCTCTGACTCCAGTTCCATAGAAGAAAATGATGGTGGCAGCTGGGTAAAGAGGTTGAAGGTCTCTTGATGGAAAGTGCTGGGTGGATACTGGGAATAGGAGATGGACCTTATTTCATACGATGTTCTGGAAGCTGATGCTTTGACTTGTTTACTAGATGCTATGGAAAGATCAGGATTTTAATATTCAAACATTTAGAAGTCATGAGAATGCACTCAAAAATGAGGCATAAATTTAGAAAAAATACTGTGTTCTCTCTCTTCATCTTCATGTTATATAGACTCTTGTTTCTTCATATTTTCAAAATTTATCCTTTAAAGTATATATGGCCTGGTGTGTTATTTGTCTTGCTACCATTAATAAAATCAAGGGAAGATTGTGTGTATATGTATCCGTCAATATTTTTTAAAGCATTGATTGAAAGCATAGAGAAATGTTACTAAAAATGCTCCATTTAAAGCTTGCAAAAGGAATTCTTGAACTTAGAGACAAAGCCTAAGTGTATGGCTGAGATATTTTCTGATTTTTAGTGGAAATAGTTGGCCTTTCTTTGAACAGATACAGTGTTGTAGCCCATAATGCATCTTTTCACTAGAGCAGGAGTACATGAAAACTGAAGTAGATTAGAAATTAAAAATGAGAACTTCCCTGGGTACCAACGTGAAGGAAGCCAAGTTCTCTGTTAGCCAGACAGAGAGAAATCCAAATTTTTGAAAAATGTGTTCCGTACTGATGATGCTTATTTGATGAAACTCAATTATTTTTTAAAAACCTGTGAAATGAGGCCTTTTTAATACTGATATTAAGCGGCATAGTTCCCCAGTCCATACCAATTTGCATCATTTGAGAATCCGGCCCTTCAATATTTAATTTACTGACCTTTTTGTTGTGGTGAGACAAATGACTTTTTAATGACTATGGTAGACTTATTTGCATTATAAAATAAAACCATTGTCTGTGCTGCCAGGGAGCTACTTACATTATAAATATAGCATTTGCTGAGAAATACGTATTAGGTACTAAAAATATTTAATCGACCTACTTTTTTATTTTCAGGGTTGTGTCCTTTGTTGTGACCTCATGGTTTAACTGGGAATAAAGATGAGTATAAGCAGTGATGAGGTTAACTTCTTGGTATATAGATACTTGCAAGAGTCAGGTGAGTTCTTTTTCAATTCTGGTTCTTAAACAATGCATAATTTATTTGGTATTCATCCGCGACTGACTTTAGAAAATGCAGACTCATTTAATTATTTTGCCAGTAGGCATGTGCTTCTGTCTGAACTGTTTCTTGGTGTTTCTTCTCAACAAGAGAATGAATTCCTGCCAAGTTACCTTCTGTAGCTTAATCAGATTTAGTCATTTGGAGTCTTCAGATGGCAGTCAACCAACTAAGGACTCGCTTGATTGCTAGAAATGCATTTTCCTGGAGGTGGCTTTTATCTACACGGTGGTGATGACACTTTGCACCATTTTCTTTGGGGCTACTTGAAGAAGAAAAAAGGATGACCACCAAAGTGATGGTGCTCCTGTGAGCTGGTCTTGCGTGGCCGAATTCCTTGCGTGGCCGAATTCCTTGCGTGGCCGAATTCCTTGCGTGGCCGAATTCCTTGCGTGGCCGAATTCCTTGCCTGAATGTGACTGCGGGAGGGCAGATGTTGCTGTGTTTCAAAGGAGGAAGGGGTAGCTGTGACCATATGACTCGTATCATTTGAATCTAAGTACAGATGGAACAGATTTTTTTTTTACAGGAATGACTCTTGGGTTCTCAAAAGCCTCCCTCCCTGCAGGATACTTTCTTGGAGGATTTTGTCCTTTGGGGTCAGGCTAGCTAAAGCCTGCTGCTTCTTAGGAGGAAGAGCAAAAGACAGATGAACATTGTCAAACTTGAAAACACACTTCAGGCTTCTTGAAAATGCATATAACTGATGCAACGACTGTCTACTGCTCATGGACTTCCAAAATTGAGGCAAAGAAGCACCAGAAGCAATGGTGGATGGCAGAGTTTTTCAGTGTCTGCTTGTCAGAAGAAAGCAGAAACTCATTGTTCTGCCTGAATTTACTGAAAACTATTATACATTCTTACTCCAGTTGCAGATTGCTTTTGTCATGGAAGCCAAACTTACAAAATTGCTTCATCTGAAAGTTTGCAGGCAGCTTCCTAGTTACCTGACAGAGAAAGGGGTGTGTGTGGGGGGGAAGTTTAAGAAAAAATTCTGTGACAGTAAAGTTAATTTGCCAAAACAACTATTGTTCTCTAGGTTAAATTCGCCTTTTCAGGGCGATCAAATAGATCGCAAGCAACTGCCAGTGCTGCACCGTAACATGCTGGCCACTTCTTAATCAGTGCACAATATCGATGTAGTTCTAAGTGCCAAAACACACACAATTATGACAGCACTGTACCATGAAGTGAATTCTGTTCTATGTACAGGTCCATTTTACTTTCATGGGTAACAAATCAGTGAGCAAAAATAACAACTGAGTCTTGGTGGTTTGGAGATATATAATTTATTAAATACTATGTATGGTATAATACACACACATATAGATGTTTTAGAATATAAAAATATATCTAAATGCTATTGTAAACTGTGTATTTTCTATTTTTGTATTTACTCATGGACAAATGTTTTGCCAACAGTACCAAGATTAAGAACTGTTGTGTTTATATATAAACTTCATTTTTGCCTTTTTGTACATTTAAACTAGAAACGTATGAGGGAAACAACAGAGATGTTTTGATGAGGGTTTTTTTTGAAGTTCGTAAACATGCTATAACTTTGTATAATATGCTTAGGTTTGTAAACAGAAGATCCTACAGTAGTTGGGCAAATGGGCATTGTCTGTCCATAAATCAATTCTGATATTTTTGCCTTGTCTTTAGGGTTTTCTCATTCAGCATTTACCTTTGGTATAGAGAGCCATATCAGCCAGTCTAACATAAATGGTGCTCTGGTGCCACCAGCTGCTTTGATTTCCATCATCCAGAAAGGTCTTCAGTATGTAGAGGCAGAAGTCAGTATTAATGAGGTAAGGAGGCTTTGCCTGCAGGAGCGTTATGTCCTTGCTTGCAGTAAGTTCGAATGTTAGTATTTTTTCTTAACTTTCTTGTATCCTATTTATTTACTTTTACTTCAGATTCCTTACTGCTGGTGTTCACCATGACTCCAGTGGTGGAACCAGAATGGAGTGACATAACTGGGTAGGGGTTCTGCCCAGTGCAGCCACACAACACCAGGCATGGTGTTCTGGCTCATTGCTTAAAGGTCCGTTGTCTGTAGAGTTTTTACCCTAATATAATGTTGTAGTAAATCCAGACAAGTGCAATAAAATAATCAGTGAGACCAGTAACCTCTTAATTTTTGTTTTTGTAGACTTCCACTAAGGAGGTGGGAGAGCACTATGTGGCTCTCGTTTGGGTGATGTGTCGTTATAATGAAGTAATGAGAGCCCAAGGCAAGGTTTCCAAATAGAGAGAGGGTTTCAGTTTGTGGCAGGAAGGATGACGGTATATGCAGGTTTGCTTTTAGCCCCTGCTGGCTAATTCATCTTCAGCAGGATCTATTAAATGGTTATTCCAGCAGTACAGAAATCTATGTATCTTCCTGCCTGATGCTGCAGATAGCCTTGATTTCCATTCTCATTTATGCCTGGAAGGTTAGCAGCCTTTGTATGTGCCAGTTACATTGCAGAAGGAAACAATTTTTTTCATTACTTCTGCTCTCTTTCCAGTCTCCCTTATGTCTTCTGTTCATCTGTAGTTTTCATAGTCCCAGTGAAGCAAATCCTTTCCCTTAGGAAGCCTCAGAAAAATAAAGCAAATGATTGGAATAGAAGAAGGAGACTCTATATTTATCTCAAAGAATCCTTCTAGCCCCTAAAAATAGATCCTTACAAAGCCCTAGCGTATGTATACGGGTATTTTTAACTGGGTCTTGTCCATTTCAGGATAAAATTCTTCCTTGTTGTTTGAAAGCATGCCAGCACTGTTTAAAAAAAGGAAGAAAACTAGTCAACTCTCCAGATAATATGTTTATGGAAAGTATTAGTCTAATAAGATAGAATAACTTCACAAGCCAGTGACCCAACTTGCAATGTTTGCAGCTCTTCAAACAAACCATTAGATTTTGTTGCAGCCACTCATGTCTGAAATCACATTCTGAGATAGCTTAGAGAATTTTTTGCTTTAGCAGACTATTTAGCAAACTTGAAGCGTAAAAGTTTTGATTCCAGAAGCTCTGCCAGAGGCCTGCAGTGGCTTTTTTTGCATATTTATGGTGAGCACTTAACTTTAGAATAAAATTCTAATCTTAACCACAACAACGATGAGATATCACTTCCAGCACTAAGTGTAGACTCTTTTATTATATTAAATCAAAATTTTTGCTTTAATTTTCCTTGGAATTTTTGCCAATAATGTTAATTTGTACTTGGTATTGTCTTTTTTTTTTTTGTTGTTTTCTCCCTCCGCTGTAATTTAGGATGGTACCTTGTTTGATGGTAGGCCGATAGAGTCTCTCTCACTGATAGATGCAGTAATGCCTGATGTGGTACAGACAAGACAACAGGCCTACAGAGATAAACTTGCACAACAGCAGGCAGCAGCTGCTGCAGCTGCAGCCGCAACTAACCAACAGGGATCAGCGAAAAATGGAGAAAATACTGCAAATGGAGAAGAGAACGGAGCACATACTATAGCAAGTAAGTTGAGACAGAAATGATCTTAGCCTATGTTATGTCATTTCCTTGTCATTTATCATATTGCTGGTTAATGGGCTGTAGTATGAGCTAGCAGACAATGAGATCCATGTGTAGCAGTACTAGTAACCCTTCAGCTTGCAGAGGATACCGTCGGCATAGGAGATACCTTAACAGATGGTGTCTCGCCTTTGACTGTCCCAGGTTTGATACTTGGAATTGCAGGAGGAGTTGCGAACTCCTGAGTTCATTAATTCCCAGTACTCCATTGACCAGGGTCGCTCCTTTCCTGTCATCTGAAGGTTTTTCACAGGACCCTCTGAGATCTCCTACCTGAAGAGAAAAAATCAGAGACAACTCTTTAAATATTGCACCTGCTCAGCTTTGGCCCCTGTACAAGGATCAAGGAGAGGAGTCTGCTAGTTGGTAGCTGGTTAAATCTGAGCATTGCTTGTGATGCTCCGCAAACTACTTTTGATGAGTCCTGCTGACCCCATGAATCAGAGAGCTGTAACTGGCTCTGTGGGACAGACTTTTCTGTTGGGAAGATTGTGGTTGCCAAAACAAATGCTGTGTTGTTTATCTCCTTTTTCCATATCGGTTTTCATTTGCTATTCAGAATTATTTGATGCAACTTCTTACAGGTTTGCTTTATTCATTGGTTCCATTTTTGTTGTGGTTGGTGAAACAGGTGGGTTTTATTTGTCATTCACTGGTCAAAGAAACATAATGGACAATCAGGCTCAGTCTAGGAAAGTTAGGCCAGACATCAAAATGTGATTTTGAAAATACTGTTCTGGAAGTCTGAATTACACATTTGAAAGCAGGAGTTACAGTTCCTGCAAGAAAAAACACTTTTGAGAGAATATTCATATCAAGCCCTGCACATGTTTTGCATTTTACAGCTGGATTTTACTGATTTTTTTCATTATTATATGATAAATAAACTTGGAAATATAATCTCTGTCTTAAGCAAATAAGCTCTCTACTTTAAAAATCTCAAAAGAGTACTTAGTTGTTAACTATGAACTGGATAGAGTAAGCGTAAACTTTCTATCTCAGCCGCTGTTAAATGTGATATACCAGCAACCCCTACTGGCTGGTACACCAAATGATACTGGCATTGATTCTCTTTAATTGAAGCCATGTTTTATATGGTGCTCTTTCTTAAAAATATGCATGTTTTAATAGACTTTTCTGTTTTCTCACACACACAAACAGCAACAGAAGCCCTTAATGTTAAATTAAGCAATCGATGTGAAACGGTTTGTTTAACCACAGTGAATAAATACGGAACAGGTGAACTGTTCAGCATTTTTTATATTCTGCATTTACACTCAGTGTGAATTTATTTTTAATAATAGAAAATGATTGATGGTAGCTGGCAAGAAATCGGTTTTGTCAGTTGAATTACCCCCCAGTATGTTTTACAGAACAATATGGATTCAACATCACTTCCATGCAAAAGGCTATGTATTGCGACAATTCCACGGTAATTGCTGATGCAGTTTAAAAAGCTCCATTATCAGTTTACTGTATCACCAAATGTTATTATATTAATTAAAAACATTTTGTAAGTGAAGTGTCTGAGACGTAGATTTAAACCTGTTTGACTGCAGTTGGTGAAAAGAGAGCTTTTTGAAAATGAATGTGTCATAGAGGTATTTTTAAAGCACAAGATAGACTAGCAGCATATTGTACTGTGCATTATTGTGCCTGAAAAACTGTGACTACTTTTAACATCAGTGTTTATTTTTTAACATAGCAAAAAAATAACTTTTGGCCTCAATTTTGAAGTTTCAAAATTAAGACCATTTGGATGCTGAGGTTTAGAAGGGCTAAGAGCATTCTCACATTTTTGAAGCTCCCCATCTGTTTATAGTACTGCATAAATTGGAACTGGAAAAATAAAGGAACACTATGGCTGTGTCAAATCTTGATCCATGTAAATCGTGAATTAATTGTTATGCTCATTCCAGAGGAGTATTAACCATACAGTAGTTACAACATACTGTCCCAAAATATTAAAATCCAGCTCTCTCTACTGTTGTTTCCCATAATGCAGATAATCACACAGATATGATGGAAGTAGATGGAGATGTTGAAATCCCTCCCAACAAGGCAGTGGTGCTGCGTGGCCATGAATCTGAAGTATTCATCTGTGCCTGGAATCCCATTAGTGACCTTTTGGCCTCAGGGTATGTGCGTTAACCGTGTACGTACGTAATATTAACGCTCGTAGGCATCCTTCTGTATGTTGATGGTAACAAGTTAAAATAATACCTGCCTCAACGCTCTATACATCAAATGTCACAATGTTTGTTCTTTCAAAAGGAATACTTTTCTAAAATGCAATTAATTGGGAGAAGGAGTTATGTTCTCATTTACTATTTTGTAGATCTGGAGATTCGACAGCACGGATATGGAACCTCAGTGAAAACAGCACGAGCGGCTCTACGCAGCTGGTACTTCGACACTGTATACGAGAAGGAGGGCAGGATGTACCCAGCAACAAAGATGTGACATCGCTGGATTGGAATGTAAGTGGAAGTGGCTGTGCTGAAAATACTCCGAGAAAATTGTACCTATAATTTTGCATAGTCAAATTTTAAGTGACAGCAACTGCACATCCTCTGCTATGGCTCCTGAAATTCACATTTCTATTTTTGAGTTGCGTTGTAATTTTTTGTATTGTACTTCAGGGACTTCTTTTTAAAAAAGTTTTAGTCAATGGAATAAATACCATAAATCTTACGCAGATGTATTCTACCTGAAATTTGCTTTGTGCTCTTTAGCTTTGAGTTATACAGTAAAGATAAATAAATAAAATAACTTTTTTGCTGGCAGAGTGAAGGTACACTTCTAGCAACTGGGTCTTACGATGGCTTTGCAAGGATATGGACTAAAGATGGTAAGCGAAATACTTTTACTTTCCAGTACATTTTCCTGTATTGTGGCTCACAGCATAGTTTTTTTTTATTTTTTTAATGTATTCATATCAATATAAATTTTCAGGTAATCTTGCCAGCACCTTAGGGCAACATAAAGGTCCTATATTTGCGTTAAAATGGAACAAGAAAGGAAACTTCATTTTAAGTGCAGGAGTGGACAAGGTGAGATAATCTTTGGTAAAATTAAAATTCTTTCCTTCACCGTTATAATCTAATTGTAAGCATAATAGCAAAGCTATAGAAAGTAAGTAAATTAAACTAAAGGCATGGGACGTAAATATGTACTTAGAAAGAACTTGTTACCTTAGCTATGTTTCCTTGTGTTTTATAGTAGTTTATTGAGATATTTTAATTTATTAGATATCAGTGTCCCCGGATCTCTTCCCAATTAGGTTAGCATAAACTGGAAAGTAAGTGTCTTGAACGCAGGAAAATTAAACCTTTGTAAAACCAAATCATCTAAAATTTAGTGAAGCACTTTATGCAAAGCCTCAGAAAAAAAATTGTACTGGAGGAATAGGTTCAGGCTGATTTGGATATCAGTCAAACCTGAGAATGATTAAAAAGGTTAGAACTAAAACATAAGAAAAGTCAATATATCTGACTGGGGAGGTGCCAGTAGTATAATACCATGAAGCTCATTGTTTAACTGTGTTTTATTTCACTTCTCTAAACAAACTAAAAAACTCACAAGATCTTTAAATTCATAGCTGCTGTTAGTGTGAGCGATTTTATGAACGGTAGGAAGGGCACACACGATGAAGAGTAGGCTGGAGACGAATTCAAAGAACAGAATAGAATAGACTGTTGAAAGAGTAAGAAGAGTTTAGCTTTTCCTCTGTAACTGATTGAAGGTGCAGAAGTAAACACAGGCTTTCTCTTAGTGAGACTGGCAAACTACAGGCTCAGTAAGGCCACAGGCCCGCAATACGTAAAACTGGCAGCATCACTGAAAAGTAGTAGATTTTCTCCTTTATTTATTATATGTTTCCTGCACGCATTTAACCTGCTTTGCTTTAGTGCCCAGCTTTATAAATGCTTGTGCTGGCACAAAAGAACAAGAAGTAAATGTCTCAAAGCATGGAAAGGATGGGTTTCTTCTTTTGGCAGCTGGCAACTGTGCCAGTTTTTAAATCTCTGTGGAGGTACAGCTTTAATTTGCAGAAAAATATTCTGGAAGAGAGAGGCACCTTATTTCAGTCAATAGAACTCCTTGGACAAAGCAACTGAGATTATGCTTTGAAAAATACTCTGTGTTAGCAGAAAGATTGACCCAACCTTATGCTGCTTTTCCATAAATAATTTGTGGTCAGTTTGTGCTTCCACTGAATTCAGTGTCAAAATTTTCATTGATTGTTGAGGTATGTCAGGAACATTGACATATAATACAGTGATTATAAAATACTAATTTTGTCATGTGAGATTTCTCTCATCAGAACGATATCAGAAGTATTGGCAAAGAACAACTCAGAACAAAATTACACCCTAAAATAAAATCTTTCAGATTCTTAAGTATGAGACTAATTGTTTATATAGAGATGTTCTTAGGGACAGATGGATATTTGAAATGACAGTCTGAATATACAAGTATTTGAAATTAAAATAGGTGCGTGGGGTGGATTAGAACAATATAAATAGGGCTAAAGAGATAAATCTACTTAATTTCTGTTTATTTAAAAAAAAAAAAAGCCCCCAACCCCCTTCTTCCCTCCAGACCTCAGATTAAACATCTTTCAAATATTACAACATAGTAAGTTTTTCTACTGTTGTCTGTACATCTACTACCATTTCCTTTTAGTACAGGTAAAACACTAGAAATATATAATCGGGAGCAGGTTTGGGCAGTGGGGAGTAGGCTAGGTAGTCCGATACTTGGGAATGGTGGTAGTTGTGGAGATATTAGCAATTTGTACAAGTTTGTTTATTGTTTATTTATCTGTTTAATACAGACCACAATTATTTGGGATGCCCACACTGGCGAAGCGAAGCAGCAGTTTCCTTTTCATTCTGGTAAGTCTAGATTTTTGATCATTCAGGAATGTCATCTGAAGAGACAAAAAGAAGTTTTATTTATTTAAAAAAAATAAATCTGAAGTTTATGGAGCTTATTTACACCATTTTAAAGTCTTACAGGCCGTTGTTGGGTATTGACTCCCATATTCGTAGTCTTATGAATTTTGAGAAAATAAACAGAGATAGAATGGTTCCGATTTTATAACTTTATAACTCACAATTTTATTGCAGTTCTTCGAAAGTTGTAAGAGATAACCCAAATATTACTGACTTTCTGTAGTACAGTGGCAGACAAATCAAGTGGGCGGGCCATGAAGGATTTGTATTTATCAGCTAAGGACTGCATTTGTCATCTTCCTGCTACAGTAATCCCAGCTCCGCATCCCATTGTTCCGCACTGCCTGCTGTGCTATCCCCAATTTGTTTGGCCACAAACCAGCTGAAAGGCTGTTCGCTGGCCAGCTGGGATGAGAGTGCAGCCTCTCAGGAGGTCAGACAAATTGCTTTGTGGGCTGCATGCTGCGCAAGCCTGCCAGAATCAGCTGGAAAATAGAATAGAGAGGATGATGAACGTGCCATTGAAGGGCCTTTAAGAAATGCCTCTCATTTCCACTTTTTATTCCACTTGCGCTACATTTTCAGTGGCATGACAACAATCAAAACCATCAATTCTTTATTTACTCCAACTAATTCTGTGTGCTGTCTGCCATAAATATCTTGGCTTGACCAAATGGAATATGTCGCCCATGATTAAGCTTCAAGTTACCACACCTTATTAAAGGAAGGAAATAAATCATTACCTTTCACTGGCTGCCATCTATGAGCACAAGCATGGACTGTTATTGGAGATGAGCCCATGTATGATGACGTGTTAAGTCGTGGGAACCTGTTCCTCGTGCTGACTCTTAACATTTATTTTTCGATGACTTAACTACAGCTCGTTGTTCTGCTGCACTGTCTTCTGTATAACTGTTTCATTTCAGATATGTTCCATGTTTTAATGACTTCTATTAAATTTTGTTTCATTTCTTTGTGTAAGACTGGTTTCGGCTGCATTTCTCACTGTTCATAGTGTTCGATTATCTTTAGAACTGCTGTAAGATTAATGATTGCTTCCTGTTGCAATTTGTTCTAAGGTGGTGCATGCTAAATTTGCAAATCAAACTCCTGCAGAATACATACCATAGTTTTAACTGTCCGTCTTTTTCTTTTAGCACCAGCATTAGATGTTGATTGGCAGAGTAACAACACGTTTGCCTCTTGCAGTACAGACATGTGTATTCACGTCTGTAAACTAGGACAAGATAGGCCCATCAAAACCTTCCAGGGTCACACAGTAAGTACTGGAAAATTGGGGGTTGCTATATGATATTTTTATTAATGAGAGCTTGGGGGGCCCAGTATACTTGCCAGTATACAGCATTGTGTCATGGTTGGTCTTTGGCAACAGATATGTATAGGCAGGTAGTTGTAGTTAAGGTCATATAGTAACCATAGTCTCTGTCATTATGAGAACAATTCTCGCTCCTGTGTGCAGCATTTTTTACCAGTGCCAGGATGGCATAGCAGAAGTGAGCTTTCGAAGAAGAAACATGGTAACTTTAAGACTTTGCTATACAGAGCTTATGTTGTGTAAGAGCATGCGTGGGGAAATGTGATGAACAGGTAGCAAAAAGTAGTTACTGAAGGCAAAGCTAGTAATGAAAATTAAATGTTAAAATACTGACAATTGTACAAATACTCATAACTGCTGTCCAACTTTATCTTTTGTAAGCTGTCATTTGTAATGGAAGTGAAGACTCCAACTTACTCTCACTGTTCAATTTTAGAATGAAGTAAACGCAATCAAATGGGATCCAACTGGTAATCTTCTGGCATCCTGCTCTGATGATATGACTCTAAAGGTAATGGGAGTTCTGGTGATGGCTGTTGTCTTTGTAGGATTCCGGAATGCGCACCATTAGTTCGGGCAATCCAGCAGTATCACTGCACTGGCCATGTCGTCTAATATTTGTTCTTTTTTAATGTAACAAGATTAGGCAATCCTAGCAAATTCTTGTTAATCAGAGCCAAGCTTCGGTCCAGAGAACTTGTTACAGGCTGCCACCCTGAGACTTGGAGCATGATTTATTAGGTGTTTTTAGCTGTTTACAGAATCAGGTCATTAATCATTAAGCTGTCACGCTTGATGGTTGCTTTTGGTTAAAAGGAAGAGTTGGAATGCTTGTCGCGTAACACATACAAGAATGGGTGACTAGCTCCTTTCCTGGTTTTCTTCTGTTTTCCCCTCATTTCTACTTAAAATCTTTGGCATATTGTTTCTTAAGAGACTCTGTATTCCTTAGTTTTTCCAATTCTTCAGCAATCATTCTACAGTTTTCAATTGTGCCTACACTTTTCCTCCAAATAATTCATAGCAACATACTTTCTTGTACAACTGGGACAAACTTGTGAATGCAGAGGATACTGTAACTTACACATAGGACTTCTAGGTGCTCTAGAGATCCACGCAAAAATACCACCAGGTTAGATGCAGTAGATGTGAAGTTGTTCATGGCTGACAGGCCTGTCCTGTTACAGATGCTTTTCCGTTAGTCCCATACTGTGTTGTATTTAGTGGATGTTTTAGCACTGTGTTTGGTAGAGTTTCAGGATAATGGGTTTTTATGTTGACAGCGCTGTCCTACTACTAGTAGCCCATGGGCCAGTTATTTCCATCTAGTTCACTGTTGTTTAATCAGAGACAAGGAATGGCTGAATGAGTAGCCAGATATCCCCTCCTGTGCTGGCACAGAGTCAGGCACTTGCAATGGAAATCACCTTATCTAAATATAAACATGTAAGCATTAAGCCTCCAGTTGGAAGCTAGATGTCTAGACTTCTTTAGTCAACAGTGTCTAGCACGACTGAAGAGCAATTCATCCTTTCCTAAGTTAAGTGTCTAAGTCAAGTGTGATGAGTAAATCCCTGAGAGCATCAGTCATTCTCCATTGGTAATGGATGGAGTCAAAACAGTCAGCTTGAGCTAGATATTTAATACTTAACAGCTGAAACTCAGGTGAGATGAATTCCAGTCTAGAGCTCAAGCTGAAGCTGCTGCCTCTGAGTGAGTAGAGAGGTGACAACTGGGAACATGTCACTGTTTGTGGGCTCAGGCAGTTCAGGCAATTAACTTCTTGGTTGCTGTTTTGAATTCAGCCCAGCCTGGAAAGAATTTTGTCATTTTGTTCAGGGTTAACTGGAAGACCAATTGCTTGTAGATAAGTCCATGCATCACTGATCACTTGTGCATCACTTACTTTTCAATGGCAGTAGGAATGAATGTCAGCTTTTAAAGCATATGGAAGATGCCTAGTGGGTATTTTTGTTTGTTTGGGGTTTTTTTAATTTATTTTTCTCTCTTGTGATGCCAATTGATGTTCTCTGGGGCAGCTGATATGGACTCTTTTCATCTATACTGGTTTTGGGAAGAGAAGCTAGATTTTGAGCCCATCAATTTGAACTGGAAATAGAATTTTAATTATGTCTGCACATTGAAAATCAATTTTCTGTTCAGTGAGGCACCACTTCTGAAAAGCATCATTCATTTAAACATACACCCCAATTACTTAAATGCAGTTGGGCTTAAACATGTTCCTGCTAGCTTTTTCTAACAAAAAGTGAGCTGAAAGCACTGCTGAACCAAATGTCATTAAAAAAAAAAAAAGCATTCAGATGATTAGCTACCATATTAAGTTTCAGATTTAGGAAAAGGTATAAAACCCTTCCAAATCTGTAGTGGCAATGCAAACTCTTAATAGAATAAAGTTATTTTGTTTGTTGAAGGTCATCATGCAGGAGTTGGAGTCCTAAGGACCTGTGTGCAGAACTGAACAAATACCTGGCAATGCAAATCCTAATAAGCCACAGAAATGCCATAATGGTTTTTGCAGTATGCATCTATGGCTTTGTATGAAAACAGAAATTTTCTCTACTATCCCTTTACTTCACTCAGACTGTGTAGCAAGACGTTCATTTAAAAATAGGACTGTGATACTTTGTCAACTCAGACATGAACATATACATAATTGCTCTTCTCGGTTTAGCATCTGTTCTCATCTCTGCACTTTTCAAGGGTCTTGCAGTTAGATGTGTGGACTGGTTTCTACGGACAGCACCTTTTGTTGCTCATTAACACCATCGGGTACTTCTAACTGAAAGAATGGAGGGTGCTGGGATAATACTTGTCATAGTTACTGTAGAAACTCAGCAGTCACAGCAAATGTTTTGAGTGGCCTAAAAGGTAGCAGTCAGGCTGCAAACGATAAAGATGTAACATGTATTTGAGTGCAATGTTGTGCTAAATGTCTTTGTGTTTTCTTCTGTTTTTATCATAGATCTGGAGTATGAAACAAGACAGTTGTGTCCATGACTTACAAGCACACAACAAAGAAATTTATACTATCAAATGGAGTCCTACCGGACCAGGAACAAATAATCCAAATGCCAATCTTATGTTAGCAAGGTACTACTTAATCCTGGTTTTAAGTGCCTGTTAAGCATTATTTTTACTTCATTCTTTATATATGTAGGTTCACAGAATGTCTTGAAGCATGTAGGATACTTTATCATATTGTGTTTGTATTAGAAACAAAAATATGTGAAATTGAGATGTAATTTATCTGTGTTTTTTTCCCTTGACAGTGCATCCTTTGATTCTACCGTTAGGTTATGGGATGTAGACAGAGGAATTTGTATTCATACTCTGACAAAACATCAAGAACCTGTGTACAGTGTAGCTTTCAGTCCTGACGGCAGGTACCTGGCCAGCGGCTCCTTTGATAAATGTGTACACATCTGGAATACGCAGGTATAGCTCTTCTGGCTGTTGAAGTTTGTGGTTTGGTCTGTTCCATCAGCACCCTTCCAACCTTTGTGCTCCATTGTGTTTTGGCCACAAAGAGCTTTGACATGCCTCACGTGCTGATGTGCTTTCTTTTTATTCTAAGGTTACTTCTGTTAATGGATGTGCATTTAATTTCTCTCTTTGAGTGCTTGCTTATTGTGAAGTAATAATTGTCTTTACATTGCCTTTACTTAGTAAAAAAAGCCCAACTGAAAAACCACCACCAACACAACACATTCAACAAAGTGTCTCCAATAACGTGTTGCATCCAAAAATTGTCTTTTAACTCTGAACTTTAAACTCCTGGTAAAACAGGTTTGCTGTTGAAAAATGCTGACTGGATGTAGACATACAAATCTGATACCTATTTCATTGAATTTCACTGAAAAACAAGAGAATGTAAAGTGAGAAAATACAATGATGACCAAATGTTTCTGTGTAGCTTTCTGAGAGGACACTATTACTTGTTTCGTTTTTTCTGGCAAAAAAAGGCTGCGACTGAAAGTCTAAGGACCTTGCTGTTAGGCAAGATGTGATCTCTGGCTACTGGAAATTGGATATTCATTTTGAAAGGCTCATTTTAGTAATTGGAAGTAGTTGTGACCATCCCCAGTTTTGCCTGTTCAAACACAAGAAATCAAGATGCGATAATTGTCTGTCATGTCCTTTAACACAGTGCTGAGGTCGTCTACGAGTCTCATCTGGACCATTTCCTCTGAGAATTTCAGCTTTTAAAAGCAGTGGGGAAGTTTTACATGTTGTACAAATTTTACTTGTTCGCTTGGATTTGCCATGCTAATTACATGTTTTGTCCCTTTTTAGACAGGTGCCCTAGTTCACAGTTATCGGGGAACAGGAGGGATTTTTGAGGTTTGCTGGAATGCAGCAGGAGACAAAGTTGGAGCAAGTGCTTCAGATGGTTCAGTAAGTGCAGCTGGACTTGTTTGACACTCTAACAGCAAGCATCTCTCCGAAATCTTTTGACTAACAATGGAGACAAAACTTCCTTCTGTAGCTGAATTTTAATACAGCCAGCTCACATGTAGATTTTCACATATAAGGGTGCTGTAATGTTGAAAGGATTTATGCAAATGTCTTTATTCTGGCTTAATGCGTTACTGTTCTAAACCCTCCAAAAAGCTCCGAAAGTGAAGATGCCTCTAATTTAAATTTTCTGTCCCTACTGGGGCTGACCATGGAAATGTGTTCATCGTGGCTGGGCTTTCCATTACAGTCTGGAAACAAATTCATTTTTGCCTCTTTGCCCTTTCTGAGGGCAAATGTTCAGTGTAGGTGATGTTATTGTGCTGCATGACAGGAATGAAATATCTTCTGCATTGCATTTCACAGAGCAGCAAAACAAAGTTCTGGATTTTAAGTAGACTAAATTCTGGAGAATTAGTTTTGATTGGCCTTTCATATCATTTTAGTCTAATAAGTATAGACAGTATCATAAAAGGAACAAAAGCTCAAAGGCATGTCCTGCGTAGAAATTAATCATCGTTCCACTTTAGATGACCCTTGTATATACATGCTGTGTAACCTTTCCAGTCTTTTCCAGTTAATTTGACCCGAGGCTGATTGTACTTGCAACAGATTGCTTTTCATTTAGTTTTTGCTCTTTTTAAAAATGTTGGGTTTATTTTGTTTTATATTGTTTGCTAGCGAAAGCCCTCCTCATCCCCTCTGTTTTAAATATGCTTATAGCTCATAATAACTAAGCAAATAGAGGCACATTTGAACTGTTTGATGACTAAAAGCATAGCTTTTATATGATTATATTTTACTAGTAGATTTCTATATCTGACAGAACTAGAACACTGACTAGTCAATGTTCTGATAGTAATTCCTGAGGCAGCAGTACCCTTAGCAGGTCTGGCTGGGTGCTCATAACCAAAGTGCTCACCTGGTGATGTTTCCCCCCACAATCTATTGGTAAAAGCCACAAGATGAAACTCGCACAATCTGTTTTGTAGGTGTTGCTTGGATATTTCACACAGAATTGTATAATTGTGGAATATTGTGCAATGTACATTTTCTATATGTGTATTTCATTTTCTTACAGGTTTGTGTATTAGACCTACGGAAATAGCGCTACTAGTTGGAAGCCATGGACCGACTATGAATGTGTACATAGCCAAAATGACTGTCCCTGACCCATGTACTGCTATAGTCCCAATTGAACCATGGCCAGTCCACTACAGCCAAACGTAAAAGAAATATATACATATACTGTATATAAAAAAAAAAAAAGAGAAGAAAAGAAAAAAAATTACACCCTGAAGAGGATGACAGAGTTTTGTCACAGCTTGTGAATCCTGTTCACCAAGTGCTGGAATCTGCTGTGCCCCAAAATAATGTTTAAAGGTTTTGGATATGGAAAACAGAAGAGAGAGCGAGCGAGAGAGAGAAATATACCGTATACAAGAGCAGACCCATATACTTACCAAATTCAGAAGATACTAATGGCAGCCTTCATTACCCCTTCCCCCTTTAAATCCATTATGACAACGGATTGTGGGGTATTTTTGTTTTCCTTCTCAGTAGTTGAGCAGTTTGTGTGTACAGAGAAAATGGACTTCCAGAAATCTGCAGCAGTAGTTTTTTCTTTGCTTTTAAACATTGGGTTTTCTGTTTTGTTTTGGTTAAGTTTACGGATGCATGAAGTAAGGGAGTGAATTAGTTTCTTGTTTATATTTTTTTTCACCTCGGAAAAAAATGTTTCTTTGAAACATATTTTAATACATTCTTTGAACAGGTAGATTGAACCTGATAATGTTTGGTACATTTTGTGGCTCCCAGAGCACAATTTTGTGAACAGAGGGAGGGTGGAAAAGGGATTATGGAGAGAGAAGAAAGAAAAAAAAAAAATAATCCTTCTTTGAGGCGTGATATTTCACGTCCTGCTCACCTACGAAGGGTGACAGTAATGGGTATAATGCTATGTTTTATTTTCTGGTGACATGGCTGAAATGCAGTAGTTTCTTATTTGGGACATAATTCTGCCAAACTTAAGAATAGAAGGGCACAAAAATACAGAAAAGAAAAATACAGGGATGCAAAAAAAAGAAAAAGAAAAAAAAAGGACAAAAAAAAAAGAGGAAAAATGCATCTTCTGTTGCTTTAAGACCATAGCTAACATATGGTTAAATTGTGCACTATTGTGAAAAGGAGCAAAGTATAGCTGGGGGATCATTTTTAAGAGGTTAAGATCTTTCTGGACAAGGGTTCATGCCACAGCTTCTCTGAGAGTTGCCCATCATTATTTGTAGGAGCTTAGATGTATAATTGTAACCAAACTCCAGTATTAAAAGTATCTCATGTAATTTTTCTTTATTAAAATAAAATCTTTGGCATATATTTGATAACACTGCCATTAAGAGGCAAAATGTTTACTACCTTAGATTTAAAAAAAAAAAACCAAACCTTAAACAGAGGACTTGCTTCAAGTTTATTTTAATAGCAGTGATTCAGCTTATTTAAAAGATGAATACTTGCACTAATTCCCCTGCTGCTCCAGTCCTGCAGTTTATTGTATCTTGTGACTACATTTTTTTCCAAATATAGGGTAGATGTAAGCTGCTATTTTTTTAATAATCACTACTATATAGTGTCTTTTACTCTGTTTACAATATCAAGTATTTTTCTTACAATGACAGATGTATACGGCAAACCTTTTTCTGCTCATGTGATTAAAAGTATACTGATAGTGATTTTATTTGTAAATGAAAGCATGAGGTTGTGTTTACGCGTATGTGTAGTTGAAAAGGTTGCATCATGTCTTGCATAAGATTCCAAAAGTGTAAATTTATAAAAAGAGAGGTTGTCAAATTTATGTCACAGGCATTTTACTTAAGGAATGGTTTATATTACAGAGCTTTGCAGAGTTATCCATTTTATAACACTATTGCAATCACAAATAATTTTGTGGCTTATGATTGCTAGTCTCTAATTTTTTTTTTGTTTGTTTGTTTTGGGTTTTTTTGTCCCCCTAAGGCATAAGTTGATTATAATTGAGATAATGCAGCTTTGACATTTTAACCATTGTTCTTTAGGCATTGATTTCTGCTATTTCCATGGAATAAACATGACTTGAAGCAAGTCTGAGTTTGGCTAAGGTAGGGTAGCAATTTGCCAGTGATAAAGAGAAGTCAACAATACATTCTTTATATATACCCCAGGATTATAATACTATCATACACAGCGTTTAAAACCAACAAAAAGTCATATCCATAAAGACAGTTATCCGCGGTGGTTCGGTGCCAGCTATTTTTAGGGTTTTGGAACATATTACAAATGTTTAGAGCAATTACCCTGTGAGTTACAATATGTAGGAAACCTAATATATTCAGTGTCTGGCACTTGAAATATTGCTTTTATTGCTGGAGGTCCATGACTGTGGCTGACCTCTGTCATTTAATGAAAAAAAAAAAATAAAAATAAAAAAAAATTCTGTGCAATAATTTTAAACTGTGCTCCCAGGAATAGACACAAATGTTTTGAGTATGTTTAAGCTGCATTTTTCGTTTAGCAATGCATTTGTCAATTGCACTGAATTTAAATCTGAAAGTCAGAAGTGATTCTTGATAGTACTTTTGTATTTTAATATGGACAGTTTATTCATTTTCATAAAAGTTATTGGATGATTCTTTCAGCCAATCTAAACAATTGTGGTGGAATTCTGTGACATAGCTGCGAAATCACACAGCCATGTTTTAGGGTATTGCCATTTTCCTCTTTCTCAATCATCAGCTGTTTTGGTTGTAATCCTAGTTGCTTAAGCATAGTATCACATATTCAGAAATAGATAAAACAGAGCTTCAGTATCACAGGTCCAGGGTTTTCAGGTGCTTGAAGCACAGTCCTGCAGGAACGTCGGATCCCTGGACGCGCAGGCTGAGACCCCCGACCTGGCGTTAACCAGCGGTGCCCACTGGAGTGGAATGGGGCCGGTTTCCGCTAGCCAAGGATCCGGCCAATAGATATTTTATTGTTGTCCTTTACTAGCATGCCACAGTGCTGCTCCTGCTCACACCTCTTCTCACCTCTTGTTTTATACACTGTTAAATGCATGCATGCAAGGTGTGCTAGGTTCTGTGATTATGTGAAGCAAAAAGAAAGAGAACCATGACATGAATTATTATCTTTTATAGCACAAAGACCTCGTATTCAATAGTGAGGTAGATTATCCAAATTGTTCCTTGAAATTGAGTATGCCAAATGTCAGTAAGACCCTAACTTTGTACAAATGTGTGCACATGCTTAGTCTTACGTACTGAGTAATTCCAATGCACCCGTTTTCCAAGTGTAAAGGTAAACGTGTGCATAAGCCTTTGCATACATTACAGTTCCTATTTTTTCCAGTTCAACATGTTAATGGGCAAATATCCAAACAGAGGATAAAAGGAAGGGGAAAAACTGGGCTCAGAATTAATGATGGGATAAGAAATGAACTGCTCTTGAGTTCGCTGTCTTTCTATGCATCTATCTCAGAATCCCGTTTCTCATTTCCGCATAATTAGGTCCAGGTTTCTGTAGAGTTCCTCTTTTTCTATTTTTACTTTACCTTTTTCTGCATTTTTAAATTGATGTAAAGATTCCCAACCAGTGGACTTTTTAGTGTAGTTAAGAGAATATCTAGGTCCTCATAAAAGCTTTTTTAGACTCTTTGTAATGTTGATAAACTCAGTTTATTCTGGGGCTACAATTGTGCAGGGTTATTTAGCGTGTCTACTAGATGATTGGAAATCTTATATGAAACACTAAAAGTGCCTCTTTTTCTGGGTTGGGTGGAGGGAGGTAATAGTTACCAGAGTCAGAATGACATGGCATTTTGAAGCATGTTTCTTGATTTCGTGACACTTTAATGCATCTTGAGAGAAAGGCCAAAGATTTCTACCAATTTTAATTAATTTTCATTTAAAAAAAGCACTCCTTTTCCTTACACTGCTTACCTCATGCTAGGGTATTTAATGGGACGTTGTACCTTCGAAATGTTCTTTGTGTTTAGGAAGAATAGTAGGTGGCATAGGGCGGTTGTGCCAGTTTGCCTATGGAGCAATCTTAGCAGCCGATGCATTTAGTTCTGCTGAATTGAAGGAATTCCATTAAAATTGCAAACTGAGTTCTTCAGCTTGTAAATAAAAGGTTGTATGTTTTTGTCTGTTTAGCAAAGAGGAGCCTTGGGACCCGATTTTTCCAATCTTTACTTAACCAGAAATCCCATTGTCTTTCACTTCATGAGAAAACCTTGCCAGAACAAGCATTGGAGGCGTTGGGTCTGTGTAATACCATACAGCGTGCCGCGTAGGTAAAAATGAGCCGCATCTCACTCGTGCCGAGCCTCCCCTCAGCCTCGGTGGGGGTTTTGCCAGAGCAGGGCCTGCCGGATTTAGCCCAGTGTTCCTTTTTCATTGACAAGCGCGATAGCTTCTCCCTTCACAAAGTCCTGTAGAGCCGTTCCCCGGTGGGATCAGTTTCACACTCTCCGGAAGTCCGAAGAAAGCAGAAGCAACATTGTGGCATGTTAGAAGCAAATATGGCTTCGGGAGACAGCAGTAAATCTCCATCAAGATCCCTCACATTTTCCATAGGGAGAGAGCTGTGGAGCAGTCTTCACCTCTCCCTCCAGAGAAAGCTCTGAAATACCACGTTCTGTGAAAGTGTGGCTGTCTTCACTGTCAGTCCTGATGGAAGGCAGACGAACCAGGAAAATCTGCCATTTCTTGCGGATTGCAGATTTAGTGTTAATAGTGCTTCAGATCAGTAGTTTTGAGTACATAATTCGCTTTCTCTGCCTTTAAGTTTGAAGCTTGACAATAACTTGAGGCATGTTTTTGTTTTGTTTTTTCTTTTTTAAATAATCATTCATTTTTACTTCCTAATGTTTTTTGACATTTGTGGGTAAATACAAGAAAACAGTCTGCATGTTGTTGCTAGTCCAGTGTACTTTGCAATCTTGTCCTCAACAGACTGCAGTGTGCAGAACAGTAATTCTAGAATACAGAAGTAATTTTCTCTCTCTCCTGACATTGACATTGTAGTTGTAATGGTTTCATTTGGAGTTACAAATCCTTTGGGTCTAATTCTGTGAGCCTACCTATAGCACTGGATTAAAATGTCTGCATCATTTCTTCAGTTATCCAGTTAAATTACAACTGTTGTAAAAGTGTAAACCAGCCCATGACAGTTTTTTGTACTTGTTTAAAGGACTTTTATTGTTCAGTTTTCATGATTATTGTCTAAAGAAGACTGATATAGATGTTCTATACTGTCCTGGACCATGTTAATTACACTTTATGATGTATTTTGGTTCTACATCACAATGATTTGTCCCCAAGGCCCTTATACCCCTTCTAGGCACATTTTCTGTTGCAGTTTCCCTTTGCATTGTATTGCTTTGACAACTGTAATTTGAATCAGATCTGAAAGAGGTCCAGAATAAAATATATTTTGATATTACTTTGCCTGAATGTTATATACCAGTAATTTTAAATGCTCGGTGCAGCAGATTTACAGGTGATTAAGTTGGGGAAGTGATAGACCAAAACACTAATTTTAATATTCCTTTTGGTATATTTCCACATAAGACAATGTGTAAGAAGTAGTGGGAGGTAATACATCATACTACATACTCTTGATGAACACACTGTAGATCCTCTGAAACAGTGAAGCTATCCTCTGCCACCGGTTACCGCTACGTGTTTGATTTAGACGAACCGCTTTCTCAGGTGTGCGTTTTATGTGCTTCATCTCTTCCTTGCCTGTACGCTTGTGGAAGAGCAGCTGAATCTAGCAACGCTCACAGCTACACCCCAGCTGTTGAGAAGACTTTGGAGGCATGGGAGCGGGTTCCTGTATGGTAGGTAATGCGATCTCATGTCCGAGAGATCCATTCGTACAGAGTGATTCAATTTGATTATGCAGAGGAACGTTATTTGTGTTACTGTATTTCAGGTATTTGAAACCACTTAGATTTACACATGAAGTAACATGCATCTATCTGTACATAATGATGTTTTAATTCCTTTAGACTTGTGGTTCTTGTCATAATCCAAGTGAGGGAACCTGGACAGTTTATTCTCAATGTTGCTTGAACTTTATGGTGAAATTACAGCTTTTTCATGTAGACTATTTGCTATAATATGTTCAAAAGTAATAGCTTTCTTATTTCAGTAATGTTATCAAAATCAATTTATTTTAATATGTTGAAACTTGCTGTTGAAAAGCATACATAATGGCTTGAAAACAGAGGAGGGGACTGTATTTTACAAGTGTAAAACCAGTCTTGGATTCCCTTCGCCTGGAATCTGAGTGCACTTCAATATTTCTCTGTCATTGTTTGAATTTCGAGAGTGCAATATTGAAGCAATTTCATGGTTTTGAGACATCGTTAGTACTAACTAATACCATGATACAGAAAGTTTTTGTGCCTTGAAATTTCATTAGCACAAATGCTCCCCTCTAGAGTATGGCTGCCCTGAGATGCAGGAACCACAGCGAGGTGCTGCAGTACGTAGAAGTTACACTTTCGTGGTAGTGGTGCCCACCTCTGTTCCGTGAGGACAACTATTGCAGGTAGGTGCATCACACCATTACTGCCTGAATCTTCCCTTTGAAGTTTAGTTATCCTCATGCTGTAATAATCTGGGTTTTGTAATTCTGTAAGAAATCACGATCTCAGGTATTCCTGAAATTTGTGTTCCCTACCTCATAGGGAAATGATTTAACCAGAGTCTAAGCGACGTCTTTGGTTCCCTGATGTCAGCGCAGGGCAGCTGTAACAGAAAAGTAATTTAGAAGGAATTTATTGAGGATTTTGTAGAGAATGATGATGCCCAAGTTAGTACAATTTGTCCTTAAGGAACGGAGAGGACCCAGGAGACCTGCAGTGCAGAGGCTTTCTTATCCATCTGACTAACTGAAAATTGGTGCCATAAAGGACAGTTGATTAAAAAAAGACACAGGTTTTCTTAATGTACTTAATGTGAAAATGTTCAGCTCCTAGATTCATTCTTCAGATACCAAGTCAAGATTTTACTCTCACACAGATGTCAAGAAGTCTCAATAGAGGTCAAGTACTTTCAGCAGACTGTTTCCTTGTTTCCACAGAGATTTTCTGACTTGTTCTAGATGCCGAGAACCCTGATTTGTTACCTTGAGAGTGCTGCATTTTAAGCTTTCTGAATTACATGTTCCTGAATGTTTCAAGACTTCTTCACTGGACTGATGACAGCTTGGATTGAGTGTTCTCCCTTCGCAATTGGAGAATGAAAGGTCCCTGCTCCTAGCAACGCTGAGGGGAAATTTCCACTTCAGTGCAAGCAGACCTAGGGCAGCACTTCTGAAAAGAAATGTTGGTGGATGAAGGGTTTTTTTCCCTAACATATTAAAAATCCATCTATTAAAGATCATGTTTCCCATTCCACTGTACTGAAGTGCACATACAACAAATTTGAGGCACCATTTGCTCTTCTTGCATGTTGTCTCAGCCTTGATAGAAAATACTAAGTCGGCAGGCTCCGTGTAGTTAAATTTCTACATCTGTCCCTGCTTCAAATGTCTTCTGTTGACAAGAATATCTGCAGGCCTGTAATAAATGACAGGCACAGGTAGGGTGTAAGTCATCTGAATACGGCTCTTGGTTCTTCAAAGCTGCATTGGGTCTTTACAATCTCTTTCTTGCTCACAGAGTTGCGGTGCTGCAGCGTTTGCTATTAGAAAAGCTACTAGGAGCATAATGTCTGCTAGCTGTTATGCTTGAACTGCATTGTGGCTTTACACTTTATAAATATGGAAAAAGACTTTTTTATGATAATATAACCATGAATTCCTAATGCTTAAATTGGGAGCCACAGTAGATTCTGACATATATCCCGTAATTTCTTGTAAGTGAATCATTTTGTAAGGTAGGAAATTCCCACCTCAGGAAAATAGTGAAGAATTGCAATTACTGATGCTTAGTTTACTTTTAAAGTTGTTACTTGAAAGTTTTGCAGTTCTTTCACTTTCTGTTGCCACTTCTCATCTATCTCCAGTTTGCTTGAATACTGCAGCAAAGTCAGATGCCGATTAGGTGGATGGGAACAAACTGCTTTCTAGCAGTAAGTAATTTGAAGCCAGAAGCCAATTCCCAAGGCAAAGAAGTAGGAGTGCGTGTAGTTTGTTGCAATTGCATTGTTTACCATCTCATGCTCAAACCAGTAAATCTTGCTGTGTGCGCTGAATTAAATATTCTATTATTTTATTCTATTAAATACTCTATTTCAGTTCCTGCAGCTAATTTTACAGGAAATCATTCAATATAGCCTTTATGGAGAACAAATGATAACTTTGCACTGTGTGTTTTTAAAGGCATGACATTTCCTATTCAGTACCCGTTCAAAATGTCAATTAAATAGAGGTGTAGTTTGTTGCTGTTGCCTGGGCAGTGAGTATGCCTCTGAGTTTGGGTTTTACGTACATGATTTCTTATCCGTAGCGTTCAAGTGCGAAATACTTGTTGACCCATTTATTTATTTATCTCCTGACTTATTACTGTTTGCTTGGCTGGGTAGACAAATCAACTCAGTGTTTCTGTCGGGTGCTTTTCTTGTTGCAGGTAAGTTATGCCTCTGAATTGGACAAGAAATGAGAAAGAATAAGAAATCTGTGCCCATAGTGCTCTGTTAGTTTGAACATCAGCCCATTATGTGGATTTCTGTGTTGTTCACAGCTGGATCAAATTTTACATGCATGGATACAGGAATTGAGAGAGTTCTGTCTCCCCAGCTTTTCAGCCATTTTATTCCACTTTATTTAGGAGGACTTTTAAATAAGCAGGATCAAACAATACTTCAGCTTTTGGAGGTTTTGTTTGAAAATAATGGCATCATCAAATAATTCGGAAGGCAAGGGGAAATGACTGCGTTGTAGGTCTCAAAGGGAGCTCGGCAGCCCGGCAGGCTGCACGCGCCCGTTTCTGACAGCTGCTAATCTGGTCTCAAAGGCTTTCCTGAGCAATCTGTTCCAATACTGTGACAGCCTCAATGTTAAAGCACTTTTCTGTCTAACCTGAATCTTCTTTGTTGCAATTAAAAACTTACTATTTTGTCCACCCTGAAGGGGGGGGGGGGGGGGGGGGGGCAGGCAGAAGGGATAGAAAAAGCTGGTTTGTTATTGTTCACAGCAGCCTTCTATATATTTGAAATCTGTTGTTGTGTCTTTTCTTCTTTAGGCTGAACCGTCCTCAGCGCATCTTAATCAATTCATCAACACCAGCTGCTCTTCTTGACAAACAATCTAATGAATACTGAAATAAGAATCTTGTTTATAAGAAATACGGTCTCTGGCACGAGTAAGGAAGGGGGGGGAAACTGTGAAAATGAAATACAACTCCCAGTTTTGCAGTTCTCCTATAATAAATGCAAACAATGGCTCAATAATATATGGGTTTGTATTACTAATGTCCCAGCAAAGATGGGACCCCACTGTTCTTGGAATTTTTATGTAAACAACTCTTTTCTACAGTCTTCGTTTGTGCTGTTCCCCCTTCCTGGTTTTCAGCTAGTGACAGGTTTAGTCCAGAGTTGCCCAGCAGGTCTATGGCAAAGTAGGAATAAAATTCCCTACTCTGAAGGCATTTCCTCCCTGATAGGACAGAGGACCAGGCTGAGGGTTGTATCTGCTCACGGTTTCCACCTGGGACCACCCTCCCAAACCAATACTGCCACAGAAATGTCCCAGAAACAGTGAGAATGGAGAAGGGCACCATGGGAACTGGGGATGTATGTGATGCCTGCATTGAAACAAAACAGAAAAGTGAATTCATAAAATGCTCCAGTGACATGCTAAAACACTTGGTAAGAGTACTTGGTAAGAAAGAAAGAACTTTTGCTCCTCTATATAAACATGCTTTCAGGCAGTAAATGTTTTTTTAATGTGATAAAAATATATTTCAGTCAAGGCTGCTTCTATCTCATGGAGACCTACATATTCCTGATTTCTGACAAGACAGCTATTTTGCCTCCCCAAAAGCTTATTTTATATAGACCAATGTCACAAGGATTCGAAACCAACCAAATCTATTGCAAATAAAAAGCTTTAAACACATACCGCTTTTTAGAACTGGAGAACCCCAAAAACCCCAAACACTTGCAAACCGCCCGAGATGTCATTTCTCAGTTGAGACCGCGTATAAATAACTTCAATTCAAATGGGGACTTTGAGGGAAAAACTGTAAGTTGTAAAAATCAAATATCTGAAACTTCTCTGAAGCACTCCACTTATGGCTGCAGCCAGCTGCAAGCGCTCACCAGTGTGCAACAGCCCTTGAAAGGCCACCAGAGCAGCCAGCTCCAGGCACGTTATTTACACAGCATCTACCCATCCTAGGTAAGACAGCCTCCAGCACGTGTTGCTGGGTACAGGAATGCTTAAAAGCTCCCAAAAAGAGAGATCGGGTTCCTCTCTGTAAGCTGTTTCAGCTCACTGACTTAGCAGAAAAACACTGGCTGGTTTTATTTTATACTTTTCCCTTTCCAGGGCGGAGCAGCAGAGGTGGAGGCAGCCCAGCAGCAGGGTGGGCTGATAGACCAGTGCAGCTGCCACATCTACCCGCACTTATAGCGAAAACCTGATACGTGCTGAGATTTCTGGATGTATTCTCCAGCAAATGGGCACCTTAGGGTGCTCTTGTGTCTATAGGTATGTGGGGAATGACTGGAAAGGGGTGAAGAGGTATAAACTGTACTTTCAGTATGCAGATCACTTCTAGTTTTGGGTTATTGCTCGCTCTGCTCTTGCCTGCATTGGGAGAGCAACCTGAACCCTTCCTCTTAGGCACCTGAGTGTGACTGCTGCTGTGGGGAGTAAGTCAGAAGAAAAGGCATCTCCTTTGTCAGCCCAAATTGAGAGAGAGATTCTAAGTCTCAGTGGTGGTGGAGGGAGTAGGTATTCTCAGTACTGTATTCTCAGCTGCTTTCATATCCCCAAGGAGAAGTACAAACTAGAAGAGGAGGTTTTATCAGCATTATTTTATCACTGCCACTGAGCAAGAAGGATGTGTTATTTTCCCATTAGATTTCTGCGTCTCCACTGTTTTCCAAAACTTGCTACTAAAGCTGGGCTTGCTGCAGCAATGCTATACTTAGTTCATGATAAGCTGCAAGATTGTTTTTTTCCTTTTCCCAGTGTTAGGGCAGTAATTGTGCTTTGTACAGGCTTCTAAGCACTCGCAGTCCTGGGGCAAGAGCAAGAACAGCCGGGACAGTGGTGCAAGCCGGGCACCACAGCAAGCCCTGCAGCTCAGCAGCTGCTGCCAGCGTCCCAGCAAGACTTGTCTTGTATTGAAGACCAGGTCCAGAAATTCAAAAAACAACTTGGTCTGGATTAATAAGGCTGGGTTTTAAGTTTCAGGGTGCAGGTGTGTGACTCTCATTAAGGTTTCCTAACACCCCTTCTCAGCTGGAGCGTTACTGCTTGCACGCAACTACCCAGTGTCCAGTTTGTGTAAGTGCAGAGACAGGCTAAAAGTGCAATGTGGTGTTGCAATGATTGGTGTTATCTGAACTAAACTACAAACAGGAAACAGAAAAGTGTCTTAGAATGGGAGCAAATGTAGTCAGTAAGATTCAGAACATAAGTAGAGTTATTATTTTCCATTTCCTGTAAGCCAATTTACTGTACTTCCAGCCTTCCTTCTCCTCTATACAAAACAGCAGCCGGAGGAGTCATTAAAACAAAGATTGGATCCCAAGATTGCCTATCATTCAGATACTTCAGTGATAGAAAAATGTATAGTTTCAAGAGAAAGCATGTGCGAGTACCAAATCTCACCAAATTGCAGAGCCGTTTGTTCAAACCAACCCCTCTGTGCTTTGGAGGAAACAATTTACTACTTTAGTAAATAAACACAGCTGTTAAGAAGTTAAGATTAGACTGTCAGATTCATCGTCCGCTGAGTAAATGATAGTGTACAGGCCTTCGCTATCTGCAGAAGTGAAGATGCCAGAGTATGCCATGAGTATGGAAAAAAGGAGATTAAAAGGCAGATACAACAGATGATGTGTTGGGACCACAGTCCTTTCAACTGATGGGTGGATGGAGTGCTCTTCTGAAGCAGTCTGCTGTTACAGCAGGCGCATGTATGTGTGTGTGGATGTACGGGGGGAAGGAAAGAAAAGTTAGGACTTCATGAAGAGTACCAGGCTGTCACCTTCACAGACAACAGGGAAACTTCCACAGGCACAGCTGTCATTGGAGATTGGGGTCAGCTACTGTGCACTTAAAGACCACCTTCTTGTTTCCTTGCATTAGTTTATCTTGCAGAAGTGCTGCCTGTTCCCTCTGCTCTGGCTCCCTGGGGCACCGTCCATGGCTGTTAGCATTAAATACAGGATTTAAAGGGGTGTCTATATATTAATATCAAAGGCAGTCTCCTAACGTACAACAGGGAAGGGTATTTGAGCAATGCCACGTTTTGCCTTTCTCGTTCATAAATGTCGTATCCCAGGAGAGTGGAAGGAGTTTTCCCTCTTAGCGTAATAGATATTTCTAGGGGGGCTGACTGCTGGCCAAAAGTAGCCAAATCTCTAGGAACTTCAGTACAACAAAATTTTCATCCCTGTCTCAGTAACTTGGGCTTTGAAAATTCATTATAGACATTTGGTGTGACCTGTGCCTCCTACAGCAGTTGCAATTCTTCATTCAAATCCACTGCTTTCCTGTCATTTTTCGGTGGTATCCTGCTACGCTGTGCTGCACCTTTCAACCAAATGCCATGGTTTAAGTTCTGTTTCATCTATTTTTCATCAGCCCAAGAGACTCTTTACAGGTGCCAGGAACTGCCTGAGAGCCCAGTTCCTTCCTCCTTGACTCCTGCCTTCCCCATCAGAGGCTGTGGCAAAAACTCTGTTGATTTTTCTGTTTGTTGCCTGTCTCTGCACCCTCCAGCAATAATATTCTTCACTGGCCTGTTTCTCTGATGGGCCCATTTATGTTCCTGCATCTCTTGCTGGTTTTGGACAGCTGCTGAGTCAGTGATTGTCTTTTCTAGCTGCTTTAAAAGATGACATTTCCATTCAGTACTTGATCTCTAAGACTATCTGAATTCTTAATCTGATGCCTGAAAACACCAACATGCTGCTACCATGGAGGTGGTTGAAGCCTTCAAATGGGCATCGTTGTAACATCATTAGCAACTCTCTGCAGCACCCTTGTGGCTCTCTGGCAGTCCGATGGATGAGAGGTGCTGTTTCAGAAAGCAGCAGCAGTTCAGCCCTATATATTCTGCTCCTGGGAGAGCTTTCACCTTGGTCTGTTTGCTGTCCCTCAAAGCTGGTGGTGGAGGTTGAGGGAAGAAGGTGGCTTTGCTTTCAGCAAACCCTGACAGCGAGCTGCTGCTGGGGGTCACTGCCATCTTCTAGGACATGCTGCAAACACCTGGCTTTGCATGTTTTAGAGATGGGAAGCAGGTGCCGAGAGGATTTGCAGGCATTAATCAAATTGGCTGAGCGCTGGGTAACATGTCCAGTGATACGCCTGTGTTTCTGTGCAACAGTAAAACTGGTGACAGGCCTTTGCTTCTGTTGGAAGTGCGATTTTTTTCTAAGACACCCATCACAGCATCCCTACTTCACTGTAAATTATTAATGGAACCAAGCCCTATCTTTTTTAATCCCCCTGCTACTGAATGAGTTAGACCTCTGTCTGAAAGAGGAATTGTATAGCAAGGCAGTTACTTTAGTGAAAACTAAAGGATTAACAATTTTTTTGCATTGAAATAAACAATAGCTTAGAAGTTGAGTGACACATTTTGCTTCATAATCATTCCTTGCCTTTTCTCTTTGAATGAGGATTTTTTTTTTTTTGGGGGGGGGGGGGAGGTTGAGGTCTTGGGGGGTATGAAGTGCTATCTACTTAATCATTCCTAGTTGCTCATTTTTGAATAATAAATATCTATATAAAAGTGCATAGGATGAACATCCATAATTAATAGCAATTTTAAAACCAAACTCATCAGGTGATGTATCTAAGTGACACATGTTGGATTTTTCTTTTTGAGATACAAGTTGACTATTTGAGAAAACGAAGTTGTTCTATTTCACTAGAAAATGTTATAGTTACTTATTGGGCTTAACTATTCCATATGTTAATGCATTGTTGCTCTTGCAGCTGCTGGCAGAGAAGGACTCCTTTCAGGCAATGGCATGCATGCTAACAAACCTCAAGGTTTGTTTTTCTGGCTTTTACACTTGTGCTGCCACTCCAGCTGTTTGTGGCCCTGGATAACTACAGCAGAGAATCCCATATTTAGTGGGAAGAAAATCTATTGATGATAAACAAGTTCCCTGTTAGGTCATAAGGACTGAGGTGAATTCAGTGTGTGACGTGAAGGCAACCATGGAGGCTTGTTAAAGAAATCAGACATGCCTTGAAAAGCACAGGAGAAATAATCCTGAGAGTCAATTTAATTTTTTAGTTATTGCCATTCAAAATGTCTGCAGGAGATAAAGCTCTGCTCTTCTTTCACCCAAGAGCCTTACAGCTCCAGAAACTTGGACACCAGTTATCGCTATGGGATCTCTCGTGAGTCCATACTGATGTTTACGAAGTGCTCATATCTCATAAGCCATGTCTTTCTCTTGCAAGCTTTGACTGTAACGCTTGTTCAGTTCTCAGTTTCTATTGCATTTATGCCCCTATCATTGTATTTAATATCCGCTTAAGAGACTATTTCTGCTTTATTTCCATGCTTTTGTGCTATTTGAAGTAGAGCTGCCAGTACATTTATTGCACTAAATATCAGCACAGTGTATTTAATACATGTCACTTTCCCAGCCTGCACTGAAACCTGTGGCTCCATGGTTCTGCACATCTACCAGGAACCCAGGTTTGTGTGATGTCCTTATGTACACACTAGCTCATCTATTCTGGATAGGGCATCTGGGTCATACTGCCTCATTTCATGGATGCTGGCCTTTAAAAGCAAAGTACAAAACAAATATAAAAAAAGGAGGAAAACAAAAGAGAGAGAGAAAAAAAACCAAGCCAGGCTCTGCTCCTGCTTCTTTCCAAGCCATGTTCAGACCTCATGCATCTTATACAGCTCTTCAAAGGTATGTAATTATCTGGCAAAGCCATGTACTTTACTATCCTTTCTCTGTGCTGAAAGATAGCTGCTGAGCCTATGTTCTTTTTGAAAATAACAGTAATAAAAAAAGACTTTAAAGGAAAAGATGCTGTTCCCATGCAGTGTGCTTGTTTGGGCAGTTTGATGTCCTATTTTCATTATAAATATAATTGAATTTCCAATAGTTACACGCAAACAACTGTCGTGTGGGAATAAAAAGAAGTAGACGTATGCTAATCAAAAGCTCTGATAATTACACAATCTTCCAATTAATTAATGAACCAAAGGCAGCCAAACATTAGCATTTAGAAAGTGCTTTGCTGCATTAACTGCTAATGAGTTCATTTAAATCTATCATGCAACCCATTTTGGAAAGCATGAGCCATATTTAATCATATTCAATCAGATTTAATAATGAAATCCTGAACACCGGGCATTGTTGATTGTGAAATTACCATAGAATTTTATTTGCTAAATACAGGGGATAAGATATTGGTATTTATTATTAGCTGAATTGTACCTTAAGAGAAATGTGAAAATAAGATGCACATATCCATGTAAGAATATTCTTAAAATGAGTAAGAAGTGGCAAAGGATTTTGTGTGGTTTTTTTCATTTGTTGTTTTACTTCTCATTAAATGAGAAGAATTTATGTTACTTTTGAGAAATGAATCAGTAAATTCTCAAAAACACTTGGGAATTCCATGATAAAAGAAAATATTTTTTGCTTAAACTATTTGCTATTTCCAGCCTAAGCAATTGCGGTGCTGCTGTACATTGGCACAGCTCTGCTCTCCATTCCGTTCCTTTAGAGCTGAAATAATACAAAAGAAGTCACCAGGGCTTCTCTGCATTTAAATCAGAGTAACTGAGGTGGAACCTCTGTCCATTGCCTTTTCGCAGGCAGTCTAATTTCCGGTCCCATTGAAAGCACTGTGCACTTTGTCATTGGGCTTAATAGAGCAGATAAACCACCATCAGCTCAGAAAGGAGACTTCTTCCACCAAAGTTAGTGGAGTTACTAAACTCAAGACATTCTTTTGGATAAAATATCTTTCTCTACACAGTGTTTTGTTGAACATTTCAGCCAGATAGAGATGTTTCAATGGAAAAGTTCAACCCAACAGTTTATTGCTTTTGAGACTACACTGGCACATGCAGGAGCCAAAGGTTAGGTTTCCCACCTGGCATCTGTCAGACTGCAGTGAGGGCACCAGCAGAATCCCCCTGGCATGGGATTCTTTCCATTTTTCATGAAAGATTTTGACAGGGCTCGGATTTGTTTCCATATCTTGAATTTTCATAGTGGTTATTTGGTCCCCAGGACAAGCTAGGACACTGGAGATCAGCACTGGCCCCCCCAAGACTGTACTAGTACAGAACAGTCCTGGTACAGTCCCACTGGTGATGAACTTCTCATAAGAGTAACAAGCAAGGCTTATAAAGCTAAAAAATTTAGGAGACTTGTCCCTGTGGACAAGTTTATTAGAAAGAGAAGAAGAAGAAGAGGCTGAGATCAGAATAATATCTGGCATGAGTTGTCTGCCCAGCTCTCTGCAGGTATGGGAGAGGAAACCTGATGTTCCCTCCAGCTCCCTCTAAGCTACCCTTTGGGATTTCTGCAAGACGTCTGAAGTGGTGTCCACCTGAGATCTCTGACTGCTGCGTGATGTTTCTTTAGGTGATCGCTGGTGCTTCTCTGCCCTGTCTGTTCATCAAGTGCTGGAAATGAAGGCTCTAGGACCATGTACGTAGAAGGTCAGGTTTTCTTTCTTTCTTTTTTTTTTTTAATTGAAAAAACAAAGCTGGAAGATTTTATTAGAAATGGAGAGGTTTTCAATCTATGGGTCTCGGCGTGGAGGTGGTTTCATTTTCTTTCTAAAAAGTTGGGTAGTTCCAGAAAAATGCAATCCTCTCCAAATAAAAAGGGTTTATTGGAAAAGACTTCTAGTAACACCTTAATTTCTCTTTAATTTCCTTGTAAAGGTCTCTGTTCTAACTCTTATCCTGTGTTGGTTCAAATTCAGCTTCCCATTTTTGTGACTCAGGTCAGAGAGAAAGGGATTAATTCATTAACCACCTGTAAACACCAATAAAAGTACTCTTAACAGTGCATTTCACCTGAGAATCTCAAAGAACCTTAACAGCACTAAAATGCCCTAGAGTGAGCATGCAGGTGAGGGGATTAAATGTCAAAAATGTCACCCTTTTATTGAACATGCCTTGTTTCAATTTCTTATCAACATTATTGTGCATTCAGTGGAGAAGTGAATCAAAGTGACTCACTTTGGGCACAGCACATTATGTCTGTCCCACAGCTCAGAAGAAACCCAGGAATCCTAATTCCCAATCTCTTGGAATTACAATACCTTCCTTAGTGAAATGGTAGCTGTAGGAGTTGCTCCTCTGCATCCTGATGCATAAATATTCACCAGTTAATAGCAGCATAATGGAATAAATTTGCCAGGTCTCATGAAAATATACTGACTAAAACATTTGATTAGAACTAGTTTAAGACTTCAGAGGATGACTTTAGCTGCTAGTAAAGATAAAAGCAATCATAAAAACTAAGTGTCTCTCAGTTTGAAGCTGTATTCTTAAGCTTTTAAATGCTTTAAAATGAGATTTCTATATTCACATCAGCACATTCTCTCTAATTATCAAGTACTTTTTGGTACAGCACATTTTACAAGTAACAGGGCAAAGTTTCAGGGCATTGTGTTTTTGCAAGTTGAAAGACATTAACATTTTAGAGCTTCTTCACAATGGGAGAATTGTACTGGTAGAAAGTGATTTTCTGTGAGCATACTTAAACCTGTGCCAGCCAATCTGTGGGTGTTCATTTTTCATTTAAGAACTGTTTATTTTCCCTTAATTTAAATCAATTGAGAATGCATTCAAGCTGAACTAAATGCAGTCCCTTGAATCCAGAATGCATACATCCCTATAGGTGTTTGTACTGCCTAAACTTTATTGTTTCTGAGGCTGAAGTAAACCAGATTGATGCTGCCACCTGAGGCAGAAAAAGTCTTATTCAGAAATGCCACGCTTGACTCTGATTACCCGAATACCAGTGGCTTTCCCAGGCTGATCTTGTAACGTGTTCCTTAAACCAGGCCGTGAACATGGGGCATCCCTGATGGGAAAGGTGTGGGGTCCCACCCCAGGCTCCCTCTTTTCACTCGTTCTGGATGTTGAGCCACACTACGGCACGTGTGCAGCCAGCCCAAGATATGTGCAATGTACACAAAGGAAAAAGCACCACATATTTAATTATATGGCACTCCAAGGAATGGTCTCATATTTTGAAGGAGGTTTATTTTAAGTGATGTGTGAGACAACCTCACAAGATGCTCATATAGCAGGCAGTGTGTGTCGAACTGTGCTCTGGAAACATCCTACTCACTTGAAATCACATTTAAGAGTAGGACTACCAAATTAGCCCATTAAACATTTGTTCCTTTTGCAAGATTTCTCTCTCACTTTTGCCTCTGAAGGGATGATGAGAAAATCACAGGCCTGCTAAGCTGAAGCAGGGAGACCTAACCTTCCTTTATTTCTAAATCAAGGCAGTTTTCCCCTATTGAAACATAAATGACAGAACAAGAGGATGTGGCCAGTGACACCTGATTATTCATGGCTCTGCTTATGATCTTAATTCCCTTTTTAACCTGACCCCATAAAATAAATTAGACCTCAAAATGTCAACAGATGTGACTAGAACAAAAGCTCTGTGAGGTTATGCTGAAAGATCCCTTTATATTTACTTTTCCAAGTGTTTTCTAATCTACTGTTATCTGACAAACCTGGTTATCCAATTCTTGCAGGTAACTGTCATAAATACTCGCTAAGCTGCTACCTGCACCCACTGCAAGGTTGTGCTGTTATTAAACTTTGTACTTGCATGTGGAAAATAAGCAAAAACAATCCTCAAACCATTCCAGCCTAGCAAAATCCCAGACCTCCATCCTCCTTTCTGCAGGATTAGCCAGAGTGGCATGGTGCTGCTGGGCATGGGGCTCCCATCTCTGCAGGAGCATTGTGCCACGTGCTGCTGACCCACACTTAGCACTCAGCAGTCAGGGCTTCTCTTTGCAGGCTGCCCCTGTGGCTTTGGCCAGCCTTGCGAGAGCTGCAGGAATGTGCTTGAACGTGCCCTTGCTGACCATGTTACACTTCCCTTCCACGGTTGTGACAACGTAACTGGGGACCAGTGTCGGCAACTGTGTCAAGCACCAGACATTATGTGGGTTGAGCAGGTTTCTGGTATGCTGGGTCACTACGATGAGGGCCACAGAGAGAAACCAATAAACTCCTGAGCCTGCATAAGGGCACTGGTGACGAGACTGGGAAAGCCGGAGATTTCCCTCACATCTTGCTACCTGACTGGGGTGAATAGTATACAGTAAATCTTCATCTGACTCCAACGTTTACCCAGATCTACAAAATACGTTTCTGCACCCACCTGTTTGAGTGATGTTCTGTAGCTAAGCGTCTAACTTGGTCCTCAGGGTGGTTCATTAAGACAGGATCCATAGTGCATCACATCCTCTTCCCATTTGAGACACGCTTAACATTCAGGCTGCTCTCACGTCCTGAGCAAGGCTTACAGATTGAGCTGAGGGTGATCGGTGCTTTGGTTACATCCACAATGTGTTACACCAACCTTGGCAAACTTGGTTGTATCCAGCAACGTGGGGCCAAAATTCAGTACAGCCCTACTGCAAGAGTCAAAGCATCAGAGAAATGGTACTGTGGTATTGTTGTCTTGCAGTAAAGGAGTGCTCCAATACGTGGCCACGTGTGAAACAGGAGAGTTGAAGCGTCTTGCTCTGATGTGAAAAAACCCATGTGTCTTCAAATGCCAAAACTTTAGAGGTGTTTGAAATCTAAATCGGGAGTTTGGTAGCTTAAGCCTCATCCCTAATTGAAATAAGTGAGAGCGCGTATATTCTTTACTAGTGTTGGTGTCATAAATATCTCCATTAAGTAGCAATTAAGCTGCTGGGATTTGGGCTGTATGCCATTATAAGAGGTAATTATAAAAGAATTGGATTAATTAGTTACTGAATTATTTATGTAGACATAAATATTGCACATGAGATCAGTGTTAAACAGGATACTGGCATGAAGAGAGGAAGGAAATGATACCTTGATTTATGCTATTTCTTTAGTTCTTCCTCACCAAAATACTAGAAAAGTTGAAGTTTTTAAAAAACTGACTATTCCCACTGTTAATGCACATACATCACCTAATCAGCTTTTATAGAAATATACTCCCCTGATAAAGCCATTCTGTTTGCTTTTGTAATCTCTCCAAGTCACCACAAATAAGCATTGAGAGTTCTCTCTTGTCAATACAATGAAGTCAATCTTCTGTCTGTTGTGGTATAATTTAGAGCTAGGGGAAATGACTGATTTCACAGATATTAACTTTATCGAATATACAAAAAACAGATGTATTATAGGGGAAAGAAATTTTGTGCGAGCAGCACAAAGAACTCCAGCAATCAGCAAATTCAATCTGCTTTTGACACTACAGTGTTCCCATAGTCTAACGGTGCTTGTCAGCTGTAAAAATAATATAATACAAAGATGTGGCAAAGTGAAAACAAGACAGGCTATTTAGTATGCAAACAGCCAAGAACCTTAAACAGGAGACATTTATGAAAACAAAAAATATGGTTTGAAATAAAATTGTCATCTCCTAAATTTATCTATTTTCATGTTTCAGGGCACAACTTGATGGGGTCAGGAAGAAATTTCCTGAAATATAAAATACAGTGTTGAAGTGGGAAAAGGCCACTGCTCCGCACGTGGCAGAATGAGCAATGGGGAAAATGTGCTGGGACCTTTCTGGTCCTTCCTACGACTACCCTAGGGTGACCAGACTGGCTGGCGGGAGTAGTTACCTGGTATATTAACCACATGTTTTATGGATCTCTCTTTTGATGTCTTTCTGTAAGATAGATGGAGAAACCTTCTAATACCACCACAGTGAGTTCAGGCAGGGGAGGTGGTGCATGCAATGGCTGGCACCCTGGGGAAACTTGCAGCTGTGGGAGATGGAAAGCAAAGTGTCAAAGAGATGATGTTTTCCTTGTCAAAATGGTTTGTGGTGGCAGGTGGGGAACTCATGTTATGTGTGCAGGGAGCCAGGCTGCCTGCAGACAGATTGGCAAGTAGTTTTGTGGAAATTAAAATTTCCTCTCATTTTTCTGAGGCCATGTTGCATTGTAGCTGGGTTGCCCTTGCTGCTTTGGGGAGCTGTAACCAGCTTGTCTCTGAGTGTATTTGAAGGTTTGCACATTTCTTAAATGTGGGACATGAACTGTGGTAGAAGGGCATAGGTTGTTTTTTTTTTTTTTGTTCTCTGGAGGAAAAGGGGGCTATCTTTTGGGCCACAATCTGCAGCATCAAACCCCAGATTTTTCAGCCCTTTCAGGAGCCAAAATACTTGAAAATGACATATGAAATAAAGTTGGAACCTGGAATAGCATAGTCTAAAGTTTCTTCGGTAGCAGTACACATACAAAGAAATGGAAATGCTAACAGACAGCTTCTGACAGGCCCAGTTTTTCAGGTTGATTTACAAGGCTCTCAGTGTGCAATAAATCACCCACTCGTAATTACAAATTAGCAGAGTCTGAGTGGTTTTGTACAGCTCTAGAAGTCGAGGTTGAAGTGACCGGTCTCAGCCATGTATGCACTTGGTGATTCCACAGAGATGATAATGATTATTTTCGAGACTCTTACTCCTGATGGCTACAATTTTCTTTTGAGCTGTCACCTGGGTGCCTGTTTCTTTAGTTTGAGCTGCTCGGTCCCTGGGACCAGCAGAAGACAAAGCAAAGGCAGCCCCAAGGGAACAGCACAGGTGTTGTACACACCCTAACTGTGGTCAGCTCTGTTGCCACAGGCTTCGTCTCCCTTCCAAGAGCTCCAGAAGAGCAGGATTTGGACCACATACCAGCAAAGCAATGGGTACTGCTGGAACTGAAGTCAGTCAGGCTGTTATGTGAAGAGCTTGTCTAAAACACAGGCTGGAAGAGTTACCTTGTAGGAAAGGCAGTATTGTTAGTGTTGAAATCTCAGGTTTCTGGCAATTCGATAGTTTTTAAAGGAGAAAGTCAAAACAAATCATCCTGACTTGCTTGTGTAAATTAATTTCATTTTGGCTTATTAAAATGGTCAATCTGTTTACCATTTTGCATAAGACTATTTCAGGATGTTTTGACATTTTCAAAATGAAATGGTTCAATATTATGGAAACAGAAAAATTTTATGACTTTGTCTCTGGAAGAGCTTGCTTTTCTCTTAATAGTGAATAAAAATAATTTTTGAGATGCCGCTATTTCCCCTGAAATTCAGATTTCTGGAAAGCTTTCATTTTATATCAGATGAAAACTTTCCTGTACCAGGAAAACACTTTGTCACTCACCTTTGGTCAGATTTCAACCTTTAAGTCACCTTCCCTGGCAGAAAGCAGCTAGAATAAAAGCCAGATATAGAGCCTGGAAACTTCTGGGTGTAACTGCTGGTGTGGAGCTTGCTGGTGGGATATGTGGGGAGTTATCTGAGCAAGCGAGTCCTTTTATCTGTGTCTCACCCACCTGCTAAACGGGAACAGCGCTGGTTATTCAGAGCATCCTCAGGAGGCACTGAGGGTGGGCTAACGCTCTCCAAAAAGCAATTCTGAGGTAAGACACTCTTCAAGTGTGCAGCTTGACCTTTACATAGTGTTGAATCCTGTTGGCTTCATGCTCATTTTAGTCCCTGGTGATGCTGAATACCCCATCCCCACACTAGCTGTGATCCTCCTTTGGGTTGTGAGCTTGGGGCATTAATGATGCCTGACGATGTGGTCTTCCCTCCCAACTGGCTACAACAGAAAGGCTTAAATACACAGACAAATACAAATGGGGTCCACAGAGAAATGTAAATGTTTGTACAACACATCTGTGAAAGCCAGTTGATAGCTTCCCAACTGCAAGCCAGCTTGTGCTAATATGGGGAGCAGGCTGCTCCTGGGCGTATTCTGTTTCTTCTCTCTGCTCTCCCGAGCTGGCAGTGAGGCGCTGTGGTAACATGTTTGTTCCCTGAGATGGGTGAGAAATGGAAAGGAAAAGTTTGTGACTGGCTTAATCCATGTATCAGAATCTCGCACAAGCCTCTGCAGCAGTCATCTGTCTTCCCACACCATACTGAAACTGAGCCACAGGGCAACTCACCCCAAATCGCAAATACTCCAGACCCTGTGGATCAGCTCATTTATATGTCCAGGTTGTGGTGCTGGGGACAGTCTCTGAGATCAGCCATGGGAGCCTCAGGGAATGGCTGGGAATTAAATATAATCTTCCATTTTTACATTCTAGCTCTTCTCACCTCAAAAGCCAAATATACTGCATAGTCAACAGACTTCAGCTGAGGACCTAACATATTCTTAAGGCCCTTAGCTTGTGCAAATGGAAGACACAGTTGTACGTGAGTGGCTTAAACCACTGTCTTTCCTACTGTCTTTACTGCTATGATTTAAACACTGATACAGTTCAGTGTGTCTCAGATGGCAGGCTGTGATTGCTCAAGCAATGCAAAATGTTTGGTTTACTTTTTTTTTAAAAAAAAAGTGGCAAAGTGGAGTGGTGGAGGGGTATCAGATGGCAGCAGTCATTCAGCAGATCAGATGGGGAAGTGGTATCTGTAATTACTGGTTGCAAATGTTTACACTATCCAGGATACTGCTGACTCCCTTTAATTGCTGGAAGAGCTTAGTTCCTGCAGAGCAGGAATTGAACATAAATGCCTGTAACAGTCATTTCTGCCAGCTATTATTCTTGTGCTTTGTGGATGAGACAAGTCCATTGGGAACTAGGAATGGCCATTGCTCAGCTCACTTCCACTTATCACCTTGGCTTGCAGCTGGTTCTCCAGAGGACATGTTGATCCCCCGATGCTCAAACTCATCTCTGTCTGGCCTACCTGCCCATGGCCAACGGGGCTGAAGGAGCCAGTCCCAGCCCACCACCGTGGCTTGGTTGCACAGCCCTGTGTCAGGAGAGCTGCTCAGCCACCGGGCAAAGTGTCTTATAAATATAACGCAAGTGGTCTTGGCCTTTCCAGGTGTCAAGGCGTCCATCTCAGGAGTGAACTCCTGCTTGCCGAAGCCGATGCTGAAATTGGTCTCGCTTGTGAGGGCACTTTGGGTGCCCTCGGATGTCCCCAGCCTGCGCAGCTCTGAAAGGCAAGAAGCTCCATTGGAGAGATTGGTAACTTAATATTATTTATAATAATATAAATTATTACACGGGGTGGTGGGCAGGTGACTGCTGGCCTCCCTGGTGCTGTGAGGAGACCGCAGACTGAATACAGCCATGGTGCTGCGGGAACCGCGGCCGTAAAAATGTGGTTTTAGGGTTTTCGGCCTTTTTTTGTGAAGTGGAGCTGGTGGCAGAGGAGGGCCCAAGCGGGACGCTGGCCGTTCCCGAGCTTACCAGCGGCGGCGGGCACCAATTTCGGCTTCATTTTCCCCCTCCGAGCCGGGGAGCTGGCGGCGGGCGCTGCTGAGGGGGCTGAACGCCCGCCGGGCCACGCGCTGCACCCGCCGCCCGCCGCCGCCAGGTGGCGCCCGCGCCCCGCTGACGGGTCGCGCGCCCCTCCGCGCTGCTCCGGGGTGGCGGAGCCCCTGAATCATCCCCCAAAATCATCCCGCAGGTGCGGAGCGGGGTCCCCGCTGGCCTTCGGGGAGACGTCGAGCACTTCAACGTTTACCAGGGACCCTGTTCCCTGGGGTTTCGGGCAGAATTGTTCTCCGGCCGCAGCTCCGCGATTGAGACTTTATGCGTGACGCGAGGCGCGGGAGTGGGTGCACGGAGTTTTCAGCCGCGTCCCTGATGGATGCCCGTTGTCACCGCTGAGGTTGTTTGAAGGTGCGGGCGGCGTCTGCCGAACAAGCGGCTCACACTTATTTCTCACTTGTTAATACATTACCGCCGCACGTTGCCGAGAATCGTATTTGTCTTCCTGCCAGTGCTACTGCTGAATCGCAGGGAAGAATATAAAAAAGCTTGGAAAACCTTTTATTGTATCGTTAAGAAGCTCTTCGGAAATTAGTATTCATGAGGGAGACTTGGTTTGTTTTTTGTCGTTCGTTTTTTTCTTCCCCCACTCCCCCTCCCCGCAATCTGCTGAATATCTGCCTGGCTTGAAAGCCCCAAACGGGGTACACCGAAGCAGTCGCTTGTGTTAAGCTGTATTTAACTCGGGGCGAGGGAGTGCAGGTTCCCTAACAGCAGCTGGGCTCTTGTAACAGAGTGGCTTTATCTCTCAAGCATTATCCCTAGCAAAGCAGCAATGCTTCCTGCTAAATTTAGTTAGTACGTAACTTCTGATACTCTGCTGTCGTGGGAGTAAGGAACTGGACCGGTGGTAAGGGTTTCCTCTCTGCATCTCAGTTTTGGCCCTGGACCACCATGTGTCCTCCCCTGCACTGAGGATATCTTAGAGGAGTCAGGAGGTATGGTAATGATTTTAAGTGAAATACCAATCTTTTGGTGACAGGAGCAGCTAGGAAATGCCTACGGCAAAAAATACAGTGTTGCCTTAGTGAGCAAAGATGACATGCATCAGCTCACTGGGAAGAAAAGGTGGAAAGGGGAAACTTTTCCCATTAGGAGAAGCGATAGATCTGCCAAGGTGTGGGATAGCTTTATGGTTCTTTGCCTGAAATGCAGTGCTTTCTGGTGTAAGCCATACTTCTGTACTGCTCGTCTGCTGGGTGATCCCGGGGGACAGAGTCAGAACAAGGTATTATATGGAAGACTGGCTTAGACGTGGGGCAGTGCCACCCCTGAGAGCCATCCCTGAGCAAGAGGCTCCTCATCCGAACTACCAGGGGCCATGGCTATGCCTGCCTTGCAAGCCCGTTGTCCCAGGATTGTGTGGTGGTACCTTGTGCTCCAGCTGCAGTTGGGCAAGGCACGGGTGAGCTGGCTATGCTGGCGTCTCTGCCCCTGCAGTTCTCACTCATCCGAGTATACAAGGGGAAAAGGAGCACAAAGCCATATAACACATAACAGTTCAGTGCAAGAGCTAAGTGTAAATCTCAGGAGCTCAAACTCTCAGTCCCAGCCTGTGACCTTTAGGAAACCTTTCCAAGTGCTGCTTCACAATGAAAGACTCTTTCCGCAGTATTTTTAGCTTGACTGGAAGAAGCAGGCTTTACCTAGAAATTTTCTGAAAGAGAGGAAAAAAGATCCCTGGCCTGTTTGTGTGGTATTTCTGAGCCCATCTCTAACACTCTGCAGGAGGCAGGGTTAAACAGGTGAAATGGGATGCTGTGCATTAAAATTGTGGCTGAAACCTCCTATCAGTCATTACAGTCATATTATTCTGCACCGCTCCTGACAATTGAGGGCTAAGGAGAAGGTGCACGGAAAATTGTAGAACAGCCATCTGAAACACTTAATGGGGCAGCCGTGATAAAAAGGAATTGCAAACCCCCGCTTTTCCCCCTTTCTGGCAGTTGTGAATGACCATCACAAGCAGCGGCTGAGGGACTCTAGCATCAAGCTCAGTGTCCCGGTGCAGGACCTGCCATCCTGACTGGAGCATGGGTCTGTGCATCTAACCAACAGCCCTCTGTAGCGTGCCTTTGTTTCTGTCTCAGCTCACTGCCCTGTGGAGAAAAGATTAATACTGTTTAGCACTTCCAAAATAAACCCAAAATTCGCTAGATCATGTAAAAGTGGGAACCCAGCTCTGTTTTCCAAAAGCCTCAGAGAAAAGACATGCCTTGCTGCCTCTAAATTAGATCACAAATTTTCTGGCTGATGGCAGTTCACCCTGAAGGCAGAGATCTGAACAAATTACGTTTTACTATCACAGGTTCATGTACCTGTGTTGCATTCCCACTAAAGGCAGAGGAACATACAGACATGAAATGCGGTGGCTTTGGAGAGCCCGGAGGAATCGCTGTTCTTGGGAAGATGCAGCGGTGAGCAGCGAGGGAACCTTTGCTCTGTGTGGGTGGTCGACAGTCTGTAGCAGTTAACACGTGTCACCGATTTGGTGAAATATAATACTCTGGGGGAGAAAAGGCATGTGATGGATATGTGTGCTGCAATCTGGAATCACTCATGTAGTTTATTGCCAAGCCCTTTATTCAATCAAATTCTTCATAAACATGGGAAGCGCTGATGTTGACATATGCTATCTACTGCATCTATGGATGTGCTTCTGCATCTCTTCCCTTGTCAAAAGCATTGTCATCAGCCTGAGATGCGCTCCAGCACTGCTGAGTGATTTTGCTTATGGGGACTCACTCTGTCCTTGCTATGTGCATGCAGCTCTCGCCGATGCTCATGCATCAAAAGCAGGATCAGACCCTCAGGAAGCACAAGGTGACACTCGTGACAAAAGAGGAACAGATGCAGATGCATTTCTAGTCCTGGCTTCAAACTCTTCCTTTGTTCTACTAATTGATTGTTTGCTACCGATGTTTTCCGTAATGAGGATGTTTTCTGAGCAGGAGGCAGTGACACTCATGCCCTTGGCCATTCTCAGCTCAATAAGCTGCTCGAGCTGTGCACAGGTATCAGAGTGGGCCTGGGACTCCCACAGATCCAGACCGTGGGGCACATTGCCTTCAGCTCCCGGTGCTGCAGATGGCTGCAGAATTCAGGTATGTTTGATTTTACAGGCATTTGATGCTCCTGACAGTAGAATGCTAAAAGTTAAGGAGATGGATGCACCCAAACTGGGCAAAAAACGCAGCAGCCCTCACCAGAGAATATCAAACGTAATTAGATGTACCACAGTCCTGGAAAATAACTCCTGCCTGCTCCAGCACCCCCTCCTGTGAGGCATAATCCTCAAAATGCCCTTTCTGCAGAGCTCTGCCCCTCTCTGTTGCTCATCCCATGTGGCACACAAGACCTTGTCTTTATTTGCACAAACATGATCTCAAGCTGATGCAAGAGGAAACCTTTAATCAGGGACAGGGCGGAGCAGGGATTTCACAAGAACCTGTAGAGAGCTGTGAATGCTCAGCTCTCTCCCAGGCGTGAATTTGGCCACATGAATACAATAAAAACCTCAGAGGAATGGTTCAACTCTATCTTTAAAATAGGAAGGGTACAGAGTAACTGTGCTTCTCTGCCCTGCCCCTGTGCAGATGTGTGTGTGCGCGCGCGTAGGAAGGGTGTGTCTTGTTTTTTTACAGGGAGGCAAACTATTTTTGCAGTGCTTTGAGAGAGGCAAAGATAATACCATCTCAAACATCCCTGAGTAATCCCAAATAGTACTGCTTTCTGAGTTTTTCTGTTTGTTTTATATGGATGGGCTGGGGAATTTCACAACCAAACTTCAAAGGTTAAAACTAGTGAAGTCAGTAGGAACATATGTGAATTTAACCTTTGGCTGTAGCTATGTAAACCACTTAATTTCATAAAGTTTGCACTGGAACGACAAAGGTTTGTATTTTCTGATTGTCAGAAGGACATAAACTTTGTGTGTAGGGAGGAAGAGAAAAACAGAGCTCAGGAAAGTGCTCTTTAGAATTTGCTTGCAAGTGCACTTTTTTTTTTTCATGGCAATGTATATATAAATAACTCAACCTTCTCCAGGACTCCCCTGTTGCATAGGATCCTGCTCTCCCTTATCTGTGCATTGATGAGAAACACAATGTAGGGGCTGGTTGTGCTGGGGTGAGGACCTCACCAGTCACAGTTGTGCCAGAACCTCTCCAGGACAGCTCCAGAGAAGAACATCCTGGAAATATTTGTTTTTCTATCCTGCAGATTTCCTTTCAATGAAAGAGGCCTCTGAAGATCAGAGCAAGATACTTCCAATTAGAAGAGGAATCACGCTCGGAGTGCAACACGTGGACTCAGCGGTCACTGTCCGGCAGGTTGCACACATGCAGCATGGCCCTGGGAACAACGGACGCAGAGACACAGCAACACTCACTTGAGAAGCTGGACAAGATATTCCCACAGTAACACTGAAACACATTTTGCTGGCAATCGTTTGTGTGCCCAGCCCTTCCATGTGCAGAGCTTGGCCAGCACCTAGCCGAGAGGAGTGTGCTGAGGGATCTCCCTGGCATTGCAGCTTTGCTCCTGTGTATTCCAGCAGCACTGACAGTTTGTCTGGCAGGCGTCCCTGCTCCTCATTGAGCATAGTCTTGGGTGGGCTGATGCAAGGCAACGCTGCCCAAACTCTGATCTGCCTAGCTGGGAGCCAGCTCGGACCTGGACACGATGCTGGGCTTAAGCAAACACTGTGGCTGTGGCTGGAGAGTTAACCTGAGTCTGGTCACTGAGCATAAGCACAGTGTGTTTAATAGAAAAGCTCTATAATGACACACTGTATATTTTTTCCTGTGCCTCATTTTCCCAGAAATAAAGAGGGAATAAAATGTCTCTCCTCCATCTTCCCATTATGTTGCATTACTGCTGCTGTGTCCCTATGGGACAGAGACTCAGCTGCCACAATGTCCGGGTACGGCAGAAGAGGGACCTGACATCAGCCATGGGTCGCTGGGGTTGCTTTAGAGCAAACAGGCAGTAACGCAGTTGTTGACTGTATCACAACAATGTAAACCGAACGGGTGCCATCAAAGTGGTTCTCCTGTAGTCATATCACCCGGTCTAGCAACTAAAAATAGCCCAACAATAAAAACTAATCTGGTTGCTGTAATCACGTTATTTTAGGCAAATCTCAGCTTTCGTTAAAAAAAGAAAAGAAAAGGTTAGGCTCTCATCTTCCTGAGCCAGAGAAAAGTTTAAAATGTTAAGCAAATATGACCCTGCATTTCAAAGATCAGAAGTCAGTTCCTACCCAGAAAAGCAAACACCATCCACAAATGATTGATAAATGCTGTTATTATTTATTGATTTTATTGTTTTTTAAAAAGTCATGATTTTAAGGACAGTGCTGTGATGCTGGGGCAACTGCAGTCAAGACTTTGATCATTGAAAATTGGCAGTGCTTTGTAAATGGTTACACAGTCAATGAAGGTACTTCACAGCAGTTGGAAAGATCAAGATAGATCTTGGATTAACCTTGCTAATTAGTACTAAATACAGAAAGCATGGGCACTGACTGCCTTGCTGAGTTTCCATAACAAGATCAGGAGAAACTGCACTGGTATTTTTACTTTTTTTCTGTTCTGCTTGCTACCTCTATGCTACTGAATTATCAAAAATATCCATTGAGTTTGCACTGATTATACAGTTTCTTATGGTGTATATTTGTTATGAAATTTATTATATTTCCTAATGCTTGCTGTCTGAACTCATATTTATAGGAAAGAAAGGTCCTTTTGTGCCTCTACCAAGTTTAAGTTCGTAAAAAGGCTCTTCTGGGGATGTGAGAAAGAACATGACAACATAGGTGTGCCTGGGACCGTACTTCAGCATTAGAGTTTATACATTTGATGTCCTATCCGGAGATTACTTAACCATGCGAATGCAATTGTTGTATTCGTTGAGTAGCAAATGGGTGAAACATGATGCGAGCCATCTTGCTGTGTCATCTGCTGCCCCGTGAAAATGAGCAGCAGGGACAGAAAATGCGTATTGTTTTGGCGGGCGAGATGTAGGACTGCTGGCAGGGGCAGAGCCCTTCAGCGGGCAGGTAGCTGGGAGCAGGAGCAGACCTGGCTCCCGTTCAGTCCTGGCACGGCCACTTGGCTGAGCTCGGGGTAATTAGGTTGTGGCTGCATTTGGGCAGGTCGTGGATGAAATTCTGCCATCAAACTGTTGACATGTAACAGAGGTGACTGTTGTCAGGAGTGCTGCGGTCAACAGAGGGAGATGGGTGTCTACAGAGAGGATTTGGTTTGCCAAAGAGCCACTATTTAAGACCCTCAGTCAGGTACCTGAGATTAGATAGGGCAGACCCAGACTGAAGTGTCAACACCACCTTTAAAAGCATGGCAATTTTCTGCCTACACTGTAATTTCCCTGTGCAGTGGAGGCAATGCAGATGTTCCTGCCTGGCTGGAGAGCGGGCAAGCTAAATCCATTCATATTTAAGAGTCTCCTTCTCATTGCACATTTGGGTACCTAATGTCTTCCAGCATCTCTCTGCGCCTGAATTCCCTCATCCATAATTCAGCCGTGTTTTGAGACTGGGGCATACCGTGATCCTGTACAACTTCTGCACATCACGGTCAGCGTAGAGGCTGGGAGCAGGTGTTGTTTTTTCCATGGTGCTTAGAAAAATGAACCCACACCCCGACCACGAGACGAATTGGTTGTAACAATAATTCCAATGATGTTAACGACAGGCTCAGCTTCTGCTGGCGTTTGCACTAGCGTAACTAATAGCAGAGCTTGCTCTTCGCTCCTCTCTTGGCTGGAACCATTCAGCTGTGTTGCTGTAGGGAAGGGAAGCTATTCAGGATGGCTGGATCATACAAGGACAATAATGATAGCCATAATATTTCACATGTCTTCTGTTAACAGTGCTTGTGGGCAGGAGGGAAGAGGGAGGATATGATTTCTTTAAGCAATACCTTTTTAAGTGGGGAAGTAAACTAAAAAGTGAGTGAGGTTTACCAGGAGCAAGTTAGAGTTTATTATTAATGTTGATTAGTTTTGTTCTTTCAGCTTTTAGAGTGTGTGGCTGAGTGATAAGGGATGTGCATGAATGTTTATTTGATTAAAGCCAGAAACTAAGTCCAGAGGGTGGTTGCTTTTGCTTGGTGCTTTTTAATAACCAAATAATTTCTTTGGTATCATTTCACAGACAACCAATATGAGTTGCATCATTTAAGGCGGTCGTCTACCTCCTGGGGTTGTTTCCAACGATGCGATGATTTTTTCCTGGCTTATTTGGCTCATTTTTCTTCATGATGAGAAGTGGACTGTTGCCCTCTGATTGGAAAGAAGCTCTGAAATATCTGGCTCTGCCTTCGCTGGGAGATATGTAGTAATTAAAAGATGGCCAGCCCAGTTAGGTAATAGTATGTAAATGTTCAACTCTGATTTCTACTTGAAATGTAGCGAATAGATTTGTGGGTGAATTAAATGCCGAGGGGCTCAAAATTCTTTTTCTGCTGAGGTAATCCCAGTCTGTAAGCATTTAGTCTCTGGCTATGCTGCCCCAAAAAAGTGACTTTGAGGCAAAAGCCTGGAAAGATCTGACTCTCAGCAATTTCCTGCAATAAACTGTGGTCCTGGAGGGAAGTTACTGTGTCCGTGAACTTCAAGATGTACTCTGATTCAAGGGAGTTTGTCTTGTGGTTATCACCCTCCTGTCTTTTCCAAAACACATATTTCTTAAAATGGCTAGTATATAACTCCACTGCTCTGTGTGTGTGTGTGTGTATATATATAAGTAATCTCATTTTCTTCAACAGAGCTCCGTAGCTGGATGAAATTACTTGTGTGGGTATGTATTTGGAGGATTTGGGCCAGAACATTGACTGAAGCTATGTTCTCAAAATAGTAAGTTTTACAAGAAAGTCTGCTTACTCTACTAGAAACGTGGTTGATGGCATCCAGCTCTGCGTTATGTCTCTGTATTGAAATGTGGTCTTCGAAGCTTCAGAGGGTTGTGCATTTCCAATTACCTGGGATGCTTGCACAGGTTATCCTGTCAGCTGGAGGCAGAAAAGGCACTTTTCAATTGCAGAGAGATGCAGGAAGAGCCAAGTAAATGAGAAAAAGAGCACATATACTTGGCCCCTGGAGATAGCTAAGACGCCTTGGAACCTGGTGTGTTTCAATCATGTGAGTCACTTTGCTCCGTTTGCTGGATGGTCCCTGCAATTGTATTGCTTCATCTTCATTCAAAATAGCACAGGATGGAAAAATTGAGTAAACCTGAAATGGTGTTCCCCAGCATCCGAGGTCAAATGTCGTGTATGTCACGTCACATAGGCGTTCCAGAAGCATAAAGAAATCATTCTCATATGGAAAGTAAGCCTGATTATTTGAAACATTTTGTGTAAGAATAAGAAGTTCGTTTTCAGTGTCAGTGTTTTATTTTGGGGCACATTCCACTGTTTCTGCTGTCTTCACTCTCAAGTCAGAGGCACTAGACCCTCCAGCTTCTTTTAGCTGAACGCTTCTACATGTTCCTTTTCACTTTATCTTAAAAAAAATAAAAATAATAATAAAAAAAATTCCTATCAATTCTGTGTCTTCCCATGGTCATCTTTAGCCAGTCTGGAGGGAAGAACTATTACCATAATTTTCCAGTTTGGCTGTAAGAAAATAGCATCAGTGTTGAGTCAGGAGTGGCTGTGCAGGAACTGAATGGTGCCTCAGCGAGGCTGGTGGTGCTGAGGGTCTGCTGAAGGCAATGGCAAACCCCACCCAGAATGTCAGTGGAGATGAGATTTCTTTTGTCTAGTTGAGGGATCTGAGAGGGAGGCATGACTCAGGCACACCGTTGGTTTTGATGTGCCTGCATCTAGTGACTGCAATAGTGCCATGCCAAGACACGTTGATTTGGAAGTTGGTCTTGTCCATGGGATGCTCCAGCCTTCTGCAAGCTCTTGTTTAAGTGAAGATGGATGTATTTTGTCCAGCCTCTAAGGTCACCTTTTCCCTTGGGATTCCTGTGTGTGATTCTTATTTAAAGGACAAATTTCCACCATTTCCATGTGGGAGCAACAGGCACTGCAGAGATCTCTCCTGGTCTTGAGCTAACCCCACTGGACTAGCTGTAACACTTAGATAATTTAATGTACAAAGCCTCAGGTTGTCGTCATTATGTTCGTTCATGTAAAGTACTTTATATTTTAGGAACAATTTGGCCAAGGCAGCAGGGATACTTCTGTGTAAATATGTCATGAGATCAAACCTTTTAATGTTCATAAAAAGACAGGATGTCAATTTGAAGTCTCATCTGTCCAAAGCATCGGAGGTCTGCTGATTTATGAAGTACTGTAAATTGCAATCATATAAGCCTGTAACACTCTGGCAGCTATTTAAATAGCAAAACTTTCTTCCAATAGCATGATATATGTAAGACATAAAAATTTTAAAGCAGGAGTCTGCCTTAATAGGGAAAGAGTATTAGCATTCATTTACTGACAAGAAAGAGCTGACTTTCCTTACAAGAAATGCTCCTTCCATCGCCACCCCAAGCTTAGTATTAATCAAATCATAGCTTTTCTACTGCCAAGATCCCAGGTAAGATTTGCTCGCGGGAGAGCTGGAAAAGGTTAATATTCTCTGCATACTTGGGTGACAGAGACGAGCATTCAGGGCAAGCACTGAATTTCTGCTCCCCAGTAAAATCAAAGGCCAAATATTCATTTGCTGGTGAAACCGAATGAGTAGTCACGACCAGAAGGGAAATGGAAGAATGGCAAAATAAATCAACCTGAAGTGTCAGTTTGCAGCGGGAAAATCCAAGGACCAAATGTCACCCTAAGTACACTGCCGTTCACCAAGGATATCCTGTTAAACCCTGTCTGCCTCCAGACGTTGTTTCACATGGTTCCTGCGGGAGGGGGATGCCAGCAGGCAGAAGTGCAAGTGCCTGCCAGTTTTAGGTGCATGAGATTGGCACTTCTGAGATGATAAAAGACACGCGAGTCTCATGAGATGGGAATAGGGGATTTGAGCAGTCTGGCTAAGTCGCTCGCGTTGGCGCAGAAACCTTTGTTTGTAAGTAAGCTGAAGTCTTCAGCATTTAAAATAGTTCTTATCTCGAAGGCCACAATGAGAAGGAAATGACTGTTTATAGACAGCCGTGGTCCAGGAAGCAATGAGGAGTCACAGAGCACAGGGCAGGAGCATGCACTGGTGTGATTTTAATATCAGAAGCTAATTGCATCTCGGAATAAGAAAGATAGTGTCATGATTTCCTATGTAACAAATATCATAGATAGTAAAGATATTTACGGAGAGAAAAGCATAACTAAAAGGTAATCCTTGCTGTTTAACATTTCACTGTAATTGGCTCCCCATCAAGTGACTGTTGAAAATTAAATTATTCCATTTAACTGGGATCCTTTTTAGCTCACTAGATCCTCTTATAATTTTGAGTATCTTAGGAGGATAAATATGATGTGTAAAAGGGTGTTCTTGTTATTTTATAGATGTGCTACGTGTGCTCATCATCCTAAAAGACATCTGCAACAGAGAGAGACCTGGAAACACCTCCCGCAATATGGAGCGCAGTGTGCTGGTTGGATGGGGACCGCTCTGGTCTGAACGAGGCTGGTTTGGTAACGAGGGTAACTGAGTCTTGGTTGTGGTACCGCGAGGGGATTGCTGGGGTTCGGCACTTGTAAACTCCCCGGTGGGAAGGAGCATGTCGTGCCATCTCCTCCCAAGGAAGTTCATGAGGCTTCTTGCTTTTAGCAGTGACAACAGGTTGGAAGGAAGAAACGAAAATCCTGCTATTAAACATAAGCTTGGCACTGAACGCTTGACTGAGCTGTGTCATCCGAGGATAAATGAGGCTGCTGGAGCCTCTAGAATAATTGCTCGCTAACAATGCTAAGTGCAGTGTGCATCTTATCAAACAAAAGCCTGTCTCTTTTGCACACATAAGACTCGTGTTTAATTTCCTTTAAGCCCAAGTCCCTATTAAAGCGTTATCCTTCACGTATAACAAGATAACTGCTGTGCTGATATTAAGACTTGGAAAGGCCACCGAGAGGCCTCTGGGAATTGTGCTGCGGAGGAGGAGAAGTCTAAAGCAGGGAGGGTGCACACATAGGAGCTCAGCATTTTGCATAGAAAGGTATCGCTAAATTCATTAAGCCTCCCTCATCCTGCTTTCTTCTGCTGAAGGAGGAAAGGTCTGTCGTAGCTGCAAGCGTGCTTTATTTAGCGCCGGCTTAGTCAGGCTGTTTGTAAGAGACTAAAGTGGAGGGAAGACCTGTCTGATTAATTGTTCCTGGGACCAGTAAAACGATGTTTGTTTAACCTGCAGGCTGGCTTGTGGGGTGCAGACACACAATGTCTCACATGCCGCACCCACCAGTTGCATCTCGTTTAATTCTGATTTCGGTGTCAAGTTAGAGATTCTGAAAAGAAGATGCAAAATGTTTGACTGAACATATGGTGCTCTCTTCAGAGGCTGATTATATCCCCATCTCCAGGCTAGATTCTCAGCAAATATTAATTTCTATACCCCACCTAATTTAGGGATATAAGGATTTGACTCATAAGCTTGAATTTCTGATCCAACACAGGAATTTTGTATCAGTGCAAATATTCGGTTTTATTGGATTAAAAGAGTTGAAGACTGAAGTTTAAATGGATTTTTACTGTAGCAGTATGGTTCAGAGTCTAGTAAGCATTGCCATGCAACCTGTAGCCAATGTTTATCTCAGTCACGTCAGGAAAAGCACACTCCTATGCTTTACGCAGGGTCTGGAGAAGAGCCTGTCTCCCATATGAGCATCACGCTCAGGGCCAGATCTCACAAGTAGCCTAGATACATGCGATGCTACGGTGAAGAAAGCTCCTTTGACATCTGGCCCAGAGAAGACATTGGTGGGTTTATCTTACTCCAAAGCTCTGTTTTTACCAACTAAGATTCTTGAGACTTGTGTGCTACAGAAGGTGAGAAATTGCCAAAAGCCTGTCTGGTGTTGTATTCGATGCTTTTTTGCATCTTCTCTGCAGTATTTTTTCAATTTCTCAGCTGTGTGTCTTGGTGCATTCTGTTTGTACAGACAGATGCACCCTTCCACCGGGCTGGTGACAGTGTATTAAAGCGGATAGTATCCTCCATATGATCATGTCCGAACACATCTTTCAGAGACTGCTGAAGAAATGTTTTTGGTGGCTATTTTTTTTAAGGTTTATATTGGAGACTGTACCTCATAACATCAGCTTGAATCCTGAGCACTGCCACAGAGCCAATCCTGAAGGAACAGATTGATCACTTTAATAAAATGATGACATTTCCCTTAAACCTGGTAGGAAGAAGAGTATTGTTTTGAGGCAATGATTTTCTTTTAAAGCTTTAGGACAACTTTCAATGTAGCTTACAGTCCTGTCTATCCTCCCACAGGATATCTCTTTCTGGCTCTTTCAAATGTATGTGAAGGCCATCCCATCAACGTGAATAGGCTAAATGTGGAATAATTTCCACTGCACTGTCTTCTGAAGCATTGCATTTTCTGCCTTTTGAGCTGGTTTTCCATTTGGCAACAGAAGGCAGCACAATAGTGTATTAACTTTATTGTCATGAGAAGTCGCTTCTCTTAAAAGCTTTTTTTTTCCTCACAGCTAAATTCCCAAGCTGGAGACTCAGAGTAAAAAAAAAAAAAAAAAAAAAAAAAAAAAGAGAGAGAGATTCCTTCATTTGGAGCCAAATACACAGTCATTGTTTTCAAATAACTTCTAGTTACTGACTTGGTGGTCATGCACAAGAATGTATAGATTAGACCATAAAGGAAAATAGGAGTGCTCATGCTTGGTTAGAATTACTGCTTTGCACAGCAAATCATAAATATCATGTAATTTTGCTGCCATTGGTCATATTGTTTGCTCCCTGACATTTTGAGTTTTGCTGTGGCAGCAGCTGAAGTTTTGTACTCCAAATCCTCGAGCCTTTAACGGTAAATCAAGACGAACTTCTGGTATCTGAGGCAGCAAAGGTTCATGATGCGCAGCTGAGCCTGGTGGCTCGATTTCACAGAGACAAAAGTCTGTGAAAAATAAGTTCCTTAACACTAGGCAGTGTCAAGCTATCACACACACACAGCTATTTTATTCAACTGCATTTAGGTATATTGTTTGTTTTAATATGTATGCACTGAAATTTTAAGCTTTCTGTAACTGTGAGCAATAGGTGGGAACGCCAGCATGGGGAAGGGGGTCTCAGCTGGTGGAGCAGAATTCAAGTGTCTGCAAGTGTCGGAGCACTTGCTTACATTGAAAACAGTATGGTCTGTATTTGAGTTAGATGTGGTGGAACTGCAGCTGTGAAAACGTGTCTAGAAATCTTTCAGTCCTAGACAGAGCCAAAAAAGCTTAAACTGGGACTTGGATATTGCAAGTTTACATTCAAGCTCCTGAAAATCTCTATTAGCAACCATGTAACCATAGATGTCTCTGAACTCAGAAAGGGTTTGGCATCTCAGCTTAATTATTCATATGCAAATTTTGGATCCACAAAGAAGCTGCTCTATTTCACTCTGCTTCAAAGTTTAGGCTGGTTTGGACACGTTCTAAAAGTGCCTTTTACAGGCACACCAAATCTCCCTTGGCACAAGGCACAGCCAGGACAGCACTGCTGGGGCTCTACCTGCAGAGAGCAAAGCCTAAAATATTTCAAAGAAAAAGACTAAAAATTTCCTCAGGGAAGAAAAGTGGTCACCTGCTCTACGTGAGGCCGCGTGTTCATAGGGAAGGAGAACCTGGTTTCTCCAGCAAGGACAGGGCTGTACGTGATGCTCGTCTCTTTTAGCTCATGATTACCCTACAGGATAGCACATATCCCCATGATAAATCTATGCTATTGACTCTTTTCAGGAGTTGTTCCATGGTCATACTAAAGGGAGGATTAGTACACTGCTCTGCTGCTTCAGTGACTTATACTAGACTTGGAATAATGAGACTTGGAATAAAGGTTTTAGGCAGTTCTTGGTTGCTTTCAACACCAGTCAGAACCAAGTAATTCCTTTGCCCCATGTCATTATCAAATTCTCTGAATTCTTGAAAATTCTTTTGTTGTTTTCCAATAACCACTTGCTTTAGTTTTCAGCCAACCCATTCATTTTCCATCAATCTGGAGTAAACAGCAAACATATCTCCCAGAAGAAAAGTTGTCCTTGGGCTGTAGCAACTGCCTGAGAGGAGGCTGCGGATCACTGGAAGTGAGGAGTTTGGGGACCACAGCACCTAAATACATGGAGATGCAATTGGTACTGGAACAGAGTGAGAGAGAAATGGTTTGC